>NC_133136.1:100009239-100656367 GCF_048418815.1 Hemitrygon akajei
AAATGGTTGCCGATGGGGAATCCCGATATGGAGAAAAACAGTGGGATAAAGCCCACTTTGTTTATATAGAGATACAGCGCACAATAGGTCTTCCGGCCTAACAACAAACCAGATTGATAGGGCTGAGTACCACCCAGCAACCCACCTTTTTAAACCTAGCCGAATCACAATGACCAATTAACCTACGAACCCATACATCTTTGGACTATGGGAGGCAACCGGAGAAAACACACATGCACTTACAAAGAATGTACAAACTTTCTTCAAGACGACGCTGGAATTGCTGCTCACTCATTCTTTAATGTAGCAAGGTTGTGTTTGAAAGGCCTTTGTTACTAGCTGCAGTTCAGCATTCAACACCGTAGTTGCATCCAGGCTCAACAAAAAGCTCAGAGACCTCGGCCTTGATCTTGCCTTGTGCCACTGGATCCTGGACTTCCTCTCAGATTGCCAGCAAGTTGTAAGAGTGGGCTCCCTCACCACCAACCCTACAAGGTGGCCTACAGGGAAGAAGTCATCTCTCTGACACAGTGGTGTCAAGAAAACAGCCTCTTCCTCAATGTCGCAAAAATAAAGGAGCTGGTTGTGGATTACAGGAGGAATAGAGACGGGCTAACCCCTTTTGACATCAGTGGATCTGGGGTTGAGAGGATATACAGCTTTAAGTTCCTTGGTATCCACAGCACCAAGGACCTCACGTGGCCTGTACACACCAGGTGTGTGATGAAAAAGGCACAACTGCGTCCCTTTCACCTCAGATGGTTGAGGAAGTTTGGTATGGGCCCCAATTCTTAAGAACTTTCTACAGGGGCACAATTGAGAGCATCCTGACTGGCTGCATCACTGCCTGGCATGGGAACTGTACCTTCCTTAATCGCAGGACTCTGTAGAGAGTGGTGTGGCAGCCCAATGCATCTGTAGTTGTGAACTTCCCATGATTCAGGACATTTACAAGGACAGGTGTGTAAAAAGGTCCCGTAGGATCATTGGGGACCCGAGTCACCCCAACCACAATCTATTCCAGCTGCTACCATCTGGGAAGCGGCTCCGCAGCATAAAAGTCAGAACTAACAGGCTGCGGGACAGCTTCTTCCACCAGGCCATCAGACTGATGAACTCACTCTGACTTGACTGTACTCTATATTACATTGACTGTTCTATTTATTATAAATTTATCACATTTAGATGGAAACGTGATGTAAAGATTTTTATTCATGCATGTGAAGGATGTAAGAAATAAAGTCAATTCAATTCAATACTTAGATTAAGGTAGTGGCTGTTCCATGGACAGCGAAGTGGAAAGATTCTGTTGCCTATAAATTCCATGGCAACTAGATGTAAAACCTGTAATTTTTATTCTTTTAAATCTCTCAAACTATTAAAATAAAAAACAATTAACTGTCATTTTAAATAAAAATAAACTAAAATCAAGTATATATACTAAACAAAAACAAATTGATTTTAAAAGGCTGGTTTGGGCGTAACCCTGGTTATTTTCTCAATTCGTTCTTGTTCAGATCCTATGTCACCTCTTTTTAAGGATTTGAGTTCATTTTATACCAACAGAACCATGCCACACCCTATGCCTAAGTGCCTGTCCTTTCAATACATCTTTTTTAACATTCTTGGATGTCCAGCTTCCAGCTGTAATCTTCTTTAAGCCATGACTCCGTGATGCCCACAATGTCATACCTGTCGATCTCTGACTGCGCTACAAGGTCATCTACCTTGCTCCATATACTGTGTACATTCAATTATAACAACTTCAGTCTATATTTGCCCCCCCTTTACACTGCAACATTCCACCAACTTGCAATTTTGCCCTATTATCTGCCCGCCCTTCCTGACAGTCTCACTACACACTACCTCTGCAGGTTAACCAACAGTCCTATCCTCAGCCCTATCACTCTAGTTTTCATCTGCCTGTCAGATTGGTTTAAACTCTCCCCAACCTGCCTGCAAGGATATTGGTCCCCCTCTGGTTCAGTAGTGACCCTTTTTGTACAGGTTATACCTTCCCCTGAAGAGATCCCAATGATGCAGAAATCTGAAACCCTGCCCATTGCACCAGTTTCTCAGTCAAATGTAGTAAATGCCAAAAAAAGACAAGCTGTTCAAATAAAAAAGCACTAAGAACAGGAGTTATAAAGAGTCCTTGACAATGAGTCTGTAGCTCATACTCTCAGTTGAGAGAAGTGGTGAATGAAGTTATCTGTGCTGCTTCAAGAGCCTGATGGTTGTAGGATAATAACCGTTCCCGAACCTAAAGGTGTGACCTAAGACTTCTATACTTCCTGCCTGACGTAGAAGTGGGAGGGGGGCAAGGTCTAGCTGGTGGGGGCCTTTGATCAGTGCCACTTCCTTGTGGTAGAGCTCCATGTAAATGTACTCAGTGGTTGGGAGGGCCCTGCCTGTGTGGGACTGGGCTTTACCTATCACTTTCTGTAGCCTTTTCCATTACTGCACATTGGATTTTCCACATCAAGCTGTGATGCAGCCAGTTAGGATATCCTCTACCGTACATTTTTAAAAGTCTGTCAAAGCTTATGGTGACATGCCAAATACTCACAAACATCTATGAAATTAGAGATGCCTTCTTTGTAATGACATTATGTGCTTGGTCCCAGGTCAGATCCTCTGTTTTGTAGTCACAAAGGAACTTGAAGTTATTGATCCTCTCCACATCCATTCCCCTCATGAGAGCAGTGTCACAGACCTTAAGCAGCTCTTTGGTTTTGCTGACATTGAGCACTACTCACTGTTTTCAAATTCCCTCCCATATGCTGATTAGACACGTCCTTTGATTGTACAGCAATGGTATCATCAGCAAACTTAAATATGGCATTAGAGCTATGCCTAGCCACTCAGTCATAAATGTAAAGCAGATTATCAACTTGGGTCTTGATACTAACCAGTTGTGTGGGATATGAATATCAATATGCATTCCCCAATGCCCTGTTCTCCCCCCAAGATGGGTCTTTGAAATCTCCTGTTAATGTGATGTACCAAAACAGGATTTCAGTTAATAACAATTGTTTAAGATAAATTAAGTTTTCTCTTTGTAAAATCTTAATTTGTGTGCATGTTTGCAGCAAAGAAACAGTGCTATATCACAGGCTTCTGTGATGTGGGTTGGTAGTCCCAGCCTTGTTCAAGTAAAGTCGGTACCAATGGAGTATAGTCCTATGGAACAAGGAAAACATCAGTTTTCGCAGCTTTTTATAATGGCTATATCAAGTAACCTGAGACAGGTCCTTCTGTAGAAATGTTGGCTGGCAACTGGTTTCAGCAGAAATGTTGCATGCTTGAAAGCATAACAGGATTTTTTAAAAAATGGTTTGAAACAAAATTACATTGTCAATCGAAAATCTGTATGTCAGTAAGTTATTGTGTTTGCCTAAATGCTAATCATTTCCTTAATTAGACTAAAATATTTTGATTAAAATTTAATCTATGAATATCTGTAATATGGTTAATGAAGATGAAAATACTTTGAATCAAATGTTTAAACTCGTGTTGAAGGATCGAAGTAATCTATCAATTCTTCACATTTAATATTGTAAAAGATCTTTTAAAAGTATAAGATCCAAGGACTGTGGACAGTTGATTGTAATGCCTTTTTCTGATAATTTGTAATGTTGATCTTACAACAAAAGTATTAAAATGATTTGATCATATACTGTATCATGCTAAATTTAGCTTAGTTTGTAATCAAATGAAAAGTTTGCTGTTATATATATCAAGTGTAATTTTCATTTTAAAATCATTTCCTCTTTGCAAATTAATAATTTACAATCAATATTGTAGTTTGTTATGACAGCTTTTATGATAAACGATTTAGTCCTTTCCCAGCGTATATTATGAACAAACTTTTCTCAGGCTTCCAGCCAGGTACAGGTACTGTGTCGATTGTAACCAACACTTCGATGACAAACTATCAGGGATGATGCTCGGGCATGTCTAGTATGGTAGCCTCAGACATGGCATCTATCGGAAACTCACATGGACTTGTAACTCAACAATAACAACCACCATTATGCCTCCCAATATAGAGCAATTCTTTTTATTTTGATTAACCGTGCGAGAAGTATTTCAGACCCAGAGAGTCTCCCCAAGGAAATAAGACTATTATGCACAATGTTCCTACAGAATGGCAAAGGAAATCAAGCAGGTCTTTAAAAGGAGCGACAGAAAAAAAACAGGAAACCTAACAAGGAGAAACTCGACGCTGCAACCTGTCTTTTCTATATTTCCATGGTTTCTGGAAGGATCACCAAAATCCTGAAGAAATACAGGATTAATGTCATCCACAAACCTATAAGGAAACTCAAGCTTATGCGGGTCAAAGTTGACCCAGGACTCAGGTCGGCTGGTGATTGCAGGATTCCCTGTGAATGCAGAGCAGCGTATATTGACCGGACAGGACACACAGTGGAAACCTGCTTTGAGGAGGTGGACAAGGAACATAGGGAGAGTGGAAACCTAATTGGATGAGGTATAGGAGGGACAGTCTATGGGGGCTATAAATATCTTCAGACTAGACATGCGTTATCCCTAATGAATATGGCAGAGTTTGTCATCGAAATGGCAATTAAAATCAATACCTGTACATGGCTGGAAGCCTGAGAAGTGTTTATTAGCTTTTATGATATTTTCAAGCATTCATTGCAATTACAATGTTACTATAATTTTTTTGATAAATTGGCAGAAAAACAAAGATAAGTACAGTGGATTCTGGCTAATTGGGACACATCGGAACCAGTACATTTTGGCCCAATTAAGCAACTGTCCCAATTAGCCGAAATTTCATGGAAATAATTTTAAAAAGATCAAGAGGAAATGCAGAACAAATTAGAAGATTACCAATACTACTACTTTAAACTGATGGTTTGCAATTCTACTACAGTACTATAAAACTGTGTATTAGTTTATTTATTGAATGATTGAGATACAGTGTGGAGTAGGTCTTTCCGGCACTTCAAGCCGTGTGCACAGCAAACCATCAGTTTAATGCTAGCCTAATCATGGGACAATTTACAATGGCCAATTAACCTACCAACTGGTCTTTGGACTGTGGGTGGAAACTGGAGCACCCAGAGGAAACATGCCGTCATAGGGAGGACAGATAAACTCAAGTCAAGTCAAGTTCATTGTCATTTTGACCATAAACTGCTGGTACAGTACACAGTAAAATCAAAACAACATTCCTCCAGGACCGTGGTGCTACATGAAACAACACAAAACTATGCTAGACTATGTGAGACAGCACAAGGCTACACTAGACTACGTAAAACAACATAAAAACTGCACTAGACTACAGACCTACACAGGAGTACATAAAGTACACAAAACAGTGCAGGTCAGTACAATAATTAATAAACAAGACAATAGGCACAGTAGAGGACAAATTACAATGTCAGTCTAGACCCCGAGTATTGAGGAGTCTGATGGCTTGAGGGAAGAAACTGTTGCACCGTCTGGTCGTGAGAGCCCGAATACTTCAGTACCTTTTGTCAGATGGCAGGAGGGAGAAGAGTTTGCGTGAGGGGTGCATGGGGTCCTTCACAATACTGTTAGCTTTGCAGGTGCAGCATGTGGTGTAAGTGTCTGTAATAGTGGGAAGAGAGACCCTGATGATCTTCTCAGCTGACCTCACTATCCGATGCAGGGTCTTGCGATTCGAGATGGTGCAATTTCCAAACCAGGCAGTGATGCAGCTGCCCAGGATGCTCTCAGTACATCCTCTGTAGAATGCGATGAGGATGGGGGGGGTGGGAGATGGACTTTTCTTAGACTTTGCAGAAAGTAGAGATGCTGCTGGGCTTTCTTGGCTATGGAGCTGGTGTTGAGGGACCAGGTGAGATTCTTCACCAGGTGAACACCAAGAAATTTGGTGCTCTTAACAATCTTAAACTCCTTACAGGCGACATTGGGAAATGAACCCACATCACCTGTACTGTAAAGCATTTTGCTAACCACTATGCTACTGTGCTGTTCCAATGAATCCACTGTCTGCTGCCATTTCTTTTCATGGTAAATTAACAAAATCAGCACAAATAATGCCTTCATACAGTGTTGTAAATGATTGCATCTTCCGAGTCTTCATTTTCATTGTAACATCTAAGACATGAGGAACCACAATTCTTTGTGGTTCCTCACTTGTTGAAGTAATGAAATTGTTTCCTTTACACTGTCAGCTGTTTCTGACATCTCTAAGCCTAAATGCTTGAAATGGTAGTGAGCAAAACAGTTTTAAATTGTCTCACTGGTTTTTGAACACACACAAGCAACTGATGCTATTTTAAAAACTATTTGTCCAGGCACGGTGTAGCAAATGCATGTGGCTGATGCTAGTCAGAAATTGTTCGGCAACAGCCTTCTGTCCCAATTAAGCAGCATAGTGTCCAAATAAATGAAGGGAATCAAAGCTATTTTCTCAATTAGTTTTGTTGTTTATGAGCTGTTCCAAATAAGTGGCTATCCCAATTAACTGATGACCCAGTTAACTGGAATCTAGTGTATTTAGAATCCATATAAAGTATTATTATCCATATAAAGTCTCTATTTCCTGAGGAGACTGAGGTCCTTTAACATCTGTCAGACGATGCTGAGGATGTTCTACGAGTCTGTGGTGGCCAGTGCTATCATGTTTGCTGTTGTATGCTGGGGCAGCAGGCTGAGGGTAGCAGACACCAACAGAATCAACAAACTCATTCGTAAGGCCAGTGATGTTGTGGGGGTGGAACTAGACTCTCTGACGGTGGTGTCTGAAAAGAGGATGCTGTCCAAGTTGCATGCCATCTTGGACAATGGCTCCCATCCACTCCATAATGTACTGGTTAGGCACAGGAGTATATTCAGCCAGAAACTCATTCCACCGAGATGTAACACTGAGCGTCATAGGAAGTCATTCCTGCCTGTGGCCATCAAACTTTACAACTCCTCCCTAGGAGTGTCAGTCACCCTGAGCCAATAGGCTGGTCCTGGACTTATTTCCACTGGGCATGATTAACTTATTATTATTTAATTATTTAGGGTTTTATATTGCTATATTTCTTTACCATTCTTGGTTGGTGCAGCTGTAACAAAACCCTATTTCCCTCGGGATCAATAAAGTATGTCTGTCTGTATTACTTAATGTAAGAGTTACTGATTTTGCAGTTAGTTATGTATGTTGTAATCCTAATATGCATTTAATTTTGTAGGAACACTGCCTAATGGGTATCAAAGGAACAGTGCGTAGAAGTACAGACGGCGATTTTATCCATGCAAATGTAGATATTGATCTTATTATTACAGAAGAGCCAGAAATTGGGAACCTTGAAAAGCCTGTGGAAATATTTCACATCATTGAGCATTTCTGTCTGGGACGAAGGAGGTTACATATTTTTGGAAGGGACAGCACAATAAGACCAGGTATGTGACCCTTTTCTCCAAATAAAATTTTTATAATGCAAATGTTATTATTCTGCTTTTTATTTCTGTAATTATATGAAAGGCTATATATAGTTTCATGTTGTCATAATTTCTAGGGTCCTTGTGGTGGTTCAGTAGATATATCAACTGTACTATTCTTATGGGGCAATTGAGCTAATACAATTCAGTTGCAAGAACTGGATGTGTTTATCTTCATTAACTAAAACAAGATAAATTGATACCTGTCAAGTCAGAGGTTGACCTTGCATTACTGTAGATTTTTTTCAAACTAAATTGTCACTCAAATACTAAAGTGATGTAAGAGAGAACAGCTGCTGGAATCAGGACTATCTGTAAAGTATATATAGTTAGATATCTACATATTCATGTTAATTTTACATAGTGCACTGTACTGCTGCAGCAAAGTAATGAATTTCGCAACAGGTGTTAGTGATAAATCCAATTCTGAAGGGCCTTTATCTATGCATTCTAACTCTTGACACTAATTTATCACATCATAAAAAGATAGTTTATTTCTTAACAGGATATCAATTAATTTGATGCCAGTTAACTTTTATTCCCAAGGATCATGAAATTCATAATTACAACTTATTGTATTAATATGTTTCAGTTAAACACTTAAGAAATGCAGTGTGTTTAATAGTAAAATAATAGCTTTAACTGTTTTCTTCCTATCATCTGTATTTACAATGATTCAATATATATTCACTGGCCACTTTATTAGGTATGCCTGCTCCCCTTCATTAATGCAAATATCTAATCAGCCAATCATGTGGCAGCAAATCAATGAAAAAAGCAAACAAGCAATTCAATTGTTGTCCAGACCAAACATCAAAATAAGGATGAAATGTGATCTAAGCGACTTTGACCGTGGAACGATTGTTGGTGCCAGTCAGAGTGGTTTGAGCATCTCAGAAACTCCTAATCTCTTAGGATTTTCACATACAACAGTCTCTAGAGTTTAGAGGAGAGGTTAGTGCGAAAAACATCCAGTGAATGCCTTGTTAACGAGAGAGTTCAAAGGAGAATGGCCAGACTGGTTCAAGCTGACAGGAAGGCGACAGTACCTCAAATAACCAGCTCAGAAGGGAAGGGAGGAAAGGAGAAGAGCAGTAGAGATAGTGGATTCGATTGTTAGGGGGACAGATAAGAGGTTCTTTGGAAGAGATCGAGAATCCCGGATGGTCTGTTGCCTCCCTGGTGCCAGGGTCCACGGAATCTCGGATCGAGTTCTCAGTATTCTCAAGAGGGAGGGTGAGCAGCCGGATGTCGTGGTCCATGTAGAGACCAATGACGTGGGTAGGAAGAGTGAGGAGGTCCTGAAATGTGAGTTTAGGGTGTTAGGCGCCAAGTTAAAGGACAGGACCTCCAGGATAACAATCTCAGGATTGCTACCAGTGCCACGTGCAGGCGGGTTTAGAAATAGTAAGATAGCGCAGATCAACATGTGGCTGAAGGCATGGTGTAGGAGGGAGGGCTTCAGATTTATAGATAATTGGGCAGTTTTCCAGGGAAGGTGGGACCTGTTCTGGTGGGACGGTTTACATCTGAACTGGAGGGGGATAAATATTCTTGCAGGTAGGTTTGCTAGAGAGGCTCCAGTGGATTTAAACTAGATACAGAGGGGAGGGGAACCAGAGTGTAGGAACAGATGTATGGGAGAAGGAAGTAAACGAAGATAGTAAAGTTGTTTGCACCGTTAGAGATAAACAGAGAGGAAGAGGTGGAGAATTTCTTAAGTGCATTTATTTTAATGCTAGGAGCATTGTAAGAAAGGTGGATGAGCTTAGAGCATGGATTGATACCTGGAAATATGATGTTGTAGCTATTAGTGAAACATGGTTGCCGGAGGGGTGTGATTCAGAACTAAATATTCCTGGATTTTGTTGCTTCAGATGTGATAGAATTGGAGGGACAAGAGGGGGAGATGTTGCTTTGCTTGTCAGAGAAAATATTACAGCAGTGCTCTGGCAGGATAGATTAGAGTGCTCGTCTAGGGTGGAATTGAGTAATGGGAAAGATGTAGTAACACTTATAAGGATGTATTATAGACCAGCTAATGGGGAGTGAGAATTGGAGGAGCAAATTTGTAAGGAGATGGCAGATATTTGTAGTAAACACAGGGTTGTGATTGTGAGAGATTTTAATTTTCCACACATAGACTGGGAAGCCCATACTATAAAAGGGCTGGATGGTTTGGAGTTTGTAAAATTTGTTCAGGATAGTTTTTTGCAGCAATACATAGAGGTACCAACTAGAGAAGGGGCAGTGTTGGATCTTCTGTTAGGGAATGAGATAGGTCAGGTGACGGAGGTATGTGTTGGGGAGCACTTTGAGTCCAGTGATCACAATGCCATTAGTTACAATATAATTATGAAGAAGGATAAGACTGGACCCAGGGTTGAGATTTTTGATTGGAGGAAGGCTAACTTTGAGGAGATGCGAAAGGATTTAGAAGGAGTTGATTGGGACAATTTGTTTTATGGGAAGGATGTAATAGAGAAATGAAATTATGAGGGGGATAGATAGAGTTGATGTGGATAGGCTTTTTCCATTGAGAGTAGGGGAGATGCAAACAAGAGGACATGAGTTTAGAGTTAAAGGAGCAAAAGTTTAGGGGTAACATGATGGGTAACTTCTTTACTCAGTGAGTGGTAACTGTGGAATGAGCTTCTAGTAGAAGTGGTAGAGGCAGGTTGGGTATTGTCATTTAAAGTAAAATTGGATAGGTATATGGACAGGAAAGAAATGGAGGGTTATGGGCTGAGTGCAGGTTGGTGGGACTAGGTGAGAGTAAGCATTCGGCCCGGAATAGAAGGGCCGATTTGGCCTGTTTCCATGCTGTAATTGTTATATGGTTTTATGATTGTAACACAAATCTGCTTCATAGATGTTCAGGTATGTGGAGGTGTATGTATTCAGCATTTTGTACAGATGGCCACAGTTTGTAGAACAGATTCCTAGCCCTAAATTGCTAATCCTTTTCAAAACCTGTAAAGCTGTCCTCGGTACTGCTCTAGACAAACCTGTCTTATCATTTATCATGATCATGGCTGATCTAAACATTATTTTCTTCTGGATATTTTACTGTTTCCCTATGACTCCTGGAATTGCTGAGCATAGGTGATACCTTGAGAACATTTGAACCATAAAATTTCAGGTAACAGTAGAGCAGGAGAAGGATGTGTACACCATGGTTCTGTGGTATAGGGGTATAATGTGATATGTTCTAATGTGCTGGGTCTGTCCACAGGTGCAGAAATGTTGTGGGTTCTACAGACAATTGGGAAGGTCAAGGGAGAGATTGGTTTGGATCATGTAATTGGGTGTGGGTGGTGGGGGTCCCACAGAGACTAAGTCTGGCTGGGAGTGTGGGCCTTACATATGTAGGCTCTGCCCCGGTAGGTAAGCAGATCCCTTGCATGCCTGTTCTGCTCATTGGCAATATATTTGCCTAGTTAGAACTTGTAAAGAGGTTTATTTTTAAATAACCACACAACAATGCTGTGTTCATTAAAAAAAAATCTCTCTACAAATCTAACATAAGCTAATAAAATAAAGCTAGAGAACCCAACAACGTCACACACAAAATGCTGGAGGAACTCAGTAGGTCAGGCAGCATCTATGGAAAAGAGTATAGTTGAGGTTTCAGGCTGAGACCCTTTGGCAGGAGTCCTGCCGAAAGGTTTCGGCCCAGAACGTCGACTACTTTTTTCCATAGACGCTGCCTGGCCTACTGAGTTCCTCCAGCATTTTGTGTGTGCTGCTTGAATTTCCAGCATCTGCTGATTTTATAGTGTCACACAAAGCAAACTACAGCTTCTGCCTGTTATATTGGAGTGAAATGAGAGAGACCTGTCTTGGGAGATGTGACGATAAACATCCACACTGCAATATAATGAAGTGCCTTATGCTAAGAGTGCATTACATTATGTTTGTAAGCCTGTTATGCTTATTATTCTAATAGCAAAAATTAGATAATGGAGAATTTTAGCTGATAATTACTAATGTACAGAGACAGTGTTTTTTGAAAGTTTATGATATAATCTGTCATTAAAAAAAATAAATGAACTGATTTTTCAACTTTTCTAGAATTTCCAAGTTTATAAAATATACTATTTCACATCAATACTTGTACCTGTCTCTACCTTTGATTTGTATGCTTTTAAGATGCATTTACACTTCAATTTTTCTATTTATTTTACCTTCCTACAGGATGGTTAACTGTGGGTCCTAGTCTCACAAACAGTAACTTCAATGCTGAAACTTACAGCTCGTACTTCACTGGAACCAATGTGCATCTAACTGGTTGTACAGAAGAGATTGAAAGACTTCGTCCCAAATCACCACCTCCAAAAACTAAACCGGATCGTGGAGGTGGAGCCTCCAGGGGTGGAGGAAGAGGTGGCACTTCAGCAGGACGTGGAGAGAGAGGACGGGAACGAAACAGAGGAAATTTCAGAGGAGAGAGAGGTGGATTCAGAGGCCGAGGAGGTGCTGCCCATCGAGGGGGATTTGCACGGTGATGACAGATTTCATGAGACTAATTTAGGAGTGGGATTTCAGAATCTCAACCTGAATTGATTCCTGCTCTACTTTTCTACTTTTTTTAATATTTAATAAAGCATAGTAGTGAACACGTGTGGGGCCTGCAGAAAATGTTTTGCAGGTTGGTTGCAGGCATTTTGTAATAATCAAAATGCAGTGCATTTGCCTTTAAATCTGGTGCAGTATGTATTGAGGTTGGGTACTAGTTTAAATCTGTTGCAAAGTCTCAGTTTAACTTTTGAACATTGGAATTTTTTGTCACTTTTTAGTGACACAATGGTAGTTCAGGATCTTAACCAAGGGTGCTGAATAGAAGGCAGTTCCAGCAAAACTGACTTGGAGGTGTTGATTCTATGATAACCATAAGATACTGCCAATTTCAGTGTAGCCAACAGCACCACCATCTTGTCCCAAATCTACCATTTCTACTTGATTTTAACCCTTAGAGCCTGCCAAACTGTAGAGTAAGAAAAGCAATCAGTTTGACTGCTGTATGTCTTATGGCTCTGTCTATTTTTACACTAAATTTGTTAAATTTATTCTTCTAAAATGTTTACCAAATAATTTCATTTTTCAGAGCATCTTTGCGAACACACTTAAAGTTTTTTTTGCATCCAGACGTTGAAAGCAAAAGAAAGATGTCATTTTTTAAATGATTACCTTAATCCTGTAAGAATTTTTAATTTTTAAAATTCTTCTCCCCTCCTCCACCCTGCTAAAACTTGATTATATGTTTCATTGAAGGTAATCTATGTACATCATTTGGCAGCAAACGGTAGAACAAGTGTATATCTAGCTGTGTCAACTTAGAGACAACTGATTATTTTTGAGAAGATGAATGCAAATTAGTATCAAGAAAACTCAAGGCCATTTAATTAAGTAAAAAGCTTTTATAAATTCATGTAACTGCCCCTGGAAATCACGTATAGTGATTTTTTTTCATTTATTGTTGTAGAAACTTTTTTATACAGTTCTGTTTATTTCTATATTTTTATAACTAAATGAGCATGCTTTTTGTGGAAGAAGTATCAAGTTAAATGTGATTGTTGTCATTATCTTTATTTAACGACTTCAAGGAGTTAATAATGACCCTGTTCCTGGTCATTGGCTTTGTTTCCAAAGGTCTTGCAGGTATTGTGACTTTTATAATTTAAATCATATTATTTTGTACCTGAGTTTTGATACAAGAAACATGTTTAAATTTCTTCACAAACAAGAGACAATCTGCAGATGCTGGAAATCCAAGCAACACACCCAGAATGCTGGAGCAACTCAACATTTTGTGTGTGTGTGTGTAGTTTAAATTTCTTACTGGAGTCTATCTGTATTCATTAGTTTTTAAGAAAAGTACTTTATGATGAATTGTAACCCCAATCTAAGCAGATAAAATTGTTTTATTACACTGATTTACTTGGTGTAGTTCATCTTTTTAAAATGTTCAAGCACTTGACTGACAGACTTTGTTCTATGATGTTGTAAATAGCAAACTATTTCATGCATGCTCAAAAATAATTGTATTTGCCCACTTTTTGGAAACAAAACTGAGGTAGAATTTGTTATCTAGAGTTCATTACTTTGTTTTAAGAATTGGAGTACATTCTGATGTGTCTACTCAAATGTTACCAGTTGTTCACTTTACCACCTTCAGAAATTGTCCAAGTACTGATTTTTTATTTGTAAATTTCCAAAGGAAAAAAGGAGAATGTGCTGCCTAATTTGAAAACTCAATTAAGTACACCTTCCTTTTTAAGAATATGACTTGTGTACCTGCTTACCCAGCCTTTTGAGTTTGATTCTCTTTCCATTTCCATCTGTATTGCTACGAATGCAGCAGCAATAAATATGAAACTTAGGAAGGGTTTATAAACAAATCCCAAGATTTATTAACCTCTGCTCAAAACTTAGAAAAGGAAACAAACGACCAACTGAACTGGAAGTTAACAGTTAGGTGGCAATATCTAACAAACAGTCAAACTTAGAAACTGTTCTTAATGAGTTCTCATCCAAGCACAAACTTAAAGTGGTAAATTCAGAAGTGCATGTGATTTATACAGTCATTAAGGAGAGACTTCCCCAAAACAACAATCCCACATCATCCCACTGTCCCGCGTTAAAACTATGAGTATGTAACAGTATCAAGGACAACTGTTGAATAGTGAATTATAAAAACGAAGGTTCCATTATTCTGATGACAGAATGACACCAATCTGCCTCTCAGTTGGGTATTCCCATTCTGAGTCTCATCAAATCTGAAGCTGCAGAGTTCTACTATTTGACTACAGACAGGGAGTGAGCCTTCCCTGCCTGTTTCATCAGATGTTATCATATCAAACTTTCCTATGGTGGTGGGAAGGAGTGGCGTCATGAATGGGGGAGAAAAGTTGTGCATTTAATAGTTTTTATTTTAGATGTAGTCACAGTTTGAATGTGGGGAAAAACTGTTGTAAAATCAGTTCATTAAAGAGCCAGATGGCCTGTATTTGGTGATTGGTCAGGATCATTTGTTGTTCATCCTATCAGGAAGATTCACCCTTTTTAAAATGTTTCCTTGATCTCTTTTGCGTACCTGAAAGCAGATAGTTAAATGAAAAACAACAATTCGCAGATGCTGAAATTTGGAAATAAGAAGAAAATGCTAGAAATGCTCAAAGTTTATGGGCGGAATAAACAGCAAACAAATTGAGTGGAAAACCTTTATCCCAATCATTCTCAATAAAAGTAATTTGAAACGTGAACCTCTGTTCCTGCAGGTGCAGCTTGACCTGCTATGTGTTTCGGGCATTTTATGTTTTTGTTCAAATTCACCACTGAGTGCCAGCTGAGATGTTAGCTAAGATTATTTGGACTGAGGCTCAAATATTTAACCTTGTACAAAAGTGGAAATTTTACTTGCTGAGCCACAGTTGACCACTTAATTGTGAACAATAAGCTGTACAGAGGATCTCCATTGTCCACAGTACCAGATTTTCCACAGGGAAAGGTAGTGCAAGATAATATAAAATATAGCCATGATTACTACAGTATATTCCTTGGTCCTAGAAAATTCTAGTTCAGACTTTTTCTAATGTAGTAGTTGTTATTGTGTCTTGACAGTTGTTCTACAAAAAGAAATGTATATCCATTTCGAACATCCACTGTGAAATTGCAATCTTTCATTCTTATAAAGTGGGACCTCAACTATCTATATTTTTTTATATATTCCAATAAAAGCTTGTTTTAGTTTTAGATGTTTGAATACTGTTTTTTAAAATTATCTTAAGTTTTTATTCACTTGAAATTCACCCTGTTGGTTTTGTGCCAATGATTTTGAACTACAGATCAATCACTACCTCTTCTTTAACTTTGAGTACCGTGGGTGACCTGTCACTAACAAAGCCATCCTACGTACTTCATCTCAACAATAGTTAATTCTGCCAATTCAGTAAGTGGCCATCTGTCACTCATAATCTCCCATCTCATTCAGTCCCTGTCAAAACATTGCAAATTCCCTTGTATTTCTGTATATATAATGTGCAATGTATAATATGCAGATTTCACTGACAAGGCTGAAGTTTTAATCAAGCAGTGGGAAAAGAAGTCAATGATGGATTTCCATAGCGATGATCAAGGAAATGACATGATTGTTTCTTTAAAATTCCTACCACCCCTCTTCACCCACATCACCCACCTTCCCCTGTGCTGCACCCAATTTAAAAAAAATAGCAAAATAAGTTGCTTACTGGAATACTTTATTCAAAGACAAGTGTGTTGCTGTTTTTTTTTAATCTGTGGGCTGTACATTGCTTTGCAAAGTGAATAGTTTGAAGAAGGTCTCTGAGATTAAAACTTAGTCTGGAAGAGGAATCAATACAAAATGCTTGAGGAACTCAGCAAGTCATGCAGCATTAATGGAGGGGAATAATTGATCAATGTTTTGGACCAAGACCTTTTGCCAGGATTCAAAAGGAAAAGTAGCAGAAGCTGGTTTAAGAAAATAAGGGGAGGGAAAGGAATACAGGTGAGGGAGAAGGAGTGTGAGTGGGAATAAAGTATATGTGGCTGTAGTAGCAAATTGATGATCCCTGTGTACCTCAATGTTATTAGAGTCCACCATTAACTGTATTTTCTCTTTTCTTTTAACCTCCCAAAGTCTCTGACATTTGTCTGGATTAATCCCTATCTGCTACTTTGCCCATGTCTGTAACTGATCTAAATAACAGCCTTCCACCCCATCCTCTGTTCTCTATGGCCAAGCCAATTCTGCATCCAAGCTTGCTATCCACACTCAATTCCATTCACCTCTGTCACGAAGGACCTTACCTAACACCTTACTAAAGCCCATGTAGGTAACATCTGCTGCCTTGCCCTCATCAAGCTCCTTTGTCACTTCTTTAAAATACTCAGTTTAGTATGCAAGGCATGGCCTGCACCATACAAAGCTACACTGACTGTCCTTAAGCAGGCCATGTTTTCTAAATGTGCATAAAGTTTTTCACTTGATATGCTCTCCAGTGGCTTTCCTACCAGGTTCACTGGTTTATAATTACCTGGAGTTGATTATTTCCTTTCTTGAACAATGGCACATTTGCTACTGTCCAGTCCTCTGGGACTTTGCCAGTTGCTAGTGAGGACACAAAGAACTTTTATAAAAGCCCCAGCAACCTTCTCTCTTGCTTCTTTTATTATTCTGGGATTTATGCTAATGGACTCTAGGAATTATCCAATTTAATGCTTTTTAGAAGACATGTCATCTATCTCCTCCTTAATCTCAAAATGTCCACCACATTAGCATGCCCCACTCTGCCTTCACTAAATCCTTCTCAGTAAATACCAATACAAAGTACTTATTTAGTATCTCAACCACTTTCTTTGACTAAGTACAAATTACCTCTGTCCTTGAATAGACCTACCTTTCTCTAGTTTTCCCCTGTTTTCTTAATAGTAAAAATATTAAGTATTATATATTATAGTAAGTATAAATGCCTTTGGATTCCCCTTGACCCTGCTCCCTAAGGAATTTTCATGGCCTCTTTTGGCCTTCCTAGCCGTCAGCTTGAAAACTTCTTTGTTATCTTTATATTCTACAAGGTCCTGATAGGATTTAAGCTTCCTTCCTGCATATATACAGGACTTCCCAGGTTAACCAATTTGTGTGGCAATTCTGTAGGACAGAGGGGGTCAGCATGATTTCTGTGCAGTTTTCTGCTATCTTCACATTGCTTTACACAATCTCCCAGCTGTTGTGCTCAGACCAGGCCACAAACATGCGCCTTGCTCTTGGGCGACATCTTTCAATGCCTTGATATCTTTGGTGGATTTGACTAATGATCCTGGCATGCATAGAAGCAGGAATGATAAGTATGATGTCATTTAGCCGCAAACTATCAAGAATGATGATTGTGACTCTTTCAAGCCAGTAAGGTCTGAGTTCATAAGCTCATTTTCAAACATCCTCACGGTATTTTGGTCTTTTTTCAACTCAGTGTAAATTTTGTCTTGTTTACTCTGTGATGGAGGAAAGTGAGTAGGATATTTGTATCCTACATCAGGATGGAGTCAGCTTCCTTCCACTCACTTCTGTGTGGCATCCATGACAAAGTGTCTGGGTTGTGAAAGATTTGCATAACGGTATCGCACAAGCCTCATTCTAAATCTTTGAAGATGTGGAGGTAAGTCATCCAAATGTTTCGAGCTGAGGAGGCTGACAAGTGGCTTGTGGTTGTGCCAAGTATGTCGGTTCAAAGAGTGCCGATGTTGGCAGAGAGATAAGCTCTGCTTTAAGTGATGAGAATTTTGTCTCCTGTAGTGCGTCCCAGGTCCAAGTGCTTTTCTGAGAGAGGAAGTCGCTTAATGGCTTTGTTTCCTTTGCCAAATCTGGAATGAACTTTCCCAGCTGGTTTACCATGCCAAGGAAACTGTGAATCTCTGCTACATTTGTAGGTTGTTCCATGCTCCAAACCCCCTGCCAGTTTGACGCCAGTTGCACTGCCTCTGAGGACAGTTGGAGACCTAAGAACTTCACCTCCAACTTTGCAAATTTGCATTTCTTTTTGTTTGGGGGATTCAAGCCTGTTTCAGGTTCTTCAAGGCAGCTTCCACTCTTCTGTCATATTCCTCACTCGAGCCTCCATGTGGCAGACTACTACTTCCAGTTCCTCCAAAATTTTGTTCATCCTCATCTGAAGGAGTTCAGGGGCTGATGGGATGCCAAAAGGGAGTGTCTTGAAGGCATAGAGTCCATATGGAATGATAGACATTGGGAGCTCCTGTGACTCAGGAGTTAAATGGATCTGCCAGAACCCTAAGTGTGCATCTAGCTTGGACAGGTTTTGCTCCACCCAACGTATCTAATGTTCAATAGAGGGCAGAATAAGCTTCTCCTGCCTGGCTGCATTATTCATTTTAGTTGGATGAACACAGATCCTCACTATGTTGAGAATGTCTGGCTTGGGAACGGGAACAATGCCTGCACAGCAGTCAGTACGTCTATTCACTCTAGTTATGATGCCAAGCTCTTCTATTCGCTCAAGGTTCGATTTGACTTTGTCCTTCAGTGGGAATGGTATATGTCTCACTATGGTCGGAGAGTAGAGCGTCCCTCCTGGCCTCAAATGGATAAGGTACTGTTCTTTCAGTACTCCAGATGGAAGTAGTAAACATTACTTTCACACTGAGCTTATGTTTCCCTGGCCCCATGAGCATGTTCTTTGCTGGGTTTTCTGTAATGCCTCTTCTCTTCACCAGTTTTCTCAAACAGAAGTTTGGGGATGACTGTGACATCTGTCTATTTTAAATGTTACTGCCTCATTTTGCAGCTGAGCCATTGTACACCAGCCTTGTCTATTTGAATCTGAGGCACCAAGGAGAGGTCTCTCTTCATCTGAATCATGGTCTTCTTTGACCTCCTTAAGAACTGTTTTTGAGTGACACTGGTTCTTATAATGGCCAACTCTATTGAATTGGTGGCATTTCTCTTCTTTTGCTGGACAGAGTTCTTTGAAGGAGTCTTGTCTGCAGACAAAAAGCTGCAGAAAAAAAGCATGAAGGAGGTGTGGGATGGGATGAAGATCATCACCGGATGCGGTGCAAAGCGGGGGGCAAACATAAGTGGAGATGTGGAGAAAGCGAACCAGCTGAACAACTTCTTCAATAGGTTCGACAGCACAATCTCATCCTCACCGCAGAACTCCACACCAGGCTTACTTCCCTCACAGGAAAATAGCCACTCACAGGAGACCTTGCCCACGCCCAGGATTACAGCTGCACAGGTGGAAGGTCAACTGAGGAAGATCTGTACCAGCAAGGCGGCGGGACCGGATGGAGTTTCCCCACGATTACTGAGGGCCTGTGCGACTGAGCTGGGAGAACCACTACAGCGCATCTGCAACATGAGCCTGGAGCAGAGAAAAGTACCCAGACATTGGAAAACATCCTGTATTGTCCCGGTACCGAAGAAACCACAACCAAAGGAGTTGAATGACTTCAGACCTGTTGCCTTGACGTCGCACATGATGAAGACCATGGAGCGGCTGATAATACAGAATCTGAGGCCACAAACCAGGCACGCCCGGGATCCTCTTCAGTTTGCGTATAAGGAGAAGGTGGGAGTGGAGGATGCTATCACGTATTTGCTGCACAAATCCCTCTCTCACCTAGATGGGGTCAGTGGTGCTGTGAGGATTACATTCCTGGACTTCTCTAGTGCCTTTAACACCATCCAGCCCAAGATCTTAAGGCACAAACTAACGGAGATGGGAGTAGACTCTCACATGGTGGATTGGATAGTGGACTACTTGACAGATAGACCTCAGTATGTGCAGTTGGGAGACTGTAGGTCTGACACGGTGGTCAGCAGCACAGGAGCGCCGCAGGGGACCGTGCTCTCTCCGGTCCTGTTCACCCTGTACACATCAGACTTCCAATATAACTCGGAGTCCTGCCATGTGCAGAAGTTCGCTGATGACACGGCCATAGTGGGGTGTGTCAGGAATGGACAGGAGGAGGAGTATAGGAAACTGATACAGGACTTTGTGATATGGTGCAACTCAAACTACCTGCGTCTCAATATCACCAAGACCAAGGAGATGGTGGTGGACTTTAGGAGATCTAGGCCTCATATGGAGCCAGTGATCATTAATGGAGAATGTGTGGAGCAGGTTAAGACCTACAAGTATCTGGGAGTACAGTTAGACGAGAAGCTAGACTGGACTGCCAACACAGATGCCTTGTGCAGGAAGGCACAGAGTCGACTGTACTTCCTTAGAAGGTTGGCGTCATTCAATGTCTGTAGTGAGATGCTGAAGATGTTCTATAGGTCAGTTGTGGAGAGCGCCCTCTTCTTTGTGGTGGCGTGTTGGGGAGACAGCATTAAGAAGAGGGACGCCTCACGTCTTAATAAGCTGGTAAGGAAGGCGGGCTCTGTCGTGGGCAAAGTACTGGAGAGTATAACATCGGTAGCTGAGCGAAGGGCGCTGAGTAGGCTACGGTCAATTATGGATAACTCTGAACATCCTCTACATAGCACCATCCAGAGACAGAGAAGCAGTTTCAGCGACAGGTTGCTATCGATGCAATGCTCCTCAGACAGGATGAAGAGGTCAATACTCCCCAATGCCATTAGGCTTTACAATTCAACCGCCAGGTGTAAGATATGTTAAAGTGCCGGGGTTGATTGTATTTAATGTATTTAAGTAAACTACTTAAGAACTTTTTAAAAGCTATTATTAATGCTTTTTGAGAGAGTGATTTAGATGCATATCATATTTTTACTGAGTTAAGTATTGTATGTAATTAGTTTTGCTACAACAAGTGTATGGGACATTGGAAAAAATGTTGAATTTCCCCATGGGGATGAATAAAGTATCTATCTATCTATCTATCTATCTATCTGTCACATCTCCTGCTGTTGGACGTTTTACCTGCTCTTTGTTTCACTTGTCTGTTATGTTTGAGGTGAGCTCTACTGTCACCTCTTTCTGTAGTCTTTCTCATTGCACCTTGTTTGTACATTTCTTTTTGTACAGCGTCTAGCTTTACCTCAGCATTGTTTTTGTGCCTGGGTTCTGCCTGTTGCTGACGAGCATTCTCAGTCTGCTGAACAATAGCTTTCTATAGTGTGAGATATGCCTGCAACTGAAGTCTCTCTGACAATTTAGGGTTCAGTAGCCCGATAACAATCCTGTCTCCAATGAGTTAATCTCTCAGGGCATACAATTCTGTGATGAAGGTAATTTACATTTTCGTCTGGCTCCTATTTTCTGGAGTTGAACTTTGCCCTCTGATATATCACATTTCACTTTCCTGTGAAATATTCTTTGAATTTGTCCTACACTGTTTTGTCCTCCTCTTGCTGAAGCTATGACAGTCCTAATCCACCTGTAATGTCATCTGCTTTGACACCTGTGCAGTGTGCTTACTTGATGCTCTTCTGAAACCTGAGTGAGATTGCTTCCAACCCTAAATCTCAAAGCGTCTGAGTCATCTCTCGGGTTTAGAGAAATCAAATGTCTGAGGGGGCTTTATTAGGTAAGTAGGTGCAGGCACTGCAGGTATTTGCAATATTTTCCTGTTTGTTTGTGTTCGCGCATGGCCAAGTGGTTAAGGCGTTGGTCCAGGGATCTGAAGGTGGCTAGTTTGAGCCTCAGCTGAGGCAGCGTGTTGTGTCCTTGAGCAAGGCACTTAACCACACATTGCTGTGCAATGACACCGGTGCCAAGCTGTATCGGCCCTTGCCCTTCCCTTGGACAACGTTGGTGGTGTGGAGAGGAGAGACTTGCAGCAACTGCCGGTCTTCCATACAACCTTGCCCAGGCCTCAGGCAACATCAAAATGAAGAAAGAGAAGGAGAAGAAGAAGAATTATTTTATCTATTTGGACTACAAAAGTCTTCTCTTCTTTCCCTGAGAGTTTGATTGATTTATCTGCTGTGTCTGTGTCTGTACCTCTGTGCACTTTCGCAGGAATGTGTTGACAGATTATTACAATATATCCACTTTTGGGTGTAGCTTGAAGGCATTGCCTAAAAGCCCTGGCCATTCCTCAGCTCATGCCACATGGTGCATGCAATTGGCAAACTAGCATAGGAAGTTCAGGATGACAAATCTCTGGATATTTTTCATAGATATGTGAACAAGAACAGTCTCACTGTAAATTATTTCTTATTGGGGATCTTACTAAGTCTGTAGCACCAATTCACCAATGATCAACCGCTTTTGACACCATGTTGCGTTCTATATTGAGGGACAGTGCGGAGCGCACCAGGACACCAGCATGATAACCCAGCTTGTACAGTATGTGTGCCTCCCATGTGGGAGTGGCTAACTGAGTGGCATAGGAATAGCATTATTAACTACTGCTACAGGAGACACTAGCAGAACGTGTCTGTTGTGGAATTTCTGGGAACGATTCAGAAGGTGTAGCTGGATACATCCCTAAGAAGTATTCTAAACGCAGAATGATGCAACTGTGGCTTAAAAGGGGAGTCAAAACTAGCATAAAAGCAAAAGAGAGGGCACATAATGGGGCAAAAAATAATTGGAAGTCAGAAAAATGGGAAACTTTTAAAAACAGAAGGCAACTAAAAAACCATAAGGAGGGAAAAGATGAAATATAAAGGTAAGCTAGCCAATAATATCAAAGAAGTTTTTTCATATATTTAAGTAGAAACAAGGGTGAATAACAGACTGATTGGGGGAAAAGATGCTGGAGAGATAGTAATAAGGGGCAAGGACATGGTGGACAAACTAGTGAAGTATCCACTTTCTCCATGGAAGACACTAGCAGTATGCTGGAAATTTGAGAGTATCAGGGGGCAGAAGTGAGTGCAATTGCTATTAGTAGGAAGAAGGTGCTTGGGATACTGAAAGGTCAGAAGGTAGGCAAGTCACCTGGACCAGGGGGACTATACCGCAGCTTTCTGAAAGGTGGCTGAAGAGATTATGGAGGTATTAGTAATGATCTTTCAAGAATTGCTAGATTCTGGAGGATTGGAAAATTACAAGTGTTATTCCACTGTTCAAGAAGGGAGGAGACAGAATAAATGAAATTATAAGCCAGTTAGCCTAACTTAAATGGTTGGGAAGATGTTAGGGTCAATTGTTCAGGATGAGGTCTCAGGGTACTTGGAGGCATGTGGTAAAATAGGCCAAAGTCAGCATGGTTTCTTTAAGGGAAAATCTTGCCTGACAAATTTGTTGGAATTCTTTGAGAGAAAAAAAACAAGCAGGATAGACAAAAGAGAATCAGTAGATATTGTGTACTTGGTTTTACAGGAGGCCTTTGACAAAGTGCTGCACACAAGTCTTCTTAACAAGATAAGAACCCATAGAATTACGGGAAAGATACTAGCATGGATAGAGCAGTGGCTGATTGGCAGGAGGCAAAGTGTGGGAATGAATAGAGCTTTTTCTGGTTGGCTGCCAGTGATTAGTGATGTTTAGCAGGGGTCTGCGTTGGGACCAATTCTTTTTATGTTATATGTCAATGATTTGGATGATGGAATTAATGGTGTTGTGAACAAGTATGCAGATAATACAAAGATAGGTGAAGGGGTAGGCAGTAATGAGGAAACAGGGAGGCTGCAGAAGGACATAGACAGATTGGTAGAATCGGCAAAGAAATGGCAGATGGAAAACAGTGTTGGGAGGGGTGTGTCATGCACATTGGTAGAAGAAATAAAAGTACACTAATTTCTAAATGGAGAGAAAATTCAGAAATCAGCGGTGAAAAGGGAGTCCTCGTGCAGGATTCCCTTAAGGTTAACTTGTAGGTAAAGTCAGAGGTAAGAAAGCCAAATGCAATGTTAGCATTCATTTCAAGAGGACTAGAATATAACAGCAAGGATGTATTGCAGAAGCTGTATAAGGTACTGGTCAAGTACACTGAGTATTGTAAGCAATTTTGGGCCCCATATCTAAGAAAAGATGTGCTCACGTTGGAGTAGGTTCAGAGGAAGTTGACGGGAATGATTCCACAAGTACAAGTGTTATCTTATGAGAACACTTAATGGCTCTGGACCTGCCCTCACTGGAATTTAGAAGACTAAGGGGGGATGACATTGAAACCTATTAAATGTTGAAAGGCTGAGATAGAGTGAATGTTTCTTATAGTGGGTGAATCTCAGAACAGAGAGCACAGCCTCAGAATAGAGGTATGTCCATTTAGAACAAAGATGAGGAGTTTCTTTAGCCAGAAGGTGGTGAATTTGTGGAATTTGTTTCCATAGGCATCTGTGGAGGCCATGTCATTGGGTATTTTTAAAGCGGAGGTTGATAGGTTCTTGATTAGTTGGGGCTTGAAAGTTATGGGGAGAAGGCAGGAGAATGGGGTTGAGAGGGATAATATATCAGGCAGGATGAAATGGTGGAGTAGACTCAATGGGTCAAATAGCCCAACTGAAGGAGGTGCTGATGGATATATTTAACATCTCTGGAACAATCCATTGTCCCCTCAGTTTTCAAAGCAGCAACCATCATTCCAGTGCCAAAGGAAGTGACAGTATCCTGTCTAAGTGACCATCCTCCGGTGGCATTAACATCAATTATTATGAAATGCTTTGAGTGGCTGGTCATTGAGCATATTAAAGCCTTATTTCCAGCTACATTGAACTGTTTACAGTTCAATTATTGCTCAAATCGATCCACTGACGATGCAATAGCCTCTGCCCTCCACTTTGTCCTGTCCCACCTGGAAAATGGGGTCTCATTTGCGAGACTGCTGCTTATGGAATTCAGTTCGGCATTAAAAACCATCAAACCCCATTAACTGGTGTGGAAACTATCTTTGCTGGGTCTCAACACCTCCCTCTTCAATTGGATCGTGGACTTCTTAACAGTCAGTCTGTGTGGCAACATCTCTTGTCTCATTACACTGAGAACTGGCACTCCCCAAGGCTGTGTACTTAGCCCGCTGCTGTCGCAAGACTGTGTTGCAAGATCCAGCTCAAACCGCGTTATCGTTTGCAGATGACACAACAGCCTTATTAAAAATGATGACGAGACGAAGTATAGAGAGGAAGTAGAGCAGCTGATGGATTGGTGTGAGAAGAACCACCTGAACTTGGAGAAGACAAAGGAAATCATTGTGAACTTCAGGACCGTATCAGACTGCAAAGCACTCCAGCGCGTGGGGAAAACTGCCCAGCGGATTATCAGCACCCAATTGCCCACCATTGAGAATATCTACCATAAATGCTGCCTGGGCAGGGCGAAAAGCATTATCAAGGATGCATCTCTCCCTAACCATGGACTTTTTACTCTCCTCCCATCCGGTAGGTGCTACAGGAGCATCCGCTCCCACACCAGCAGGCACAGGAAGAGCTTCTTCCTTGAGGCTGTGACCCTGCTGAACCTCACATCACAGTGCTAAGCAGTATTGCACCCATATTGTACTGTCTCAGTATTTTTAATTGTGTGTGCTGTAACACTTAATTTTTATTCGCAGTTATTTTGTAAATAACACTATTCTTTACATTTCTGGTTAGATGCTAAATGCATTTCATTGGCTTTGTATCTGTACTCAGCACAATGACAATAAAGTTGAATCTAATCTAATCTAATGCAGATGAACCATCCCCCTCTGCAGATACGTGGCTCCTCTGTAGAGAGAGTTAAGTGCACTGAGTTCCTGGGAGTTCACATCATGGATGACCTCACTTGCTCCTTTAATACCACCTCCCTGAATAAGAAGGCACAGCAACACCTCCACTTGGGAAGATTGAGGCAAACAAGGCTCACCCCAACCCCCACCCCCCACTCTCCATCCTCCATCTCAACTGCATTTTACAGGAGCACCATTGAGTGCATCTTGACAAGTTACATCTCCATCTGGTATGGGAGCAGTCAAACGTTGTACCTGAAATCCCTACAAAGGACTCTGAGGACAGCTGAGAGGATCATAGGGATCTCCCTACCATCCATCAAGGACATTTGTCAGAAGTGCTGCATATGCAGGGCTCTTAGTATTATTAAGGATCTCACCATCGTCGCTGGTGACTTTAATAGAGCATCGCTGACGAAAGTCTCTCTAAAGTTTTGTCAACACGTCCAGGTGAGCACACGGGGAGAGAGCATACTCGGCCACTGCTACTCTCCCTTCTGCAATGCTTACAAAGTGCTCGTTTGCCCCCCCATGTGGAAAATCAGATCACTCCTCCATCTTGCTGCTGCCAAATTACAGGCAGAAGCTGAAACAAGAGGTGGCCATAATTAAAAGTGTCCACTGTTAGTCCGGCCAATCGGTCTCCATGCTACAGGACTGCTTTGATGACGTCGAATGGAATGTCTTCCATGATGAGGATGTCTCTAAGTTCACAGATGGAGTCATGAGTTTCATCTAAAGAGCATCAAGGATGTTGTCCCCCAGAAGTTGGTCAGGGTCTATCCAAACTAGAAACCCTGGATCAACAGTTCCATGCAAGCAGCACTTACTGCACGACACAGAGCTTGCATTATTGGTAATCAGCAGGAGCTCAAGAAATGCAGCTACAATCTACGCAAAGTCATCAAGGCAGTGAAATGACAATACAGGGACAAGATTCAGACACAACTCTCCACCATCAGCACACGCAGCTTATGGCAAGGTCTGCACACCATCGTAGACTTCAAAGTTAAACACAGTGGTGTTTCCAACATCACTGCCTCCCTCCCAGACGAGCTAAATCTTTTTTACGCTCAATTGGACGTTGCCAGCAATGAACCACTGAGGTGACCTGCAGCCTGGTCATCTCTGAGGCTGAAGTTTCCAATGAGTGGACAGCCGCAAGGCCGTGGGACTGGACAGCATCCCAGGGTGAGTACTCAAGATTTGCAGGGCACAAATGGTAGGTGTGTTTACAGACATTTTAATCTCTCCCTCTCCCAGTGTAGAGTGCCCTCCTGCTTCAAAACATCCACCATTGTTCCGGTACCAAAAAAGACCAAGGTTACATGTCTGAACGACTGGCTGTGGTGAACTACATATACCTGTCTGGACACGCACCCCCCGCTGACTGCTCCCATGGCTCCTCCCACTGACCCCGGTATAAAGGCGATTGGAGGCACTGCTCCTTCCTCAGTCTCCAGGATGCAGTGTGGTGGTCGCTTGCTGCTTGTGCTTTCTTCCAGCCAATAAAAGCCTATATCTCACCTCACGTCTCCGAGAGTTATTGATGGTGCATCACTGGCATCCTGTCGCACTCAACTCAGTAATAAGCAAATGCTTTGAGAGGGTGGTCAAGGACTAAATCTGCAGCTTACTCCCACCCACACTGAACCCCCTACAATTCACTAACAGACACGACAGACTGATGACGCAATAGCCACTGCTCTACATACTGTCCTTACACATCTGGAGAAGAGGGATGCTTATGTGAGAATGCTGTTCTTGGACT
Organism: Hemitrygon akajei; assembly: GCF_048418815.1. Taxonomy (NCBI): domain Eukaryota; kingdom Metazoa; phylum Chordata; class Chondrichthyes; order Myliobatiformes; family Dasyatidae; genus Hemitrygon; species Hemitrygon akajei. The sequence goes on from NC_133136.1 coordinate 100,036,571, forward strand.
ATAGTTCAGCATTCAACACCATAATTCCATCCAGGCTTGAAAAGAAGCTCAGCCTTCACCCGGCCTTGTGTAGCTGGATCCTGGACTTCCTGTCAGATCACCAGCAGGTGGTAAGAGTGGGCTCCCTCACCTCTGCCCCTCTGATCCTCAACACAGGTGCCCCTCAGAGCTATGTACTAAGCCCCTTCCTTCACTCTCTGTATACCCATTACTGTGTCGCCGCCCACAGCTCCAATCTGCTAATTAAATTTGCTGACAACACTACACTGATTGGCCTTGTCTCAAATAATAATGAGGCAGGCTACAGAGAAAGACATCACCCTGACACAGTGGTGTCAAGAAAACAACCTCTCCCTCAATGTCGCAAAAACAAAGGAGCTGGTTGTAGATTATAGGAGGAATGGAGACAGGGTAACTCCTATTGACATCAATAGATCTGTGGTTGAGAGGGTGAACAGCTTTAAGTTCCTCAGCACACACATCACAGAGGATCTCATGTGGTCTGTACATACTGGCTGTGTGGAGAGAAAGGACAGCACCTCTTTCACCTCAGACAGTTGAAGAAATCTGGTGTGGGCCCCCATATCCCAAGGACTCTCTACAGGGGCACAATTGAGAGCATCCTGACTGGCTGCATCACTGCCTGGTATGGGATCAATCACAGGACTCTGCAGAGAGTGGCGCAGACAGCCCAGCGCATCTGTAGATGTGAACTTCAGGACATTTACAAAGACAGGTGTGTAAAAAGGGCCCAAAGGATCACTGAGGACCCGAGTTACCCCAACTGCAAATTGTTCCAGCTGCTACCATCTGGAAACAGTATCGCAGCATGAAAGCCAGGACCAACAGGCTCTGGGACAGCTTCTTCCACCAGGCCATCAGGCTGATTAACTCACGCTGATATGAGTGAATTTCTATGTTACACTGACTGTGCTTTTTATTATAAATTATTATGATTGCACATTTAGAGGGAGATGTAACATAAAGATTTTTACTCCCATGTATATGAAGGATGTAAATAATAAAGTCAATTCAATTCAATTCATCCAGCCTCCTCTTTGACTTTCTACCATCAGTGAGGAGACTACAATGCGTAAAAACAGAAACGGTCAGGATGGGAAACAATTTCTTCCCCCAGGCCAATAAGCTTCTGACTCCTTGCTGCATTGGTGGAGAAGCTTGTGTGGTCCTGAGATCCCAAGAGTGATGCAGTCTGGAGCTATGCACCCATGGCGGAGAGGTCTCTGACAAAGAACAATCCAACCAAGACCTCAACGGTGGAACGGGCCGACAAAGTTACTTCGAACTCAACGCTGTGAAGGTGGATGAAGGCTGCAACAAATCCATCAGCTCCAATCGTCGTTGTTTTCATACCATTGGAATCAGCTGGTTGATTTGTGAAGTATCGTCTGCCTCCTGGAGTGCAACATCAAGTACACGTTAAACAAACACACACAGGCATCTTCGCTCTGTGGGCCACTTCTTCAAGTCTTTCGGCGATCGGGGGAGGGTGACAGGAGCAGGCAATGTGATGGCTGGAAGCCCCTAGTCTAGAACCGGCATGAAAGCGGAGAACATTTGGTTCAGTCACTCAACTTTTGGACAGAAGCAAGAAAGTTGTTCGGTAGTAGTATTCACGCCTGAGCAGCCCTATTTAGGATCCACTCAGCTCACCACGATCTGGGAAGGGGGCTAGAAAAGGTGCCCTAAAAATAGTTTGCTTCACCCAATCCTGTCTGGAAAGTCGCGTCCAGAGGGATCACCATCGTGCGGTCGAAAAACATCGAGAAGTGAAACTATGAAATTTGGCATCTGGAATATATGAATTCTGATGGATAACCCAAACTCAGACCGACCAGGGAGGAGAACTGCCTTTGTTGCCCGGGAACTCAAAAAATTCAACTTCAACATTGTTGCTCTGAGTGAGACCCACAGAGCTGGAGAAGGGCAACTAAAGGAAGAGCAAGGTCAACACAGCCATTCTGGAAAGGACTTGATCCTGAACAACCGAGGATCCATGGAGTAGGTTTTGCCATCCGAAACGGCCTACTTCAGAAGCTGACAGAGCAACCACTGGGAATCAATGAACGCCTCATGACTCTGCGAATCCAGCTCATCAAGAACCAACACGCCACCATCATCAGCGCCTATGCTCCAACTCTGGATGCTGAAGATGAAGTAAAGATGAACTTCTATGCCCAACTTGACCATGCCCTTTCCTCTGTTCCCAACAACGACAAGATCATTCTCTTGGGAGACTTCAATGCTAGAGTCGGGAAAGATCATAGGCTCTGGACTGGAATAATAATCAAGGAAGGAGTTGGCAAGGTCAATGCCAATTGAACACTCCTCCTCACCAAATGTGCTGAACACAACCTGGTGATTACAAACACCCTATTTCACCAGAAATGGAGGCACAAAGTCCCCTGGCAGCATCTTGGCAGTTCCAAACACTGGCACCTCATCGACTACATCATTGTACGATCTCAGGACCAACAAGAGCTGTTACTGGTGCTGACGAGTGCTGGACAGACCATCAACTCATCTCGTCCACCATGAGAATGAGGATTCGGTCCAAAAAGAAACACCAAAATCAGAACACTATCAAGAAATTCAATGTTGACATCCTTCAAGACATCAACCATGTACAGAAGTTCCAACAAAATCTTCAAGAACAACTGTCTCAACAAATCTCACCATCTATAGAATCAATTGAAGAATGCTATCATCACCATCTGTAAAGAAACAATTGCGTTCAAGATGAAAAATCATCAGGACTGGTTCGATGATAATGACAAATTACTCCAACAACTCATCAATGAAAAGAGAAAAGCTTTCATCATCTTACAAAATGACCAGCAATCGGCTACCAAAAGGAAACACTATCAGGAATGCAAGGCTGTAGTCCAGAAGCCAGAAAAACCAGTGGTGGAGGAAGAAAGCTCAGGAAATCCAGCAACCAGCAGACTCTTGAGGCTTTTTCAACGCAACTAAAGCTATTTTTGGCCCAACCACTCACGGTCAAGCCCCTCTCAAAAGCGAAAATGGTTTAACCACCCTGAAGAGCAATATTGACATCAATTCCAGATGGAGGGAGCACTTTGAAGATCTTCTAAATCAAACTTTCTCACTTGGCAGGAATGTGATTAGCAACATTCCAAAACAGCCCATTGTGACTCCCTAAGCAAAATACCAACACATGAAGAGGTCAAGGAAGCCATCAAAACCTTGAAAAACATCAAGGCCACTGGACTCAATGGAATACCAGCCGAGATCTACAAAATTGGAGGTAACCTGCTTTATTACCAACTGTATCAACTTCTCATCAAGATCTGGATAAATGAAGACGTACCAGCAGACTTTAGAGACTCAGCAATTGTCACCATCGACAAAAGGAAAGGCGATCGATCCGAATGAGGAAACTATCGTGGAATTTCCCTGTTAGCAACAGCAGGAAAAAATCCTCACCCGCATCATGAACAACCGGCTCAAGCCTTTAGCCGAGAAGATCCTTCCAGAGACACAAGCTGGTTTTAGGCCATGACGTGGAACAATCGACAAGATCTTCACAATGCGACAACTACAAGAAAAATGTCGTGAACAATTTCAAGCTTTGTACATGGTATTCATCAACCTCACCAAAGCCTTTGACTCGGTACCAAGGGAACTCCTATGGGATGTCCTGTCAAACTATGGATGCCCTGAAAAGTACATTCAAATCCTGAGACTCCTCCATGATGGCATGCTTGCCACAGACATGGTCAGCAATTGTAAGAGTGAGCCTTTTCAAGTCAGATCAGGAGTAAAACAGGGATGCACGATTGCCCCAACTTTGTTTACCATCTTCATTGCGACAATCATCCACATCATCCTACCCCCAGGAATTGAAATTGTCTACAGAACAGATGGCAGATTTTTCAATCTTGCCCAACTCAAGTCCAAAAACAAGACTTCTATGAGTTCCCTCATCGAATTCCAATACACAGATGACAACTGTGCTGCAACTCTCTCAGAAAACCACCTACAACAGATTCTGACTGCCTTTAACTGTGCATACACGAAACTTGGACTTATCATCAATTCCAAGAAGACTCAGATCATCTACCAACCATTACCAACTGAGACAAATCGGACCGAACCATCAATTCAACTTGGCGAAACAACCCTGGAAAACATGGACTACCTTCCTCTCCTCCAATGTTGACCTTATTGACGAGATCTGACTTCGTCTTAAATGCGCTGGAACAGCTTTTGGACATCTCCGAACAAGAGTCTTTCATGATTATGACATCCAAACAGACGCCAAAATGCTAGTGTACAAAGCAGTGATGATCCGAACGTTCCTGTATGCATCAGAAACCTGGACAACATACCGACAACATCTGAAGGCACTTGAAAAGTTCCATCAATGCTGTCTTCGAAACATCTTAAATATCAGCTGGGAAGATAGGAGAACCAATGTCAGTGTGCTAAATGAAGCAATATCAACAAGCATTGAAGACAATGTCATCAAGAACCAACTAAGATGGAGTGGTCATGTTGTTTGGATTGAAGACGAACGTCTGCCGAAACAAATCTTCTACTCCCAGCTTAAAGACGACAAACATAAAAGACGCGGACAACAGAAGAGATTCGAAGATGTCTTAAAAGCCAACATGAAGAAATGTAACATCGACATTAACAATTGGGAAACCAGTGCCAAGGACAGGAAACTCTGGCAAACCATCATCTGAGAAGGAACAGCAACTTTCGAAGCCAACAGATGTTCAGAATTAGAAGAAAAGAGAAGAAAACAGAAAGAGAGGCAGCAACAGCCAAAGCCCAATCTGCCATCTGGAACTGCCTGTCCTGGATGCGGAAGAACTTTCAAAGCCATGATTGGACTCATAAGCCACTTGAGAGCCCATAAATAGATCAAGGGAACGAAGACCATCATCCTCGCCCTCAAGGGGTAGCCATGACGACAAGTCAAATGACAATAAATCTCACTTGACTTGATCACCCAGTTCTGCTCCTCTCTCTTATGTTGCAACAGTACAGGATGTAGTTAAACATAGAAACATAGAAAATAGGTGCAGGAGTAGGCCATTCGGCCCTCCGAGCCTGCACTACCATTCAGTATGATCATGGCTGATCATTCAACTCAGAACCCTGTACCTGCTTTCTCTCCATACCTTTAGCCACAAGGGCCATTTCTAACTCCCTCTTAAATATAGCCAATGAACTGAAATCCTCTTCCTTAGCACCCTAACCAATTTGGTTCACCCAATCTATATGTAGATTGAAGTCACCCATTATAACTACTGTTCCTTTATTGCACGCATTTCTAATTTCCTGTTTAATGCCATCCCCAACCTCACTACTACAGTTAGGTGGCCTGTACGCAACTCCCACTAGCGTTTTCTGCTCCTTAGTGTTATGCAGCTCAACCCATATCGATTCCACATCCTCCAGGCTAATGTCCTTCCTTTCTATTGCATTAATCTCCTCTCTAACCAGCAATGCTACCCCACCTCCTTTTCTTTCCTGTCTATCCCTCCTGAATATTCAATATCCCTGGATGTTGAGCTCCCATCCTTGGTCACCCTGGAGCCATGTCTCTGTGATCCCAACTATATCATATTCATTAATAACTATCTCAACAAGTCTGTTGAGACCAGACTTGGAGTATTACCATATAACCATATAACAATCACAGCACGGAAACAGGCCATTCCGGCCCTCCTAGTCCGTGCCGAACTCTTAATCTCACCTAGTCCCACCTACCCGCACTCAGCCCATAACCCTCCACTCCTTTCCTGTCCATATACCTATCCAATTTTACCTTAAATGACACAACTGAACTGGCCTCTACTACTTCTACAGGAAGCTCATTCCACACAGCTATCACTCTCTGAGTAAAGAAATACCCCCTCGTGTTTCCCTTAAACTTTTGCCCCCTAACTCTCAAATCATGTCCTCTCGTTTGAATCTCCCCTACTCTCAATGGAAACAGCCTATTCACATCAACTCTATCTATCCCTCTCAACATTTTAAATACCTCGATCAAATCCCCCCTCAACCTTCTACGCTCCAATGAATAGAGAACTATTGTGTGTAGTTCTGGTCACCCAGCTATAGGAAGGATATCATTAAGCTGGAAAAGGTATATAAACGGTGGACTGACAACTTGAGTTATAAGGACAGAATGGATAGGCTTGGGCTTTATCCCCTGAGGGGGGACATTATGTGGTATCTAATGTCATGAGGGGCTTAGATGAGGTCAAGGTCTTCTTCCCATTATAAAGGAAGTCTAAGTCTAAGTTGCATAGATTTAAGATGGGCGCAGAAATTCTAAAGGGGAAGTGAGGGTGGTGGGTATCTGGAATGAGCTGCCAGAGGAGGGTGTTAGAGGTAAGTACAATTACCACATATAAAATATAAACACAAGAAATTCTGCAAATGCTTTGAATTTCCAGCAATATACACAAAATGTTGAAGGAACTCAGCAGGTCTACCAGCATCCATGGAAGTGAACAAACAGTTGACAGTTCAGGCCAAGATCCTTCTGCAAGACTGAAGAAGGGTCTCAGTCCGAAACATGGACTGTTCATTTCCATTGGTGCTGCCCTACCTGCGGAGTTGCTCTAGCATTTTGTGTATGTTACTATTTATAAAAGACACTTAGGCAGTTAGGTCGATAGAAAAGGTTCAGAGTGAATTGAGACCAACAAAAGTAAATGGGACTCAACTCAGACAGGCAATTTGATCTGCATGAACGAGTTGAGCTGAAAGGTCTGTTTCTATGCTGTATAACTCTATAGCTTTGTGAGTCTGTGACCGATAGACAATATTAAAACTAATGCTTCCTATTGCCTACACACACAAAGTGCTGGAGGAACTCAGCAGGCCAGGCAGCATCTATGGAAAAGAGTGCCATCGACATTTTGGACCGAAACCCTTCGGCAGGTTGGGCTTTTCTCTCACTTTCTTTTGCCACGTCAATTTGTAAAGTCTGAAAGGTGAGAATGTGGAATGTACCAAAGGACTTCGTCTAGACAACAAGCTTCTGAACACATCCGGTTTTATTAGTTGTATTCCATGACTAGGAGAAAAAAACAGAGATGAAACAGATTAGAACCAGCTGCTGGAGAGCAGCTTTCAGGAGGAAGTTGTACTTGTATGGTTAAGAAACGATGCTCCAACCTGAACCACAATGGGAAACAAAGTGTAAGTCATCCATGTTTCAAAATATGTGCTTACAGAAGAGTCACAGCTGCTGTGGCTGCACTGTACAAGGCAAAGGTCAAGTTGCTAATAGCAGCTAAGATGACAGAGAATTATTTTTATGCTCCAGACTCTTTTCAGACAGGAACCAGATTTGTGTACACCTTACAGTTGCCATCTGCTGATATTATTCCCTTAAAAAGAGGTTTTTAATTCTTAAAACAGAAATCATGACAGGCAAGAGATGTAAATGCTTTGAATCTGTTAGTGGCGGCTGACCCTTGTCAACTACATTCACTGTCTTTATTCAATCCACAATACAAGAATTATATCTTCCAATTTTTTTGTGTCAATATGAACTTAAATTTGCATCATTATAGTTAAACTAGTGTATAAGAAGTGGCATACCAATCTACGCAAATTAATAATGGTCTGTGTCTGTAACATAATGACCACTGCCCTCAGATGCAAATAGGCCATTAAGTGAAAAATTACTAGAATAAATCAGAATAATTTATATAGCCAAGAGCCAAATCCTTCAGATAGGAGAAATGTCAGAGGTGTATTCATTTACACAAACAGCAGTGAGAGCCAGGGGAGGTGGTAGAGACCATTTAAGAAACTCTTTGCTGAGCACATGGATAATAGAAAAATGAAGGGCTATGTAGGAGGGAAGGGTTAGATTAACCTTACAGTAGGTTAAAAGATAGGCACAATATCGTGGGCCTGTACTGTGCTGTAATGTTCTATGTTCTATATTGAAATTCTGAAAGTAAAACTTTAGATTAAAGTAATTTTTCTAAAAGCTTAGCTCTGTTTTTCTCTCTGCAAATTAGTACTTCTCAGATTTTTGTTCAAAATAATCCCAAATTTTACTATTTTTCTTAGTGCTAAAGTGGTTTGCAACAGACAGTTTGAGGTAAGGAATTCAATGTTTCCAGCTGAAACCTGCTAAATTTTTCCAGCAGATTGTTGCTCTAGCTTTCAGCATCTGCAGTCTCTTGTGTCTCCTAGATTTCACAAGGGTTTCCCAACAACATGGGAGATGCTACTACCTGCTACTTAGTCATATGATTGAGCAGAAGTGTGAGATCTGCAGAGAAGACTAATAACTGCCCTAAAACAGGTTGGCCACCTATAACCAACAAGACCAGAAATTGGAGAAAGGGGTAAAAACAGAAAATGCTGAAAAAGCTCATCTAGTTAGGGAGCATCTATGGAAAGAGAAGCAATTAATGTTTCAGGTCAAGGCCCTTCAATTGGAGTGGAGTACAGGCCTAATAAACCAGATTCCTTAAAGAAGGGGAATGGAATACAAAAATGAAAAGCTGTTTCTTCAAAACGTCATGATAATATTGATTATTTAACTTCCCCTTTAAAGTTCAAAACTCAAAGTAATTTATTATCAAAGTGAATGCTATGTATGTCACTATGTACAACCCTGCCAATTTTCTTCTGAGTACACTCAATATATCCAATAACCATAATCGAATCAATGAAAGACCACACCCAACAGGGTGGCCAACCAGTGTGCAAAAGACAACAAATGCAAATACAAAAGAAAGAGAAAAAGGAAATAATAATAATAAATAAATAAGCAATAAATATCAAGAGATGAAGAGAATTTCAAAATGAGTCCGTAGGTTATGGAAACAGTTCAGTGATGGGGCAATGAAGTTAAGTGACGTTATCCCCTCTGGTTCAGCAGCCTGCTGCGTGAGGGGTAATAACGTGGTGGTGTGAGTCCTAAGGCTTCTGTACCTTGTCCTGATGGCAGCAGTGAGAAGAGAGTGAGTCCCGGGTGATGGGGCTCCTTGGTGATTGATGCAGCTTTTCTGCAACAGTGCTCTGTGTAGATGTGCTCTATGATGGTAAATCTCTCAAGGATAAGTAGAAAAAGAAATCCACAGTCAACAACAAGGTGTAATGATATCTCAGAACATTAATGTAATCAGTTTGTTCATTTAACTTCTGTGTGAACATGCTTTTGTGAACCTATTCCCATTCTCAAACAGCCAATCCCACTGGTCCAGAAACAACTTGCATTTTCTAACAATGTCAGACAGATGCATGTATATCTTCAGACACCATAACAGTTACCACTAAGGTGTTAATCACATTCATAATTTGAAGTGTTTTGTATTGCACAATAAAGCTGGGAGAGAGCAAGTGATACGAATCATGGCATAAAAAATTAACATGTATGCTTTCAGAGCCAGCTCCTGAGAGAGCTGCCAAATGAAGAACCTTTATTTGAATCTGGGATATGGATAGATTTTATATACTTTCCATTTCACAACAGCCACTAATCGTGATACAGTCAGTATGACTTATGATGGACAATGTTTAGTCCATCAGAAGTCATACAGCTCTACCTCCTACTACTAAAGTGAACATAGGACAAAAGTGTGAAGTCATGAAAATACATTCAAAGGCATATTTCAAACAAGAGTTATGCTAAATTGATGAAATTATGCAAATTTTGCTTTGTTAAATTATTTCCAATATTCTGTTAACATTAGCAGCATTTGGCACTAACGGAATATTAGTGATGGTAATCAGTCATATCTAACTTGGTGGAAGTGCTTGGAGAGGCTGGCCATGACATACATCAACTCCAGTCCTCAACTTATTGGAGTTTGGCCACTGCAGAAACAGGTCTACAGCAGACAACATCTTCCTGCCCTATAGTCATAGCTGGATCATCTGGGCCATAAAGGCACTTACTTTAGGCTGTTGTTTATTGACTACAGCTCCCCCTACAATGCTATAATCCCAAGCAAACTCATTTCCAAACTTCTAGACCTGGGACTCAACACCAGCCTTTACAACTGGCTCCTTGATTTCCTGACTAATAGTCCACAATCAGTAAGGATAGCAGCAACACCTCCGCCACGATTATCCTCAACACTGGTGCTCCACAGGGCTGCACCCTGAGTCCCCTCAGCTACTCCCAGTGCACTCATGGCTGCATGACCACGTTCGGCTCTAACTCCATTTACCAGTTTACAGATGATACCACTGTAGTGGGCCACATCTCAAATAATGATTGTTATAGTACAAGAGGGAGAGTGAGTGCCTAGTAGCATGCTGTCATGACCACTATCTTTCTGTCATGTCAGGAAAAAAAAAGAACTGGTCATTGACTTCAGGAAGTGGGGTGGTAGACACGTCCTTCTTTATATCAATGGTGCTGAGAGCACCACATTCCTAGGAGTGAACATCACCAACAGCTTGTCCTGATCCATCCATGGCCAAGAAATCATGCCAAAGCCTCTACTCCTCAGGAGGCTAAAGAAATTTGGCATGTTCCATTTGACTCCCACTGACTTTTATCGATGCACTACAGAAAGCATCCTGCCTGGATGATTCATGGGTTGGAATGGCACTCCTCTGCCCTGACTGCAAGAAAGTGCAGGGAGTTGTAAACACATCTTACTCATTACAGTAATCAGACTCTCTTCTATGGATTCTGTCTACTCTTCTCTCTGTTTCAGTATAGCAGCTGGCATAATCAAAGATTATACTGCCACCCACCCTATTCCATCAGACAGCAGATATACAGGCCTGAAAGCACATGTTACCAGGCTCAGGACAGCTTCTACCTCTCTGTAATAAGACTATTCAATGGTTACCTATTATAAAATGAACTCTTGACTCTGCACGTTATTGCTTCCCTGCATTGCACTTTTTCTAGAATTCTATTCTGCATTCTGTTATTTTCCCTTGTACTTATCTCACTATACTGTTCTAATGAAATGATACCCATGGATTTATTTATTTAGTTAGTTAGTTAACAATCAGCTCAGAAGAGGCCCTTCTGGCCCAATGAACTGCATCGCCCAGTAACCCACTGACTTATCCTAGCCTAAACACAGAACAATTTACAATAACCAATTAACCTACTAATCAGAACGTCTTTGGACTGTGAGAAGAAACCGGATGACAGGAGAAACAATGGTGATCAACTGTACCTCTTCAATTGTAATGAGAGTCTGTAGAGGAGTCTTTTACACAAGAATAAAACTAGATATAAAAACTAAACTGGATAAAGATACAGTTAAAGGATAAACTGACAGAGTATCACTGTCTAGAATTTTGATTTTCTTTTTCCACAGAAACCACCTGACTGCAATTCCCTCGTCTCCGCTGCATCTGCTCTCAGAATGAGGCTTTTCATTCCAGGACAAAGGAAATGTCTTCCTTTTTCAAAGAAAGCAGCTTCCCTTTTTCCACCATCAACTCTGCTCTCAAATGCATCTCTCCCATTTCCTGCACATCTGTTCTCACACAATACTTCTGCTACCCCGCTCGGGATAGGGATCCCCTTGTCCTCACCTACCACCCCACCAGCCTCCGGGTCCAACGTATAATTCTCCGTAATTTCTGCCACCTCCAATGGGATCCTACCACCAAGCACATCTTTCCATACCCTCCTCTTTCTGCTTTCCGCAGGGATTGCTCCCTACACGACTCCCTTGTCTATTCGTTCCCCCCATCCCTTCTCACAGATCTCCCTTCCAGCACTTATCCTTGTAAGTGAAACAAGTGCTACACCTGCCCTTACACTTCCTCCTTCACCACCATTCAGAACCTCAGATAGTCCTGTTACGTGTCCTGCAACAATGAATATAGAATTGAGTCAGGGTTTTATAAACAAGTTAACATTTATTAAACTCTGCTAAACAAAAATGAAAAGTAAACAAATGATTAACTTAACCGGAAGTTAACTGCTATACGGCAACTTTGGAACAGTTCTTAAAGTGGTAAATGTGAACACAGTCTTAAACGTGGTAAATACGAAAGTCCAAGTGATTTATACAGTCAATTAGGAGAGACTTTTCTGAAATAACGAATTCCTCGACAACGTGACGTTACTGCTGATCCTAGCCAAAATATGCCTTGTCCAAAGGATTCACGACAAAGGAAATAAAAACGGTTTAAAGGAACTGACCTTTTTCTTGGCAAATGAACACTGCACAAACCTTTCTACTCTTACAGGTAGGGTTTATCTCAGATGCAGGTCACTATTTCCTGAACAAAGATCCAACAAGGTCAATCCTGTAGTAAACCGCCGAACTTTGCTTGATCCTTCGGGTTCCCATACTTCGGTAAAGTCTTCACTCTCCAATACTTAGACTTTAAAGGTACATCAAACAAAACCGGCAACGATTGGCAAAACTGCCGGCACAACGATTGTACCTTACAGTAGAAAGTAAAACTCCACTTTAAAACGAAACTGCGTCATGAGCCAAATACGCAGCATAACGGAGTAACTGATGAATTAAACGACAACTCAACACAAAACTCTTGCATCACAGCAGGCTTTCCCATTTTATACCTGTTGAGAACAGGTCATCACGTGACCTCACATTGATGGGAAATTACATAACCCCACAATCACAAGACCATTACATCATGCTCACCAGATATTCAATTACATCATGCTCGTATGACAGTCACAAGATACCCACAGGGTATGTAACAGTCCTTCCAGGTGAGGCGACACTTCACCTGTGAGTCGGCTGGTGTGGTATACTGCGTCCGGTGCTCCCGGTGTGGACTTTTATATATTGGTGAGACCCAACGCAGACTGGGAGACCGTTTCGCTGAACACCTACACTCAATCCGCCAGAGAAAGCAGGATCTCCCAGTGGCCACACATTTTAATTCCACGTCCCATTCCCATTCTGATATGTCTATCCATGGCCTCCTCTACTGTCGAGATGAAGCCACACTCAGGTTGGAGAAGCAACACCTTATATACCGGCTGGGTAGCCTCCAACCTGATGGCATGAACATCGACTTCTCTAACTTCTGTTAATGCCCCTCCTCCCCTTCTTACCCCATCACTTATTTATTCATTATTTATTTTCCATTTATTTTTCTTTTCTCTCTCTGTCCCTCTCACAATCACTCCTTGCCTGCTCTCCATCTTCCTCTGGTGCTCCCCTCCCCCTTTCTTTCTCCCTAGGCCTCCTATCCCATGATCCTCTCCCTTCTCCAGCTCTGTATCCCTTTTGCCAATCACCTTTCCAGCTCTTAGCTTCACCCCACCCCCTCCGGTCTTCTCCTATCATTTCTCATTTCCTCCTCCCCCTCCCACTTTCAAATCTCTTACTTTCTCTTCTTTCAGTTAGTTCTGACGACGGGTCTCGGCCCGAAACATTGACTGTACTTCTTCCTATAGATGCTGCCTGGCCTGCTGCATTCCACCAGCATTTTGTGTGCGTTGCTGACTTTTTCCAACATTTTCTGAGTTTAATTTAGACTCTCAGCAGTGTTTCTGTTTGCTTTTTATGTTTTAAAATTAAACTGCTCCTTTCTCAGATATTTAAACATTCTATTTAACTATTTTTTTCACTTAAATTTTCATCTACCTGATTGCAATAGCTTTAGCTGCCACATTTATTCATACCATTGTAAATATTCCCCAAAAATGCTGGAGCAGTAAGCTCACATACTGCAGCTTTGGAAAGAGAAACAGAGTTAACATTTCATTTTAATGATCTTTCATCAGAACTGCCGCAAGTTAGAGATAAAATTATGTTTCCAGATGCCGAGAATGTAGAGGGAGGACAGGGAGTCAAAAAGCAGATGTCTATAGTAGGAATGAGACTAATTGTTACCATACCATAGAAGATGGATGTTGAAGTGGAGATACATCGCTACCAAAACGGGTGTAAGGCACTCCTTCCCTCCGCTAGCCTGCCCGTCACCCTTGGACAAGTGGTGGCACCTGCTTAGCCCCGGAGCAGGGGCTTCTGAAGCCAGGGGAGCTGTGGTCGATGGTCGTATGAGCAGTTGCTGGATGTCACAAGTCCTGGTTATGTGACCACTGATGCCAAACGGACAATCTCTGAAGAGTATTGATCATGGCTGGAGTTACCCAGAGGAAGGCAATGGCAAACCACTTCTATCAAAAAATTTGCCAAGAACAATCATGGTCATGGATAGAGAAAACAAAAAAGAGCACAGCGTGAAGGGGGTATAAAAGAAAAATAGAAATCACGACCGCCATGCGTGATGATACTACATAATAATGATGATGACAATAGAAAAATGCTTAGTCTAATGTAATTAAGACAGAAAGTACTGGAAGCACTCAGTTGTCAGGCAGGTGCCAGTTGTGGAAAAAGAAACACTATTAATATTTTAGGTCAAATACACACTTAAGATCTCATTTTGTTTTAGCTTAGTCCAAATCTATTGCATCTGACGTGTAAAGCACAAAAAGGAGGAAAGAAGGCAGGAGAAGTTAAACAACTAAAAGGAAAGTAAAACTATCTGTGAAAATATAAGCCTAGTGTTGGTATGAATAGAAGGAAGTAAATGTTTCCCTTACAAGGGTTGGGTTCCCCATGGTTGTCTGTCCTTGCCCTTCCAGAGGAGCAATTAGATTATAACTCTGTGCAACAATATAAAATTGGCCATAATGGATGCAGTTACTATTCATTATTCCCTTCTCCTGATTTATCTTTGTAATATCAAAGTCAAAACTTTCATCATAAAATACTTGAGAATGGGAAGGGAGAGAAAAATGTAAATTAGAGCCCTCAAGGCCTCTGCCCATGAGAGAATGAAATCACTCTGGTCTAAGCTTCCCAAATCAAAATCCTCCAGCAAGAAAATCCAATAGATTATGCTTCATCAAACTATCTCTGCATATCACAACACATATTCTACATTCTCACTGGGAACCTGAGGGGAACCTAAATCAAGAAAGGAGAGGAGGCACAAACGCAGGATACGAATTAAATCCTCAATCATCTGTTGTAATATATCTCCACTCAGCCTAACACACCATAAAAAATGCACAATTTGCTTGGAGTGGAAGCTGCTACACATTTATGGTTGTACTTCACTTTAATTGTTCATGACAGCAGTCTGTCACATTGAGAATACGAGATGACTTGGTCTCACAATTCTGATGCCAGTACACTTGTGCAGTGTGAGGATATGCATAGTGGAATCCATTTGCAAGGACAGGCCACTGTGTATTTGAATGATGTCTGATTCCAGGGAACTGTTGGAGGGCTAAGACAGATGATAAATGAATCATTTCCCCCCTCTAAAACTTGAGACACCAAGGGTTGTAAATAAGAGGCCCAGACAGAACTGTTTTCATCCAAGCTGTGCAGTAACTGAAGTGCCCCACCCACGTAACCTCTGTTGCAGCACAGATGGAATTTTCTTTTATATAATGTTAATATAAATTTGAAATGATGCTAATATCAGAATTCTAAAATATATGTGAAAAAGCCTGTAATGAATTATGTGCTAATGAATATACTCTACTAATTTTCTAAATAATAAATGCATCACAACCTTTACTTTGAAACACTTTACAGCTTCAACATAATTACATTGTCCGTGTTTCAAATTACAAGACTGTTACAAATTGCAACAAAAAACACAGAATGGAAGGCAGTGGCTCACTGTTAATAAACCGCCAGCCCGTTGAGTGTCAAAGCTGTCTAGTCAAAACATTTTACAGTTCCCTTTGCGCCTGTCAGTTGTTTTGACTGCCTGACATCATTACTTGTGCAATGAGTTGTGGTTTGTGTTTGTTTGATATGTATATTACAAAAAAAATTAAAGTTCTGCACTTTTCAAGCTATGTAAAAATTTCCTGCACAGACCAATGGTTGATCCGTGCAGCTGTAAAAAAAAAATGGAAGTGAATGTTGGTAGTCAGATAGTCAGTCTTTTGTATTTGTATCAGAAATGGACAATTCCAATGTAAGGTGATCCACCTGTAACTCATTTTATCTCTCTCTACAGATGCTATCTGATTTGTTTAGTATTTCCAACTTAATTATTCTCTCTACTATCCCCTTCATTCAAATACCTCTATTCACATTCCTTCAGATGGACCAGCTACCATTATCGAGCATTCATCATTCTCAGTGAGAGGCACCAAATTTTTTTCCTTTTCTTCTAGTAATCTCGGTTTCCATCATATCAATAGTTTTCTGCCCCTGCTCTCCTTCTTTGCAATTTAAAGTGTGTTTGATTTTTTTTTACTTTTCCAATTTTGATGAGAGATTATCGACTTGAATATATGGATTATGTTTCTCTCCACAGATATTGCCTATTTTTTTATTTCAGACACCTGCAATATCAACTTTATGATCATCCTTTTGGCAAACCAAGCACACTGTTAGCATAGATCTCCCTTTATATATATTTGCATGGCTATTCATTTTAACTCCCACTGAATTATTTGGGATAACATATTGAACAGACATGTACCTAAGTTATGATATATATGAAATAAATATTCACCATTTGGCACAGAAAACCTGAAGTGAAATTGCTGAAAGGGAAATTCATCCATTTGAAAGATAAGTGGAGCAAGGCACTGACCCAGCTGTGGAATGCACTAATGAAGCACGCATAAGGGAGTAACATATTGAAAAGTCTGCTTTATTCAGACCTATCACATTATTGCTTGAGGAGAAACTTGCCACAATACACAACCCAGTGGGGATGGAGATCAATAAGGAAACATCGTCCACGTTCAAGCATATGCTGAAGAAGAGACCAGTAAAAAGAGCACATGGTTAAAGGGTGACTGGGAATCTGTGCAATTTGGAACATGGACTGCAGATTTTTAAACTGGCCTCAAGTTTCTGAAAGAAGAATGAAGGAGATTGGCTGAGAGCACATTGCCCTAGTCCCATCTTGATCTATCAAAAGGCAAGGATGAAAACTTCAACAGTAGATGAGCTGAGGCAGGGCCAGAGTGAGCCGTGTGGTAGACACGGAAATAATTGTCTTACCAATGGCATAGTTTGTATCAAATATGAGTGCAAAGCTGGAAAGTCTGTTGAATTTCAGACTGTCATCATGAGTTGATGGCTCGAGAACAGTGTTAGGATGGGGATCAGTGGCCATGGCTTCCCTATTATTAACTCAGAGATATTCCTCTCTTCCAGTGATGGAAGAGTTTGACAATTTATAGAGTTAATGTTTAATGCATTCTATAATTGGCTGAAGAAAGGTTTTCAAAGAAGTTCACAGCAAACCAGAATATAGATATTTTAAACTACAGAAATCTTAACATTATTAGAGTATTTTTGTGCTTATTGGAATTGGAACTAGAATTAGTGAAATAGAGTGAAAAGCTTATCTTGCATATGGCTTATACAGAAAAAAATCATTAAAGTTCGAAGTATATTTATTATCAAATTATGTATACTATATATAATCTTGAAATTTGACCCCTTAGAGACAGTCACAAAACAAAGAAACTCAGTAGAACCTATAAAAAAGGACTGTCAAACACCCAATATGCAGAGAAAAAAAAAACTGTGCGAACAACAAAAGTAATCAAATGACGTTAGTGGTGGGTAAATTAATGGAAAGTATTCTTAGAGATGGTATATGTAATTATCTGGATAGACAGGGTCTGATTACGAACAGTCAACATGGATTTGTGCGTGGAAGGTCATGTTTGACAAATCTTATTGAATTTTTTGAAGAGGTCACAAGGAAAGTTGACGAGGGTAAAGAAGTGGATGTTGTCTATATGGACTTCAGTAAGGCCTTTGAAAAGGTTCCGCACGGAAGGTTAGTTAGGAAGGTTCAATCGTTAGGTATTAATATTGAAGTAGTAAAATGGATTCAACAGTGGCTGGATGGGAGATGCCAGAGAGTAGTGGTGGATAACTGTTTGTCAGGTTGGAGGTCAGTGACTAGTGGTGTGCCTCAGGGATCTGTACTGGGTCCAATGTTGTTTGTCATATACATTAATGATCTGGATGATGGGGTGGTAAATTGGATTAGTAAGTATGCAGATGATACTAAGGTAGGTGGCATTGTGGATAATGAAGTAGGTTTTCAAAGTTTGCAGAGAGATTTAGGCCAGTTAGAAGAGTGGGCTGAACGATGGCAGATGGGGTTTAATGCTGATAAGTGTGAGGTGCTACAATTTGGTAGGAATACTCCAAATAGGACATACATGGTAAATGGTAGGGCATTGAAGAATGCATAGAACAGAGTAATCTAGGAATAATGGTGCATAGTTCCTTGAAGGTGGAATCTCATGTGGATAGGGTGATGAAGAAAGCTTTTGGTATGTTGGCCTTTATAAATCAGAGCATTGAGTATAGGAGTTGGGATGTAATGTTAAAATTGTACAAGGCATTGGTAAGGCCGAATTTGCAGTATTGTGTACAGTTCTGGTCACTGAATTATAGGAAAGATGTCAACAAAATAGAGAGAGTACAGAGAAGATTTACTAGAATGTTACCTGGGTTTCAGCACCTAAGTTACAGGGAAAGGTTGAACAAGTTAGGTCTTTATTCTTTGGAGCGTAGAAGGTTGAGGGGGGACTTGATAGAGGTATTCAAAATTATGAGGGGGATAGATAGAGTTGACGATGATAGGCTTTTTCCATTGAGAGTAGGGGAGATTCAAATAAGAGGACACGAGTTGAGACTTAGGGGGCAAAAGTTTAAGGGTAACATGAGGGGGAATTTCTTTACTCAGCAAGTGGTAGCTGTGTGGAATGAGCTTCCAGTAGAAGTGGTAGAGGTAGGTTTGGTATTGTCATTTAAAGCAAAATTGGATAGGTATACGGACAGGAAAGGAGTGGAGGGTTATGGGCTGAGTGCGGGTCAGTGGGATTAGGTGAGAGTAAGCATTCGGCACGGACTAGAAGGGCCGAGATGGCCTGTTTCTGTGCTGTAATTGTTATATGGTTAAATGGTTAAATAGCATTCAGAACTGAAGTTCACAAAAGTGAGTCCACACAAAACTGCCTGGGGCCAGCAGCTGATTCAGGAGCCTGTTCGTTGTAGGCCACAACCTCAGTTTAGTGCAGAGATGGCTAAAACATTACAGAGCAGTGAGCTGAACTGGCCTCTCCCTTGCCTCCAGCCCCAACACACTAACCTTTTCAATCTGACCCGGTGCTTAAACTGTCCAAACGGGTCATTCCTTGCTCTTGGACCCAGGCCATGCCATTTCAATACACTGTCAAGCCAGGGGCCTGCTGCCTTGAGTCAGCCCGTACCTGACCACTAAAATTCAGCCCAGCACTTAAATTAATCAAACCTTGGGTCTTTCCTCACTCTTGGGTTTGAGGCAAGCCGCCTCGATTTGGCCTCTACGTGCCACGTTGCTACTGTCTTGGATCCTTCCTCACCCTCAACTCTGCCTCGCCTCCGCTCGCCTCGCCTTGGTTCTGCTTCATCAACCTATCTCCGTCCGCTCCAGCAATGGCCAAACTCTGCCCTTGTGCCTGAGTCAAGCCATCTCACTTCGGCCTGTACATCTCATGCCACAACCATACTGTGCCTTTGTGACCTCATGACTTCATTTCATATCACAGAAATGCCAGACTGCTCAAAAGCTCAGTGCTGACAGGGAACCCCAGTGCTAAGGGGTTGTCTATTGGTGGTCAATCCAGGATTGCCGATTTCTGGTGCAGTGTTGTCGCAAGTATGCGGTGGTTGTGGCAGTGGTTAGTGGTTGGGTCTTTTGGCTGTTCAGTCAGATCTCTTGCAGCAGCTATTTGTTCCCTGTGGTACAACAGAGGTTGCCCTCATGTAGCACACACAAAATGCTGGTGGAACACAGCAGGCCAGGCAGCATCTATAAGGAGAAGCACTGTCGACGTTTTGGGCCGAGTCCTGATGAAAGGTCTCAGCCCGAAACGTCGACAGTGCTTCTCCCTATAGATGCTGCCTGGCCTGCTGTGTCCCACCAACATTTTGTGTGTGTTGTTCGAATTTCCAGCATCTGCAGATTTCCTTGTTTTTGCTCTCATGTAGTGTAGCTTTACCTTGAACAGATTTCCTGCAGGTGTATCTATTGAGTCCAGTTTTTAGATGTAGTGTTGAATTTCTTCAGGCTGATTTGTTGTTATCTTTGAAGCATTCCCTTTGTCCACCAGGAGTTCGCTAATCTTCCTTCAACTGGGAGTACAGGATCTGGGGAGTCGTGCGATAGGTATCTACATGATGTGAGCTATCTACCGCAGTTGGTGTTGCATTATTGTCGTGGACTTGCTGCTCCTGTTGGCCTCCTCCAGGACGCTTGTGTTAGTGCATCTATTCTTCCAGCTGATCCTCAAAATCTTTCGTTAGGATCTTTGATGTTGACATTCCAGGGCTTTCAGGTGCCGACTGTAGGTGGCCCATGATTCAGCTCCATAGAATAATGTAGAAAGGATAGACCAAAAGTTTAGTTGGGAATTTTATTTATTTGTTTGTTTGTTTATTTATTGAGAAACAGTGGAGAATAGGCCCATCTGGCCCTTTGACCCATGATGTCCAGCAACCCCCCTATTTAATCCTAGCCTAATCACAGCACAATTTAAAATGACCAATTAACTCACTAAGCTGGGTCACCTGTACCGTAAAGCGTTGTGCTGATCACTCTGCCCATGGTAAGCTGTGGTCTTCAAAGACTTTTTTCCTTAATCTTGCATAGGCAGTGCAAGTGATGGCTGATCTGTCTCCTTTTGAGATGAGAAAGCTGCCACGGTAGAGAAAGTAGTCTACGTTTTCAAGTAAAACTATATAGATAAGCATGAATATGATTGCGGGACACAGGAGATTGCAACAGCTGGGATCTAAAGAGAGAAAAACTCGAACTGCTGTAGGAACTCGGTGAGTCAAACAGTGTGGATCCCTTTGTCTCTACAGCCAGTTGATTAGGTGCCACTGAAAAGGCTGAGACAGACCGAACTGCGCAGAAATCTTAGGCACGTATATATAGCTAGGGTGCCTAAGACTTTTGCACAACATTGTTTCCACTAAATGCTTACCAGTATTAACAAAAATTTAAGACTCACAGATACTGCTGTTTCAAGGGCAAATAAAGAGAGGATGGTTCCACCATGCACTTCAAACCAAGTCAAAATTAACTCACGCAGGAAATGATATAAAACTTACAATACTGTGCAAAAGTCTTAGGTACCCTAGCTCTATATGCAGTGCCCAATAAAAGTTTTCACCCCCCCCCCCCCGCGGAAGTATTCATGTTTTATTGATTAATAACATTGAATCACAGTGGATTTAATTTGGCTTTTTTTGCACTGATCAACAGAAAGAACTCTTGTGTAGAAGAGAAAACAGATCTCTATGGTGGGGGTACTTTTGCACAGTACTGTATATGAGGCTATTGATCTATATATTAGCTTAGATAAAAGCACAGAAGAGGAAGTGTAGGAGTAAACATATCATTATTAGATTGGCAATCTGGTAGCTGTGGGGTCGCACAGGGATCAGAACAGGGCTTAGCTATTATAAACAGATAAAGGAAGTAAATGAAATGTATCCAGATTTGCTAATGAAATAAAACTTGGGGAAAAAAGATATGAAGCAGATGCAAAGAGGTAAAGACCAGCTAGATGATGTAGTGAGAATGTAGCAATAATATAAAAATGTAAGTTTAAATTCTTTTTAAATGGTGAGATGCAAGTAGTATTGAAAGAAATGTATGAGAACAGGTACATGAAGTGCTGTAAGTTAACATACAGCTTAGGAAAGCAATAGACTGTTTGCAGAGCAGACCAAGGGAGGTTGTAGTCTATCACAACAAACGGTGGTAGGGAATTGATTATTTATTTAGAAATACAGTACGGAGCAGGCCCTTCCGGCCCAACGAGCCACACTGCCCAGCAACTCACCTACTTAACCCTAGCCCAATCACAGGACAATTTACAATCACCAGTACTAACCAGTACTTCTTTGGACTAGGGGAGGAACCCAGAGCACTCAGAGGAAACCCAAGCATTCATAGGGAGGATGTACAAATTCCTTACAGAGGATCCTGCACGTGTTGTCTACCAACGTTGCACTTTCTCTGTGGCCACTACCCTTTATTCTGCAATGCTTTACAGAGAGGACATACAGATGGCGCCTGAATTGAACCCTGAACTCCGATGCTGAACTGTAGGAGGGCTGTGCTGTGGTGCCCAGTTGGAAGTTCCAGTTCTGTAACAAGTGAAAAGAGCTGCCCTCGTGGCTCAGACAGGAGAGTGAGGAGGTAATAGGTAGGAGCTACAGGGAGATAGTCGCCCCTCGGTTGCAGGAGGCAGGCAGCTGTCGGGAGAGGGAAAGGGAACGGGCAGCCAGTGCAGAGTATCCCTGTGGCTGTTCCCCTCGATACTAAGCGTACCGCTTTGGATACTGTTGAAGGAGGAAACCATCTATCAAGTCTCTGGCTCAGAAGGGAAAGGGGAGAAGAAAAGTGCAGTGGTGATAGACGATTCAATATTTAGATGAGCAGACATGAGATTCTGTGGACATAGAAGAGCCACCCAGATAGTATGCTACCTCCCAGGTGTAGGGGTCACAGATGCCTTGGATGGGATCCACAGCATTCTGAAGGGTGATGGTGAGCAGCCAGATGTCATAGTACCAGTGACACAGGTAGGAAAAGGGCAGAGGTCCTGAAGACAGAATATAGGGAGCTAGGAAGGAAGCTGAAAAGCAGGACCCTGAGGGCTGTAATCTCTGGATTGCTGTCTTGCCGCACACCAGTGAGGGTAAGAACAGGTTGATTTGGCAGATGAACGTCTGGCTGAGGAATTGGTGCAGGGACTTTGTTTCAGATTTCTGGACTGATAAGGCATAAGATGGGACAGTTGATATACAGGGAGATGTTGTGTGTATTGAGACTGTGAGGAAGGGAAGGCAGATAATAGGGCAAAATTGTAATCAGTGGGATGGGTTGATGTTGGAGAGGTAGTAATGGGGGACCAAGAAATGGATGATGAACTCACTAAGCATTTTAGACCATAAGACTGTAAGACACAAGAACAGAATTAGGCCATTTGGCCCTTTGAGTCTGTTCCACCATTCCAGAATGGCTGACTTCTCAACCACATTTCTTGCCTTCTCCTCGTAACCTTTGATGCCCTGACTAACCAAGAACCTATTAACCTCTGCCTTAAATATTCTCAATGATTTGACCTCCACAGCCATCTGCGGTAATGAATTCTTCTGGTTTAAGAATTTCCTCCTAATTTCTGTTCCAGATGGATGTCCCCCTGTTTTGAGGCAGTCAGTCTGTTGCGTTAGTCTTCACTGTGGAAGATACCAGCAGTATGCCAGCATATCATGGGTGTAGTTCCTGGGAAACTGAAAGGTCTGAAGGTAGGTAAGTCACCTGGACCAGATGCACTACATACCAAGGTTCTGAAAGAGGTAGCTGAAGAGATTGTGGAGGCACTCTTTAAGAATGGAGAGAGACAAAAGATAGGAAATTATAGGCCACTTAGTCTGACTTCAGTGGTTGGGAAGATGTTGGAATTGATTATTAAGGATGACATTTCGAGGTTCTTGGAGGTACATGATAAAATAGGCCAAAGTCAGCATGGTTTCCTCTAGGGGAAATCTTGCCTGACAAAACTATTGGAATTTTTTTAGGAACAGGCAGAGTAGACAAGGAGCATCTGAGGATGGTGTTTACCTTGATGTTCAGAAGTTCTTTGACAAGCTGTCACACATAAGACTGCTAAACAAGATAACAGCCCATGGTATTACAGGAAAGATCCTAGCATGGATAGAAGGCAGGAAGCAAAGAGTGGGAATAAAGGAGGCCTTTTCTGGTTGGCTGCCAGTGACTAGTAGTGTTCCATGGGAAACTGTGTTGGGACAACTTCATTTTACTTTATATGTCAATGATTTGGATGATGGAATTGATGCCTTTGTGGCCAAGTTTGCAGACAATAGCAAGATAGGTGGAGGGGCAGGTAGTGTTAAGGAACCAGGGAGGCTGCAGGAGGTACTTAGACTAATTAGGAGAATGGGAAAAGAAGTGGCAGATATTAGACAGTGTAGGAAAGTGTGTGGTATGGTATAGGAGCATCCAGTCTTTGAATAGTGATGGCAGAGAGAGGTTTTGGTGATTGCTTCTGAACTGCCATAAATGTGTGCTCCTGTAGAGGTCAGCTTCGGAGTCCAGACTAACCTGCCTAACCCAATCACAAACCGAACCCAAGGAGATAATCTTGATGATCTCCAACCTAATCTATCCTTACCATTCAGGATCCTCTGTTAGTTAGTCCAAACACCAACACTCATCCTGCACCAATCATTTTGAAATAAAATAAAAGGTAGTGTTGTGTTTCTTGAAGAACATCCACAAAGCCAGATGGGATATACCCTAGCTTATTGAGAGAGGCAAGGAGTGAGATTGCCGGTCCTTGACAAAGATCTTTGTGTCCTCTCTAGCCTCAGGCATAGTTTGAGAGGACAGACAAATAACCAATGTTCCTTTGTTTAAGATGGGAAATAAAGATAACAGATAGCGCTGGAAACTATTGACTGATGAGGTGAGTCTCTTGTGAATGGTATGTAGGAAAGGTATTGGAGCAGATTCTTAGGAATAGGATTTATGAGCATTTGGACTTTTAGGTGCAAGTCATGTCTTACTTACCTAACTGAGTTTTTCTGAGCTGGTGGTAAATGTGAAAGTAAAGTTGTGCTTGTTGTCTACATGGATTTTGTAAGATGTTTGACAAAGTCCCTTATGGTAGGCTCAGCAAGAAGATTAAGATACATGGGATCCATAAAGACTTGGTAGTTGGGATTCAGAATTGGCTTGCCCATAGAAGAAAGGGAGCAGTGGTTGATAGGACTTATTCTGACTGGAGAGCTGTGACCAGTCCTGTACCGAGACCTCTGGTCTTTATCACGAAAATAAATTACGTGAAAATAATTTATCACGAAAATAAATTATGAAAATGTGGATGAGTGGTTTAGTAAGTCTACAGACAATATGGAGATAGTTGGCTTGTGGAGAGTGTAGAAGATTGTCAAAGGGTACTGCGAAATATAGATCAGATGCAGATAGAGTTTAAATTTGCCTAGTGTGGAGCATTGCATTTTGAGCGATCAACTGTAAAGTGACAGTACAGAGTTAAAGGCAAGATCTTTAACAGTGTTCATTTACAGAAGGATACTGGGGTTCATGTCCATAGCTCTCTGAAAGTGACTGTAAAGTTTAATAAAGAGGTAAAGAAAGCATGCTTGTCTTTATTAGTTCAAGTGCCAGGAAGTTGTGTTGCATCTTTATAAAACTCTAGAATATTGCATTCATTTCTGGTTGCCTCATTATAGGAAGTAAGTGGAGACTTTTGAGAGGGTGCAGACAAGATTCACCGGGACGCTGCTTGGTTTGGAAGGCACATGCTCTGATGAGAGGCTGGGCACCTGTTTTGTTTTCTCTGGAGTGGCAGAGGCTGATAGAATTTTGTAAATCTATGACACAGATAGCGTACACAGTTGGTATCTTTTCCCCAGGGTTGAAGTACCTAATACCAGAGGGCATCTATGTCAGCTGAAAGGAGTTAGGTTCAGAGTAGATGTGCAGGCACATTCCTTTTTTGCACAGAGAGTGGTGGGTGTCTGGAAAGTGCTGCCAGGGTGTTAGTGGGAGAAAATATAACAGAGACGTTTAAAAGGCCCTTACATAGGCACACGAATGTGCAGAGAATGGAAATATGTGACATTGTGTAGTCAGAAAGGATTAGTTTTATTAGAGATTTAATTAATAGTTTAATTAATCTGGCATGTTGTGGGCCAAAGGGCAATGTATGATTCTATGTTCTATCTTGACTTGATGTTGATAATAGATAATTGTGTTTATTAATGAAGAAGAGTACGCACTTACTTATAAGATCTGAATGATTAGCAAGCACATCCAATCCTGTGAAAAAAAAACACAACCTGTTGGAGGAACTCAGAGGGCCAGGCAGCATCAACCTCAACTCAACACGTGAATGATAGGCCAGCATTTCCTTTTGGCATAATGGTGGGCAATGAGAGGTGTTGGTCATGACTGACCCTCAGCATTTCCCTCCTTCTTGGCTTTATCTCCTTTCTCTTCTGAAAATCCATACTCTGCTTCTGTTCCGTGTTTGTCAAACCCATGTTTCCCATGACCATTCTGGACATCCTGGGTTGGAGTGCTCTCAGATTCAGGCAGGCAAAGGGATTAGGGATTTAGAAGGAATTTGAGGGGGATCTTTTTGAATCTGGAGAGTGGTGAGCATCTGGAAGACACAGCCTCAGAGAGTGGTTGCAGCAGACTCACTGACAGCGTTTCAGAAATGTCTAGATGAGCACTTGAATTGGCTGGGAGTTAAAGGTGAGGGGCCAAATGGTGGGAGATGGTATCAGTACTGATTGATGCCCACTCGTTGTGTGCAGAATGGCCTGTTCCCACCCTGTATGACTCTGTAACCCTCTGCTGCTCCCCTGCTTCCTCTCCAGCCACCCGTCAGTGAGCAGGCAATTTCCATATCCCAAATATAAAGAGTTTATGTTGATATTGACCCATTTAAAAATATGGAAATTGTCCTTTGCAATAAAAAGGACTTTGATTAATAAAATCTCTTTCATGATCTCAGGAGATCCTAAAATCCACTGCAGCCAAGAAGGTACTATTGAGATACAATTATTGTTGAAATTTAGCTAGTCTATGTCAATGTGGTCAGCTGAGAGTATACATGTATAGGAATCTTTTATTAACCTACCAATTCCCATGGTAATCTTGACTATACCTCTTCTCACCTACCTCCTGTAAAAACCTTTCCTCATCTCCTTCACCTCTGCCACATCTGTTCCCAGGATACAGCTTTCCTATCCAGAACATCGGAAATGTCCCCTTTCGAGAAACAGCGTTTCCCTTCCTCCACTACTGTTGCTGCCTTTACCGACGTGTCCTCCATTTCCCAAACATCCGCACTCACCCCATCTTTCTGCACTTTAACAGCGATAGAGTTCCTCTTGTCCTTACCTACCACCTCATGAGCCTCTGCATCCTACACTTCATCCTCCGCAACTTCTGCCATCTCTAAAGGGAACCTGCCACTAAACATATCTTTACCTCTGCTTTCTGCAGGGATGCTCCGAGATTCCTTTGCCTGTTCATGCTTCTCCACTAATTTCCTTCCCGCATTTATCTTTACAAGTGGGCCAAGTGCCTCACCTGCCCATTCATTTCCTCCCTTGGGCCCCCAAACAGTCCTTCCAGGTGAGTCCAGACCTCACCCACAAATCTGCTGGGGTCATCTATTGTGTCTGGAGCTCCTGTTGTGGCCTCCTGTACATTGGTGAGACCCGTCCTAAATTGTGGGGGGGGGGGGGGGGGGGGCATTTTCTAGCATGGATAAAACAGTGGTTGATTGGCTGGCATCAAAGAGTGGGAATAAAGGGAGCCTTTTCTGGTTGGCTGTTGGTGACAAGTGGTGTTCCACAGGGTTCTGTGTTGGGACCAATTCCTTTTATGTTATATTTCAATGATTTGGATGATGGAATTGATGGTTTTGTTGTAAAGTTGGCAGATGATTAGGAGATAGGTGGAGGGGCAGGTAGTTTCGAGGAAGTAGAGAGGCTACAGGAGGACTTAGACAGATTAGGAGACTGGGAAAAGAAATGGCAGATGGAATAGAGAGTTGGGAATTGTACGTTCATGCACTTTGGTTGAAGAAATGAAAGGGTTGACTATTTTCTAAATGGAGAGAAAATACAAAAAAACTGAGGCACAAAGAGACTTGAGAGTGCTTGTGTAGGATTCCCTAAATGGTGAGTCTGTGGTGAGGAAGGCAAATGCAATGTTAGCATTCATTTCAAGAAGACTAGAATATAATGCTGAGTCTGTCATGGTCTGGTCCGTGTACTCCAGACTCCGGGTCATCCGGCTGTCCCTTGTTTCAGTTGGGCTTAATCATAGGCACCCGATGCTCATCTTGAGGCTGGGAATATAAGAGGCCCTGTGTTCAAGTGTAGGTGCTGGTTCGTCTTGTCAGTTTCCAGTCCTTGCCTCTGTGGGGTAAATCAGGCTGTCTTTGCTGTTACCCTGCGTTTGGATTGGTCCCTTCCTGCCCTTGCCTCTGTTGGGTAAGCCAGGCCATCTTTGCCGTTACCCTGAGGCTGGACTGTTCCATTTCCTTCCCCTTCTTTCTGTAGCCCTTGCCTGGAGCCCTGCCTGCTACTTTTTGCCCGGAGCCCCACCTGCATCCTTGCCTATTCTCGCTGTAAAGTTCTACCGCTGGAGCAAGACCAGAGCCTTGCTGTGTCCAGATAAGGAACTGCCTTTTGTTGTTTGGAACTGTCTCTTTGTGTCCACACCTTCACTAGGTGGGTGCGGCTGTTTGCCGTTACCTTGTGTTGGTAACTGTCTCATCATGTTCAGCTTTCTGTGTATGAGTCCTGGCCCTATGTCCTGTACCTAAGGAGGGGCCCTGGCTCTGTGTTCTGTGTATGAGACCCAGCCCTACATCCTATACCCAAGGAGGGGCCCCAGCTCTGTGTTCTGCGTTCCTGTCTCCCAAGACTAAGGCTCTGTGCTCCACGTTCCTGTCTGCCAAGATCAGGGCTCTGTGTTCCAGTCTCCCAAGTCTGAGTCCGAGCTTCATGTCCACGTCTAGCCCAGGATTCCCGCGTCCTGCCCCCACTTCCAGTCCTGTTGCCTTACCATGTCTTGTCCTCGCCTAAATCTGGAGTCCGAGCCCGAGTCAAGACCCAGGTTCTGGGTCCCTGTCCGGTCTCTGGCTTGGAGTCCTTGTCCAAGTTCCTAGTTCCTAGTTCCTCATCCAGGTCCGGCTTTCCTAGTCTAGTCCTAGCCCAGGCCCTGTATCCTAGTCTCGTCCGGTGCTAGTATCTTGTCCAGCGTCATTTCTTCCCCACTTCCCTTGCTTTCTTGACACACCTAGTCCTGTTCCTAGTACTTCAGAGTCTGTGTCTTGCACTTGGGTCTGCTCTCAATGCCCACCGTATGACAGAGTCTTTATAAAGCACTGGCAAAGCTTCACTTGGAGTACTGTAAACAGTTTTGATCCCCTTATCTTAGAAATGATGTGCTGAAACTGGAGAAGCTTCAATGGAGGGTCATGAAAAATGATTCCAGGATTGAATGGCTTGTCATATGAATTGTGTTTGATGACTCTGAGCCTGTATTCACTAGAATTCAGAAGAATCAGGGGGTGATGTCATTGAAACCTATTGAATAGTGAAAGGCCTTGATAGAGTGGATGTGGAGAGGATGCTTCTCCATGGATGGAGAACCTAAGACCAGAGGACACAGCCTCAGAATGGAGGGGCATCCTTTTAGAATGAGCATGTCCTTATTTATATTTAAGGCAGAGTTTGATAGATTCTTGATTGGTCAGGGCATGAAGGTGTGGAAGGCCACACTTTTAGCCCTTAAGTCAAAAGGCCATGATCAATAACTCTCTGAGACGTGAGGCGAGATATTGGCTTTTATTGACTGGAAGAAAGAACAAGCAGTAGTTGACCACCATACTACATCCTGGAGACTGAGGGCCGGGCTCAGGCCTCAATTGCCTTTATACCGGGGTCTGTGGGAGGAGCCACAGTCAGTGGGAGGGGTCACCGGAGCAGTCAGCAGGGGGCGTGTCCAGACAGGTATATGTAGTTCACCACAGAAGGGATATGGAGAGAAGGCAGGAGATTGGAGCTGAGAGGACATTTGGATCAGCCATGATAGAATGGCGGAGCAGACTTAATGGGCTAAATGGCCTAATTCAGTTCCTGTGTCTTATGGTCTTACCAGAAGTAACACAGGGAAACATTAAGTGGGAGATTTTCTTCTGTACTTAAGCCATAAATGTTTCATTAAAATAAATTAAAGCTTAAATGTTCATTGCAAGTTTCTTCACAAGAAGACCGAAAAATCAGATTTGAACAATCATTCCCTGGCTACCGTTAAAATCTGCTTTAGCGTGTTCCTAATATAAAACACCAGTCTGGATTTGTGGTACAAACACCCACTGAGCGGAAATCTGCACATATACACCGATGGATCAGGATTTGCAAATGAGCTTTCCATAAAATTAACTTTTCTAACAGCCAGACTATGCTTACTTGCCTGTGTAAATTGTTTTTGTCAAAAAAATACTGGAATTTATAAATAACTTTGGTTCCTTCATTTAATGTGTTTACCTGAGATTATTTTTTCACCCTTGCAGTTTTTCTATGTCAACATTTAACAGATTCAGCCCCATCTCCTCTTTGCTTTGTCTTTTGCATCATACTTGAGAAACTAAACTGTAACTGAGTCTATAGGTTATGGGAACAGGTTACTGTTGGGTTAGTGAAACTGAGTGAAGTAATGAGCTTGAAGGCTGAGGGGTAATAACTGTTCTTGAACCTGGTGGTATGAGTCCTGCGGCTCTTGCATTTCTTTCCTGATGGCAGCTTTGAGAAGAGAGCATGGTCTGGATGATGGGGGCCTTTGATAATGCTTTCTTGTGACAGCAGTCCCTCAAGATTGCTCAATGGTGGGACAGATTTACCCATGAGGTATTGAGCTGTATTGTAGGCTTTGCCATTCAAGGGCATTGGTGTTTCCATACCAGGCCATGATGTAATTAGTCAACATACTCTCCACCATGCATTCTGTTGTAACAATTTGCACTTCCTCTATACCCGTCCACTGTTCCATTTTAACCTTATATCCTTTCTATCATTATATCTGTCTTACTCTTGCATTGATCCTTCCTTTTATTGCCTCTCTACAGCTCCAATGGAAAGTTTCTGACCGGAAATATTATTTCTATATTTTTCTCCCATAGAAACAACACCGACAATTTCAGTTTGTGCATCAGAGACTTGGTTTGGGAACGCGTCAAAAGAAGCCCACAGAACCAACATACAAACTACATGGAGAGAACAGCTGAGTCTGGGACTGAAGCTGGTTTGCTGGAAATGTGAGGCAGCATCTCTACCAGATGCGCCACAGTTGCTGCACATTCCCTGCAGCTTTGAAAAGCTCTCGGAAACCTAGTCCTTTCTCACAAATCTCAGCGGGCTGGCGTGAAGAGGATGTTTCCCATGTCTGCAGAGGTCAGTGAGAAAGTGACCACTCTCAGAATAGAGGAGAAGCAATTTCTTCACTCAGAGTCTCATTAACATCCATAAAGCTCTATCCCAGAAGCATGTTCAGCTCAGCAGAGTTGATCATTTTAAGGGAAATCAGGTGACATGTGGACAATGTAGGATACTCAAGCTGAGGCTATGATCTTGATAAATAATGGAGCAAGCTCGAAGGGCAGACATCCCGCTGTTTCCTGTGTGTGGTCACTTGTCACACAGGCCTGGTAGGTGGCCACCTAAACCGAGGACTATTGTACTCACCCTCCTCCGCAGTTTCCCTCACCACTGTGGCAACTTTTCTTGTAGCTTGTTTGTGCTTGTTGTGGTGATGGAGTGATGAATGAGAATATTCCTTCAGCATAGCTCACAGAGCAAAATACAGAAGCCCCAATCCAATACATCTCAGTAGATATGATCAACCTTTTGCATTGATTAAAATTTCTTTTCAGCTGATTTTGTGAATTTTTGTGATAGACGCTATTGAGCTTTAATGCTAAGGGCAAGAGTTTACCACAGTGGTGAAATAATTGTGTTTACTGTTTGATGAATAGTATTATTAAGATAAGCTTTATTTATTTAAATATTTGACAATTTGAGCAGTCAAATGTTTTGAAGCAAAAAGAAGATAATTTGTTGGGGTATAACTTAAACAACCAAACAATGGTGCTTATGGAGCAACACTCCCACCTCATGGAACAGCCAATAATGACACCATCAAATCTCAGAATCAGAATTGGATTTGGGTTTAGCATCACTGATTTGTATGTGGTGGAATTTGCTGCTTTGTGACAGCAGTGCAGTGGAATGACATAAAAATGACTATAAATTGCAAAGTAATTGAATAGTGCAAAATGGAATAATAAGGTTCAGGAACGAACCATTTGGAAATCTGATGGCAGAGAAAAAGCTGTTCCTAAATCTTTGAGTTTAGGTTTTCAGCCTCCTGTACCTCCTCACTGATAGTAGAAATGTGAGGAGGGGTTGTAATGGATGAGGAGAATCTTCTGAAGTCACTGCCTCTTGATTTGGGGGAGAGTCTAAGACCAGAGGACACAGCCTCAGAATAGAGGAGCATCCTTTTAGGACAGAGATGCGGAGGCTTTTCTTTAGCCAGTGGGTGGTGAAACTGTGGAATTCTTTGCCACAGGTGGCTGTGGAGGCCAAGTCTTTAAGTATATTTAAGGCAGAGGTTGATAGATTCTTGATTGGTCAGGGCATGAAGGGACATGGGGTGAGGGGGGCAGGAGATTGGGACAGAGAGGAAAATTGGATCAGGTATGATGAAATGGGGGAGCAGACTTGATGGACCAAATGGCCTAATTCTGCTCCAATAGCTTACGGTCTTATAAATGAACTTGATCATTCTCACAGGTTCAATGTGTCCTCCACTGTTAAATCATCCTGCATTGGGAAAGTGTTAAATGGCAAATGCAGATTGCCTTTTGCAATTTGCTTTTTGATTACATTTTTAAGAGTTTTTACTTACTGACACATTTTCACCATGACAAGCACAGAGCACAGCATAAATTGCTGGATATTTGATCTCCTTGGACCGACAGTACTGAAAGCAGCAGTTTTTCACTTAACATCACAGCTGCATTCTTGAAAAGTGTAATCAAGCGAAGCAACACCAAGTGAATCCAGTTTCCCCATTAGACGTGAAATGTAATCTCTCATTAAACTCTATTCAGGAAAGGTGAACTTCTACGATGGTGTACTATGCATGAATTATTTTTCAAAATAAAATAAATGACTGAATACAGAAGCATAAAATTGTTTATTTTATTGAGATACAGCGTAGAGTAGGCCTTCCCGGCCCTTTGAGCTGCAACCCCCGATTTAACCTTAGCTTAATCATGGAACAATTTACAATGATCAATAAACCTACCAACCGGTACACCTTTGGACTAGGAGAGGAAACTGGAGCTCCTGGAGGAAACCCATGCATTCACAGGGGAATTGTACATACTCCTTACAGGCAGCAGTGGGAAATGAACCTGGTTCACTGGTACTATAACATGTTGTCCTAACCACTATGCTACCATATTGGCCATTGGTTACTGAACTTGACTGTAGAAGTAAGATGGAGTGGAGGGACAATTGGTAGTGTCTGAAGGGACAGCATCTTCTTATTAGCATCTTAAACACAAGAGGTTCTGTAGATGCTGGAACCCAAAGGGACAGCAGAGTTTGGTACCAGCAACGTTGCAGGAGTTGCCAGTCAACATTGAACTTAATGTAGGATAGCCTTAGGGACTCCAGCTCTGGATTTTTCCCCCAGGGTTTACTCCTGAAGCCCTCCCCATCAGTGGGTATAGCTGCAAGGCAGCGAAGGTTTGAGATCAGAGACCTTCTCCTAGATGAGCTTCCAAAAACAACCGATGAGCCCCATCTGCCTGAAGCAACTATTTTTTGGCGCCAGTAACCCACCTTTGCCCCTTCTCCTGTCAGTAGAAAGGGTTCTGTCGGGCTTAGCAGCTAAGCCACAAGTGAAGGCCAGGAGCCGGACTTGGTTGTCAAAGACTATTTGTGGCGCATGCCATTGGGAGCATTTAGTAGGTAATGGGAGATTGTCCCCATTACCATTCTCGGCTTAACACCTTAGGGAAGCAGCAAAAACTGTAATGCTTTCCATTATGTCATTAAGGTGGATAAATGACCTTGGACAGCATCTAAGTGAAGCAATAACTTGAAAATGAGATTTTCCCTGGCAGAGTATTCCTTCCAAGCAGGGAACAGCATGCAGAGAAAGTCATTCCTGAAAATAAGTCAAAGTTATATGGGGCTTATTTGATCACAAAATAACAAGCATATGTAAAATTGATGCCACTTCAACCTAAAATCTTCATCAGAATTCCTGCAAGCAGCAGAGTTAAGAATTCTTCAACAGGTTTATCTTCTGGCACAAACTTTTCTTTAGAAATGCATAGTCATGATGGGAGGCACAACCAATAATGCCCTGTCACATCTCCATTTAAACACGCAAACACGTGGAAATCTGCAGATGCTGGAAATTCAAACAACACACACAAAATGCTGGTGGAATACAACAGGCCAGGCAGCATCTATAGGAAGAAGCACAGATGATGTTTCAGGCCAAGACCCTTCATCAGGACTAACTGAAGAGAAAGATACTAAGAGATGTGAAAGTAGTGGGGGGAGGGGGAAATGTGAAATGACAGGAGAAGACCGGAGGGGGTGGGATGAAGCTAAGAGCTGGAAAGGTGATTGGCGAAAGTGATACACAGCTGGAGAAGGGAGAGGATCATGGGACGGGAGGCCTCGGGAGAAAGAAAGGGGGAGGGGAGCACCAGAGGGAGATGGAAGAGCAGGCAAGGAGTGATTGTGAGAGAGACAGAGAGAAAAAAAGAGAGAAAAGAAAAAAAAGGGGAAAAATAACAATAAATAAATAAGGGATGGGGTAAGAAGGGTAGGGGGGCATTAAGAGAAGTTAGAGAAATCAATGTTCATGCCATCAGGTTGGAGGCTACCTAGACGAAATATAAGGTATTGTTCCTCCAACCTGAATGTGGCTTCATCTTGACAGTATTCCACATCCCAATCCCATTCTGATATGTCTATCCATGGCCTCCTCTACGGTCAAGATGAAGCCACACTCAGGTTGGAGGAACAACACTTTGTATTCCATCTGGGTAGCCTCCAACCTGATGGCATGAACATTGATTTCTCTAACTTCTGTTAATGCCCCCCTACCCTTCTTACCCCATCCCTTATTTATTTCCCCCTTTTTTCATTCCTCTCTCTCTTTTTTCTCTCTCTGTCCCTCTCACAATCACTCCTTGCCTGCTCTCCATCTTCCTCTAGTGCTCCCCTCCCCCTTTGCTTCTCCCTCGGCCTCCCATCCCATGATCCTCTCCCTTCTCCAGCTCTGTATCCCATTTGCCAATCAACTTTCCAGCTCTTAGCTTCATCCCTCCCTCTCCTGTCTTCCCCTATCATTTTGGATTTCCCCCTCCCCCTCCCACTTTCAAATCTCTTACTACCTCTTCTTTCAGTTAGTCCTGTTGAAGGGTCTCGGCCTGAAACGTCGACTGTACTTCTTACTATAGATGCTGCCTGGCCTGCTGCGTTCCTCCAGTACTTTGTGTGTGTTCCATTTAAACATATGGCTTCTCCATTAATTTGCTGCAACTAGTCAGCTGCTTCACCCATAATTTTGATAGTGTGCAAAGGATAACCCATCTAAAAAGCTTAAACCAAGCAACCTTCCAACTGCGATCTTTGCTTTGTCTGTTGTTTGGGTCGTTGTGTGAGTTTTTAGTTTTGCTTGAATGATTGCCATATTAATAGGTCCGCAGCACTTGTTTTGGTTTTCGAGCTAGACAAATGAGCTTTTTGTTCTATTCCATGATTCTTTGATCAGTATGAATAACCTTGGCTGTACCTAAATGTATCACAGCTTCTTTGATTTTGCCAGCACTAGAACAAATTGCTCCTAATGTTATAGGACCTATCATGTCTGCTCTGTGACATTAACCACACATTTTCTGCAACAAAAAAATTCTTTAAGATCTTTAATTTAGATGCATAAGTACAGGGCTCTCTGGGTTATGGAAGACCTGACTTATGGAAACTCTATACAAATATGAAGACAAGAAACAGACCATTATCCAGTCATCAGTCAATAAGTCTGTAAGGAAGACTGAACGTTGCTTATTTTAGGGCTGTAACCAAGATAGACTGATCACTCATTTGGAACTGAGTTGTCTGGTAGTTTCTGTGTAAGGATTGTTGCATGTAGTGTGTATTATGATGTATACTATGCTCTGTACAATGGTACTGTATAAAGACTTTCTTTCTGATTTTCTTTGGTTGAGATTTCAGATTCCACAAGGGACAGAGGACACCGCACAGAAGTAGGAACTACACTTCTGCCCAAATAAGGACCACTCGTGCCACAGAATGTCTTTTAGAGCAAAGCAGCAAGGAGTGTATGTATCAAACCCATGTGTGATGAAAAGCTAATAGTCAGGGTTTGTTCTGAAAATGTAATAGTTAATGTTCTACAACTGGATAGCTTTCTAATTTACATGAACATGTAGCCTGAGACCTGAAAGAGACGTATCTGATGCTATTTCATTTAAAGGCATCTTGGAAAATTAATCAAATAGATATTCTGTCAAAAAATCTAAATCCTCCCTAAAGACCACATGATCTCTAACTTGCATTTGGTAGCTACATATACAGCATTTCATTGAGGAACAGCCAGCAACTAAGCTGGAGGTATTTCTTCTGTGTGAGAGAATAGAGAGATGTTTGACAAGTCACTCAATCCTGGAATCATTTTCCTGATCCTCCTTTGAACCCTCTCCAGTTTCAGCACATCCTTTCTAAGATAAGGGGCCCAGACCTGTTCACAATACTCACCAATGTTTCAACATTATATCCTTGCTTTTATATTCTAGTCCTCTTGAAATGAACGCTAACATCGCATTTGGTTTCTTCACCACAGACTCAACCTGCAAATTAACCTTCAGAGAATCCTACACAAGGATTCCCAAGTCCCTTTGCATCTCAGTTTTTTGTATTTTGTCTCCATTTAGAAAATAGTCTACCCTTTCATTTCTTCTAGCAAAGAGCATGACCATACACTTCCGACACTGTTTTCAATCTGCTACTTCTTGTCCATTCTCCTAATCTGTCTAAATCCTTCCCTAGCCTCTCTACTTCCTCAAAACCACCTACACTTCCACCTATTCTGTAAAAAGAGTCGGTCCCAAAACAGACTCCTGTGAAACACCACTAGTCACCGACAGCCAGCCAGAGAAGGCCCACTTTATTCCCACTCTTTGCCTCCTGTCAATCAGCCACTGCTTTATCCAAGTTAGATTCTTTCGTGTAATACCATGGGCTTGTAGCTTGTTAAGCAGCCGCATGTGTGGCGCCTTGTCAAAGGCCTCTGAAAATCCATGTACACAGCATCAACCAGTTCTCGATTGAGAGATTTTCCCTTGAGGAAACCATGCTGACTATGGTCTATTTTATCATGTGCCTCCAAGTACCCTGAGACCTTATCGTTAATAATAGACTCCGACATCTTCCCAACCACTGAGGTCAGACTGAATGGCCCATAGTTTCATTTCTTCTGTCTCTCGCCCTTCTTGAAGAGTGGAGTGACATTAGCAATTTTTCAGTCTTCAGAAACCATTATGGTAACTCCACACACTTCAACCTTTTGATTGAGGGTGAAGGTCTCTGTACCAGAGACCTGACTACTGTGACATTCCTCCATTAGCTCATCCCCCCAGCAGTATCCAAAGTGATGTCCCTGTTGTCGAGGGGGATGGCCACAGGGGCACTCTGCACTGGCTCCTTAACCCCTTTCCCTTTCCTGACTGTCAGCTGATTTCCTGTGTCCTGCACCTTTAGTGTAACTACCTCTCTATGTTCCATCTATCACCCCCTCAGCCTCCTGATGACCCGGAGTTCATCCAGTTCCATCTCCAACTCCTTTGCTCAGTTTGTTAGAAGCTGCAGCTGGATGAACTTCTCACAGTTGTAGTGGTCAGGGATAATGGATGTCTTCCTGCCTTCCCACATCCCACAAGATTATCATCCTCTTGAAACTAATCAATAAACTCCAAAACCCAGGCCTCAATACCTCCTTATGCAATGGCATCCTCAGTTTCATCACTTGCAGGCCCAAGTCAATATGGATTGGCAACAACATCTCCTCCACAATCACATAGAACATAGAAATCTACAGCACATTACAGGCCTTTCAGCCCACAATGTTGTTCCGACCATATAACCTACTCTAGACACTGCCTAGAATTACCCTAGCGCATAGCCCTCTATTTTTCTAAGCTCCATATAGAGGCTCTTAAACGACTCTGTTGTATCCGCCTCAACCACCATCTCCGGCAGTGCATTCCATGCACCCACCTCTCTCTCTGTGAAAAACTTACCCCTGATGTCCCCTCAGTACCTACCTCCAAGTTCCCTAAAACTATGCCTCCTCATGTTAGCCACTTCATCCCTGGGAAAAGGCCTCTGACTATCCACACCATCCTCTTACACACCTCTATCAGGTCACATCTCATCCTCCATCACTTCAAAGAGAAAAGGCCAAGTTCACTCAACCTATTCTCATAAGACATACTCTTCAATCCAGGCGACATCCTTGTAAATCTCCTCTGCACTCTCTCTATAGCATCCACATCCCTCCTGTAGTGAGGTGACCAGAACTGAACACAGTACTACAAGTGGGGTCTTTCCAAGGTCTTATATAGCTGTAACATTACCTTGTGGCTCTTTACTCAATCTCATGGTTGACAAATGCCAGCACACCATGCGCCTTCATCACCATCGTTACAGGTGGACCACTAGGCTGTGTGCTTAACCTCCTTCTCTAGTCACTTTATACCCAATACCACGAGGCTAAGTACAGATCCAATGCCATCATTTAAGTTTGCTGATAACAACTACTTTTGTTGTTATAGGTGGTGACACATCAGCATATAGGAGGGAGGTTGAAAATCTGGTTGAATGGTGCCACAACATCAGCAAAACACAAAGAGCAGGAGGAAGAACCCAAAGGTCCATGAGCCAGTCCTCATCAGAGAGGGTCAGTAACTTTAAATTCCTTGGCTTTATCTTATCAGACCATTTGTCCTGAGACCAGCACAGAAGTGCCATTACAAAGCACTTCTACTTCCTTACAAGTTTGTGCAGATTCAGCATGTTGTACAAAATTTTGACAAACTTCTATGTACATGCACTAAAGAGAGCTTCTTGACCGGTTGCATCATGGTCTGGTATGGAAGCACCAATGACCAAAGATGAAAAAGCCTTCAAAAAGTACTGGATATGGCCTAGGTAAAGTTTTCCCCACCATCGAGCACATCTACAAAGAGTGCTGCCACAGAAGAGCAGCATCCATCATCAAGGACCCTCACCACTCAGACAATGAACTCTTCTTGCTGCTGTCGCTTGGAAGGAGGTACAGGAACCTTAGATCCCACACCACCATGTTCAGGAACAGTTATTATCCCACAACAATCAGGCTCCTGGGGTTTTCCAGTAACGTCATCGTCGAGAATGGCAGCTTAAGTCACTAGCTCCTCTGGAAAAATGCATATTAAGCCCCGTTAACCCATCAAATATAATATTTTTTGAAAAATATTTGAACTGAAAAGAGGCAAGAATGGGGAAAAAGAATGGAAATAAAAAAAGTGACACTGCGGAGCCTGCAGCCGAGAGGAGTGCAGCGAGCGGCTCTCCTACCTGACCGCGTGCTAGCGAGGCGGACGCTGGGCCTCGTTCAGTTGAAGCAGCGAATATCTTCAAAATTTTGAAAGAGATAAGGGAGTTCTGGAAAGAAATAGACCAGCGGCTCCGTGATATTAAGTCGAAGCTCGCCAGCATCAATCAAAAAATACCGGTGGCAGAGACTCGAATTGAGAAGGTGGAAGATCGCATTCAAAACGTGGAACGGATACTGAGCAAGACAATAAAAATAATACATCACCAAGAAGGTAAACTGCGTAACCTGGAGGGAAGACCACGGCAGAAAAATATCAGAATCTACAACGTTCCCGAAGGAGCGGAGGGCTCGTCTATGACGGAGTTTGTCGGAAAGTTACTGTGGGACGCGCTGGATCTTCCCCCGGCTATGAAACTGGAAGTCGAAAGAGCCCACCGCATGTTAGTCCCAAAACCTACCCAGGATAGAAAGCCACGCTCAATTATAATTAAATTCCTTCGGTACAGCACCAAGGCGGAGATTCTACGACGGGCCTAGGGTAAGAAGAGAGTGTTTTTCGATGATAAATTAATATATTTCGACAAAGATTACCCTCCTGCGGTCCTGCAGAAATGCAAAGAATACTCTGAAGTAAAGCAAGTACTAAAGCAAAAAAAGATTAAATTTCAAACTCCGTACCCTGCTAAACTTCGAGTGTTTTATGACAATGGGACGCGGTTGTACCAGACAGTGGAAGAGGTGACTACAGACATGAAGGCCAGAGGGTTGCCCGTTAGCGTGACCAAAATGAGGGAAAGCCTGGCTGAGGAATTATCCCGCTCTGCTTGAGAAATAGTGCGAGAATCGAGAAGGCAGGAGAGGAGAGGAGGCCGAGAGAAATATATCAGGAAGAGACCGGGAGTTTCCCAAAGACAGCCCTCACCCCCTTCAGAAGAGCCATAAGGTTTGGCTAACTTTAAAAATGTTGAGAAGCTAAACGGAAGCAGAAGTACACGGTGATATACCTATCTCGAGAAATACCTATTATAATATGGATTTTATATTACTTAGTTGTTATTCTTTATTCATTCACTTACTCCTTTTTCCCCAGCAAAATGAGAATATATATATATGTGTGCATATATGTGTATGTATGTAATGTGTGTGTGTGTGTGTGTGTGTATGTATGTATATGTATGTATGTGTGTGTGTGTGTGTATATATATATATATATATATATATATAGGAGGAGTACACAGGGAAATCTTTTCTGTGTAATGAATTTGTTCACTGACTTTTATGAATACTGCAATGGGGGCCCTCAACTCACAAGTAGGAGGGGTTATCCCCCACAGCTAGACATTTCCTCTAGCTCAACACAGGGTCATCTACTAGTGACCTCAGCCTTGGAATCACACATTTGTTGTCATTTTTGTTATTATTTGCGTTTCTTGTTTCTTATTTGTTCAGGGAGTAGATCAATTAAGTTTTATTCTAATTTCAATGATAAATACAGATAAATACAGATGGCTAAGGACAAGGTAAAATTCATTTTTTTTTAATGTCAATGGGCTATTAAATCCAATCAAGCGTAAGAGAATTTTATCCAAAATGAAAAAAGAACAAGCCCATGTAGTATATTTACGGGAAACTCATTTGAGTGATAATGAGCATAAAAAACTAAAGAGAATGGGCTTCACTAATCTGTTTTTCTCCTCATATGTATCAGGACATAGGAGAGGAGTTGCTATTCTTATCTCAAGTAAGCTAAATTTTGAAAAAGTATTCGAAATGGGAGATAAAGAGGGCAGATATGTTCCAGTAAGGGGGAATATAGATGGAAATTCAGTTACTCTGTTGAATATATACGCACCCCCGGGAAGTGATATTGGTTTCTTTCAGAAAATTACTGATATTATGGTAACAGAAACAGAAGGTCTCCTGATATGTGGGGGAGACTTAAATTTACAATTACAACCAAACTTAGACTCTTCCAATAGAAAAACCTATGAAACAAAATCTTTACATAAGAAAGTTAATACACTTTTTGAGGATGTTGGTTTAATTGATATATGGAGGGACCTTTTCCCCGACAGAAGGGATTACACTCATTATTCTGCTCCCCATTCTGTATATACAAGAATAGACTATTTCATAACATTTGGAAAAGACAAAGACAAAATAAACACCTGTGGAATTGGGACAATAGATGTAAGTGACCATGCACCTATATATTTATCTGCTGATTTTGACCTACAACCAAAGAATACTATTTGGAAACTAAATTCAAGTCTACTCGATGATCCGTACTTTAAGGAACAAATTTTTTAAAAAATTGGTCTCTACTTAGAATTTAATGATAAGGGAGAGGTTTCATCTCCCATTTTATGGGATACTCTGAAGGCGGTCTTAAGAGGGAATATTATAGCGATATCTTCATATAAGAAAAAAATAAGGAATAAAACTAAGGAATTACAATATAGGCTGAAGGAACTAGAGAAAAAACACAAATTGAATTTGGCGCAGGATACATTAGGGGAAATTAAAAAAATTAGGAATGAAATAAATAGTTTGGCTACGCAAGAAATCAGGAAAAACTTAATGTTTCTGAAACAGAGACATTATGAAAGTGGATCAAAATCTATGAAAATACTGGCGTGGAAACTGAAAAAAAAGATAG
The DNA here is from genome assembly GCF_048418815.1 of Hemitrygon akajei. NCBI lineage: Eukaryota > Metazoa > Chordata > Chondrichthyes > Myliobatiformes > Dasyatidae > Hemitrygon > Hemitrygon akajei. The sequence continues at coordinate 100,078,527 of NC_133136.1, forward strand.
CAGAAAATACAATTCATAGAATTAGGGACCCAAGAACGAAAATGATAAAAAAGAAGCTAAGTGAAATTCAAGAAGATTTTGAAGTGTTTTACAAAACTCTATATTCCAAAGTTCCAGGGGGAAGCATAACCCAAATTGACACCTTCTTGAATTCTCCAGAGTTACCCACTTTAAGCAAAGAACGAAATAGAACAATGACTGCTGACATAACTGAAGTTGAATTAAAAGCTGCAATTAGTAGGCTTAAATTAAGCAAGTCACCAGGATCAGATGGGTATACGGCGGAGTGGTACAAAGAATTTAAAAATGAGTTAATTCCTGTTTTACTTCCCACACTGAACTGGGCTCTAAAAAAAGCACAAATGCCACCCAGTTGGAAGGTAGCGATAATCTCAGCTATACCGAAAGAAGGCAAGGATAAAATGGAATGCGGGTCATTTAGACCAATATCTGTTCTTAATGTTGATTATAGATTATTTACCTCCATCATGGCCAAATGATTAGAGGAGTTTCTACACATACTGATACGTAATGATCAGACAGGTTTTATACGACAACGCCAGACACAAGACAATATATGAAGGACACTTCACATTATGGATCGTATACAAAAAAATAAAATCGAAGCAATAATGATAAGTGTGGATGCTGAAAAAGTATTTGATTCAATTAATTGGAATTTTCTTTACAGAGTTTTACATAGATTTGGTTTCCAAGACACAATTATTAAAACTATACAGACACTATATGACAATCCTACTGCTAGGATTAAAATCAATGGATATTTATCAAATAGTCTTACCCTAGAAAGGGGCACGAGACAGGGTTGTGCATGGTCACCACTACTCTTCACATTATATCTGGCACCATTAGCTCAATACATCAGACAAAATGAAGATATCAGGGGAATTACTATTAAAGGGACAGAGCATAAATTAGCTTGTTATGCAGATGACATTTTGATCTATCTGGGGCAATCAACATAGTCTTTACCTAATTTGATGCAATCCTTTGAACAATATGGTCAATTATCAGGATACAAGATGAACATAGATAAAACCCAATTACTTTCATATTACTATAGCCCACCAAGAGAAATTGAAAGTCGATAGCCCTGGGCATGGCACACAGAGTCTTTCAAATATTTGGGCATCATTATGCCAAGAGATTTGGCAAAATTATCAGAATGTAATTAGCAGCCTTTATATTAAAAAATTAAGGAAGATGTGGCAAGATGGAACCTGATTCCTTTTTTCAGTCTCAGTTCAAAGACTGAGTCTATTAAAATGAATATACTGCCCAGACTGTTATACCTCTTTCAGACCCTACCAATAGAGATTAATCAAAGTCAATTCAATGAATGGAACAAGATGCTAGCAAGGTATATTTGGCAGGGTAAAAGGCCTAGAGTTCATCTCAAAACTTTGCAATTAGCAAGGGAAAAGGGGGGATGGGGCCTACCTTCTCTTAGAGATTATTATTTTGCAGCACAGTTGAGAGCTGTGATATGTTGGTGCAACCCATCATATGATGCTCAATGGAAAAACATTGAGGAGCGGGTACTTCCCATCCCCATACAAGCAATTTTGGCTGAAAACAACCTACAAAGGTACATAAATGCTATTGATAACCCATGGGTGAAATTGACTCTTAAAATATGGAAAACTACTATAAAAGAATATAATCTAGAGGGAGATATTGCAATTCTTAAATGGTGTGCATATGACTCGGATTTTACACCAAATAAATTGGATAGTAGATTTAAGGACTGGACAGCTAAAGGAATAACAGTTCTTTGCAACATAATGAAAGAAGGAACACTGTTCAGTTTTGAAATGCTTAAAGAGAAACACTTATTAGAAAAACAAGATTTTTATCAGTATTTATAGATATGACAATATGTTAATAAGACACTTAAAAATGTAACCAAGGCAAGTACATGCTTGATAGAGTTATTTAGAAAAGCATATAATTCAGATAACGGTAGTAGAATCATTTCAAGCATGCATAAAGGGTTGTCAAATCTTAAAACACATTCGACTTCATACATTAAAAGAAAATGGGAGAAGGAAGGAGGGATAATTATATCTGAGGAAGAATGGACAACAATATGGAGATATCAATGGAAGTGTACCAGTTCACAGAAATGGAGGGAGTTTGGATGGAAAAACTTGATAAGATATTTTATTACACCCTCTCAGAAATCCCATTATGATAGTAACCTCCCTGTTTGCTGGAGAAATTGTAGAAATCAAAATGCAAATCATTATCATATTTTTTGGGACTGCCCTATTATCAAAAACTATTGGAGGTGGATACACAATGCCCTACAAGACATTTTTAAATATGTAATACCCTTGGAGAGTAAGACCATATATTTTGGATACATTCCTTAAGAATGGTTGAAAAGAGATAAATATTTAATGAATATACTGTTGGTGGCTGGTAAAAAGACTCTTACTAGGAAATGGTTATCACAGGAGAGCCCAATTTTAAATGCATGGAAGGAAATTACAATGGACATTTACAAAATGGAGAAGATAACAGCATCTGTTAATCATAACCTGGAACAATTTGATTCATACTGTGAAAAATGGATTAACTACATAATGCCTCATATGCCTGATTTTATTCTCACAAATCAATGAACCTGTTGTAAAAAAAAAGATCACTCCCTACTTGTACATAGTTCTTTCCTTTTGCTTGTTTTTTTTCTTTCCACTCTTTTCCATAAGTGTATACCCCAGATAAATACTTTGTGGAGATTTTGTGATATATATGTACAAAGTCTGAAATACATCTTATGGAAATGTTTGTTTGATTATGAACTTCAATAAAAAAATAAATTAAAAAAAAAACCAATCAGGTTCCTGAAAGATAAAGGAAATAAAGCATTAATTAAGAAAATGTTTACATTAGCTGACCCATACTTATTGAACAGGAGTAAACTGAGTATTAGGAGACAAGATAAAAAGAATAAAAATAAGTATGTAGGTATACATGAGAAATTCTGCAGATGTTGGAAATCAAAAGCAACACACATAAAATGCTGGAGGAACTCAGCAGGTCAGGCATAATCTATGGAAAGGAATAAACAGTTCATGTTTCTGGCCAAGATGCTTCTTCAGGACTGAAAATGAAGGGGGAAGATGCCAGAATAAAAAGATGGAAGGAGAGGAAGGAGGCTAGCTGCAAGGTGATAGGTGAAGCCAGGTGGGTGGCAAAGATAAAGGGCTGGAGGGAAAGGAATCTGATAGGACATGAGAGTGGACTATGGGAGCAAGGGAAGGAGGAGGGGATAAGCATGTCACAAGAGGTAAGAGGCCAGAGTGAGGAATAGAAGTTGGGAGGGGGAGGGAAATGTTTTTTACTGGATGGAGAAATTGATATTTATACCATCAGGTTGGAGGCTACCCAGTCGGAATATAAGGTGTTGCACCTTTACCCTAAGCATGGCCTTATCGTGGCACAAGAGGAAGCCATGGATCAACATGTTGGAATGGGAATGGGAATTGGAATTAAAATGTTTGGGCAAGTAGGGATAATCCTGGAAACAATAGATGAGTGAGTCTTTTGTCAGTTGTAAGGTACCTGTTGAAGAGCATTCTGAAGGATAGGATATATGAACATTTGGAAACCAAGGCCTAATTAGTGACAGTCAGCATAGCTTTGTGCAGGGAAGGTCATGTCTTACTAACCTGTTAGAGTTTGTTGAGGAGGTGACAAAGGTGACTGATGAGCTGTGAATGTTGTCGGCATGGATTTTAGTGGGATGTTTGACAAGGTCCCTCATGGTAGTCCCATGCAGAATATTGTACAAATGTACCGTGGAGAGCATTTTGACTGGCTGCTTCTCCATCTGGCACGGGGGGGCGGGGGGGGTTACTGCAAAGATTGAAGTAAGTTGCAGAAACCTGTCAGCTCTACCATGGGCACCCGCCTCCACAATGTCGAAAGCATCTTCCAGGAAGGCAGCTTCCATCATTCATACAATCCCCATTGGGAAAGAGGTACAGAAGCCTAAAGACACACACTCAGCTTCTTCACCTCTGTCATCTGATTCCTAAACAGGCATCGAACCCACAAATACTCCCTCACCACTTTCTTATTTTGTACTGCTTATTTTAACTTAACCATTTAGTAGAGATATATATATATATACTTAATGTAACACAGTTTTTCTCTCAATATTTATTTATCATGTATTTCATTGTACTACCACTGCAAAGTTAATAAATTTCTTGATATATGCCGGTGATATTAAATCTGATTCTGATGCATGATGACCTGCAATTTAGATTCAGACTTGCCTTGCTGATAGAAAACCGAGGATAGTGGTCTATGGGACTTACCCTGCTTGCAGGTCTGTGAATAGTGGTGTGGTGCAGGGATCTGCACTGGGCCCTGTGTTCTTGTGATATATATGGATGGAGAAGTGGTAGATGGAGTTTCACTTAGCCAAGTGGGAGATGTAGCACTTTGGAGACCAAATATAAAGGGAAAATACACATTTAGTGTCAGAGTCCAAATAGTTCAATGAATTTGATTGAAGAGAAATTTGGATAAGTACATGGGTGAGATGGCAATGGAGAGATACTGTTTGATGGGACTAGGCAGAATAAGGGTCTGGTATGAACTGGATGGGCCCTTTTCTGTTCTGTAGTGCTCTATGACTTTATGACTCCATAACAGAGAAAACAACTCCACAGTTCCCTGAAAACTGGTGGCGTGGTAAGGAAGGCTTGAGGGATGCTTACCTTTATTAGACGAGGATCTGATTTCAGGAGTCAGGAAGTTATGCTGCAGGTGTAGCATTTGTCTTGCTTGCAGTGATTAGTGCCAGGATCAGTAGGGAGGGTTGAGTAAATATGGGAGTAATGTAGGTTCAATAGGTTCATTTAATGTCAGAGAAATTTATACAATTCACATCCTGAAATTCTTTTTCTTCACAAACATCCATGAAAACAGAGGAGTGCCCCAAACAATGAATGACAGTTAAATGTTAGAACCCCAAAGCCCGTCCCCCCAGCTGCCCTCTCCCACTCACAAGTAGCAGCAAGGAAACAACCACACCCCCCCATCAGCAAAAAAAGCATTGGCACCCTCCACTGAGCACTCAAGCATGCAGCAAAGCGTCAGTAAAGACACAGACTTGCAGCACCCCAAAGACTACTCGTTCACCCGGTAATTCAACATTCCCCAGGCTCCCTCTCTCCCCGATAAGGGAAAAAGAGGTGTCCCCATTTCACAGCGAGAGGGGAGAGCAAATGCTGCATCAAATGGAGTCAGGTTCAGGGAAAGATGTACTTGGTAGTAGAATCCTGTTGTAGATTGGAAGTTATGGAAAATGATGTGCTTGGTACAGAGGGTCATGGGATGGTAGGCAAGGGCAAGTGAAATCCTATCCCAGTAATGATGGTGGGAAAATGGGGTGAGGGCAGAGGTGTGGAAGATAGTGGAGATACAGGAGAGGGCAGCATTGATGGTGTTGGAAAGAGATCTAGAATGAAAGGCCTCATGCTGAGAACTGATGCGATGGAGGTGGAGGAACTGAGAGAAGAGAATTGCATTTTCACAAGTGGCAGAGTGGAACGAGGCAGAGTCAAGATAACAGGGAGAGTCAGTAGGTTCTTAGAATAGATCACTGGATAGTCTGTCTTCAGAGGGATGGCTCTCTACAGGACTCTCTTGTCCACTTGACCCTCTGCACCGATCTCCCTCCTTGGCACTTGCCCTTGCGAGTGGCACAGATGCTACACCTACCCCACACCTCTTCCCTAACCACCATTCCGGGCCCCAAACAGTCCTTTCAGGTGAGGCAACTCTTCACCTGTGAATCGGTCGGGGTCATCTATTGTGTCAGATGTTCCTAGTGTGGCCTCCTCTACGTCGGTGAGATCTGACGCAGATTGAAGGACCACTTCATCAGATAACCTTGTCTGTCCGCCGCAAGAGTTAGGATTTCATGGTGGCTGCTTCGACCCACCCACCCTTCTCCCTCATCTGTCTCACCTATCACCCGCTAGCTGTACTCCTTCCTCTAACCCCACCTCCTTATTTTGGCTTCTGCCGCCTTCCTGTTCAGTTCTGATGAAGGACCTTAGCCCGAAACATTGACTTCTTATTCCTCTCCATAGATGCTGCTTAATTTGCTAAGAGCTTGTTTCTGTGCTATCCTGTTCTATGTTCTGTGAAGGTCTCTTTTGGTCCCTGGAGGGTGCAAAGCAGAAAGGTAAAACAACAGGCCTTACATGGGAAATGCCCCCAGAAAAGTCGTGGTTGGTGAGGATGGAAAGACAGACAAGGAAATCGTGAAGAGAATGGTCCCTTCAAAGTACTGGAGAGAACGTGTCTGGTGATGAAATCTCATTGGTTGGGGAAAATTATGAAGCATGTCCTGCTGAATGTGGAGGCTGGTGGGGTCAAAGGGGAGGATCAGGAGAATTCTACCACAATGAGATAAAATCTGCAGATGCTAGAAATCTGAGCAACACACACAAAATGCTGAAGAAACTCAGTAGGCCAGGCAGCATCTATGGAAAAAAGTACAGCTGACGTTTCCGGCCAAGACCCTTCGGACATTTTGCGTATGTTGAGGGGATCTCTATGCTTGCTTTGTCTGATAGAAAAGGGCATAAGGCTAGTGGTGGGAAACAGCGGTCAAGGATTCTGCCTGTTATAGTAGACTATAAGAGTTCATCTGGGAGCAGCTCCACATAGACTGCATTAGAAAACTGGAGCTGGATGACCTTGTCCCAACTCATCGGGGAGAATCAGGTGTTAGATCAGAGCTACAGGGAGACAGTCACATCTAAGTTGCCGGAGACAACTGGGTGACTGTTGGGGGGTGGGGGGAGGGAATAGGCAGTCAGTGCAGAGTACCCCTGTGGCCATTTCCCACAATAAAAAGTATATTACTTTGGATACTGTTTGGAATGACATTCTACCCAGGAAAACTGCAGTGGTGGGGTCTCTGGCACTGAATCTGGTTGAGTGGCTCAGAAGGAAAGGAAGCAGAAGAGGAGTGCAGTAGTGATACAGGATTTCAGAATTAGAGGAGCACACAAGAGATTCTGTGGGTGGAAAAGAGTCTTCCAGATGGTATGTCACCTCCCAGATGCCCTGATGTCTGTGATGGTTTTCCTGAGCAGCATGTTAGTGAACCTACAAGGGAAAATGTTATCTTAGATCTGGTCCTGTGCAATGAGACAGTTAAGATTAACAATCTTGTAGTCAGGGATCCTCTTGGAAAGAGTGATCATAGTATGATTGAATTTCGCATACAGATGGAGGATGAAATAATTAGATCTAAAACTAGTGTATTATGCTTGAACAAGGGAGACTACAACAGGATGAGGGAGGAGTTGGCTAATGTGGTTTGGGAGCACAGGCTATTTGGTAGGACAGTTGAGGAACGGTGGAATACTTTCAAAGAGATTTTTCACAGTGTTCAACAGAAGTATATTCCAGTCAAAAGTAAGGACAGTAAGTGTGGGGAGAGTCAGCCTTGGATAACTAAGGAAATAAAAGGCAGTATCAAATTAAAAGCTCATGTATACAAAGTCGCAAAGAGTAGTGGGAGACTGGAGGATTGATAAAACTTTTAAAAAGCAACAAAAAGCAACTAAACAAGAAATAAGGATCTTATGTCTCAGATCAGGTCCACAACATTGTTAAGGAGTGAGGGTGAGCAGCCAGTAGTCATGGTATATATTGGTGCTAACAACATAGTTAGGAAAAGGGATGAGATCTTGAAGAGAGAATCTACAGATCTAGGTAGGAAAGTGAAAAGCAGGACTTTAGTAATCTCTGGATTGCTGCCTGTGCCACATGCCAGTAAGAGTAAGAACAGGATGATAAGGCAGGTGTATGTATGGCAGGGGGCAGGGTTTCAGATTTGGGTATAACCTCTACAAAAGGAATGGGTTACACCTGAACTCCAATGACAGGCAGCTTTACTAGAGATGTTGTGAAGTTTGTAAATTAGGTTGGCAGGGGTTAGGAACTAGAGTGATAGGTCAGAGGATGGAGCAGTTGGTGTAAATGTAGATACAACCTGTACAGAAACTGTGAGGAAGGATAGGCAGTAGCGAGGGCAAGTTCTGCCATCCTCCCTGATACCGTCCCCTTCCAATCAACTTGGCCAGCTTCCCTCTCCTGCCTTTGTAATTCCCTTTACTCCACTGTAATACTGATACATCTGACTTTATCATCTCCATCTCAAAATGCAGAGTGTATTGTATCATAATATGACCACTGCCTCCTGATGATTCTTTTACCTTAAGCTCCCTAATCAATTCTGGTTCATTACACAACTCCCAATCCAGAAATGCATTTCCCCTAGTGGGCATAAATAAAGGCTGCTCTAAAAAAACATCTCATAGGCATTCTGCAAATTCTTTCTGTTGGGGTACAGCACCAATCTGATTTTCCCAATTTATCTGCATATTGAAATCCCCTTTGACTATTGTAACATTACCCTGTTTACATGCTTTTTCTATCTCTCTTTGTACTTTGTAGCCCACATCCTGGCAGACAGACAGACAGACAGACATACTTTATTGATCCCGAGGGAAATTGGGTTTTGTTACAGCTGCAACAACCAAGAATAGTGAAGAAATATAGCAATATAAAACCATAAATAATTACATAGTAAGTTAATCATGCCAAGTGGAAATAAGTCCAGGACCAGCCTATTGGCACAGGGTGTCTGACACTCCAAGGGAGGAGTTGTAAAGTTTGATGGCCACAGGTAGGAATGACTTCCTATGACGCTCAGTGTTGCATCTCGGTGGAATGAGTCTCTGGCTGAATGTACTCCTGTGCCTAACCAGTACATTATGGAGTGGATGGGAGTCATTGTCCAAGATGGCATGCAAGCTGGACAGCATCCTCTTTTCAGACACCATCGTCAAAGAGTCCAGTTCCACCCCCACAACATCACTGGCCTTACAAATAAGTTTGTTGATTCTGTTGGTGTCTGCTACCCTCAGCCTGCTGCCCCAGTACACAACAGCAAACATGAGGCCACCACAGCCTCGTAGAACATCCTCAGCATTGTCTGGCAGATGTTAAAGGACCTCAGTCTCCTCAGGAAATAGAGACGGCTCTGACCCTTCTTGTAGACAGCCTCAGTGTTCTTTGACCAGTCCAGTTTATTGTCCATTCGTATCCCCAGGTATTTGTAATCCTCCACCATGTCCACACTGACCCCTTGGATGGAAACAGGGGTCACCGATGCCTTAGCCCTCCTCAGGTCCACCACCAGTTCCTTAGTCTTTTTCACATTAAGCTGCAGATGATTCTGCTCACACCATGTGACAACGTTTCCCACCGTTGCCCTGTACTCAGCCACATCTCCCTTGCTGATGCATCCAACTATGGCAGAGTCATCAGAAAACTTCTGAAAATGGCAAGGCTCTGTGTTGTAGCTGAAGTTTGAGGTGTAGATGGTGAAGAGAAAGGGAGACAGGACAGGACAGGCCTGTATATGATTGCCATCAGAGTTATGATCTTCAGCAATGTCTAATAAAAATCTTTGTTTGAGTGCGAGGCTAGTTGCCGGCATTGTAGTAGGAGGTGGTTGGTGAGAACCAGTAGTTGTCCTAGTTTGTGCTGGTGGATGTTTGGGCTGTCAGTTATTTGGACCCATAGTGAGTAAAGGCTGCTGGATTGTCATCGTAGGATCAGACTCAGATACAGGGATAGAGGGCTCGGATTGTAGGCCTCCACTAGGGACCTCAGAATCAGAATCATGTTTATTGTCACTGATATAGGTTATGATTGTTGTAATGTAGCAGCAGCACTCTGCATGATATCAAACTTACTGTAAGTTATGAAATAAAACATTACAGTGGTCATCGGTGAACTTATAGAAGGCATTTGAGCTGGGCCTATCCACACAGACATGACTGTAGAGAGAGTCATCAGAGGGCCAAGTACACGTACCAGTGTCAATTTTCAGTGAGTAGTAGAATTTATTACCAACCCCATTAACTGTGAACTCCCAATAAAAAAGTTAAGGATTTAGTTATAGAGTGGGGTACAGAGGCCTAAGATTTGGAGCTTGTTGATTAGTAGTGAGTAAATATGGCATTGAATGCTGAGCTTTAATTGATAAACCGCAGCCTAACGTATGTCTTGCTGTTACCTAGATGCTCCAAAGCTGAGTGGGAAACCAGTGAGATCAAAGGATCAGTCATGATAGAGGGGTGGGCAATCAGGGCCTTGAGGGTGAAAGGATTGGGGCCATAGGGGAGTCTGACAGTTGTGGGTTTGCTGTTGATATTTGTATGGTAGAGGAATGCTGGCAGGGATCTTTTATTTGAATTTCAGTCTGCACAATGTCCCATGAAACCACTATAAAACCAGCAGTCGCTAATGATGAGCTCTCCTTGAACAACACACAGTAATCTCCCCAGGAACACCAACATCATCCCATGTTTTATAATTAAGTCAGGTCTGTGACACAACATAATGGTAAATGCCCAGGTAAATTTGTGCAATGACAAAATTACCAAAGGCCATGATCAGACTTCACTCTGTCCAAAGTGTATTTTCAATTGCTGAGTGCAAAAGTAAATAATGCCCAGTCATTCACTTTCCAGGTCCCAGCCGTATCCAATCATCATTCACATGTCACATTTCACTATGTGTTAAAGCTTTTGACACATTTAATGTATCTAATGTTTACACGCACCAGCTCCTTTAAGCTGCTGGAGAAAGTTCATAGGGTTGTTTTAGAAAACTGAAAGCTACCTCCAAAATACCACTTACATTAATCACTGCAAAACCCACAGTAGTGAGCACTGCTGAGAGTCAGCACGCATCTACTCTGGAAGTCTGCAGAAATGTTTCAAGTAAATTTTTCTTTTATCTCATATGCAAAGTAAATACTAAGTTAGCTTTCACTTGAAGTAACACTTCTTCTAACCATAACTTTCCTGATATCATCTACAAATGCTTTGTGATTTTTAGGTGAGCTTACAGTGATAAGTTAGTTGCTTAAGTCACTTCCCATTCCATTTAGGTCAAAGTAACCTGATATGAATGAAATCCCCATAGTGCTAATACAGAGGGGAGCCCTGAAATCACACACAGAGCAGATATCATTTTGCTATTGATCCACATCTGAAAATTGCCAGATCTCATGCAGGCTATTTGAATTGGCTTCGTATGAATCTTGTGGTTCTCAGTGATAGTCTGCTCTGAAGTGGAGCTCAACTTAGATTAAATCTGTTTTATGCTGTTTATATTTCTGAGCTTTCAACAAAAGCATAATTGGGACATCTGTTACAATGTATGGTTGAAAGTAGTATGGTGCTCAAAGTATTCCTTCATACAGCCATTTAAACAAAAAGGTTTGGTTTATGTAAATTTAATGGATTTTATCCATCGGCATTTGGAATTAGCTCCAGGACATATTACAGACCAGGAAAAGAATTGAAAACATAAGTAAATATTTAAAGATTGTTCCCTCAAGCTAATTGCCAGTTAGGAGTGTAATGAAATGGTCTCAGTTCTAGATTGTAAGACGTTATAACTAAATTAAATTCTGTCATGAATAGTTGTTCAGATGCAACGTTTTTGGCCAACTTGGAGGAAGTACAACTTATGGATAGGGATTACTCTCACAATGGAAGATGGGTTCATTTTAATGTTATTTTTGGCTGAGGTAGCCTCTTGCCTCTGAGTGAGAAGGTAAAAAATTTGAGCCTAATTAGATCGGCCAATTCAGAGAGGTTTTGGGTGAACACGAGGAAATCTGTAGATGCTGGAAATTCAAACAACACACACAAAATGCTGGTGGAACACAGCAGGCTAGGCAGCATCTATAAGGAGAAGTACTGTCGACGTTTTGGGCCGAGACCCTTCGTCAGGACTAACTTAGTCCCGATGAAGGGTCTCGGCCCGAAACATCGACAGTGCTTCTCCTTATAGATGCAAGTTCTGGGTGAACTCTGATTTGTTTAGCTGAAATATAAAAGTTAAACACCATCCAGTCTTGAACATGTACAGAAAAGATTTAAAGCCACATGCTAAAGAGAAGGATTTTCTCCAAAGAGCCTTGTGGTGATTTAGAAGCTTATTGCATAGAAAAAGGCTTTTGACCCAACTCAACCACGCTGGCCAGTGGTCAACCTTCCCAAATCAATCCCATTGCTAGTATTTGGCCCTGTCCTTCTATGCTTTGAATGGTCACCTTCAATCACTCAGTCACTGCATTCTTGGTTTTCACAACTCTCTGGGTGAAAAACTTCTTCCCTCACCCCTTCTAAATCCACTTACTGTAAACATATATCCTCTAGTGTTATCTGTTTCTGATATGTGGAAGTATTTTCTGCAGCCTTGTCTCCTCTCAAGGGAGAATGGATCTAGCTCCTTCAGTTTCTCCTTGTGTAGTTGAATTGCTCCATCCCAAGTATTCTTTGCTTGTTGTCGCATGGTGTACAGGACTGCAGCAGCACTCCAGATGAGGTCTGATCAAGGTTTTATAAAGTTGGTGCATTATCTCTCTTCTGTATTGGATGAGGCCAGTAGGTATTATGCTTCCTGAACACATTGTATGCTGTGTTGCTGCCTTCAATGACCTAAAGACTTGCAATCTGAGATTCCTCAAGACACTTCCACTCTGCCTTCCCTGTGACCTTGCCTCCCACAAACAGCAGAGCTCTCAGCAGAAATGTTTGTAGAGCACAACTAGCTACAGGCATCCAGCTGCAAAAATAACTTTCTATAACACCCTCTGTCTTCTTTTACCAGGTCAATGTTGGATCTGCTTTTACAATTTACCTTGATCTCATTCTCCCAGTGGGACGTTGCCAAGGCTTTACTAAAGCCCATTTAAATATTCATTTTTACCACCCTTTCAAAGAATTCAGTCCAATTGGCCAGACAGGATCTGCCCTTGATAAAGCCATGTTGACTGTCTCTATGATTCTATATAGATAGACAGGGAGTCTCTGTTTTCTGGGGTTGAAATGTCTAATACCAGAGGGCATGCTTTGAAGGTGTGAGGGGGTAGGTTCAAAGGAGATGTGAGGCATAAGTTTTTTACTCAAGAAGTGGTGGATGCCTGGAATGTGCTACCTGGTAAGGTGGTAGAGGCAAATACATCAGAGGGTTTTAAAATGTTTAGATAGGCACATGGATGTGAGGAAGATGGAGGGATGTGTTTCTTTATTTTTTTGATTTACCTTTTGGTTGGTTTAGCATGACATTGTGGGCTGAAGGGCCTGTTCCTGTGCTGTACTGTTCTATGATGAAGCAGCTGAAAATCTTTGTACACAGGATACTGTCATGAAGAATAACAGCCATCTTCTTTTGTGTGGGGTATAACTCCATTCTCAAGAACATTTTCCTTCTGGTAACCTTTGACTTCAGTTTCCCAGGGTTCCTTGATGCCACACCCAATCAAATGCTGCCTTGGTGTTAAGTACAGATGCTCTCACCTCACCACTGGAATTCAGCTTTGTTGCATGATTGGGCCAAGCCTATGAGATCTGGATTGAAGAACACCCTGAAGAAAGAGGGCATTGGTGAGTAGGTTGCTGATGAAGAAATGCCATTTGCTTGCATTGTTGATGACAGCTTCCATCACTTTGCCAATGATTGTGAGGTTGATTTATGTAGCAATTGGCTAGACTGAATTTGTCCTGCTTTTAGTGAACAGGGTATATCTGGGCAATTTTCGACATTATTAACTCCAGCATATATCAGTGTTTTTAATTACACTGGGACACTTTGGATACAGCACCAATCTTCAATTATATAACTGAAATACTGCCTGGTCCCTTTACTGTGTTCATTGTTTATACTACTTTTTATAATTTGGAATGAATCAAACAGGCTGGAGACTGTGATGATGGGAAATCTCAGAGCAGTTCTGATAATGTGGTTATAAATGCTTCATCCCTTTCTTTAGATGGGCTCTACCATCTTTTAGAATGAAGATACTCTTTGTGTACCCATTAGCTGTTCATTGTCCACCATAGCTAAATGTCATAGGACTGCAACCTTTTATCTGATCCACGGGTTGTGAAATCACCTGGCTCGCTCTGTCTATTGGTCTTTAGCAGTCATTGCCCTGTTTTGCTTTACTGGGCAGGCATCTCGTTATTTGTAGGTATGCCTGATGTTGGTCTAGTCAAGTCCTCCTGCTCTCCTCATTTTACCTGGATCGATGTAATGACAGAGTGAGAGGTATATATGGCATGAGTGATGTATACTTCCGCAGCTGCTATCCTTCACAGTCCAGCTGCTCTGAATCTATGACATTTAACACAACTGTCTGCCAAACATCATGATGGAGAATGCTCTCAGTATGAATTTGGTACTGTGTTGTGGTCACTTATCCCAATGCTGTCACGGAGATGCATCTAGTACAGGGGAGGCTGATGTTGTGTGATGTTGATTCAGTCATTAACTGTTGCCGACTCAGTCTGACTGTGTCTTCAGGACTGGGCCAACTTGCCCCGTAGTGATGGCACCAAATCACTTAGCAATGGACACTGAAATCCCAGTACACAGAGTGCATTTTGTGCACTTGCTTTTTTTCAGGTTTTGCCTGACCTGGAGCAGCAGATTCATGAATTGAGGGATAGGTGATGATCAAGTGATTTTCTTATCCACGTCCATTGAAAATGTTGAGAGCTGTCAAGGCTGCAGTTTCTGCCTCTGAGCGAGAAGGGTTTATGATGGAGAAATTTGGCTCATTTTCTGAGGTATCATTCTGTGAATATAACTATGTCAGTTCTCCCAGTTTATATGCTAGTCTTTAGTGGTCTGTCAAGTTTTATTCATTTTCTGTTTGAAAGTAGTGCTCATGGTATAACTGAATGTCCTGTTAGGCCTCATCAGATGGCATTTAAGAATCAACCACCATAGATCACATAGGCTGGAATAGGTATGGATGGCAGATTTCCTCCCTGAAGGACTTTGTTCAAATAGAATAAGTTTTACAACAATTTGGCAGTTTTAATCATTATCATTACTAATGACAGTTGGTGTTCTAGTTCCCAAATTCAGAATATTAGCTGAATTTAAATTTCAAAGCTAACTTCGTAGATTTGAATTTGAATCTCCAGATTGTTAGTTTATGTCACTGAATTATGAACAGGTAATTTCAACTGCTGCAACAACTCCATCTTAACCGGTTAAATAAATTATCTTAGCTCATTTGTAGGCCATTACTTTATGTGAAAGTTGACTGTTTTGTTTTTCTAAATTAAAACTGTGGGCACACATGGAAAGTAGATTGAGGCATCTTGAGAATGTGGAATGTACTTACACTAACAAATTATTTATTGATATGGCAGAATCAGGTGAACAGTTTATACTGCAAGCAAGGCACTTACTTTTATTTGTAATTATTTTATTCACATAATTAATAAAAGCATAAAAATTGCATAATCAAAGTTATGACAGAATAGTCACGTTAAGGTCAGAACTGCAGGTACTTCATTCTCTCACATGTCCCATCCCACTCTTCATTGTAAAAATAGCTGTATTGATTTTTCTAATAATTAACATTTGAAGTGACTATAATGAAAAGGAATACTACTTTTTGGATTTACAAAGTTAGACATTGAAAGTATTTCAAATCTGTATCTTTCCTTGTATGTAATTAGAAATGCAGCCCCTAAAGTTCTGGGGATTAGAGCACAACGCTACTTTGCAAAGAAGTTTATGATTAAATACAATGATGCAAATATTTTATGGGTATTACAATGCAGAATGATACAAAATATATTAACTATGTAAGAAGGCCTTCCCTATCATTTTGCTTTCTTATTTTAAATCCTTGGTCACTTACTGATGGCTATGAATGAATATGAGTTTGGTGCTAAGGACTACAAGCTTGATAATTTGTTGGTATTTCCAACAAATTGACGAATTATATAAATAATTTACCGGTAGTCTTCATCAGCCCTGCAGCATCACAGACAAATGATCTACAATGTTGTGCTACAAAACTGATTGAGGCAATAACTGAAGTACAATTAATGTAATCACTGATTTTTACAACCTGCTGCTCTCCTCTTGCCAACCATGCACAACAGAAAATTGCTGAACTGGTGATACAGGATTTCATTACAAGCATTGTTTACTCTCTTTCACAACTCCTCTAAATACTTATTATTTTCCTTCTTTCCTGTAAAATAAATGATGATCTTCTTTAATTCAGTTCCTTACCCTTTCAACATGAGTTGTATTTGTTTTATATATTTCATTGTCTTTATTGTGTGTTTCACTGTATCAAGATGCATTGAATCAAGTGCCTGATAGTGTGGCAGAAATTATAAGACTTTCTGTTCACTGAAACCAAGCACTGGTTGGAGACAACTGCAACACCTCCTCTCTTCCTATAATTTATTTACTTATTTATTGAGACACAGTGTGGAATAGGCCCTCCGAGCCCTCCGAGCCACACTGTCCAGCAATCCCCCGATTTAATCCTAGCCTAATCATGGGACAATTGACAATGACCAATTAATCTACAAACTTGTATACCTTTGGACCACATGAGGAAACCAGAGCACCTGGAAGAAATGCACGCAGTCACAGGGAGAACGTACAAACTCCTTACAGACAACGACAGGAATTGATCCCAGGGCGCTGGTATGGTAAAGCGTTGTACTAACCACTATGCTCCACGCTGGCCTAATCTGCAGTTTCTTCTGATGAAGCACTGAAAAATAAATGTTGTCTATTTGAATATTTGTACTTTCAGGCACCGTTCACTGGGGGCAAAATTCCGCAAGCGTTTCACTGACCTCTACATAACTGCAGCAACTTTCTGCTGTAAGTCACACAACACGAGGTAATCTCTGCCTTTCCTGAGTTTTCAGTTTGAAAAAAGACAAAAAGGCTTGAAACCACATTAAGCAGTAATAAGTGTAGGACAAAAATGGGCATTCAATGTTGCATGTCATTCTGTACCTGGGAATGCCTTTATCAGGCACTCTGGTGTCATCCAATGTACGAGCTTAAATAAAAGACATTAGGCGTTTTAAGCAAGCAAATCCAAAACTTAATACACAGTTCAGACCACTTTCCAATTACTAAATCATGACTGACTGAGGTATTTTTTAAAAAGTCAGCTTTCCGGCATCTACAGTTTGATTCTCACATGAATTTTGTTTCAGTCCAGTCACACTCGTTCTTCTAAACTTTACAGAGTGTTTTGTATTTTACGTATGCCTTTATTAACTATTAATGGCTGTTGCTAAGCCTTTTCTTCACCACACCAAGTCCACCTTTCTGGAGATGTATTTAAACTTTGACAGTTGCAGTTATCACTGATTGTCAGTCAAGTTGATGTTGCTGTTACAGCATAAAAATAGAGCAGTAACCATTTTGAGTTAGCTCTGCATTTAGTAAAGTGCATGCCGATTTTCCACCTCTTTCTGCACCATATACATATCCTTCAAATCCCCTAAAATCTTTAAAAAAAAACATCAATTGCTGTCTTGCAGAACCACAAAGATTGAGCATTCTGCTCTGGAATAACAAAGACTTACTATCCTCTCAGTGAAGGAAATTCTAGACTCAGTCATAAATGTCTCCCTGTGCCGGAGAAAACTTCCTTTCAACATTTGCCCTATCAATTGCCTTAAAGATTTGGTATGATTCAACTAATTCACCTGAATTGATCTCAACTCTAAAAATGGCGTTATTTTGAAAGGTTGTTTCTAAAATGATTTTGTATCACTTAATGCTGTGCTTAAAAAAATTAACCATGGTACTATATTACATGTATATCACATTTATAGATGATATAAAAGGAAGATTAATCATCAATTGTATCTGACATACAAGTGTGCATATCTGAACAGTAACAACAAACGCTGTTGTGAAGTAAATTCAGCATCATATCCAATAATAATCATTCAGACAGTCTAAGCACACTGACAAGACAGAGCAATGTTCACAGTAAGCAGGCAATTCAGAACTGCGATTCATTCATTGTTTCTTCTTATAGCTTTGCATCCATGAAAGAAAGACATGCTTGATTTAATTAATTAAATACAAAAAATAAAAAAGTAGATTTTCTCTGGTTTTGGTCCACTGTATTTCCACTACATCTTGCTAAGAATATTAAAAGTTTTGGATTTATAAAGAGCACCTGCAGCAATTGTTGGCCATTATCTTTGGCAACTGACATCAATACTTACAAAGAGGGTACTTAATAGCAGGTTTTGTAGCCAGACTTATCAAATTGCTCTGCTTTCCCTTGCTACACACTAGGACCACTCATTTGTTGGCAGGATGAAACAATTAACAATAAAACACCTGAAAGATTTATTTCTGGGTAGCAAAATGTGATTTGTTACTGTCCATGTTCTTGATACGTCAGTGAAAGGACAATAACTGAAATCCAATGTAATAGCATAAACAGCCGAGAGTACTGAATACCATCAGTTCTATACATTATAAACTGAATGCAATAATGCCAACTGTTTTATTATCAGTGATACTTCCACTAAAACTATAGAGTTACTATAAAACAGTAAATATTAGATTTCTGGTAAGTTCAAAATAGTTTTCCTCTTAAGAAAACTCAAGTGCTGTCAACAAAAGTTGCAAAATTAAAAGATTTATAATTTAAACTTGTGCAGTTCTTGCTTTCCCTTTCTCTTGTAACGGTGAATGATAAGGCATCGCTTGCAATCGGTTGAGGCAGGTCTTAGGTGAGAAGTTGACGGATTTCTTTGTGTACATAACAGAGGAAATCCACGTAAGAAGCTCCTCCGTGGATCCCTTTATCTTCTACTAGGAACTGCCTGAAAATCCCCTCCGATTTTTCTTTTTGCTTTAATATTATCAGCTGTAGATGAAAAGAAGAGACAATCAAACCTAAAACTTCGGGCTGCAGAATTTGTAGAAAACATTCAATAAACTGTGACATGATATGAATTTGTAACAGTATGAATATCATTTTTTTCTGAAAGGAATGTTACATCTTAGTTTTGCTTAAAAAATCAAGAAAACTTAACTTGGAACATCCAGATTAAAATTGAGAGATAACAACAAAGAATTTTTAACAAATTTTAAATTTGGGACATTTCAAGCAGATCTAGAAACTGTTATACACCATGTAAATTAGTTCTAATAATTAAAATGCAAACGTTATAGGGCACAGTGTAAATATTTAAAAATAGATTTTTCAAGTATTTTCTTTAAAATCTCTGAGTTTGATTTATATTGAAGGGAATATATCCTGGAAATACTAAAACCCAGTGAAACACTTCCACAATCACCATCAGCATTGGTGCACAACAAGACTGTGTGCGTAGCCTTCCACTCTACTTGCTTTATACTTATAACTGTCTGGCTAAGTACAGTTCCAATGCCATATTTAAGTCTGTTGACAACACCATTGTTAGTTGGCTGGATCAAAGGGAGTGACAAATCAGCACATAGGAGGGAGATTGAAAATCTGGCTAAATGATGCCAACCTCTCACGTAACGTCAGTAAAACCAAGGAGTTGATTATTGATGATGGGGGAAGGAAAGGGGTCCATGAGACAGTTCTCATCTTCACTGTACGTGGATCAGAGGTGATCAGAGGGTGGAGAGGGTCAGCAATTTAAAATTCCTTGACATTATAATTTCAGCAGATCTGTCCTGGGTCCGCACATAAGTGCCGTTTCCAAGAAGGCATGGCAATGTCTCTACTTTCTTAGAAGTTTGTGAAAATTCAGTATATCATCTAAAACCTTGACAAAATTCTATAGATGTACAGTGGAGAATATACTGACTGGTTGCATCACAGCCTGATATATTGGAACCCATAATATAGGTTTATATATTACAAATGAGAGGCACAAAACCTGGAGGAACATTTTGAAATTCCGGACCCCCAGATAAACTTGGTGGATAAAATAGTATCATTTTCAGAGCTTCCTGTCCCAGGTTCTACTTCCTGACAGATTTTGCCCAGTTAGAAAGAAAGCTCAAGATGTACAAACAAGCTGGATGAACTCAGCAGGTCAGGCAGCATCCACTGAAATGAGCAGTCAACGTTTCGGGCCAAGACCCTTCAAAGCTGACATTTCTCCCTGCTTAAGTCTCATGACCTGGGGACAGATCTGCCTAAATAAGACAATATTCCCCAACATCGTTTGTGTGTCCTGCTCACCTATTTTATTTATATAGCAAAAGGACTCTGATGCGAAGAGAGCAACATTGACAAGTATGATTGACCCCTATTGTACAGTCTGCATGTGGTTTTAACCATTTGGAGACAAGTCAAAAGCAGATACAGAAATAAAGCATTTATTTTAGTGGTGGAATATAAATAATTAATTTGTTTACCATCTTTAAGGAGTCAAATTTAATCTCTAGCACATTCCCAACAAATATTCAAGAATATTGGAATCCAGTCATTAAGAGGCCACCTTAGGTAGGAAACTACAATTTACAGAAAATTGGGGATCCCTCAGTAGTAAGGTAGATATGTCACATTTCAGGAAAGTCAGGGGTCCAGGCTAGGGGAAGACTTAAACATTCCTTTTATTTCTTATCCTCGAATAAAGCAAAAAGTTTATCAGCTTCCAGTCCTCTTCAGCTAAAACTTCATCTGGTGAGGAATGCATGCTGCCTCCTCCACTCAAGCATGTAAACATTATACTTGAGGTCAATGATGCCAAAGTATTTCAAATTACTTTTTTATTAATCAATTCAGCTGGGTTTGGAAATGTGATTTAGTTGGCTAGTATTGGCTCTGCCTATTGCAATCTCACCTTTTATCATTTAAACTTTTGGGGCACAGTGTAAGTCTGTACTGAAGGGTAGAGTTAATGCACTGGTAGGTAACATAACTTAAAACCATCAATTGGAATAAGAAATCAATAATTATAAGAGATCTGAAAAAATCTGAACAAAAAACATAAACTTTAACATTTCTGCTTACTTTCATGGAATAAGGGCTCTGGCTTCTTATATTGTCAATGATCATTCGAATCTTCTTTGAACATGGGTTGTCCAGTTCCGGTAATTTTGTCTGCAAGGAAGTGAATATTCAAAGGTCAAAAGTTTGAGCAGATTTTCCAAGTGATTGTCTACAGTCAAATTGAGTGTGAACCCCTCATTTCGCTTCTCACTTTAGTGTTAATCATTAATTGTCTATACACAGTGCAAGTGAAAAAACTGAAATGAAACACTATGGCAGATATAACATAAAGTTTTTCCCCACATACTCCTGTATTTCTAATGCTTGAATGTTATCCGACCATGAGAGTCAACGAACTATTTATTGAACAAGACAGTATCAGCCAATGTGTTGGAAGGGCGGGGTGTATAATTCAGGGCATGTAGTCTACTGTACAATAACTTTACTCATAGACTAGTTGGGCCAAACTTACCCTTTGGTCCAACTGTTCTATGGCAACCATCTTCCAAATCTCTCTCCTTCCACATACTTATCCAAATGCTTCTTAAATATTGCAATTGTACTCACCTCAACCACTTCCTCTGGCAGCTCATTTCAGGTGCTCACTACCATCTGTATAAAGAAGTTAACTTTCAGGTCCCTTTTAAACCATTCCCCTCTTATCTTCAATCTGTCCCTTCTAGTTTTGAACAATGCAACCCTATACAAAGGAATATGACTGTCCACCTTATCCACACACGTCATGATTTTATAACCTTCTGTGAGGTCATGCCTCATTGCCCTGAACTCCTGGGAATACAAGTCCAGTATCTCCAACTTGTCTCTGTAGCTCAGGCAGCACCCTCCCCAGCTTGACAATATCTTCCTTATAACAGGGCCACCAAAACTGTACACAATATTCCAAGTTTGGTCTCTCCAATAACTTGTATAACTACAAAATACTTTCCCTACTTCTAGGCTCAATGCTCTGACTGATGAAGGCCAGCACAGTGAACCTCTCTACTTGTGTGGTCACTTTCAGAGAATTGTGCACTTATATTGCAAGGTCTTTTTGTTTCACAATACTAGTTAGTACCCTTCCATTCTCTGTAATAAGTCTATCCTAGTTTAAATATCCAAAATGCGTAATCTCAGATGTTCCCTTCCTCAAGATCTCTTTGCAATTCACTATCAAAAATACTTCCTAATTTAGCTGCATCAGCAAGCTTGTAATAATCCCAAATACATTCATATCCAAATCATTTAGAGAAACAAAGAATAATAAACATCCCACACTGACTCCTAGAGCACCATGCCAGACTCAGGCCCTCAGTCACAGAACTGAACTTCAACCATCACCTTTGCTGATCTGAAACCACCTCGCAGACTCATGTGACTTAATCTTCCAGCTCAGCTTGTCATGTGGAAACCTGTAAAAGGCCTTACTGAAGTCCATATAGACAACTTCCATTGCTGTATCTTCATTTATCCTCTTAGTTACTCCTTCAAAAAACTCCAAAGGATTCATCAGAAATGGCCTCATGTGCACAAAACCAAGCTAACTATTCTTGATCAGGCCTTGACTATCCAAGAGACAGAAGATCTTGTCCCCAAATTTCCTATGCTAACTTCTCTATAGCTGAAGTCAGACTCACCAGTCTGTAGCTTCTTGGCCTGATATTGTTACCCTTCTTGAACAATGGAACAACATTAGCTTCCCTCCAGTCTTCTGAAACCTTGCTAATGACTAATGATGAAGCAACTATCTCTACAAGGGCTACTGTGATTTCTTCCTTGGCCTTCCATAAGGTCCAGGGGTGCACTTAGTCAGGCCCTGGGGATTTGCCCACATTAACATACTTATAGGCTGCAATACCTCCTTCCTCTTAAATGTATATTATCCAAACCTCACTATTTATTACCCGCATTTGTTTGATATCCATATTTTCCTTAGTAAACACTAAGGAGAAATAGCCAATGAAAGTCTTAGCCAATTCCTGTGGCTCCACACATAGGCAACCTTGATGGTCTTTAAAAGGACCTAGTCACCTTTCTTTCCAGTTAATATAACTGAAGAGCCTCTGGGATAATCTTTGACCCTTCCAACCAATTCCATCTCATGCCCTCTTTGTGCTATCCTGAATTCCCTCTCCTCTTTTCTTAAACCTTTTATATTTGTTGAGGGATTCACCTGTACCCAGCTGCCTAAAGTCACTGTGTGCTACCTTCTTTTTCCTTACCAGAGCCACAATATCTCTCGTCAATCAGGGTTCCCTGAACCTGGTATGTTTACCTTTCACTCTAATGGGAACAAGTTGCCCCTTAAACTCTTAAAAACCTGCCAACAGTTCCTTTGCCTTTAAATAAAGTTACCCAGTCATCCCCACTAGATCCTCAAAGTTGACTATGTTCCGGTCAGGACTTTAACCTGTGGATCTGTTCTACTATTTTTTTCAATAGCTATTTTTAAACTAACAGAATACTCTATGACCAGTCTGTTTAAATGGCACAGAAACAACTACAACTTCTCTCAATAAAAGCAACATAATTTCTCCTCAAAAAAATTCTTCTCTGTTGTTTCCCTCTTGTGTGCATGAGTAAAGGAAACATCTGACACTTCCTGTCATGCGAGTGCAATATACTTCCACAGTTTAGCAATCTAAATACTGAAGTCAATAAAAGAGACATTGAATTTTAAAAAATCACCAGAAAGGATGACAAGGTCTGTTGTAATGTGAGTATTATTAAAAGTAAGTTAATACTAATCAGAAGCTGTTGGTAACAAGAGGCCGGTTCCGGGTTGCCGGGGCATTGTATATAGTTCCACCACCAGGCTGTATGAGTTACCTGAAAGCCTCTGTATTGTAAATATCATTTTCCATCCCAGATAAAGATGTTCTTTTGGCTATGAAATTGTCGAGTGGTCTTTTGTAAAGTAGAAGTTACCACAAGGTCACCTAGATTGTTTCTGAGCTTGCTAAAATCTCCTAATTTCTGCTCATGCAGAATACTTGCACCCCAAAAGATTTGTGAGAATCAGTAGAGCCTGTGGTAATCCAGAGGTCCAGGTCAGTAGTAAAGAGAGATCTGACACCAATGTGAAAGGTTAGTTAAATAAATCTTGGGAAGGGGTGGGGCAATAGAAACCAGTACCAAAAAGCCATCAAGCACTCAAGTGCTTCACTCATGCCCTGAAGCAAAGGAAAAACCCACCATGTTTTCCAAATGTAGATGGGTACTAATTGTCTGCTCTGTCTTCCTTTAAATGTATTCTTAAATGAGTTTATGAACTCTTCAGAAGTTTTCAATCAACTATAATTTTCCTTTCCCACCTCAATGTCTCCATTTCTTCTTCTTCTTCTGTGAAGCACTTTGTATCCCCATTCACATTAAAATCATGGACATGCAAGTTGAGGGACTATCAGCAATATTTCATTTCACTGCTGGATTAGTTAAGGACAACATTTTGCTGATGAGAGCATGCATATGGACAGGAATTCAGATGAAGCAATGAGGCTTGGATATAACAAGAATTCAGCTGAGCCACAAGCCATGGGCTTTATAATGCTACTGGTATAGGATTTTCATGAACTGCTTCCGCTGTGCCAAAATAAGGCTGCTGAAATTACAACTTTATTTTGCTTATCTGTATATGGAATGTTTTCCATGCTTTTTGGTCTGTGTACGGGATGGGGTGGGGGGCAGTGGGAAGGTGAGAACACTCCAAGGAGATCCCCAGCCCCTGCATCTATGATTAAAATTGCAGATTCTCAGCAAATAGACACGTTCTGACTAACCTCTACAAGTATTATTAAAGTTACTACATATCATTTTTGTAATACATTCCCTCCAAGAAGATAATTTGGTTTAGCCAATGAGGGAGGGATAAATAACTTTTTGTTAGTTATGTCATATACTGTACATATATTTTAATGACTTTTCATACATTACTCACCAACTCAGTGTTGATATGTGCAAAGGAGGGTACATTAAAAATGCCTTGAATCAGTTCAGGTGGTGAGTTCAATCCCAGCCACAGAAACATATTTATTCCATTTGCCAATAAAAATATTCCTCCATCTTCTAAACGTTCCTCTGAGCAACGGACAGCTGCAGGAATGTCTTCACTGTTTACATCCATTTTGTGCTGTCATGAAAAGGACAAGTGTTCAGTTGTGTTATTGTTTGGAAACACTGGAACAAGAGGCCATTAAACCTCCCGAATCTATTATACCATAAAACGGAATTGCTGCTGAAGTGCAGGATAACTATATTTGCCTTAGTTCGAGATTCTATAATAATCTTGTCTAAGAAAAAGACTATTGACTGCAGTTTTGACATTTTTAGTTAACCTTCTAATTAGTTTCTTTGAGATAACATGTTCCTAATTTCCACTTAAGTTTTGCATGAGAAGTTTATCTTGATATAATTCTAATGATGTGTCCTTATTTCAAATTTCCTTACAAAGCCGAACTGTTTCTCACTTGCTCGTTCAGCTGCTTTAATAGTCTTAAGAATATCCTTCATATACCAATCCCCAGAGACTGGAAGCCCAGTTTGTGTAACCCATTCTTATAACTTATCTCCGATAGTCTAGATGCTGCCTAGCCTGCTGTGTTCTACCAGCATTTTGTGTGTGTTGTTGTTCCAATAGTCTATGTTGACATTCAAGGTAATCTTCACAACTTTCTTCAAACCTTACTAAGACTCATGCACTGCTGCTGGGCACTTTAATAAAATGTACATCGGTTCTTTCCAACATTTATGATTCTGTTATGAGTATGTTGATTTTGTCTTTTGAAGTATTCATTTATTGGCTAACATACAGTACTGTGCAAAATTCTTAGGCACATATAAATGATTAGGGTGCCTAACACTTTTGCATAATACTTTATTTGTCAATATAGAGTAGAGAGCAAGACTGTAAATCTGGTGGGAGCAAAGGATGTTGGTAATGGTGAGGGTGGATCACCATGGGAGGGTTAGAAAACAGGGTGCAGAGAAGGAGTGCCCGAGGAGGGGTATGGCACTGGTGAATATACATCTGCCCCTGAGACACCAAGCAAGCTCATTTGATTCCAAACTATCGGTTTACTAATCATTACAGAATGTCTCTCTGGTGCTTCCCATTCACTCCCCTCTCCTTTCCTTTCCTTTTTCCCACCCTACCCCTGCCCTCTTCCCACACTCAGCCCACAATAGAGACCATATAAGAATCAGGCGTATCATTACTCATAGATGTCATGAAAGTTGCTTTTTCTGACTAAGACTTGCACAGTACTGTGTAAACCTAGAAGTCAAGCCAAGCCAAGTCACATTGTCATTTTGACCATAACTGCTGGTACAGTACATAGTAAAAATGAGACAATGTTTTTCAGGACCATGGTGTTACATGATACAGTATACATAGAATTTCCATTGTGACAGAAATGGAACTGTAACACTATTACTACACCCCCAATTTTGGTGTCATCTGCAAATCTGCTGATCTAGTTTTCTGTCTTGTCATTCAGATCATTGATAATGACAGACAGCAACAGACTCAGCACCAATCCCTGTGGCACCCCACTAGTTACAGGCCTCCAGTCAGAAAATTACTCTCCACCCTTCCCACAAAGCCAATGTCTAATTCAATTTACTACCTCATCCTGAATGCCAGCCTCCCTTGCAAGACCTTGTCAAAAGTCTTGTTAAGGTCCACGTAGACAACTTCCACCGCCTTGCCTTTATCAACTTTCCCAGGAACCTCCTTAAAAATCTTTATGAGATTATTTAGATGTGACCTACCACATGCACAAAGCTATGTTGACTATCCCTAATCAGTCCTTTCCTATCCAAATATTTATATATCTGGTCCCTTAGAATACCTTCCAATAACTTCCCCACTACTGATGTTAGGCTCACCTGCCTACAATTTCCTGACTTATTCTTAGAGGCTTTCTTAAACAATGGAACAACGTTAATTATTCTCTAATTCACCAGCACCTCACATGTTGCTAACGACATTTTAAATATATCTGCTACAGCCCTTGCAATTTCTGTACCAGCCTCCCACAAGAAGGACCTTGTCAGGTCCTGGGGATATATCTAAACTAATTTATGCCAAGATAGTAAATACCTCCTCCTCTATAATCTGTATACGGTCTGCGACCTCACTGCTTTTTGTCGTAGTTCTATAGATTCTGTGTCCATCTGCCGAGTAAGTACAGATGAAAAAAATCCTAAAGAGACCTCACCCGTCTCCGTGGGATCCATGCATAAGTCTTAGGCATATTTATATAGCTAGGTTGCCTAAGACTTTTGCACAGTACCATATATTATGTCTTTCCAATTACCAAGTAACACTTAATACTACTGAGCTAATACAAAGCTAAGTACTCTTATTTCTATTTCCCAATTACTTTCCTATTTTAACCAATATACTGTACTGTGCAGAACTCTTAGGCATCCTAGGTGTACATATATGTAAATGACCTTGCTGATCTTCAATGGATCAATTTTGTTCCTTGCTATCCTTTTGCTCTTAATTTATTTCTAGAAGCCCCTGGGATTCTCCTTCACCTTGTCAGCCTGAGCACTCTTATCCCTTCTTTAAGCCTCCTTATTTCCCTCTTAAGTGTTCTCTTACATTTCCTATACTCCTCACACACCTCATTTGTGCCCTGCTGTATTTATCTGCTATTCACCTCCTTCTTCTTAATCAGGGCTTCAATATCCCTCGAAAACCAAGGTTCCCCAAGTCTGTTATCCTTGCCTTTTGTTCTGACAGGTATATTCAAAATCTGTATGCTCAAAATGTCACTTTTGAAAGCCTTCCACTCACCAAGCAGACCTTTGCCAGAAAAGCACCTGCCCCAATCCACACTTGCCAGGCTCTTTCAGAAACCATCAAAATTGGCCTTCCTCCAATTCTGGATTTCAACCTGAGGATGAGATCTATCCTTTCCTGTAATTGCCTTGTGAAGTGCTCCCCTACACAAACTTCTATCACCTGCCCTGTCTCATTCCCTAATAGGAAATCTAGTATCGCAGTCTCTCTAGTTGGGACCTCTATGTAATGATTCAGGAAACTTACCTGAACACATTTGACAAACTTGATCCCAGACAGCCCTTTTACAGTACGGAAGTCACAATCTCGTTTCTTGCAACAGTCTACGATCTCTCTCCAAATTTACCCCTCTAAATCACTGCAGACTATTGGGTGGTCTATAGTATAATCCTATTAACATGGTCATCCCTTTTTTATTCCTCCATTCTACCCATATAACCTCAGCAAATGAATTCTCCAGTCTGTCCTGTCTGAACACTGCTGTGACAGTTTCCCTGACTAGCAATGCCACCACTCACACTTTAATCCCTCTCGCTCTATCACATCTAAAACAACGAAACCCCGGAACACTGAGCTAACAGTCCTGCCCCTCCTGCAGCCAAGTCTCACTAATGACTATAATGTCATAATTCCATGTGCTGATCCATGCCCCAAGCTCATCCACCTTTCTTATAATACTCCGTACATTGAATTGTACACAACTCAGAACATTAGTCCCACCATCCTCAAACTTCCGACTCCTGACTTTGTATGTAGGCTTAACAACATCTCTGAGAAACAACCACTATGTTGGGCCACTGTTGATGTGAGGAAGCCCAGGTCAACCCACACAAAGCTGCAGGGCCCTACAATGTACCTGGCCACGTGCTCAGAGACTGTGCAGCCAGTTAGTGAACATTCTCACTGACATCTCCAACATCTCCCTGGATCAGACCACTGTACCTGTAGGTTTCAGTGCCCAAGATGCTGATTGTATCCTGCCCCAGTGCCTCATGGCGTCGAATTCAGATATAATGAAATGCTTTGAGTGGCTGGTCATGAATTGCATTAAATCCTGCCTTCTGATCATATTGGACCCCTGCCAGTTTGTATATTGCCAAAATTGTTCCACCGATGATGCCATAGCCTTTGCCTTTTACGTAGCCCTGTCTCAACTGGACAATTGTGCTTGTTATGCCAGAATGAGGTTTCAAGGCACTTGGAGACTAATGATAAAGTAAGTCAAAGTCATCATGGTTTTTGTAGAGGGAAATCTTGCCTGACAAACCTGCTAGACTTTTTTTGATGAAGTAACAAGCAGGGTGGACAAGGAGAGGTAGTGGATGCCATTTACTTGGATTTTCAGAAGACATTTGATAAGGTTGCTTAACAAGATAAAACCCTGTGGTATACAGGAAAGGTACTGGCGTGGATAGAGGAATGGCTGACAAGCAGGAGGCAGCGAGTGGAAATAAAAGGGGCCTTTTCTGGTAGGCTGCTGGTGACTAGGGGTGTTCCTCAGGGGTCAGTATTAGGACTGCTACTTTTCACTTTTTGTCAATGATTTGGACAATGGAATTGATGGCTTTGTGGCAAAGTTTGCTGATGATACGAAAATAGGTGGAGGCTTAGATAGTGCTGAGGAAGCAATGCAATTGCAGCAGGACTTAGACGAATTATAAGAATGTGCATAAAAATTTGGCCACGGAAATACAGTGTTGCGGTCTATTATCTACATGGGGAGAAGGTTAAATCTGCATCTGAAGTGCAGAGAGACTTAGGAGTCTGTGTGCAAGACACTCAAAAGTTTAATTTACAGGTTGAGTCTGTGGTAAAGAAGGCAAACACAATGTGGCATTTATTTCAAGGGGAATAGAATATAAAAGCAAGGAGATAATGCTGAGCCTTTATAAGACACTAGTCAGGAGGATTTTGTTTTAGCCAGAGAGTAGTAAATCTGTGGAATGCTCTGCCTCAGACTGCAATAGAAGGCAAGTCCATGGATATATTTAATGCCGAAGTTCGTTTCCTGATCCATCTGGGCATCAAAGGATATGGTGAGAGGTCAGGTGTATGGGATTGAGTGGGATCTGGGATCAGCCGTGATGGAATGGCAGAGCAGACTCGATGGGCTGAATGGCCTAATTCTGCTCTTATGTCTTATGGTCTAATGCAGTTCATAGACTTAAGTTCTGCTTTCGATATAATCATACCCCAGAAGCTGGTGGGAAAACTGTCCATGTTGGGTTTCAATCCATCCCCCTGTAACTGGATCATCAACTTCCTGACAGTCTGAATTGGCAGCAGCATCTCTGGCTCCGCTCCACAGTGCTAACGCACGACTGTACTGCCAAATCACATCATTAGGTTTGTTAATGACACCACGGCAACGGTGAAGAAACAGCATGCAGAGAGGAGTTAGAGCAGCTTGCGGACTGGTGTGAAACTAACAACCTGAGTCTCGACATGGACAAGGCAAAGATGAGACTGTGAGCTTCAGGAGGGTACAGGCTGACCGCTTCCTATGGCACACCCATGGCTTTTCCACGGGGAGATTCAGCAGCACCAAGTTTCTTGTCGTGAACAATTCTATCAAACCTTGCCTGGTCCCGCAGCACCAACTCTTTAGCCAAGACAGCACTGCAGTGCATCCACTTCCTGAGGCAACTGAGACTCCTTGCCCCCCACCCACCCAATCTCACCACATTTACTAGAGCACCATTGAGAGTGCCCTGACGAGCTGCATCACTCTCTGATATGAGAGTTGCAATGCACCAGATCGCAAGACCCTGTGACATCATAAGGGTCTCTCTCTCCTTCCCCAGTGAGGACATATATGTGCCTCCAGTGTGTAAAGACACTTGCCATCCTTCCCACAATCTCTGTGACCTCTTGCTGTTAGACAGAAGGTACCGCAGCATAAAAACCAGGGCTGTTAGGCTTAAAACCCTGCTGCCACCCACACATTTATATACCCTGTCTAAATGCCCAGCTGCCTCACACCCTC
Source organism: Hemitrygon akajei (assembly GCF_048418815.1). Lineage (NCBI taxonomy): Eukaryota > Metazoa > Chordata > Chondrichthyes > Myliobatiformes > Dasyatidae > Hemitrygon > Hemitrygon akajei. Next base: position 100,109,217 of record NC_133136.1, read on the forward strand.
CCCCACCCTCCCAACACACAGACACACTCTCATCCTGTACAGGTCACTTTTCATCTTTTATTGCTGCTGTTCTACGACTGTTTGTTTTATTAGAGTCGTGTCAGTAACATTATACTGTCTCACATAAATGTCCACCTCACACTTCATGTCAGCCTTCAAGCCCTGTCACTCAGGGACTTGTGCTAATACTATTTTGTGATTGTGTGTGACTCTGTGTGCTGTGTTTTGCGCCCTGATTGCAGAAGAATGAGATTTGTTTAGTTGTCTATGTGTCTATGGTTGAATGAGAATCCACTTGAACATGTTTGAATACTGAGGGTTGGAAGAGCCCTGTTGAATTGGTATTCAATAGACTGATGCTATGCCAATTCCAAACAACTCGCCTTCCCGTGGGGGATGGAATAGGTGGTTTGAATGAAACTCTTTACTTACGATGGGAATGAGCCTTGGATAGAAAAAGAACTGTGTGCCAACCACATCCATTGAAGTAACCAGCAACCGCTGAAAGGTTCTCTCATCTGTAGCAACATCAGGATTCCCGAGTAAAACAAAATTCTTCAGGAGACAGTTCATGTAGACAGGCAGCAACTTCATGGCCTCTGGAAGGATGAGCTGACAGACAATACAAAAACATCCTTAAATGAATAACATAATTTTATATGAAAACACAGACTTTTACTTCTGCTTAACTGAGCAATAATTACTTCACAATATAGATATAATTCATGTCATGAAAAACAGAATGACATCTGCCTGCATGTAAGACTGTTAACATTCTTAATTAGCAAAGACAAGTGTTTTGAGGTCTGTTCAAGATGTGTACACAACCTGCAAGTAGCCTGATGACATTTGTGGAACATGAAGAAATGGCAGATGGAGTTTAACCCGGCCAAATGTGAAGTCTTGCACTTGGTAGGTCAAATATAAAGACACCGTACGATATTAAGGCCACGATCCTTAAGTGTTGATGAGGGTTCATGGGGTCCAAGTTCACAGCTTCCCGAAAGAGGCTACACAGATTGACGGTGGTTGTGAAGGCAGCTGGAATACCTGTCTTTATTAGTCAAGGCATTGAGTTCAAAAATCAGGAAGTTAAGTTGCAGCTTTATAAAACTCTAGTTAGGATGCATCTGGAGTTCTGGTTCAGCTTGGTTCCCCCATTATAGGTCAGATGTCAAAGCTTTGAAGAGGGTACAGAAAAGGTGTACCAGCATGCTGCCTGGTTTAGAGGACATGTGCTATAAAGAGAGGCTAGACAAACTTGGGTTTTTTTTGTAGAGTGTCGGAGGCTGAGGGGAGACCTGATAGAGGTTTATAAGATTATGAGAGGCAGAGATAGAGGAGACAGACAATTTCTTTTTCCCAGGGTTTAAATGTCTAATACCAGAGAGTAGGTGAAATGGGGTATTTCAAAGCAGTTGCAGGAGCAATTTTTGTTTTTTCACACAGTGCGTGGTGGAAGCCTGGAGTGATGGTAGTGGTAGACACATCAGTTACTTCGAGGAGGTGTTTAGAATGGAATATGAATGTGAGGGAAATGGAAGGATAGGAATATTATGTAGACAGAGGGAATAATTTAGTTGCCCTTTTCGTTACTAATTCAATTGATTCGGCGTAACATTGCAGGCTGAAGAGCCTGTGCCTATGCTGTGTTCTATGTGAACAGGGAAATAGAAAGCAACTTTATGTCTGGCTACATGTGCAAAATATACAGCCAAGGATTCCAACCTTGTACCCCCTCGAAAAATGCAGAGTCCAATTAAATTCTGTATTGTAACTGTTGTTAATTATTTTGCATTATTATGTTTAAAATCCTCATTATTGAAAATAACATTCAAAGGGGACAGTTAACTGCTGGAGAATTGTAAATATCACTCCACTCTTTAAGAAGGGAGGGACGTAGAAGAAAGCACATTATAAGTCAGTCAGCCTGACTTCAGAGGTTGGGATGATGTTGGAGACCATTACTAAGGATAATGTTTCAGGGTACTTGGAGGTGCATGATAAAGCAGGCCACAGTCAGCATGGTTTCCTATCAGGGTAAATCTTGCCTGACAAAAATGTTGGAATTCTTTGAGGAAGTAACAGGTAGGAAAGACAAAGGAGAGTCAGTGGATATTGTTTACTTGGATTTTCAGAAGGCCCTTGACAGGATCCTGCACATGAAGCTGCTTAACAAGAGAAGAGCCACGGTATTACAGCAAAGATACCAGCATGGATAGCAGATTGGCTGATTGACAGAAGGCCAATTGGGATAAAGGGAGCTTTTCTGGTTGGCTGCTGGTGACAGGTGGTCTTCTGCAGGGGTCTGTATTTTGGACAAATTCTTTTCACCTTATATGTCAACAATTTAGATGATGGAATTGATGGCTCTGTGGCCAAGTATGCAGACAGTACAAAGACAGGTGGAGGGGCAGGTAGTGTTAAAGAAGCAGGGAGATAGCAGAAGGACAGATTGGGAGAATGGGCAAAGAAATGGCAGATGGAATACAGTGTAGGGAATTGTATGGTCATGTACTTTGGTAGAAGGAAAAAAGGTGCAGACCATTTCCTAAATGGGGAGAAAATTGAAAAATCAGAGGTGTAAAGGGACCTGGAAGTCCTTGTACATGATTCCCTAAAGGTTAACTTGCAGGTTGAGTCACTGGTAAGGAAGTCAAATGCAATGTTAGCAGTCATTTTGACAAGACTAGAATATAAAATCAAGGAAATGATGCTGAGGCATTGGTCAGTTCGCACTTGGAATATTAGGAGCAGTTTTGAGCCCCTTATCTTATAAAAGATGGCACTGCTGGTACCGGAGAGGAGGTTCACCAGAATGACTCCAGGAATGGAAGGGTTACTTAATGTATGAGGAATGTTTGTTGGCTCTAGGTCTGTACTCACTGGAGTTTAGAAGAATGAGGGATATCTCACTGAAACTTATTGAATATTGAAATGCCTAAACAGAGTGAATATGGAGAGGATGTTTCCATAGCGGGGGAGTCTAGGATCAGAGTGCACAGCCTCAGAGTAGAAGGACGTCCATTCAGAACAGAAATTAGAAAGAATTTCTTCAGTCAGAGGGTCGTAAATCTGTAGGATTATTTGCCAGGGACAGGTGTGGAGGTCTAGTTATTGTGTATATTTAAAGCAGAGGTTGCTAGGTTAGTCAGGGTGTCAAAGATTACAGGGAGAAGACAGGAAAATAGGGTTGAGAGGGATAATTAATCAGTCATAATGGAACAGCTGAGCAGAGCTGATGGACCGAGTGGCCTAATTCTGCTCTTGCGTCTTATGGTCTTATTGTAAAATTTAATTGAAACTTCAATGCAATTGTGAATAATTGCTTTGGTCAGATTACCTAAAATACTTCAAGCCCGTGCAGAGTAATCCGATTGTGAATGTAAACGTCTCAAGGTTTGGGTTCAGTATCTTACCTACAGATTAAAACTACTTGTACAGTGCAAAACCTTACTTTGAACTTGCTGGAAACAAATAGGTGCTCTCAATATCATTTATCATGTCTTTTTTTCCACAATTAATAAATGAATATTTCAAACCACCAGTCATATTGTTTTAAGCAGTAAGACTTATTAAACATTACATTATTATATTTCAAAGAGATTCAGTCTTTTGTCAACAATGAAATTGTTTATGACAGTCTCTTGATTATTTCACCTAAAATCAGCATTTTAGTTTTAAGTTAATAACTCTTCTTCACATTCCACTTCCTTCAATGGTTAAGCAAACAATTCTGTATATGGAATAGGACAACTCTGATTCCAAATCCCTGCAGAAGCTACTATTACCATGCCCTTATAAGGACAGAAACTTGCTGAATTTACTTTATGTCATCAAAGCATTTTCTACAGAGGAGGCATAAAAGCAAAAATGTGACAAATGTGTTCAATCTTTCTTTGTTGGACTACAGGATTATTTTACAAATTTAAGTAATTAAAGTCATTTGCTGCAGATAGAGTTTCTCAGCTGTTTGTCATCTTTATGTTTGCCACTATTGCAATAAACATTTTGTATTCCAATTTAAAGGGATAAGTGTAATGAAAGGAAATTTAGAAGTAAATATTTTGCTACATGAATATTGGTTAAAATTCTTGATACCTCTTCTAGTTTAGTTGCTAATTGAATGCCTTGGTCACTGAATGTTCGAAAATCACAATGTTACAGCACAAGCAACACATTCATGACAGAGTCATGTAAGCAAGCTGAATTAATAACACCTCAATCATGCATTAGAATGTGAAATTTTGAGGTCCAGGCTGATAACAATTTATGTAGGTACATAATTACTATATTGAGGATCTCTCAAACTACAAGAAACATGAAATGCTAACTTCAACTTGACAAGACAATTCCAATATACACACTGCCTATGATTTGAAGACCATTTCATTTTAAATCCAAGCCCTCATTTATATTTGTCTAGCAGGTGTCCCACATAGCCATGCAAGGAAAGAAAAACCTATCTATTTTCTGAATGTAATAACAACCAATTTTTTAAAAGTTGGAAAAGAAACTTTTTTTAAAAGGAAAGTTGCATTGATTTATTTTCACATCTGATATTCACAGGTGTAAAATGCAAGTAGTGTCAGAAACCAGTCTTCAGGTTCTCTCGAACTTCCCTGGAGATCTTTCTTCATAGCAGAGTGGTTGACAATCAGGATTATTTGGCATGAGACTGAGAGCCCCATGGAGTTTAAAGGTATTTAACATTTTAACTAATAATTAAGCTTCATAAAGCATGATCTGTTACCCAAGAATCCAGTCAAAGCTTTGTTTGGTACAATGATGTCATGTTTAAGACGAAGTTAATCTAGTGGCCATCTCAAAGTGCAATAATAGATTTTACAGTTGCCACAGTTATGGGCCCAGTCATATCAAAAATGACTACAGCACATCAATCACCTTACTGCATGGACTCAAAATATTACATAGAGATAATGCAGAAATGTGTAGGAAGTGTATCCTATCTTCAGAATGACTACTTAATGTTTCTAGTTAAATGTACAAGAAAGAGAATCTAATGCATTACCAACATGGACACCCTCTGAGCCCACTTCACATGCACCCAATCCCCTTTTTAACTTGTTCTCCATAAAATTGTCAGTGTTTGAGAGAGAAAAAAACAACCACATACAAATAAACCACAGCTCGTCATATAAAAAGCAAAATAATATTAGTTTTAACTATTTCCTGTTCACTGTCAACCATTTGGGGGATTTCCTGGGCCTCAACAGCTTATGAAAGGTGAGGTTATATGATCTAGGAGATACTTGTACAGAATGCTCACTCCTGGCTCCAATTTGCCTGTTAACTCACCCGTCAAATTCAATCCCAACCCAACTACCCCTCTTCACCTCTCAAAATACTTCTTCCCTTCACTCTCTCGTCCATCTTTCCAACATTTTTTCACTCTCTAATACCACCTGTAATCTTCTGATCTATCCTTGCTGAACATGCCTGCATATCAACCACCGTGTCCCTTCTAATCCATATAATCTCTCAATCTCATACAATTTATTTACATTCTCATGGGACCTCTAATGTCCAACCCAATGGTGTATCTATTATCAGTCTCTGATTTATCCATGGTCCTTCTAGTCTTCTACAACCTCTAATGTCCCACCAAATCATGTATCTATTATCAGTCTCTGATTTATCCATGGTCCTTCTAGTCTTCTACAACCTCTAATGTCCCACCAAATCATGTATCTATTATCAGTCTCTGACCTATCCATGGTCCTTCTAGTCTTCTACAATCTCTAATGTCCCACCAAATCATGTATCTATTATCAGTCTCTGATCTATCCATGGTCCTTCTAATCTTCCATTCCAGGTCCTGCAGGCCCAAGCATTTTCACTGCTTCTGCCCTCCCTTCCATGTGTTTGTTTGCTACACCCTGAAGCTTAAACTAGCCAACCCCAAAATTTGTGATTGGGAAAAAGCAACACAAATGGTAATCAGGTCCAGCTGGTTCCTGAGGGAAATAATTCTTCCATGTTTCCCAGTCACAAAAAAAAACTCACCAAGCAGCACCATACTTCCCATTAATAACCAGCCTTTTTAATTGGTACTTGCCCAGTGCTAAATTCCTGGAAGGCCCTTATTTCAGTTTTTATAAGAATGAATTGAAAGCAAATACTTTTTATGAATGAAGTATTTACATTGGAACCTAAGGCAACAGAACTAGAATCTATGCTTTTTCAGTTTAGGTATTTTGCTATAAGATAGATATTGCTTTTATATGAAATTAAATTAATGGTTTTGTGAAAAAGAACTAAACATTATTGAAATTATATTGGCTTTAAGGCAAATTGGAGAGATAAGTAAGAATGAGGTAATTTTATTTCAAATTAAACCATGGTACAGCCGTGCCAGGTAGCTGAGTGGCTAGTGTGACACTATTACAGCTCGGGGCATCGGAGGTCGGAGTTCAATTCCCAAATCCTCCCTGTGGGATTCATGGGCTCCTCTGGATGTTCCAGTTTCCTCCCACAGCCCAAAGTGGGACTGATCAGTAAGTTAATTGGTCATTAGAAATTGTCCTGCGATTAGGTTATGGTTCAGGCGGACGCTGCAGGGTAGCACAGCTTGAAGGGCTAGAAGGGTCTATTCCACTCTGTATCTCCGAATATATAAATTACAAAATAAAAATTAGGAAAAGGTCTATGACCATAGCAATGCAAATGCTCTAAATCTTAATAAATATGTCTATCACTTGTACTGTATACTTTTGATTTAATTTGTAACTGCACACGTGTACTCACCTGCCCAGCTGATGAGGGACTCGCACAATTCTTCCTGTAACAAGCCAGAATATGAGCAGTTTGATTAACCAGAATCTCTCTAACAGTCTTCAGTGGTTGGCTTAGAATGGCTTTGTAAGCTGGGTAGAAAATCAAAGCAAGAACATTTTAAAAACTTTTCTTTCAGCAGCTTCACACAATCATGAATTTTAAGTAATATCCATAACAGCCATAATATTTGAGATAAATTGAGAATAATTATTTGTGATTTTCAAATTACCACGGGAGGAAAGATTCAGTAAAAGTGAATTTTATGATTTATACTACTACTTACTGTATTAATTTAATCCACAATTTCTGAGCAGTCATTTATTTATCAGAGTAGTTACAATCAACAAGCAAAGAGTGCATTTTCTTTTAGAAGATAGTAGGAATTATAGCTCAGCTATTATGGTATAAGAATGCTTGATGTCAAGGCCTGAATTTTCACACTTCAACAGGATGTCAGCAGAATTTGATCATTCACTTTCCATTCAGTAAAGTGCTTATTTTAGATAATACTAAAGGAATATTTCTACCAGCAACACTCCTTCACCTTGACAAGAGAAAGAAGCTTCTTTCAAAACATTTTTCCCACAATTGGTTTGTGCAAAATGTATATACTTTGTAACCATATTTCAAAGACTAAAATCTAGTAATGACATATGCTTTTATATCTGCCTTTTCTGTCTCTTACAGATGTTCCAAAGTACACAATGCAAACATTATCAAGTTTTGGCTTGAAAGAGAAACATGGGAGATTTGCCAAGAAAAAAGTTCTTGATCGTCTTCAGATTGTGGGATCTTTCACTCTTCCTTGTCAGTTTTTTTTTGGTAAGTCTCATCTGATAGGACATAGTGCGGCATAGAAACAGGCCCTGTGTCCCATCGTGCCAGCTGCAATCATGATGCCAGTCTAACTCATCCCATCTACCTGCACATAGTCTCAATACCTCCATTCTCTGTTTGTTCATGTGTTTGACTACATGCCTCCGATACTCTGCTATCAGATCGGTTTTTACCAGTCCTCTGGTGGCAATTTCCAGGCACCTACCACACTGTGTAAAAAAAATTGTCTCACACATCTTTAAACTCCCCCCCCCCCCCCATCTTATACCTATATCATCAAGTACCTGACAATTCCACCCCGAGAAAGTAACTTTGACTGTCCACCTTACTTATGCCTCTCAATACTTTACACAGTCCCATCATGTCACCCCTTAGCCTTCAACTCTTCAGAGAAAATAATTCAAATTTGTTCAGACTCTCCTTATATATAACAATGCAGGTAATATTTTGGTGAATTACTTTACCCTTTCCAAAGCCTCCACATCCTTCCTTCCTATTGAGTGTAGACCAGAACTGCACACAACACACCAAATGCAGCTTCACCAGAGTTTTATACAGCTGCAACTTAGCTGTTCAATTTTTATACTCAATGCCCCTGACCAACTAAAACAAACATGCTGTATGCTTTATTTATCATCCCGTCTACTTGCAATGCCATTTTCAGGGAGCATTGGACGCACAGTGACGGGTTTGTCTGAGAACAAACTGTCAATTATGACATTCCTGCTTGCTGTTCATGAAAATTCTATTGAATTGAATTGACTTTATTTCTTACGTCCTTCACATACATCAGGAATAAAAATCTTTATGCTACATCTCCACCTAAATGTGAAATGTGCAATAAATTGCAAATTATAATAAATAGCACAGTCAATGTAATACTCAAATCAGCGTGAGTTACTCAGTCTGTTGGCCTGGTGGAAGAAGCTGTCCCAGAGCCAGTTGGTCCTGGCTTTTATGCTGTGGTACTGTTTCCCGGATGGTAGCAGCTGGAGTAAATTGTGGTTGGGGTGACTCAGGTCCCCAGTGATCCTACAGACCCTTTTTACACACCTGTCTTTGTAAATGTCCTGAATATTGGGAAGTTCACAATGCGCTGGACTGTTCGCACCACTCTCTGCAGAGTCCATTGATTAAGGGAGGTACAGTTCCCATGCCAGGCAGGATGCTCTCACGTGCCCCTGTAGAAATTTCTTGGGATTTGGGAGCCAATACCAAACTTCCTCAATTGTCTGAGGTGAAAAAGACACTGTTGTGCCTTTTTCACAACAGAGCTGGTGTGTACAGACCATGTAAGGTCCTTGGTGATGTGGATGCCGAGGAACTAAAAGCAGTTTACTCTCTCAACTCCAGATCCATTGATGTCAATAAAGGTTAACCCATCTCAGTTCCTCCAGTAATCCACAACCAGCTCCTTTGTTTTAGTGACATTGAGGGAGAGATTATTTTCTTGATGCCACCATGTCAGGGTAATGACTTCTTCCCTGTAGACCACCTCGTTATTGTTTGAGATGAGGCCAATCAATGTAGTGTCATCGGCAAATCTAATTAGCAGATTGGAGTTGTGGGTGGTGACACAGTCATGGATATACAGGGAGTAAAGGAGGGGACTTAGTACACAGTCCTGAGGGGCTCCTGAGTTGAGAGTCAGAGGGTTTCAGTATAAAGACGTCATTTTCATTCACCATCAGAATGGATAGCATTAACTTCTTTGCAATTGACAGCAACTTCTGGAGTTAAATGGTACAGTTCAGAAGTTACCAACGATAGCCTGGATTTCCACAGGATTTGTTGTTTCTTGAATGTAATTTTCAGAAATTAGTGACAAGACATGGCTTTCAGAAAATCTTTTTAAAAATTCCTGTTGGAAGATGTCTGTATGAGTTTTTACAATGATATTAATGTATACAAGTACTGCTCAACAACCTCTTTGGCTCTAAAAATATTCTATGCACAAATTCAAAATTCATTTGCTTAGAAATGTATCCTTTGTCAGCTGTTCTCAGCACCTGAAAAAGAATTGCTGAATACTAAACACCCACTGCTTTTGAAATTGTGTTTCCGTGACTTCAGTAAGACCAAATTACAGAAGCTAAGTAGAACAATTGAGTACATTTATGTTTCATGTTTAGTACAATCATTCGAGAGAATGTTTAGACAAGTAGATTTTAAAATAATTAAATTCATATTTTCCTTTTTTTGAGGGGGATCTTCTACACTCAGAGTGTGGAATGAGTTGCGGGCATTAATGGTGGATGCAGGTTCAATTTCAACATTGAAGAGGAAGTTGGGTAGGTACAGTATATGGATGGGAGGGGTATGGATGGCTATGGTCCAGGTGCTAGTCACTCTGACTAGGCAGATTAATAATTTAGCACAGATTAAATGGGCCAAAGGGCTTGTTTCTATGCTAACACGAGGAAATCTGCAGATGCTGGAAATTCAAGCAACACACTCAAAATGCTGGTGGAATGCAGCAGGCCAGGCAGCATCTATAGGGAGAAGCACTGTTGACGTTTCGGGCCGAGACCCTTCGTCAGGACTAACTGAAAGGAAAGATAGTAAGAGATTTGAAACTAGGAGGGGGAGGGAAAAATGCGAAATGATAGAAGAAGACCAGAGGGAGTGGGGCGAAGCTAAGAGCCGGAAAGGTGATTGGCAAAAGGGAAACAGAGCTGGAGAAGGGAAAGGATCATGGGACGGGAGGCCTAGGGAGAAAGAAAGGGGGAGGGGAGAACCAGAGGGAGATGGAGAACAGACAGAGTGAAGGGCAGAAAGAGAGAAAAAAAGGAGGGGGAAAAAAACTAAATATATCAGGGATGGGGTAAGAAGGAGAGGAGGGGCATTAACGGAAGTTAGAGAAGTCAGGTTGGTTTATGCATGGTTTATGCTGTAGTGTTCCATGACTAGTACCCAGGGATTGCTACATCTACGTAGTCAAGTTTCATTGAGGACTGCAACTTATCAATCTTTATTTTATTGAAATGACAGAGACTTGTTTCTCATACAGGATCATAAAGTGAAATCTCTCCTGCAACTAATTTACTGGAAAACTGAACACTGGGGCAGAGACAGTGGTGAAGAAGGCCTTCACTGTGCAGCTGTGATACCAATGCAAGTCTGTTTGACTTTTTCACAATGCTACATTTATAGTGCAGACCCACTGTGAAGAAAACTATTTTAATCTTGCACCAATGCTAAAATTATGATCCATAAATACATTACTTGATGGTGATTTAATAAAAGCATGTTAGTTATCTTGATCTGAAGTGAATAAGTTCTGTACTCTCAAAGGAATATCTTGATACAATGTAACATTTTGTGGTCAGCTTAATAAAATCATGATTACAACTATTTGTAAAGAAAACATGGTTTTAATTTCCCTTTGACATCTGGTACTTAATTTGGATTTTTTATATGTTAATCACTGAGAAGTGAGTTATTTATATATGTTAGAAACAAAGTTAACACTATAAACTATGAGCAATGCACACAAAATGCTGGAGGAACTCAGCAGGCCAGGCAGCATCTCTGGAAAAAGGTACAGTCTAAACCCTACCGAAGGGTCTCAGCCCGAAATGTCTTCCGTATTCACAGGGAATTCTGTAAATGTCAGCCTTCCTGAGTTCCATGTGAATGTGGAGCAGCATATATCAGCTAGATGGGGCGGATGGTGGAAACCCACATCAAGGAACACAGGAGGTGTATCATTTTGGTTACCCAGAGAAATCAGCAGTAGCAGAACATTGCACTGGCAATGGCCATAGATTGACTTTAACGGCACAGAACCACTGTGCCGCGCCAATGGCTTTTGGGACCGCCTGGTGAAAGAAGCCAATTTAAATTAAACTAGGGGAAAAGAATTTTAACAAAGACGAAGGTCTCACTTGGTAAAAACTGGAATTTGTTTGTAAACAAGGTAGGACAGCAGAAACCTAATTGGATGAGGACTAACCAATCGGGAAGAATGATGATGGGGGTATAAATACTATTGGACTAGATATGCCCAGGCATCATCCCTGATGAAGATGGCAGAGCTTATCATCGAAACGTCAGTTATAATTGATACCTATACCTGGCTGGAAGCCCAGGAAGAGTTTACATTAATTTTTCTTTTCAGCCAGACAAAATTAGACCAGCCAGTACAGGACTGATTTAACTGAGCTGCACTTGAATTGTAGTTCAAAGACGAAAGCTATCTATAAATATAAATATTAAAACTGAAACAATCCTTCATAATGTCTGCTGTGGCACTTAAGTAGTGCTCCCAAGCTGAAAGTGTACTTTGAGTATTTATAGCAACAGAACAAAACTCATTCAGGCAGACATTCCAGTGTGAAATGAAGTACTACAGACCTCCAAAGTTCGGGAGGACTTTGATATATGTACAAGGCAGTTATATATAAAGCAGTTGCAAGTTTTGTTTTGTAGCAACAAATTAAAACATATTAAACTGCAATAGGATCATAGAGCATTGCAACACAGAAACAGGCCCATTGCCTATCTAATGCACTGCCAGGGACGGTAGTCAAGCTGGATGCAGTTGGGTCTTTTAAAAGACTCTTAAAAGTACCCATAGCTTAGAAAAATAGAGGGCTATGTGGTAGGGAAATTCTAGGCAGTTTCTAGAGTAGGTTACATGGTAGGCACAACATTGTGGGTTGAAGGGCCTGTAATGTGCTATAGATTTCTATGTTCTATGTTCTAGTCCATGCCAAACTGTCATTCAGCCTAGTCCCATTGATTTACACCTGGACTGTAGCCCTCCATCTATGTACTTTCAAAACTTCTCTTAAATGTTGCAATCAAACCCTCACACACCACTTCTGCTGGCTGTTCTTTTCACACCTCTAACACCCTCAAAATGTTAACCTATGACCTCTAGTTCTAATCTCACCCAACCTCAGAGGAAAAAGTCTGTTTGCATTTATCCTATCTATACTCAGTGGCCATTTTATTAAGTACACCTGCTCGTTAATGCAAATATCTAAACTGCCAATTATGTGTCAGCTACTCAATGCATTAAACAATGCCGACATGGTCTACAGGCTCAGTTGTTGTTCGGACAAACATCAGAACGGGAAGAAATGTGACCTAAGTGACTTTGACCATGGAATATTTGTTGGTGACAGACGGGGTGGTTTGAGTATCTCAAAAATGTTGATCTCCTGGGATTTTCACGCACAACAATCTCTAGAGTTTACAGGGATGGTACAAAAAACAAAATTCATCTAGTGAGCAACTCTTCTGTGGGTGAAAATGCCTTGTTAATGAGCGAGGTCATAGGAAAATGACTAGATGGTCCAAGCTGAAAGGGCAGCAACAATAAGTCAAACAAGCATGTGATATAAGTGTGGTGTGAGAGGAGCATCTCAAAACGCTCAGCATCTCTGATAATCCTTGCAGTGGATGAAGAGCACAAACATAGACTCTGTGGCCAATTTACTCGGTACAGGAGGGTCTGAATAAGGTGGTCACTGAATATATATCCCTTATAGTTCTGTATACCTTTATGAAACCTCCCTTCATTCTCCTACACTCTAGAAAATAAAGTCCTAACCTATTCAACCTTTCCTGATAACTCAAGTACTCAAGTCCAGGCAATTCTTTTTTAAGATTTCTTTGCATGCTTTATTTTTCTTGCAACTGCCTGTGATCTCTCTACAAATTTGCTTCTCTAATCCCACTGACTATTGGGTGGCCTATAAAGTAATCCCATTAACATCTTCATCCCTTTCCTTTTCCTTAATTCCACCCAACTCTGTCCTGTCTGAGCACTGCTATGACATTTTACCTGACTAGTAATGACAGCCCTCCCCCTTTAGTGCCTCCCGTTCTATCATTGAGTAACCCCCTGCCCCTCCTGTAGCCAAGTCTCACTAGTGACTACAATGCCATAATTCCACATGCTGATCCATGTTCTAAGCTCATCCACCTTACCGCATACTTCCCGCATTGAAATAGATGCAACTCAGAATGTTATTCCCGTCACACCCAATCCTTTGTACATCTTTTTTCCACGTCACTACTCCACTATCTGCCCTGGCACGTGGGTTCCCATCCCCCGCAGCTCTAGTTTAAATCTCCTGGAACAGCACTAACAAAACTTTCACATGAGGATATTAGTCTCCCTCCAGTTCAGGTAAAAAACGTGCTTTCTGTATAGATCCTGCCTTCCCTGGAAGGGAGCCCAATGTTCTAAAGATCCGAAGCCCCTCTCCTTAGTGGCACGTTAAACTGTATTAACTTCCTATTTCCGGCCTCAGTGGCATGTGGCACAATAGCAATCCTGAGACCACAACCCTGGAGATCCTGTTTTTTAACTTAGCACCTAACTCTCTGAACTCACTTTCCAGGACCTCGTCACCCTTCCTGCTGTGGGATTGGTACCTGTGGGATTGGAACCTGCACTGCAGCCATGAGCTCTGGATGCTGACTCTCCCCTTAAGAATGCTATGGACTTGATCCAATGTCTCTGACTCTGACACTTTGGAAGCGCATACCATCCAGGAACCTTGTTCTCTTCCACAGAACCTCATGTCAACTTCCCTAACCAATTATTCCCCTGTCATTACTGCTTGCCTCTTCTCCTCCCTTCCCTACTCCCTACTTAGTGCTACAGATCAGATTGCTGTGGTTTTCTTTGACTAGGTCATTCCCCAACAGCATCCAAAACGATATTCTTGTTATTTATGTGGATGGCCATAGGTGTACCCTGCACCGACTGCTTATCCCCATTTCTTCTCCTGACAGTCACCCAGTTACCTGGATCCTGCACCCTAGGTGTAGCTACCTCCCTGTACCTCTTGTCAGTTAACCCCTCAGCCTCCCAAATGATCCAGTGTTCCTCTTGCTCCTGTTGACTAACACGGACTGGAAGAAGCTGCAGTTGGATCCACTTCTTGCAGGTGTATTTGTCACGGATACTGGAGGCTTCCCTGTCCTCCCATATTCCGCAAGAGGAGCATTTCACTGTCCCGCCTGGTATTCCAACCGCTCTAATTGCGCAATAAGAAAGAAAGAAACCTAACAGAAACTTACCTTAGAACATAGAGGTGTACAGCACAGGGACAGGCCATTCTGTCCACAATGTTATGCTGAACCAGCTAAAAAGCAAATCAAAAACACCCAAACACTAAACTCTCCTACCTACACCATGTCCATCTTTCTTACATCCGTGTACCTATCCAAATGTTTCTAAAAAGCCTCTAATGTATTTGCCTCTACCACCATACCAGGCAGTTCATTCCAGGCATCCACCACGCTCTGTAAAATACTTACTCCTCACATCCCCCTTGAACCTACCCTCTCTCAGCTTGCCCTCTTGCATTAGACATTTCAACTCTAGGAAACAGATACTCTCTGTCCACTCCATCTATGCCTCTCATAATCTTGTAAACCTCTATCAGATCTCCCCTCAGCCTCCGCCACTCCAGAGAAAACAACCCAAGTTGATCCAGCCTCTCATGATAGCACAAGCCCTCTAAACCAGGCTGCATCCTCTTTTGCACCCTCTGCAAAGCCTCAACATCTTTCCTATGGTGGGGTGCCCAGAGCTATATGCAATGCTCCAGATGTGGCTTAACAAGAGTTTCACAAAGTTGCAACATAACCTCCTGACTTTTGAACTCAGTGCCTCAACTAATAAAAGCAAGCGTTCCATAAACCGTCTTAACCACTTTATCGGCCTATGTAGTCACTTTCAAGGAGCTATGAACTTACTCTGTTCAGCAACACTGTTAAGGATCTTGCCCTTAACAGTGTACTGACTCTTTGTATTTGTCCTACTGACGTGCAACACCTCACATTTATCTGGGTTACACCCCATCTGCCATTTCTCTGCTCATATCTACACCTGGTCTACTTTGTAATCTTTGCCAGTCTTTTACACTATCCAGAACTCCACCAATCTTGGTATCTTCCACAAACTTACTAACCCACCCATCTATATTTTCATCCAGGTCATTTATATACATCAGAGGTCCCAGTACAGATCCCTGTGGAACCCCACTAATTACAGACTTCCAGCTCACATAAGTCCCTTCAACCACCACCCTCTGTCTTCTAAGCACAAGCCAGTTCTGAATATAAACAGCCAATTCATCACAAACCCCAAACATCTCAATCTTCAGGATTAGCCTCCAAATGGGGACTTCGTCAAATGCCTTTCTAAAATCTATCTAGCAGCCTCCACTGTTCTACTCTCATCACCTTGTCAAAAAACTCAATCAAGTTGGCGAGGCACGACCTGCCATGCAGAAAGCCAAGCTTGCTCTCCCTAATTAGGTCACGGGTTTCCAAATATTCATAAATCCTATCCCTAATAATTTTCTCCATCAATCTCCAGAAAACTGACATGAGACTCACCCGTCTATAGTTCCCGGGATTTTTGCTTGTTCCCTTCTTAAACAGAGGTACAACGTTAGCCACTCGCCAGTCCTCCAGGACCTCGCTCGTGGCTACAGAGGACGAAGAAACTGGTGAAGGGCCCAGCAAACTCACATTTTTCTTCCTTCAATAACTTGGTAAAGCCTATCAGGCCCTGGGGACTTATCCACCTTAATACTCATTATAAGCACCAACTATTCCTCTTCTTTGACCTCTAAACACCCTAACATATTTACACACTTAGCACTGATCTCCTGGTCCTGCATAGCCTTTACCTTGGTAAATTCTGAACAAAGTACTCATTAAGTACCTCAGTACCTCACTCACATTCTCTGCATCCAGGGAAAAGTTCTCTTCTTTATCACTGAGTGGTCCTAGTTATCCTCTTACTCTTGATGCCCTGGGACTTACCCTAGTCCTATTTGCCAAGGACTTTTCATGGCCCCTCCTGGCTTTCCTAATTCGCTTCTCTAATCTTTTTTCTGGCTTCTTTATAATCCTCATTTGTTTTGTTTGAGCCTAACTTCCATACTTTACATATTTACCTTTGTTATTCTTGACTAAGTTCATCATGCAAAACTGGGCTGAGAAGTGGCAGATGGAGTTCAACCCAGATAAGTGTGAAGTGGTTCATTTTGGTAGGTCAAATATAATGGCAGAATATAGTATTAATGGTAAGACTCTTGGCAGTGTGGAGGATCAGAGGGATCTTGGGGTCCGAGTCCATAGGACACTCAAAGCAGCTGCGCAGGTTGACTCTGTGGTCAAGAGGGCATACGGTGTATTGGCCTTCATCAATTGTGGAATTGAATTTAGGAGCTGAGAGGTAATGTTGCAGCTATATAGGACCCTGGTCAGACCCCACTTGGAGTACTGTGCTCAGTTCTGGTCGCCTCAATACAGGAAGGATGTGGAAACCATAGAAAGGGTGCAGAGGAGATTTACAAGGATATTGCCTGGATTGGGGAGCATGCCTTATGGGAATAGGCTGAATGAACTCAGTCTTTTCTCCTTGGAGCGTCGAAGGATGAGGGGCGACCTGATAGAGGTGTATAAGATGATGAGAGACATTGATCGTGTGGATAGTCAGAGGCTTTTTCCCAGGGCTGAAATGGCTGCCACAAGAGGACACAGGTTTAAGGTGCTGGAGAGTAGGTACAGAGGAGATGTCAGAGGTAAGTTTTTTACTCAGCGGTGCATGGAATGGGCTGCCAGCAACGGTGGTGGAGGCGGATATGATGGAGTCTTTTAAGAGACTTTTGAAGCTTAGAAAAATAGAGGGCTATAGGCAAGCCTAGTAATTTCTAAGGTAGGGACATGTTCAGCACAACTTTGTGGGCCAAAGGGCCTGTATTGTGCTGTAGGTTTTCTATGTTTCTATCACCTCTCTGGATATTTAAGGTTCTCTTATCTTTCTGTCCCCTTCCTTCCTTTAACAGGAACATACCTTTCCTGTACTCTGTGCAATTGATCTTTAAACACCCTCCACATGTCTCATGTGGACTTGCCAGAGAAAAGGTTTTCCCAATTAACTCTTCTTAGCGCCTACCTAAAGCCCTTGTAATTTTCCCTACTCCAATTTAAAACTCTCCCACAAAGACCATACTTATCCTTATCTGAAAGTTCAGGAGTTACAGATCCTTAACTGTTCACCCACTGAAAGGTCAGTCACCTGGCCAGGCTCCTTACCCAACACCAGGCCCAGTACACCCCTTCCTCTTGTTGAAATATCCACTTATTGATTTAAGAAACCTTCCTGGATACACTTAACAAATTCAGCCCCATCTAAATCCCTTACACTAAGGAGGTCACACTTAATAACTCTACTATTTTACACATTTCATTAATCTGATTACATATCTGTTTCTCAATATCCGGGTGGCCAATAGGGGTCTGTAGTACAACCCCATCAGTGCGATTACACCCTTCCTATTCCTGAGTTCCACCCACATGGACTCTGTGCCTGACCTCTCCATTACAAGACCATAAGACATAGGAACAGAATTAGACCAGTCAGTCCATTGAGTCTGTTATGTTATTTCATCATGACTGACCCCAAATCCCATTCAACCCCATACACCTGCCCTCTCCCCATATCCCTTGATGCCCCAACCAATCAGGATCCATCAACTTCTGTTTTAAACATACCTACAGACTTGGCCTCCACCGCAATCCGTGGCACAGTGTTCCACAGATTCACCAATTTTCGGCTAAAAAATCCTCCTTACCTCTGTTCTGCAAAGTCACCCCTCAATTCTGAGGCTGTGCCCTTCAGTTCTGAATACCCCCATCCTCATCCACCCTATCTAGTCCTTGCAATGTTCGGTAGGTTTCACACATTCCTCTAAATTCCAGTGAGTATAGGCCCAACGTTGCCAAACGCTCCTCCTCACATGTTCACCCCTGGAATCATCCTTCTGAACCTCCGCTGGACTCTTGCAGAAATTTGCTCTTTGTTGTGTTATATACTTAACCTTGCAGTCTCAGTCTTTCATGGCTCCAGGCCGACTCAAGATCGATGCCTCTGTGGGACATTGGTGTGTCGTGGGAGACGGAAGATTGAAAGCAGTGAGCTGGCTGTCTGCCCAGAGACCCGAGTTCTTTGGGCACAGAGCTCGGAAAAAAGTGATGCAACAGACTCTTAACATCGTAAATCAGTGAGTTGTTTGTTATGTTTCCCCTCTCGCTGTGAAACAGGGACACCTCTTTTTCCCTTATTAGGGGGAGAGAGAGAGGAAGAGCCTGTGGTATGTCAAATTACTGGGTGAATGAGTAGTCACTGGGGTACTGCAAGTCTGTGTCTTTATTAATGCTTTTCTGCATGCTCGAGTGCTTTGTGGGAGGCACCAATGTTTTTTTTTGCTGGTGGGGGAGGGGGAGAATCATTGTTTTGCTGCTGCTTACGAGTGGGAAGGAGGGGAGCTGGGGTTCTAACATTTAACTTTCATTCATTCTTTGGGGCACTCCTCTTTTTGTGGATGGTTGTGAAGAAAAGGAATTACAGGATGTATATTGTATATATTTCTCTGACATTAAATCTACCTTTGATATACTTCTCTGCAACCAAACTATAGGTATGGTGTTTAACACATGTTGCCAAATCAAATTTCCAGCTTATACTGCAGGGAGCTAATTTCCATCTGGAAATTTCACATGTATGCTATATGGGACCAACAGAGAAAATATAAATGCTGCTGGAGGGACTGTGTTGCTGCATTCTGTATGGGGGAAGCACAGAATTAAACTCAACCAATGGAAGTTTTTGCAATGTACACCAGTCTATGAAAGCACACAACCAGAGTCAAATATGGCATTAGGTCACATTTATGTAGGCTATGGAGAGCAGAAAATAAACTTTCTGCCACAACTCACTGTTCACAGCCTGATAAATCTTAGATACTGTATATCTGAAGCTGAATTAGTCCATAGACAGTTAATGAGACAGTGGCAGGTGAAGGAAGGTAATGCTTGTGGCAGCAGTTTCTTCGTGGTCAGCAGCAATATAATATTTAAAAAGATTTCACTATTTTAAGACATTCCCAGCAGTACCTTTAAGAAAACGCAATGAAAAGTCCTGTATTGACTTCCCTTACTTCAGACACAGAAATTACATGGAAGAAGCAGCATCTGGCTTAAAAATCTCAGTATACTCGGGATCCGGGATCAGCCATGATGGAATGGCAGAACTGACTCGATGGGCTCAAGGGCCTTAGTCTGCTCCTATGTCTTACAGTCTTATTTCTGAAATATACTCCTGGTGATCGTCTCTACAAGCATAAACTGAGTCATACAAGCCATGGGAAATCAAATGAAAAATTAAAACAACAAGCCAACACTTTACCTGATTTGGCAAAAAAATTGATGAGTGCATCTGTCTCACAGCTCTTGTACAAATCAGCATGCTGAGAGCTGCAGTTTAGAGCCAGGTTATGGATGCGCAAGCGTCTCTGCCCAGCAACGTTAGTGTACAGTAGGGCACACTGGAGAGAATAAAACAAAACACATGATATATCTTGCCTTGCATTTCAGATTTTTAAACCAAATCATAAAATCAGTAAATCATTAATCACACCCTTATTGTTTATCTCAATATGAAAGGTAAACTGCATTAATCTAAACAAAATCCACTTAAGAAACGCAAACAGCAATAAATAGAATATTTTGACAGCTCAAGCTGTGAAAGAAATGACCCCATAAATGAACAGTTAAAAGTAAGAATCATGAATTTGCTTGCAAGTAAAATGTTTGGAATTGCATTATTGAGGGACACTATCATCCTGGCCTTCAGATCTTTCACCCACTGAAGACAACGGACATACACTCATGGAGACACAAGAGATTCTGCAGCTGCTGGATGGAAATTTTGAGCAACACATCCAAAATGCTGGAGGAACGCGTCAGGTTTGGTAGCAATATATAGGGAAACGAATGGTTGATGGTTCAGACCCATAATCAGGATTCATGATGAAGCTCTGAAGGATATCAACTGAAATGTTGGTTGTTCATTTTCCTCCATAGATGTCTGACCTGCTGGATTCCTCTAGCATTTTGGACAGAAACTCAAGTTGTCCATGGGAAATTCAATTTGCAAATGGGATTCCTGTCTCACAAAGCTCTGCATTAGGGTTACATTTACATATAGCTTACTCTTAGATTTTTTTCCACCTACTTTTCATAGCTATCTGTGGACTCTGATTTGCCTCTGCTGAAAGACAACACGTTCCTTTTCAGAATCAAATATTATATCATAGTATACTGTCAGTTCATATACAGAAATATAGAAAGCCTACAGCACAATACAGGCCCTTTGGCCCACAAAGCTGTGCCGAACACGTCCTGACCTTAGAAATTACCTAGGGTTACCCATGGCCCTCTATTTTTCTGAGCTCCATGTACCTGTCCAGGAGTCTCTTAAAAGATCCTATCGTATCAGCCTCCACCACCACCACCGCCGGCAGCTCATTCCACGCACTCACCACTCTCTGTGTAAAAACTTACCCTGACATCTCCTCTGTACCTACTTCCAAGCACCTTAAAACTGTGTCCTCTCATGTTAGCCACTTCAGCCCTGGTAAAATGCCTCTCCTCATCTTATACACCCCTATCAGGTCACCTCTCATCCTCTGTCGCTCCAAGGAGAAAAGGCCGAGTTCACTCAACCTATTCTCATAAGGCATGCTCCACAATCCAGGCAACATCCTGGTAAATCTCCTCTGCGCCCTTTCTATGGTTTCCACATCCTTCCTATAGTGAGACGACCAGAACTGAGCACAGTACTCCAAGTGGGGTCTGACCAGGGTCCTATATAGCTGCAACATTACCTCTTGGCTCTTAAACTCAATCCCATGGTTGATGAAGGCCCATGCACCGTATGCCTTCTTAACCACAGAGTCAACCTGCGCAGCAGCTTTGAGTGTCCTATGGACTTGGACCCCAAGATCCCTCTGATCCTCCACACTGTCAAGAGTCTTACCATTAATACTATATTCTGGCATCATATGTGACCTATCAAAATGAACCACCTCACACTTGTCTGGGTTGAACACCATCTGTCACTTCTCAGCCCAGTTTTGCATCCTATCAATGTCCCGCTGTAACCTCTGACAGCCCTCCACACTATCCACAACATTTGAAACAAGAAGGCAGCGGGAGAACACCTAAGGATTTCCAGCGGGAAGACATTTTGAGTTCTCAGGGGAAGAAAGAGGCCAGACTGCGCAGGCGCGTGACGTCACCCAGTTGAGCGCGAACAGTTTAAAAAGAAGCCAGCCATATTCAGCGGGCAGCGTTGGGAGTGGGCAGTGGAGTGAGAGGCAGTGGAGTGAAAGGGCTTTGGCGGTAACAGGATGAGGTGAGGCAGTTGTTGATTGCAAAAGGAGGTAGTATGTGTGTGAGGCCAGTTTTCTGTGGTTGGTGTAGCATGTGGGAGGTCCTGGAGTCTCCACATCTGCACCCGGTGCATCGAGATGCAACTCCTAAGGGACCGTGTTAGGGAACTGGAGATGCAGCTCGATGACCTTCGTCTGGTCAGGGAGAGTGAGGAGGTGATAGAGAGGAGTTACAGACAGGTGGTCACTCCGGGGCCACAGGAGACAGAGAAATGGGTCACAGTCAGGAGAGGGAAGGGGAAGGGTCAGGTACTCGAGAGTACCCCTGTTGCTGTACCCCTTGACAATAAGTACTCCTGTTTGAGTACTGTTGGGGGGGGGGGACAACCTACCTGGGGGAAGCGACAGTGGCCATGCCTCTGACACAGAGTCTGGCCCTGTGGCTCAGAAGGGTAGGGAAAGGAAGTGGAAGGCAGTAGTGATGGGGACTCTATAGTTAGGGGGTCAGACAGGCGATTCTGTGGATGCAGGAAAGAAACTCGGATGGTAGTTTGCCTCCCAGGTGCTAGGGTCCGGGATGTTTCAGATCGCGTCAAAGATATCCTGCTGTGGGAGGGAGAACAGCCAGAAGTCGTGGTACATAATGGTACCAATGACTTTGTAGGAAAAGGGAAGAGGTCCTGAAAGAAGACTACAGGGAGTTAGGAAAGAAGTTGTAAAGCAGGACCTCAAAGGTAGTAATCTTGGGATTACTGCCTGTGCCACGCGACAGTGAGAATAGGAATAGAATGAGGTGGAGGATAAATGCATGGCTGAGGGATTGGAGCAGGGGACAGGGATTCAGATTTCTGGATCATTGGGACATGTTTTGGCGTGGGTATGACCTGTACAAAAAGGACGGGTTGCACTTGAATCCCAAGGGGGACCAATATCCTGCCGGGCAGGTTTGATAGAGCTGTTGGGGAGGATTTAAACTAGTTTGGCAGGGGGGTGGGAATCAGAATGTGAGTGCAGGGATAAGGTAGAAGGATTAATTAATGCTAAGAGTTCTGAGTTGATGAGGAAGGACAGGCAGGGGACAGAACATAATTGTAGCCAGTTAAAGGGGTTGAAATGTGTCTATTTCAATGCTAGGAGTATTAGGAACAAGGAGGATGAACGTAGAGCATGGATTAGTACGTGGAACTACGATGTTGTGACCGTTACTGAAACTTGGTTGGAGGAAGGGCAGGATTGGATGATGCAGGTCCCGGGGTTCAGGTGTTTTAAAAGGAATAGGATGGGAGGTGGGAAAGGGGGTTGGGAGTGGCATTGCTGGTCAGGGATAGTATCACAGCTATAGAAAGGGAGGATGCTGCAGAAGGAGAGTCCATGGAGTCAGTCTGGGTGGAAGTCAGAAATAGGAAGGAATCAATCACTGTGCTGGGAGTAGTCTATAGGTCCCCAAATAGCCCTCGGGACACCAAGGAGCAGATAAGCAGGCAGATTTTAGAATGGTGCAGGAAATGCAGGGTAGTAATTATGGGTGATTTCAACTTCCCTCATATTGACTGGCACCTCCTGAGTGCAAGGGGGATAGATGGGGCTAAATTTTTCAGGTGTGTTCAAGAAGGATTCCTGACACAGAACGTGGACCGGCCGACGAGAGGAGAGGCTATACTGGATCTAGTTCTGGGTAACGAACCTGGTCAGGTGACAGACCTCTTGGTGGGGGAGCATTTTGGTGAGAGTGACCACAACTCCCTTAGCTTCAGCATAGCTATGGAAAGGGATAAAATCAGACGAAATGGTAAAGTACTTAACTGGGGAAGGGCTAACTTTGAAGGGATGAGGCAGGAACTAGCGAGAGTAAATTGGAAACAGATGTTCAAAGGGGAAAGCACAGAAGTAATGTGGGAGAAGTTTAGGGATCACTTGTGCTGGGTTCAGGATAGGTTTGTCCCACTGAGACAAGGGAAAAATGGTAGGAAAAGGGAACCGTGGCTGACGAAACATGTGAGGCAACTCGTCAAGAGGAAAAAGGAAGCATATGTTAGATATAAGAAGCAGGAAGTAGGAGGGGCTTATGAGAAATATAGGGTAGCCAGGAAGGAGCTAAAGAAAGGACTTGGGAGAGCTCGAAGAGGGCATAAGAAGGCCTTGGCATGTAGGATTAAGGAGAACCCCAAGGCGTTCTATGCGTATGTGAAGAATAGGAAGATGACGAGAACGAAGGTGGGACCGCTAAAGGATAAAGAGGGCAACATGTGCCTGGAAGCGGAGGAGGTCCTAAATGAATATTTTGCTTCAGTATTCACAAGTGAAAAGGATCTTGATCAGGATGAGGTCGAAGTAGAGCGGGCCTGTGTGCTGGACAATGTGGAGATTAAGGAAGAAGAAGTGCTGGATCTTCTTAAAAACATTAAGATTGATAAATCCCCAGGGCTGGAAATGATACACCCCAGGTTGTTGTGGGAATTGAGAGAAGAGATCGCAGGAACATTAGCTATGATCTTTGAATCCTCTTTGGTTGCAGGGGAAGTGCTGGAGGACTGGAGGATGGCAAATGTAGTTCCCTTGTTGAAAAAAGGTAATAGGGAGAAACCTGGGGACTGCAGACTGGTGAGTCTTACATCAGTGGTAATGCAAACTACTGGAAAGGATTCTTAAGGATAGGATCTACGAGCATTTGGAGAACTACTCATGGATAGTCAACATGGCTTTGTGAAGGGAAGATCGTGCCTCACAAGCCTGATTGAGTTTTTTGAAGAGGTAACAAAAGAAATTGATGAGGGTAGGGCAGTGGATGTGGTCTACATGGACTTTAGCAAAGCATTTGACAAGGTCCCTCATGAGAGGCTCATCCAGAAAGTCATGAGGCATGGGGTAAGTGGAACCTTGGCTGTTTGGATAAAAAATTGGCTTAAAGGAAGAAAGCAGAGGGTAGTTGTGGAAGGAAAGTATTCTGCCTGGAGGTCGGTGTCTAGTGGAGTGCCGCAGGGATCTGTCCTGGGACCCCTGCTATTTGTGATATTTATAAATGACCTGGATGTAGAGGTGGAAGGATGGGTGAGTAAGTTTGCAGATGACATGAAGATTGGAGGAGTTGTGGATGGAGCTGTACGTTGTCGAAGGTTACAAGAGGATATAGACAGGCTGCAGAGTTGGGCAGAAAAATGGCAGATGGAGTTCAATCTGGACAAGTGTGAGGTGATGCATTTTGGAAGGACAAACCAGAAGACTGAGTACAGGATTAATGGTCAGTTACTTAAGAGTGTGGATGAACAAAGGGACCTTGGAGGTTCAAATCCATACATCCCTCAAGGTCTCTGCACATGTTGACAGGGTAGTTAAGAAGGCCTAGGAGATGCTGGGTTTCATTAACAGGGAGACTGAATTCAAGAGTAGAGAGGTCATGTTGCAACTCTGCAAATCTCTGGTGAGACCACACTTAGAGTATTGTGTTCAATTCTGGTCACCTCATTATAGGAAGGATGTGGAAGCTATGGAGAGGGTGCAGAGGAGATTTGCCAGGATGTTGCCTGGATTGGAGAACAAGTCATATGAAGCAAGGTTAGCAGAGCTGGGACTTTTCTCTTTGGAGCGTAGAAGAATGAGAGGGGATTTGATAGAGGTCTACAAGATTATGAGAGGCATAGATAGGGTGGATAGTCAGTACCTGTTTCCCAAGGCACCAATAGCAAACACCAGAGGGCAGATGTACAAAATTAAGGGAGAGAAGTTTAGGGGAGACATCAGGGGTAAGTTTTTTACACAGAGGGTTATGAGTGCCTGGAATGACTTGCCAGGGATGGTGGTGGAGGCTAAAATATTAGGGGCATATAAGAGCCTCTTGGACAGGCACATGGATGAAAGAAAAATGGAGGGTTATGGGGTAGTGTGGGTTTAGTACTTTTTTGAAGGATTATATGGGTCGGCACAACATGGAGGGCTGAAGGGCCTGTACTGTGCTGTAGTGTTTTATGGTTCTATGTCCAACCTTTGTGTCATCAGCAAATTTACTAATCCATCCCTCCATTTCCTCACCCAGGTCAGTTATAAAAATCACGAAGAGTAGCAGATCCCTGAGGCACACCACTGGTGACCGACCATGCAGAATGTGACCCGTCTACAGCCACTCTTTGCCTTCTGTGGGCAAGCCAGTTCTGGAGCCACAAAGCAAAGTTCTTGGATCCCATGCCTCCTTACTTTCTCAATAAGCCTTGCATGGGGTACCTTGTGAAATGCCTTGCTGAAATCCATATACACTACATCTACTGCTTCACCTTCATCAAGGTGTTTAGTCACATCCTCATTATCATTTTCTGTCAAAGTACAGTACATTGTGCCATAGCGTCTTCATTCAGCATCGTTCAATGTGATCTTACTATTAAACTTATTTTCCATTAGCACTAATTTACTATAAACTGTGGTTATATTTTTGCACTGTAATCAATCACCACCACCTTGATCTGTCTGGCAGGCCTCTGGGTAAACTTGGATGTTAATTATACCAGGAGAAAATGATTATGAAATAGAAAGAAATCCTCTAAGATCACTATGATGTAAATCTTGTCATCATTTTGTAAAATTTAATTTAGCTTGGAACAAATTAAATGTTCCTTAATATGACGGCGAATCAGAGAACCTTACAGCATGGAAACAGGCCATTCGGCCCAACCTGTCCATGCCAACCACTCAGCAACCTTCTGAATCAACCCCACTGCCTAGCACTCAACCTAAGTGATTCAAGTGTTCAGACAGTTCTAAAATGCAGTCAAACACTCTCTCCGGCAGTTCATTCTGGGTGCTTACCATCTGTAGGATGAAGCAGGTCCCGCTCATAACCCTTTGAATCCCTTCTCATTTATCCCAAACCTACATCCTGTAGTTTATTGTATCTCTGATAGGGGAAAAAAGCTTCCTGCAAACTAGCATATTTTATAACCGTCTTAATTTTATACATCTCAATCATGCCCAATTGTACTTTCTCTGCCGAAGGAGAATGGACCCAATTTTGACAGTCTCCTCCTTAAAACTGAAACAGCTCTATCCCAGACAATATCCTGATAAATCTCCTCTGCACTCTCTCAGGCACCATCACTTCTTTCCTACAACATGATGACCAAAACTGCAAGTTGTAGCCCAGCTGAGGTGTGACCAAGGTTTTATAGAGCATAGTTTCTCTATGTTTGTAACAAAAGCTGGAAAGGAAGGCGGCAGAAGCCAAAATGAGAAGGTGAGGGCAGCAGGAGGAATACAACCCAGCACATGATCGGTAAGATGAGGTGAGGGGAAAGGAGGATGGTGGGCGATGAGTGATGAAGTAAGAAGCTAGGAGGTGATAGGTGTAGGGCTGAAGGAGGAGGAATCTAATGGGAGAGGACAATAGACCATGGAATAAAGGGAAGGAGGAGAGGAATGAGAGGGAGATGGTGGACAGGTGAAGGGAAGAGAGGTAGTAAGAGGGTAACCAGAATGGGGAATGGAGAAAAGAGAGAAAGGCAGAGGGGGAGTAATTACCAGAAGTCGATGTTCAAGCCATCAGGTTGGAGGATACACAGATGAAATAGAAAGTGTTGGTCCTCAAACCTGAATTTGGTCTCATTATGGCAGTAGAAGAGGCCATGGACTGATACGTCAGAATGGGAATGGCAAGTTGAATTGAAATAGGTATTCACCAAGATATCCTCAGGTGTACAGCGCAAAGGTGTCCAACTAAACTGTGTCCTAATCTACAACAGACTTAGAGGAGGCCGCACCAGGAGTAGTAGATGTAATAGATGACCCTGACAAACAGCACTGAATATTGTGATGCACCATTAATCACAGGTGTCCAATTGCAAAAACAACCCTCTGTAAACCACCTCTTTCTCCAATTGCCAAGCCAATTTTGGATCTAAATTGCCAACTTGCCCTGAATTTAATGGGCCCCAATCATTTGAACTAGTTTCCCACATGGCTTTACCAAGGTCCATATAAATCACATCTACCTCATCTATACATGCTGTTACCCCTTCAAAGTATTCAATCAAATTAGTTTTCCAGGATCCTGAGGGTGCCATACCTCTGAGATACATCAGCTGAAGACTCGTAGGCCCTGTCTGGTTGATTTAAAAGATCCTGCTTTATCAACTGAATAAAAGCAAAACTGTTCTTCTCCTTGCCACGGCCAATCATTGTCACTCAAGCAATAATTATGGACTCTTCCGTGAAGAAGCTGAATTGTTGTTATTTCCCATAGTACAAGATAAGACTATAGTCCAAAAGATGGTTTGGACCGTATGTAACAAACACATTAAAAAGTGCTGAAGTTATGAAAAGTTATGAGAGTGGTGAATCTGTGCAATTCTCTGCCACAGGAAACAGTTGAGGCCAGTTCATTGGCTATATTTAAGAGGAAGTTAGATATGGCCCTTGTGGCTAAAGGGATCAGGGGGTATGGAGAGAAAGCAGGTACAGGGTTCTGAGTTGGATGATCAGCCATGATCATACTGAATGGTGGTGCAGGCTCGAAGGGCCGAGTGGCCTACTCCTGCACCTATTTTCTATGTTTCTATGAAAGATCTTTAATAAAGTAGGCTCTTAATGTTTTTATTTCCTACATTCATTTGTCTTGATTTACAGAAACATGGTAAAGATATAAAACGATAAGACATAGAAGCACAATTAAGCCACTCAGCTCACTGATTCTGCTCCACCATTCCATCATGATTGATTTACAACCCCTCTCAACCCCATTCTCCTGCCTTCTTCCTGTAATGTTCAATACCTTGACTAACCAAGAACTCATAAAACTCTGCTTTAAATATACTCAATGACTTGGCCTCCACAGCTGTCCATTGCTATGAATTCCACAGATTCACCACTCTAGTTATTCGTTCTCATCTCTGTTATAAAAGAACACACCTCTATTTTAAGGTTGTGCCCTCTAGTCCTAGACTCACCCACTATAGGAAACATCCTCTCCACATCCACTCTATCTACTCCTTTCAATTTTCGATAGGCTTCAATGAGATTCTCCCTCATTCTTTAAAAATCCAGTGAGTACAGGCCCAGAGCCATCAAACGATCCCTTCCATTCCTGGAAACTTCTCTGCACCCTCTCCAATGCCAGCATATCTGTTCTTAGATAAGGCGCCCAATGCTGCTCACAATACTCCAAGAGTGGTTGGAACAATGCCTTATAAAGCCTCAATATTACATTATTGATTTTAAATTCTAGTCCTTTCAAAATGAATGCTAACATTTCATTTCCCCTTCTTATAACTGACTCAATCTGCAAGTTAACCTTTTAGTGAATCCTGCATGAAGACTCACAAGTCCCTTTGCACCTGATTTTTGAATTTTCTCCCCATTTAGGAAATAGTCTATTGCTTTATTCCTTCTACCAAAGTGCATGACCATACACTTCCCTACACTGTATTCCATCTGCCACTTCTTTGCCCATTCTCCCAATCTGTCTTTCTGCAGACTCCCTACTTCCTCAACACTACCTGCTCCTCCACCTATCTTTGTACTGTCTGCAAATTTGGCCACAAAGCTGTCGATTCTATCATCCAAATCACTGACATATAACATGAAAAGAAGCGATCCAAATACTGACCACTGTGGAACATCACTAGTTACCGGCAGCCAATCAGAACAGGCTTCTTTTATTCCTAATCTTTGTGTTCTGCCAGTCAGCCAATTTTCTATCATGTTAGTATAGAGACATGGTTTCCTCATGTTAAGCAGCCTCATGTATGGTACTTTGTCAAAGGCCTTCTGAAAATCAAAGTAAACAACATCCACCATCCTTTGTCTATCCTGCCTTTTTTTTTACCTCAAAGAGCTCCAACTGACTTGTCACGCAAGATTTCCCCTGAAGGAAACAGTGCTGACTTTGGCTTATTTCATCGTGTGCCTCCAAGTACTCTGAAACCTCATCCTTAATAATAGATTCTAACATCTTACCTGTCATCTTACCTCTCTCCCTTCTTGAAGAGTGGAGTGACATTGCCAGTTTTAAGATTTTCAAGAACCATTCTAGAAGCTAGTGATTCTTGAAAGATCATTAATTCCTTCACAATCTCTTCAGCTATCTCTTTCAGAATCCTTGAGTGTAAACCATCTAGTGCAGGTGACTTATCTATCTTCAGACCTTTCAGCTTCCCATGCATCTCCTCTCTAGTAATAGAAGCATACACTTCTGGCCCGATACCCCTGAACTTCTGGCATACTACTAAGATACTTATTTAGTTCATCCACCATTTCCTTGTCCCCCGTTACAATCACTCCAGTGTCAATTTTACAGAAGTCTATTATCTACTCTCACCTCTCTTTTACTCTTTATATATCTGGGAAAAAAAAACTTTTGATATCCTCTTTGATATTATTGGCTAGCTTACCTTCATCTTTTCCATCCTTTTGGCTGTTTTAGTTAGATTCTGTTGGTTTTTAAGCTCTCAATCCTCTAAATTCCCAGTAATTTTTGCTCTAATATATGCCCTCTCTTTTGCTTTTATGTTGTTTTTTATTTCCTTTGTCACCCATGGTTGCATCATCCTGTCTTTATAATGTTCCTTCTTTGAGGTGCATCTTGAAATCCCTCCATGACTACCATGACTCCATGACTATCATAACATTGCCCTTAAGACATGCCTTTCCTATTTCCCATTGAAATAGATATCCCGCATCCTGGCTACTGTTTATGGTCCTGTATATAACTCCCATCAGGATCTTTTTACCTTTGCAGTTTCTTTACCCACAAGGATTCTACATCCTCCAATCCTATGTCACCTCTTTCTAAGGATTTGATTCCATATTTTTTTACCAACAGCACCACCCCAACTCCTCTGTCTACCTGCCTGTCCTTTTGGTAGAAGTTGAACTTGAATTGCGTTGAACTCTAGGCACAATTTTGGTAAATGTGGCACTCAGTTTGTAAAGAAAAAGGCAAATTAAATAATTATAAAATGAATGAATAAGTGTTTTTACGGTGTGTTGTTAAGAATAAATGAAGAATAACTCTAGTTCTGTCATTCCAGGATAGGTCTTCTCTTTTCCTTTGTTATTCCTTCCCACTTATCCAAAAACAACATACTAAAGTTGACCGTGATTTGTCAAAATAGACATAAATGTAAAGTCTAGAAACACTTGTTATGTTGTATGGAAAGCTGAGGTAACACAGCAATGTTGATGCGCTCTACCTGGATTAAGGCTCCATTCTCTTCGCTGAGTTTATCATCATGTTTGAACTCCACTGTGATTGCCTTATCACAGTCAATGGCAGCCAATTCCACATCAGTTGTGTTGTTCATATACATGGAGCCTAAGAATTCAGTTGCTCTGAAGCCTTGATAAAGAAAATATTAAAAGAAATGTTTAAAATGCACAGAATACTTAAAAACTTTCCTCATAGTTTAATGCATTGCAAGCTTCACAGGTGTCCCTAAGAATATATCATCTCAATCTGTATCCTGCCCTTCTCCAACCTCTTCTGAAAATGTGGAGGTGGTGTTCACCAGTATGTCGACAACAACCAGCTTTACCTGTGACCAAAGTAACTAGAGGGAGAAACAAGGCATTTCAAAGACCAAAGTGAACATTAATGTGTGTAATTGCAGGAGATGGGCAATGTCCTCACTGAATATTTCTCATTTACTTTTACAGTGGAGAAAGACAACTTGAGAAAACTAATGGGAAGGTCATGTGGATAGCCTGCATTACCATGGAGGAGGTGCTGTGCGTCTTAAAATATATGAAGGTAGACGAATCTCCAAGGCATGACCTGGTATATGAAACAACACTATGGAAGATTAGACGAGAGGAGAAATTGCAGGTGCCCTTACTGAAATATATGTATCATCTTTAGCCATTGAAGTTGTTCAGGAAGACTGGAAGGTTGCAAATGTGGTACCATAACTTAAGAAGGTTGCAGGAAAAACCCGAGAACTATAGACCAGTAAGCCTAACATCTGTGGTTGGTAAGTTATCGGAGAGTAGTAGTAGTCAGCACGGATTTGTATACAGCAGAACATGTCTTATAATCTGGACTGAGGTTTACGAGAAGGTCAATGTTGTCAGGGCAGTAGGCAGTTCTACATGGACTAGTACGGCCTTTGATAAGGTTCCATATGGTAGATTGATCTGGTGGGTTAGATCACATGGAATTCAGGGAGATCTTGCTGATTGGATACATAATTGGCTTGATGACAGAAGCAGAGAGTGATGGCAAAAAGTTGTTTCATGGACTGTAAGCTCCTGACCAGTGGTGTACTTCAGGGATCAGAACTGGGCTTCTTATTACGCAAACACAAGGAAATCTGCAGATGCTGGAAATTCAAGCAACACACACAAAATGCTGGTGGAACACAGCAGGCCAGGCAGCATCTATAGGTAGAAGCACTGTCAACGTTTCAGGCCGAGACCCTTCATCAGGAGTCCTGACGAAGGGTCTCAGCCCGAAACATCGATAGTGCTTCTTCCTATAGATGCTGCCTGGCCTGCTGTGTTCCACCAGCATTTTGTGTGTGTTGCTTGGGCTTCTTATTATTTGTCATTTATTTACAGGTTGAGACTATAGTAAAGAAGGCAAATGCAATGTTGGAATTTATTTCTAGGAAAATAGAATATAAAAACAAGGAGATAATGCTCAGAGCAAACAGCAGAAAATCTGCAGATGCTGGAAATCTGAGCAACACACAGAGGAACTTTGGAGTTTAGGTACATGGTGATCTGAAAGTGGAGTCACATGTAAACAGGGTGGTGAAGAATGGTTAATGCATGCAGCCTTCAGTCAAAGCACTGGGTACAGAAGTGGGGAGGTTACAATATATTTCAGTCTTACAAGGCACTGGAGAGGCCGCACTTGAAAGCACTGTTCAGTTTTGGTCATTGTGCCATAGAAAAGGTGTTATTACACTGGAAAGAGTGCAGAAAATATTTACAAGGATGCTACCAGGACTTGAAGGATTAAGTAATAATGAGAGGTTGAACAGGACTTTTCCAATATAGCATAGGACACTGAGAGGTGATCTTATAGAGGTACATAGATAGGGTGAATGTAGTCAGTCAACTTCTCAAGCATTTAGGAATCACGAACTAGATGGCACTGGATTAAGGTGACAGGTGAAAGATTTAATAAGAATTTGAGGGAAATGTTCTTTTTTATATGGAGGGTGGCATTTTTAAGGAATGAGCTGCCAGAGGAAGTGGTTGAGGTAGCTACAACTTAGAAAAGACAGTTGGATTGATGCATGGATAGGAAGGGTTTAGATCTATCTTAGTTATAAAGACACTTCGTGAGAGTGAATCTGCAAAGAATATTGTGTTCAGGTGTGATCTCTCAAACTGGGGAAGGATGTCTTTAGTGGGAGTGTAGCAAAGGTTCATCAGATTGTTTCCCTGGTATCAGATTAAGAGGAGAGATTAAGCAAACTGGAGCTATAGAATTCAGAAGAGTGAGAAGGGATTTCATTAAAATATGCACAATTGTTACAAGGCTTAAAGAGTAAACGTCGATCCTGGAGAAATTATGTTTCTCCAGGCAGGGATGGTTTTTGACATCTAAATTCTATAGCCACAGTTTGCTTAATTTCTCCTCAATCTGATTCAGTCTCACCAAGTGTCTTTATAACTTTATGGAGAAGGATAGGACTGGACCCAGGGTTGAGATTTTTGATTGGAGGAAGGCTAACTTTGAGGAGATGCGAAAGGATTTAGAAGGAGTGGATTGGGACAATTTGTTTTATGGGAAGGATGTAATAGAGAAATGGCGGTCATTTAAAGGTGAAATTTCGAGGGTACAGAATCTTTATGTTCCTGTTAGGTTGAAAGGAAAGGTTAAAAGTTTGAGAGAGCCATGGTTTTCAAGGGATATTGGAAACTTGGTTAGGAAAAAGAGAGATATCTACAATAAATATAGGCAGCATGGAGTAAATGAGGTGCTCGAGGAATATAAAGAATGTAAGAAGAATCTTAAGAAAGAAATTAGAAAAGCTAAAAGAAGATACAAGGTTGCTTTGGCAAGTAAGGTGAAAATAAATCCAAAGGGTTTCTACAGTTATATTAATAGCAAAAGGATAGTGAGGGATCAAATTGGTCCCTTAGAGAATCAGAGTGGACAGCTATGTGTGGAGCCAAAAGAGCTGGGGGAGATTTTGAACAATTTCTTTTCTTTGGTATTCACTAAGGAGAGGGATGTTGAATTGTGTAAGGTAAGGGAAACAAGTAGGGAAGTTATGGAAACTATGACGACTAAAGAGGAGGAAGTACTGGCGGTTTTAAGGAATATAAAAGTGGATAAATCTCTGGGCTGTGACAGGATATTCCTGAGGGAGGAACCTTGTGGGAGGTTAGTGTAGAAATAGCAGGGGCTCTGACAGAAATATATCAAATGTCATTAGAAACGGGGATTGGTGTATTGCTCATGTGGTTCCATTGTTTAAAAAGGGTTCTAAGAGTAAACCTAGCAATTATAGGCCTGTCAGTTTGACGTCAGTGGTGTGTAAATTAATGGAAAGTATTCTTAGAGATGGTATATATAATTATCTGGTTAGACAGGGTCTGATTAGGAACAGTCAACATGGATTTGTGCGTGGAAGGTCATGTTTGACAAATCTTACTGAATTTTTTGAAGAGTTTATGAGGAAAGTTGAGGAGGGTAAAGCAGTGGATGTTGTCTATATGGACCAGTAAGGCCTTTGACAAGGTTCCGCATGGAAGGTTCAATCGTTAGGTATTAATATTGAAGTAGTAAAATGGATTCACCAGTGGCTGGATGGGAGATGCCAGAGAGTAGTAGTGGATAACTATTTGTCAGGTTGGAGGCCGGTGACTAGTGGTGTACCTCAGGGATCTGTACTGGGTCCAATGCTGTTTGTCATATACATTAATGATCTGGATGATGGGGTGGTAAATTGGATTAGTAAGTATGCATATGATACTAAGGTAGGAGGCGTTGTGGATAATGAAGTAGGTTTTCAAAGTTTGCAGAGAGATTTAGGCCAGTTAGAAGAGTGGGCTGAACAATGGCAGATGGAGTTTAATGCTGGTAAGTGTGAGGTGCTACATTTTGGTAAGAATAATCCAAATAGGACATACATGGTAAATGGTAGGGCATTGAAGAATGCAGTAGAACAGAGTGATCTAGGAATAATGGTGCATAGTTCCCTGAAGGTGGAATCTAATGTGGATAGGGTGATAAAGAAAGCTTTTGGTATGTTGGCCTTTATAAATCAGAGCATTGAGTATAGGAGATGGATATAATGTTAAAATTGTACAAGGCATTGGTAAGGCCGAATTTGGAGTATTGTGTACAGTTCTGGTCACCGAATTATAGGAAAGATGTCAACAAAATAGAGAGAGTACAGAGAAGATTTACTAGAATGTTACCTGGGTTTCAGCACCTAAGTTACAGGGAAAGGTTTAACAAGTTAGGTCTTTATTCTTTGGAGCATAGAAGGTTGAGGGGGGACTTGATTGAGGTATTTAAAATTATGAGGAGGATAGATAGAGTTGACGTGAATAGGCTTTTTTCATTGAGAGTAGGGGAGATTCAAACAAGAGGACATGAGTTGAAAGTTAGGGGGCAAAAGTTTAAGGGTAACATGAGGGGGAATTTCTTTACTCAGAGAGTGGTAGCTGTGTGGAACGAGCTTCCAGTAGAAGTGGTAGAGGCAGGTTCGGTATTGTCATTTAAAGCAGAATTGGATAGGTATATTGACAGGAAAGGAATGGAGGGTTATGGGCTGAGTGTACTGGTTTTTTCAGAAACTTTCTGATTTTGCATACTGCAGTATGCATTCTTCAGTCTGAGTTGTTAAAGTTGCTTTAATTTTTCCCACAGCTCCACTGACTCCTGTAGAGATGTGCACTGCTGTTGAACCAGCCTGATAATCATTGCGAATTTCAGTGAAAAATCCACAGGGTGTAGACACAACTGTAATGAACATCTGTTTGACAATGACTGGAAAATATGGACTATTGATTAAACACTGAAATATACTATTGCTGTTTAAATTACATTATTCCATCATAAAACTACTTGAAAAGGAAAAGAGGAGGAGCTTAGGAGGAGACAATGGGACCTAACAGC
This sequence comes from Hemitrygon akajei, assembly GCF_048418815.1. Taxonomy (NCBI): domain Eukaryota; kingdom Metazoa; phylum Chordata; class Chondrichthyes; order Myliobatiformes; family Dasyatidae; genus Hemitrygon; species Hemitrygon akajei. The sequence continues at coordinate 100,145,127 of NC_133136.1, forward strand.
AGTTCCTTTGCTTGCATCTTCGGAAACAGCTCTATTTCCATCTTTAATATCTCTATTTTTCCCTTTCAGGGTTCTTTTGAAGACCCTGACCTGGAGTTACACGCTGACTTCGGTGCTTTGTGGGAATGGGACCCGCTTTCGGGGTTTCATGACTGGCTGTTATTCGATATGCCAAGGATGTGACCTAAGAGCTCAGCTTGCTTTCGGAGTTCTGGGATCTTGTGACTCTGGAGGCAGGCAGAACGAAGGTTAGTGGTTCTGCAGTGTGTCGTGGGAGACGGAAGATCGAAAGCAGTGAGCTGGCTGCTGTCTGTGTGCCCAGAGACCCGAGTTCTTTGGGCACAGAGCTTGGAAAAAGCAATACAACGGATTTTTAACATCGTAAATCAGCGAGTTGTTTGTTATGTCCCCTTTCACTGTGAAACAGAGACACTGCTTTCTCCCTTACTAGGGGGAGAGAGAGCCTGTGGTATGTTGAATACCGGGTGAACGAGTAGTCTTTGGGGTTCTACAATTCTGTGACTTTGCTGCACGCTTGTGTGCTCAGTGGTGGGTGCCAATGCTTTTCTCTTGCTGGTGGGGGAAGGTGGATCGTTGCTTTGCTACTGCTTTCACATGCAAGTGGGAGCTTGGGGGGGCTTTGGGTTCTAACATTTAAACTGTCATTCATTCTTTGGGGGCACTCCTCTGTTTTTGTGGATGGTTGCGAAGGAAAAGTATTTCAGGATGTATATTATCTACATTTCTCAACATTAAATGTAACTTTGAAACCTCTGAAACTTACAAAGTTATGTTAAGAACATAAAAACATAAGATATAGGAACAGGAGTAGGACATCTGACCCGTCGAGCTTGCTCTGCCATTCAATAAGATCATGGATGATCTGACCATGGACTCATCTCCACTTATTTACCTTTTCCCCTATAACCCTTAATTCCCCTACAATGCAAAAATTTATCCAACCTTCCCTTAAGTATATTTACTGAGGTAGCCTCCACTGCTTCATTAGGCAGAGAATTCCACAGATTCACTGCTCTCTGGCAAAATCAGTTCCTCCTCATCTCTGTCCTAAAGTTACTCCCCTGAATCTTGAGGCTATGTCCTCTAATTCTAGTCTCACCTACCAGTGGAAACAACTTTCCTGCCTCTTGCTTATCTATCCCTTTCATAATTTTATATGTTTCTGTTAGATCTCCTCTCATCCTTCTGAATTCCAGCAAGTAGAGTCTCAGGCGACAAATTCTCTCCTCATAGTCTAACCCCCTCATTTTGGGAATCAACCTGGTGAAGCTCCTCTCCTCTGCCTCCAAAGCCAGTATATCCTTCCTCAAGTAAGGAGATGACAAATGCATGCTGTACTCTAGGTGTGGCCTCACCAGTACCCCATACATTTGCAGCATAACCTTATTGTTCTTAAATTCAATCCCTCTAGTAATGAAGGCCAACATTCCATTTGTCTTCTTGATAACCTGCTGCACCTGCAAACCAATCTTTTGTGATTCATGCACAAGCACTCCCAAGTCTTTCTGTACAGCAGCTTGCTGCAATCTTTTACCATTTAAATAATCATCTGATCTTCCATTTTTCCTTCCAAAGTGAATGACCTCGCATTTACCAAAATTGTACTCCATCTGACAGACCCTTGGCCACTCACTTAACTATCTATATCTCTCTGCAGACTCTCCGCATTCTCTGCACAATGTGGTTTTCCACTCAATTTAGTGTCATCAGCAAACTTAGATGCAGTTTTATAAGGCCGTATCTGGAGTATTGCATGCAGTTCTGGTCACTCCATTATAGGAAGATGTTAAAGCTTTGGAGATGGTGCAGAAGAGGCTTCCCAGGACGTCGCCTCGATTAGAGGCCATGTACTGTAATAAGAGGTTGGACAAACTTGAATTGTTTTCTCTGGAGCGGTTCAGGCTGAGGGAAGATCTGATAGATTATGAGAAGCATAGATAGAGTAGACAGAGAGTATCTTTTTCCAAGGATTGAAATGTCTAATAGCAGAGGGCATGTATTTAATGCGAGAGGGGGTAATTTCAAAAGAGATATGGGGGGGGCAAGTTCTTTTACATAGTGAGTGGCATACATTAAGAAATTTTCAGAGATGTTTAGATAGGCACATAAATATGAGGAAAATTGAAGGCTATGGACATTGTGTTGGCAGAAGGGCCTGATTCTGTGCTGCACTATTCTGTGTTCTAACTTAGCAGACATTCCTAATTTATAAAAACACAATAAGAAACAAAAATGGTTAGTTTATGATGGTAAATAAAATCCCACTCTGCACCTGAAATGTTCTATGTAAAGACTGAAGATTGTTTATGGTCATTCTTCAGTATACAATTGTAAAGGTGATCGAAATGATTCTTACTTTGGATCCAAAGCAGCATGAAAAAGACACTTGATTCAAATTACTTAACATCAAATTCCTCAATCAGATGCACTTCACCTGTGTTTGTCCTGACCCTCATGATGGCATCAAACCCTATTGACTTCTGTACATCCTTTCTTAGATCAGTCAAGAAGTGTTCACCATCAAGCTGTATCTGTGCAAAAAAAAGACAAGAAGCTTGAGAAGTACTGATTCCACCAGCAGATGGTACTGTGTAATAGTGATATAAAACAGCAACCACTAAACCAAGCAGATTCTTCATTCTGTACTGTATTACCTTTCAATAAATAATCTACTGCTTCCGATTAAAACTTAAATTAATTCAATCATATAGATCATATATGTCAAACTCAAGGCCCGCGGGCCAAATCCGGCCCGCGGTGGAATTATCTTTGGCCCGCGAGATAATATCTACGTAATTACTATTAAAGCTGACCCCAGTAATCGAAGCGCCTATGGCATATGATATGGCTAATGCTGAGTATATTCAGGTACCAGGTTTTCAGGGTTTTTAGTGTTTATTCGACAGTCTTGCTCGGTAGACTTCTTCATAAGAAACGGAATTTGTAAAGTGAAACACTTTGTAGTTTTAGCAGAGACTGAGACACATGAGAGCAGGCTGAAAAAACGGAGGCAACGAAAGCTGCGTTCGCGCGCGTCCGACTGATCCGGCCCGCATGAAGCTGCATTTTGCTCAATCCGGCCCGTGACCTAAAATGAGTTTGACACCCTTGATATAGATAATTGGAAATTCATGTAACCAATGACATCTTGGTGTATACTTCAAGTCACCCAGATTTTGCTGAGTCGCATTTGCTCAATTTGAAGAACCCAATACTGAGGGACAGATGTACAGAGTGCCTTTGTAGTGTAAGTCCATATCTTACTGAAAGTGCTCGTGCAAATCGATAGAATGGTAAAAAAAAAAGGCATATGGAATGCTTGCCTTTACTTGTTGAAGCACTGAGTTCAAAAGTCAGGAAGTTATGTTGCAGCTTTATAAATGATAAATTCAGGTAGGTCACAAAAAGAGTTTGTGCTATAAGGGGACATTGTTTCTCTGGATCAGAGTAGGCTGAAGGAGATCTGATAAAATAATGAGAGGCATAGAGAGATAGTCAGTAACTATTTCCCAGAGTCAAAATGTCTAGTACTAGAGGGCTCATGTTTAGGTGAGAGGGGATGTGCAGGGCAGGGTTTTTAAGTACTTTTTTTTACACAAAGAATGGTAGCTACCTAGAATGGGTTGCCAGGAGTAGGCCAAGAATACGAAGATGTGGACGAAGCGCAGGCAGAAGGGATTAGGAGTCATTACTTTGATTAGCTTGGCACAACACTGTGAGCCAAAGGACCTTTTCCTGTGCTTTACTGTTCTATGATCTAATGCAGACCTTGAAAATATGGGTCAATTAAATAAATCCCCCAGGGGCAAACCAGATTATATTCATGAACAAACTGTGATCCAGATTATAGAAATAAAGATAATTATCAACTTTATGCTTGTGAACTGTGACTAAAATCCCAAAAAGGAAATCCAAATTTGCAAGTAATTATTAATGCTGCATGATCTATTATTTTACGTGTGATGGAAATATTTTTTCTTCAAACATCAAAGTAAGGAAATTATTAGCTGTAATTTAAGACATGACATATTGGAACAGATAACCAATTGCACAGAAACTGCTTGCCTAGTACAAAAACTCAGAAGAAATGGAACCTATTCCTTCCTAAATCAACAGATTTGGGAAGTGATTGAAGATGGAATTGAAATAATTCCCATTTCACACTAATTCTGTTTTATGGATGTAAATTAACCTTACTTAATTTTTGGCAAGGCTTCTTAAAAACAAGAGAAATTTCAGCTACTCCAAAATATAGCAAGTAATTCAGGTTATTCTTTCATCTGGTGAGGACTAGAGTGATTGAGCAGTTAAAGTGACAATGCTCTATTTCACACTTCATTCTAAATACCAGCTGAGAAGTCTGTTGGAATCAGACAGCATTCCTGAGCATAATTACAGTCCTGTTAAAGTTGTATAAGACATTTGTGAGGCCTAATTTGGAGCACTGTGTGCAGTTTTGGTCACCTACCTAAAGTAAAGATGTAAATAAATTTGAAAGAGTGCAGAGAAAGTTTACAAAGATGTTGCCGAGACTGGAGGACCTGAGTTATAAGAAAAGATTGAATAGGTTACAGATTAAGAGGAGAACATAGAAGATTGAGAGATTTGGTAAAGGTATACAAAATTATGAAGAGTATAGATAGGGTAAGTACAAGCAGGCTATCTACACTGGTTGGGTGGGATTTCAACTAAAGGTCATGCGTTAAAGGGGGAAAGTGAAAAGTTTGAGGGGAACACGAGAGGAAACCTCTTCATTCAGAGGGTTGTGACACTGTGGAACAAGCTGCCACAGAAAGTGGTGCATGCGATCTTGATTTCAATGGTTAAGGAGATTGAGAGGGGATCTGATTGCAACATATAAGATTATTAAGGGATTGGACAAGATAGAGGCTGGAAATATGTTCCAGATGCTGGGAGAGTCCAGTACCAGAGGGCATGGTTTGAGAATAAGGGGTAGGTCATTTAGGACAGAGTTAAGGAAAAACTTCTTCTCCCAGAGAGTTGTGGGGGTCTGGAATGCACTGCCTCGGAAGGCAGTGGAGGCCAATTCTCTGGATGCTTTCAAGAAGGAGCTAGATAGGTATCTTATGGATAGGGGAATCAAGGGATATGGGGACAAGGCAGGAACCGGGTATTGATAGTAGATGATCAGCCATGATTTCAAAATGGTGGTACAGGCTCGAAGGGCCAAATGGTCTACTTCTGCACCTATTGTCTATTGTCTATTGAAATTGGAAAAGGTACATGGATGGTAGGGGTATGGAGGTCCTGTATGGGTGTAAGCAGTTTAAATGGCTTGGCACACACTAGATGGGCTGAAGGGCCTGTTTCTGTACTCTACTTTTCTATGACTCACTGAATTGTGATTGCATTCTAGCTATGATCCTCTGGAGGGAGGAACCTCAACTTCCCTATTGGATCAGTCACCTCAATACGCTATAGGTAATACCCATATGTATTACATTACAAATATGTAATGTAGCTATTGTGAAATTTCTCTGTATTTCTCATCCAGTGTTGGAATTCATTGTATTAGTGCAGCTACCAGACTTCAAATGATGATGAAAATTGAAGACCACAACTCTTTAACAACAAGTATATTTTCCATGTATTTTCATATGATTGGGAAGATGACCGTTTGGCTTATAACATTTATGCTGGCTTTCAGAGCAATCCTATTTCCCCCACCCTACTCTCTTACACATGCCCACTGATACCCCTTGATTCTTATAACACCCACCTACTCTAGGGGCAACACAGTCACCAATTAATCTAATGATCAACACACCATTGGAATGTAGAGCATAGCAGTGCATCTGGTGGAAACCATGCATTAGGGCTGGGGTTAGGGACAAGAAAAATGGTACAATCGGCACACAGACAACACCCACAGTCAGGATCATACTTGGGTCTTTGATAATGAGAATTGCTGTGATGCCCATCTTATGGTATGGATTTAAAAAAATAGCTTGTACAAATTTTACTTCAAAATAACAAATTAATTGTAGTGGATCTTTCACCGGTATCTGTTCAGATTGTTCAGCAATTAAGATTCAAAATAGATTTATTATCAATGTATGCAGAATATAACTCTGAAATTTGTCTTCACACAGGCAGCAAAGAAACAAAGAAACACCATGGAACTCATTCAAGGAAACATCAAACACAGACATGAAAAAAATGAACAAATTTCACAGCGGCAGTAAGTAGGCGAACAACACACAGAATATCAAACATCAAACCAGGAGTCCAGTAGTATTCAGTTTAGTTCAGTTCAGTGCTGTGCTGCTAGCCTTGGCTGGTCGCAAGGCTATTCTTTGCAGAAACGCCCCAGTCTGCATCGATCACCCTGATCAAACCACTCACAAACAGCAAGAAAAATAACCACAATCCAGGAACACATGTAGCATGAACCTCAGTCCTCCAAAATGAGTCTACAGCCTTGCCGATCAATGCAGATTCCAAGGCTCTCGCATTTTCTTTTGACAACAGCTAGCAAGAAGTCCGGTCAAACACAGGCGGATGAAGCCAAACACCTGCCCACCCTCCACTCTTGTCCTTGTCGCCTTCACCCTTGCTCCACACTTCAGTTGGAAAGAAGCAATGGAGTCAATCATGGGCTTGCACTCCATCTCCAGGTTACCAGGCCTTTAGGCCGTACACTTTGTATCTAACTTCACTGAATTTCTTCAGACAGCAAAGTGCCAGATCACTCAGTCAGCTCCAAAACAAACCATGAAAATGTAACTCACAGGTTCCAATCACAGACAGCATAGTATTAGAATCATATTTGAAAGAAGGAAAGAAGTAGCTTTGTGAACTGTCTGCAGCACATCGCTCTTGGTCACATTGTTCACTGGCACCATCTTGACAGGATGAAACCCATAATAGGGTTGAGGGTTTGAGTCCTGACTGTAGGCTGAAATGTAGCCTTCTGCTTCACATCAGTCCCTCATAGAGTCCAACGTAGCAGTACAGATATCTGCAGCTTCTCAGGTCTGAATAGAATCTACTGGACTAAGCCTTGACTGGGAACACTTTTTAAACACACATCTACTCTCTCTTCCTGCGTTTCCCAGCTCCAATGACTGAGATGAAGATGTTCAAATCTGAGTCCAGCTCAAGGCATTTTCTTACTGTTACATTATGTACTTATTAACAATAGGTGGATTGAGGCGGACGAAGGAAGGCGTGAAGATGGAGCATCAAGTAGGAGAGGGGGAGAGGTGGAGTTGGGAGTAGGTGGATGACTAACAACACACACAAAATGCTGGTGGAACACAGCAGGCCAGGCAGCATCTATAGGGAGAAGCACTGTCGACGTTTCGGGCCGAGATCCTTCGTCAGGACTAACTGAAAGGAGAGATACTAAGAGATTTGAAAGTAGTGGGAAGAGGGGGAAATGCGAAATGACAGGAGGGGGTGGGGTGAAGCTAAGAGCTGGAAAGGTGATTGGCAAAAGTGATACAGAGCTGGAGAAGGGAAAGGATCATGGGACGGGAGGCCTCGGGAGAAAGAAGTGGGGGGGGAGCACCAGAGGGAGATGGAGAACAGGCAGGGTGATGGGCAGAGAGAGAAAAAAAAACAAACAAACAACTAAATATGTCAGGGATGGGGTAAGAAGGGGAGGAGGGGCATTAACGGAAGTTAATGTTCATGCCATCAGGTTGGAGGCTACCCAGCTGGTATATAAGGTGTTGTTCCTCCAACCTGCGTTTGGATTCATCTTGACCATAGAGGAGGCCATGGATAGACATATCAGAATGGGAATGGGACGTGGAATTAAAATGTGTGGCCACTGGGAGATCCTGCTTTCTCTGGCAGACTGAGCGTAGGTGTTCAGCGAAACGGTCACCCAGTCTGTGTCAGATCTCACCAATATATAAAAGGCCACACCGGGAGCACCGGACGCAGTATACCACACCAGCCGACTTACAGGTGAAGTGTCGCCTCACCTGGAAGGACTGTTTGGGGCCCTGAATGGTGGTGAGGGAGGAAGTGTAAGGGCAGGTGTAGCACTTGTTCCGTTTACAAGGGTAAGTGCCAGGAGGGAGATCGGTGGGAAGAGATGGGGGGGACGAGTGGACAAGGGAGTCGCATAGGGAGCGATCCCTGTGGAAAGCAGAAAGAGTGGGGTAGGGAAAGATGTGCTTGGTAGTGGGGTCCCGTTGGAGGTGGCGGAAGTTAGGGGGAATTATACGTTGGACCTGGAGGCTGGTGGGGTGGTAGGTGAGGACAAGGGGAACCTTATCCCGAGTGGGGTGGCGGGCGGATGGGGTGAGGGCAGATGTGCGGGAAATGGGAGAGATGCGTTTGAGAGCAGAGTTGATGGTGGAAGAAGGGAAGCCCCTTTGTTTAAAAAAGGAGGACATCTCCTTCGTCCTGGAATGAAAAGCCTCATTCTGAGAGCAGATGCGGTGGAGACGGAGGAATTGTGAGAAGGGGATAGCATTTTTGCAAGAGACAGGGTGGGAAGAAGAATAGTCCAGGTAGCTGTGAGAGTCTATAGGCTTATAGTAGATATCAGTAGATAAGCCGTCTCCAGAGATGGAGACAGAAAGATCAAGAAAGGGGAGGGAGGTGTCGGAAATGGACCAGGTAAATTTGAGGGCAGGGTGAAAGTTGGAGGCAGAGTTAATGAAGTCAACGAGCTCAGCATGCGTGCAGGACTGATGGGTGTAGTCAATGAGAAAGAAAAGGTAGATGTTGCAGTGAGGGGAGGGGTGGTGGAAATTGGAACCAGTTGATGGAAGATGACAAATGACAAAGTGGCTGCCAGGGCAGGAATCTGATAAGGAAAATGAAAATGGGAAGTATGGGGTAGGGTGGGGGTGGAGGTATGGTTAAAGAGCAGATAAAACCAGATAGTGGAGGGGAGACCCAGTGGGCAAAATCCATGTGTAGTAGGTGGAAACCACAGGGGGGAGAGGGGTAGATATGGGTGTTGGACCTAGAGGGGAGATATGTGACAGGGGCAAAGGGACAAAAATGGAAAGTCCAGAGAAGGGGACAGGGTGGGGGTGGTTGGAAGAGACAGAAGACAACAGCTACCTAAAATTGGCTGTGAGAATGCTGGTGATGGACAGGATGGTGTAGGAATAAGGAAAAGAAATTTGATGCACCTGGGAGCTGGAGATTGCCACTGTGGGCAATGCACAGATGGCATGCAAATCAGTCACCGGCTGGGCACTTGGTCTTGCTTAGAAGGACGGTGGATTTGATTAGCCAGAAATGATGGGAGGGTGTTTGGTTGGTAGCTGACATGAAATGGAGTTGAGATACAGATGCTTAATATTTTGGCATTACATAAAATCAAGACCACCTATTTTAAGGGTTACATGTCACCCTGGAGAGTTAACCTCACTGACTCCAAACTCGCTATACAAGTTATAGATTAGATTTGGAAACAAGAAAGGATGCATTAAGGCAATGGGAGATTAGAACGGACAAATAGGTCAAAATATTGTCAAAATGACAACTTAACTTTACCTGGAAATTGTTGTATTTGTACAAACTACCACCAGTAGCCAGTGGCACGACCCCCATAGTTGAGACATCCACAAATTGATTTGGGAACAGAAACACATCTACACAGCAGCTGTTGGCTACACAGTCCTTTGCCAAAGTTTCATAAAAATTTGACTGTGATTGAAAAAGTACCTGCAGAAAGAGAAAGACAATTATCTTGCAACTGCCACATTATTGTGTTATTTGGGCATCCCTGACCGATATCAATAAAGCAAAAGTTACAGAAGAATTGTCCAGCTGTACGTGTTGTATAAAGGAAAAGATAAACAACTGTACTCATGATATAGAGGAATTTGATGCAAATACCTTCCTGAAAATAAGAGCTATTATAATTGGGCAGAAATCTTCATCAGTGAATAGGACCCTATTTTAAAATAGATTTAACCACACTGGAATCCAGTTTAACAGCCACAGCATAACGCAGTGCTGTGTCACCTGTACGTGCATTAAAAATGTGAACTGAAACAAAAATATTTGAAAATTAGTTTTCAAGTGAACTTGGTAAGGATGCATTTTTATTCCTACATTCTAGATTTGTCAATTTCATAATAGCAAATTTCTGTTACTCAAATACAGGGGTCACCTGTATTAAGACACATCTTGCAGTCACAGTACCTTCTCCTTATCTGTATTCACCAGCTTCCTGTCATCTCTGTTTCTCAGTTTTCCTGGAGCTTCAGCTGTGGGCAGAGACGACTGGAATATAAATAATTTCCCAGAACATTCTGCGGCCTGTTATAAATACAAAGGGGTGAAGAAGAGTTAATTTATTCACAGTTTGCTCTATTCCTAATGCATTCTTGTGGTTGATTTACAAGTTACAATCCCATTTATTTAATGGTCAGCAAGTTCTGAGTAGTTATGCTGTAACAAGATAAGAACTGCTCACATTAAGCTTGAGTTGGTATGCCTATCTGGATTAGTATCATTGGCCCTAGGACAACTTAAAAGGCTGGAAAGAAAATGCACTAATTTGTCACTCCATTTTGTTAAAGTTCCTTGCTAGAAATTCTCAGACATGCACATTAGGTCAGGTCAGGCTGCAATTGCTCCCATGGTTGAATAGTCAATCATCAAATCAAAACAGGAATAGACTGACTCATCTCTCATACTTATTTTGCCACTCAGTGAGATGTCAACTAGTTTCATATTCTAGTCATATTCCCCATATTCCTTATAACTTGGCTAACAAGAATTTATAAATACCAGATTTAGAATTTATAATTAACAATTACCTGGCATTGCCAGAACAGAATCGAAGGTTTCGTTTACTCTACCTCTCATAGTGACTCCCCAGAGAGAAGTGTACTGGAGAAATTCAGTCGCAGGGCATATCAGTGGTTGGGGATTACTTGAGTTTTTGGCATATAGAAACACAGAAAACCTACAGCACAATATAGGCCCTTCAGCCCACAAAGCTGTGCTGAACTTGTCCTTATCTGAGAAATTACCTAGGCTTACCCACAGCCCTTTATTTTTCTGAGATCCATGTACCTGTCCAGGAGTCTCTTAAAAGACCTTATAGTATCTGTCTCCACCACTGTCGCCGGCAGCCCATTCCATGCACTCACCACTCTCTGCATAAAATATTACCCCTGATATCTGCTCTGTACCTTCTTCCAAGCACCTCAAAACTATGCCTCTCGAGCTAGCCACTTCAGCCCTGGGAAAAAGCCTCTGACTATCCACACGATCAATGCCCCTCATCATCTTATACACCTCTATCAGGTGACCTCTCATCCTCCGTCGCTCCAAGGAGAAAAGGCCGAGTTCACTCAACCTATTCTCATAAGGCATGCTCCCCATTCCAGGCATCATACTTGTAAATCTCCTCTGCACCCTTTCTATTGTTTCCACATCCTTCTGTAGTGAGGCGACCAGAACTGAGCACAGTACTCCAAGTGGGGTCTGACCAGTGTCCTATATAGCTGCAACATTACCTCTCGGCTCTTAAAACTACATCCCACGATTGATGAAGGCCAATACACCGTATGCTTTCTGAACCACAGAGTCAACCTGCGCAGCAGCTTTGAGAGTCCTATGGACTTGGACCCCAAGATCCCTCTGATCCTCCACACTGCCAAAGGTCTTATCATTAATACTACATTCTGGCATCATATTTGACCTACCAAAATGAACAACTTCACACTTATCTGGGTTGAAATTCATCTACCACTTCTCAGCCCAGTTTTGCATCCAATCAATGTCCCGCTGTAACCTCTGACAGCCCTCCACACTATCCACAACACCTCCAACCTTTGTGTCATCAGCAAGTTTACTAACCCATCCCTCCACTTCTTCATCTAGGTCATTTATAAAAATCACGAGGAGTCGGGACCCCAGAACAGATCCCTGAGACACACCACTGGTCACCGACCTCCATGCAGAATATGACCCGTCTACTACCACTCTTTGCCTTCTGTGGGCAAGCCAGTTCTCGATCCACAAAGCAATGTCCCCTTGGATCCCATGCCTCCTTACTTTCTCAATAAGCTTTGCATGGGGTATCTTATCAAAAGCCTTGCTGAAATCCATATACACTACATCTAATCTCTACCATCATCAATGTGTTTAGTCACATCCTCAAAAATATTATCAGTTACTGGATAGTGGAAGGTGAGGGGCTGTCAGTGTTGAATTTTGGAGTGAGTGTCAGGTTGAGTAGGTGACAGATGGGTGATGGAGGAGTTATGATCTTTGGAAGGTGTTGAGTTTACTACAATGGAGGATGGACAGTGTGAGGGAGATGATATCACAACCCTACACTGAGTACTAGATGCCAAGGGCCACACCAGTAGGTGCAGGTGATGTGACGCAAAGAACTGAAATACTGGGAGCTTGGCACCAATGACTACACTATTTTCAGCAGTTTCACCTATACTTCAGGAAGTAAACAGATGAATTGTATTAACTACCCAATACCAGAATGCAAAACCTGAACTGTTTGACTGAGCATTGTTTGCATAAAATTTCAAACCTAGTGAGCGACTTTTAAGCAACCACCGAAGGCTTCTTTTGGAACTTGATCAAGTTATTCTGATCAAGTACTGGAATCAATTGGAACGCACCATTCATTGAAACCATTCCTTGATTATATTATCAGCTTAAAACCTAGACGTGCACTTGAGTCAACACCCTTGTTTTGGTTTGAGTACAGGAAGGAAATAGAGAACTTAGTACCATGCTATCATGACAACAATCCTTCCCTCAGTGTCAGCAAAACACAAGAGCTAATCATCACCTTCAGGAAGGGGACAGTGCACATGCTCCTGTCTACATCAATGTGTTGAGGTTGAGAAAGTTGAGAGCTTTAGGTTCCTAGGAGTGAACATCACTATTAGACTGTCCTGGTCCAACAACATAGATGCCATGGCTAAGAAAGCTCACCAGTGCCTCAAGTTCCTCAGGAGGCTAAAGAAATTTGCCATGTCCCCATCAACCCTTAGCAATTTTTTTATCGATACACCATAGAAAGATTCTATTAGGATGCAGGAGGGTTTGGTATGCTAAATAATCTGCATGTGACTGCAAGAAAATGCAGAGAGCTGTGGACACAGCTCAACCTATCATGGACACCAACCTCCGCTCAATGAATCCTTACTGCCTCAGCATAATCAAAGACCCCTACAACCCAGACATTCTTCGTCCCTCTTTCATTGTCAGAAGATACAAAAGCCTGAAACCACAAACTACCATGCTCCTTCCCAATTGTTATAACTCTGTTAAATGGCTCCCTAGAATGACAAGTTGGAATGTTGACCTAATAGTCTACCCCGTCAGGATCTTGCACTACATTTTTCTGCACGTGCAACAATAATAAACCAATTCCAATTCTTCTGAAAGTTTCATAGAGCAACTGATTTTAATAAAATCATCTGGTGGTTACCCTGTTTTGACTCATTAACATGACAGACTCCAGTTCAAAATTGTCTCCAGTAACTTCTGTCATATCCATAAACTGTCAACTATTGACCATGTCCAGACTTTCAAATTCCAAGATAGGGTTAATTCTAATCTTGAAGGAAAATGGTTGTGCTCTATCACTGTAAAGTTCAGCTGTATATCTGAAGCCAAAGTTCAGAAACATGTTGGCCGCAGTCATTTAACAAAATAATCTGTGACGAACAAGAAAGTCTATCTTTGGGAACAAAACAGCATTTGGATCCATCCTTTCACTTAGAGGCATTTTAACTTACAATTGGCTTCAGAAAGTATACTGCCTACATTAATAAAGCAATTGCAAATGGTTCTTTCAAAGAGCATTGTAATCAGAGAGTTCTGTTACAATAACTCTCTCCTGCATTTAATTTTGAGGAGTGAGATTAAGAATGAATATTTTAGCTTTATATGTAGGAATGGCTGGTCAAGTCCAATAAATACCGTGCATCAATCTAAAAGTAAACAAATGCTCCACAATGTTCCGAGATAAGCTGAGAATTTTGGGTTTATAAAGCCAACAACTGAATGTGTTCATAATTAGCAATCACATTTTGTTACCAAGATCTGCTTTTTGTCTGATTTTAGTTTAATGAATTAACCAGGATGTTCAGTGATGTAGTTGGTATAACAATTAGAAGTGGGAATAAAGAGGTGTTTTTTTCATCCATGGGACAGGGATTCAGAGCTATCTGTAAGACAGAGGTAGGAAATCTGATGGCATTAAGGAAATACTCAGATCTGTGAAGAGTTGTTATCTGAGGGCTGCAGGCCTGGTGCTTTGGCTGGACAGCTTCCTTTTGACAAGTATGGACAAACAGGGCCAAATAGCCTCCTTCAGTGGCATAAATTTTCAATGTTCCTATATTAAAATCAATCAGCACATGTAAAACTGTTAAAATAGAAGAATGAAACTATTAGAAAATTATTTTAGTCAAAAATGGAATTGCATACTAAAAGTTACAAAATATAAATTTAAATTGTGTTTAATTTGTAGATAACTCAACATTAATATTTTAAATTATATTCAATTTTTTTTATCATGGACATATTTACATTGATACAACATAACCAATAAATAAAATATAATTTTAATATTTTACTAGATTAATTAGCATAATTACTTTGGATGCCAGAACTTGACCAGTTGTGATTGGACTCTGGGGAACAAAGTGAGGTAAATAATCCTGTAACAGCCATTCTGAGTTTTACTCATTTCACAATGATTACTCTAGCCTTGCTAATCACAGGGGATCTTTACATATTGGTCATTGTTATTGAAACTTGCCTCACACCAAGATACAAGCGACTCTTTTAACCCTGCAAATGGAGAAAGGCTAGCCAACATACCTAGCCAAGACACCTATCCATTGCATGAACTAACTTGACTGCAGCTTTGGTTTTATCCTTTGCTACTATACTCAAGACCATCTTCCTCCAAGTTAACACTTTGGGATCACTCTAGCTAATTCTTAGGATCTTGTTCACCACCTCCAGAGTGGTTCCAGGAAATGGTAGCAACTAAATGAGTATGATGGAAGTCAAAGTTGCATCTCCCCACCTATTTGCCATGTGTAACAGAACA
Source organism: Hemitrygon akajei (assembly GCF_048418815.1). NCBI lineage: Eukaryota > Metazoa > Chordata > Chondrichthyes > Myliobatiformes > Dasyatidae > Hemitrygon > Hemitrygon akajei. The sequence continues at coordinate 100,160,197 of NC_133136.1, forward strand.
GATGTGACCAACAGCTCCCCATATAAAACTTTTGTTTTGGAATTTCTTTTGAATGCTTCAGAATGCTACAACCTCTGTCGCTATATGATGCACAAAGTGTACTGCAATTGAAGAAGGTGCTAGCACTTGCAACTCATTGGCCTTGGGAGATCTGCAGTCGTCAGGTGCATACTTTTTTTTGTTTATAGGTCAGTGGTGAATAGCCTGCCCTTCATTGATTACAAATCTGGAAAAGCATAGCAAAACTTTGATTTTGTTTTTTTATTTCATTATTTGAACATACCAAGCAGATATTTGTTAAGGAATTTAAAAAAAATCAAACCTTCATTGCTTCCAGCCCAGCCTGGATTACTGGGGCAAAAACTGTTTCACTTTCACTAGTTTCAGCAAACATTTCAGGGATCTGGTCCAATAAACTATAAGAAAAAAAAATCAAAATTAATGTTTAAGGGTTTGACTGATATTGAATGCTACCCCTTACTCAGTACATTGGCCTCTGATAATAACCTAGATCGCAGTCAGCACATAGCTGGTGTATTAAAATCCTTGTTCAGAATATCTATGCCATACATCAGGATGATCTGCATTTACTGAAGATCTACAGTCAATACTATCACCCCTTCAAAACTAATCAATAAGCTCCAAGTCCATAGCCTCAATACCTTGTGTGCAACTGGATCCTCGATTTCCTTACTCACAGACCCCAGTCAGTTTGATTAGCACCGAGGTCTCTTCCACAATCACCATCAGCACAGCTTATGACTGTGTGGCTGTGCTCAGCTCCAATTCTGTAATTAAGTTTACTGACAACACCAATGTTGTTGGCCAAATCAAAAGTGGTGACAAATCAGCATATAGGAAGGAGATTGAAAATCTGGCTGAGTGATGCCACAAGCACCAACCCTCACTCAACGTCAGCGAGACCAAGGGGCTAGTTATTCAATACAGGAGGTTCATGAACCAGTTCATCAGGGGAACAGAGATGGAGAGTGTCAGCAACTTCAAATTCCTCGGCATTATCATTCCAGAGGATCTGTCCTTGGTCCAACACATAGGTGGCAATACAAAGATGGCACTGCAGTGCCTCTACTTTACATAAGAACATAAGAGATAGGAGCAGGAGTAGGCCAATTGGCCCCTCAAGCCTGCTCCGCCATTCAACAAGATCATGGCTAATCCAATCTTAACTCTAGTTTTCACCGAATCCCACAAGGCAACAGTGCCAACCAACAGGGCACCATGCTGCCCATTTTATTTTATTATTCATCCCGCCCAAACCCATGTGATCACCCGGGGAAAAAAAAACCGAGTTGCGAACTTTCTTAGAAGTTTGCGAAGATTTGGCACATCATGTAAAACTTGAACTTCGATAGATGCACAGTGGAGAGTATACTGACTGGTTGGATCATGACCTAGTATGGAAACACCAATGCTTTGAATGAAAAAGCCTACAAAAATTAGTGGATACAGCCTAGTCTATCATGGATAAAGCCCTCCCTACCATTGAGTATACCTGCAAGGAGTGCTGCCGCAGGATGCAGCATCCATCATCTGGGGCACTCACCATTTAGGCTATGCTCTCTTCTTGCCACTGCCATCAGGAAAGAAGTATAGGATCTTTAGGTCCCACACCACTGGGTTCAGGAACAGTTATTACTCCTTAATCATCAGGCTCTTGAACCAGAGTGGGTAACTTCACTCACCCCAATACTGAACTGATTGCACAAACTACGGATTTACATTTAAGGACTCTACAACTCAGGTTCTGTTTTTATAATTTATTTATTTAGTTGTTATTATTATTTTGTTTTTTTTGCATTTGCACAATTTGACTGCTTGCGTGCAGTTTTGTATTGATTCTATCCATTGTGTTTCTTTGTATTTACTGTGAATGCCCATGAGAAATTAATCAGGGTAGTTTATGGTGACATATATGCTCCTTGACAATAAACTTACTTTGAACTTTGAACAGTCTTTGATTATGCTCTTGCCCTTTTGCAAGGCCATCAGGACATTTCCAGAACGGTGAACTGGAATTTCTACCAACTTTGTGGCTAAGGAATGGTGAGGGAAGGGGGTGGAATGGGGTGGTGGGAGGCAGGCAGTTTCAGCCCTGATGCCTGGAAGGTCTATTCCTCTCCCTCCACAGATGCTGCTTGACTTGCTGAGCTCCCTCAGCAATTCGTTTTCTGCCAGGCACCCCCAGCAGAATTAGAACAAGAGATGCGGATCTGAAGTGAGATCTACATAAAGTGAAGCTCACTGCCATATCCAAATTTCTTATGCCAAAAGGTGCATTTATATGCAATAATGTCCATTTAAAATGACTTATGTAGAAGATCAGAGAAATGGTATTCACAGCGCTAGTATCTTCCAGCTACCAACAAAAGATAAAGTGTTTTTGTCCTTCCGTCGCTATGGATACATAACATACTTACAGGAACAAGCTATTAGCAGAACATTTTTTTTTTAAATCTTGAATTTGGCCAGGTGACAAGATCCAATTTAATATAAAACAACCACCAGTTTTTTTTAAAGCTACTTAAATGCTCCAGAAAATTTGAAAAGTTAAAAGTAAGCTAACTGCCTAAAAATATAGATGAATGAACATAATACAACTTGCTATGAACCAATACACTGAGATTCGCTCATCATAATATTTCAGTTTCTGAAAATGCACTATTCTTGGTGCAAAACTAGTTTATTCAGTCTCTAACTGCAATGGGAGATCAGCAAAAACCCAAAAGAGCAACAAAAACAACTAAAGGCAGCAAATGTTGCCAGTTTTCTACATCATTCCCCAGTCTCCTGCAAAATTTCAGGATCAGAGCACTTATGGTAAGTCACAACGATCATAGCTGACATACTGACATCTGTTTTCCTTACAAGGAGTAGGTGTAGTAATTTTCATCAGCCAGGGAAAAAAAGATTTATAGCAGGGAGAAGAGATCTTCATTATTCCTATAACCAACAATCACCTCCGCCCCTCGGGTTGAAGTTTATGAAAATGCAATCACATACTCTGTTTTGGTCATATCCAAATCAGGACATAACATAAAAAAAATTTTCTCACTGATATTTAGTTACGACAAATAACAACATATCAAGTTAGACATTTGAATAAACAATAACATTTGGTAGATAAGATGATTAATGCTTTTTTTCTTACTTGTTTATGACATTTCGCGATTCCTGGACACTGACAAGGAAGCCATCCAGAAGAGGAACAAACATCTCTCCAACATCTGACACTACTAACATCTGTGGCTGTGCAAGACTGCTTTTAAGATTGTAGAAGTGTAGAACCTTGTTGTAAGTGACAAAGCCAACCCTAATGGCAGAAGTCTCTGCCTGATCTACTCTGTAAAACAAATTGAATTTGAAAGAAATTATTGCTAATAGTTTTTAAATAAAATACATTGCCACTTTTTGAAACAAAATTACAAAAGTAGCAGTTAAGTACTGCTGCCCAACTAAAACGCCAGTGAAAAAGTGGTGTCAATACTAAGTTGAATTTTGCAACAGCTTTAATGAGATACTACTTCACACTGTTAGTGATACTGGTGGATTTCTGATTTTCTATTGAGACTAAGATGGAATGTGAATTTGACCCAAAATTTGTGTTAAAGTTTGAAATCAATAGTTGCATATTCTGATGAGAACTTGCCACTTCTCTGAATTAGGTGTAGTTACAATCCACAACTTGCATTTGTTTACAGCTGCAGAAATTCAGCAAAACAAATCAATCAGGGAAGAGAGACCAAGCAAGGTGGGACACATTTGAAGGAAGATCTTAAATGAACAACAGCAAGGAGAACTTCAGGGAAGGGAGTTCCAGAGTTGGAACCAGAAGCAACAGAAAATAGAACATCTAATAATAGGCAATTAAAAGAGATCTATGCAACAGACAGTGACGTACAGAATTGGTTGGAACTGCAGAAGTTTGGTATTGTAGCCATATCAACAAATGATGACATTTTAAACAAGACTGGAACTCAATATCTCAGTATGGATGAACACAATGGTGAATAGATTTTTATTTTTATTTAGAAAAATAAACTTAAAAGAATAAACCATTTTATGCCTTTCCATTCTTCACATACAGGGTCAATTCTTTCCACACAGTTCTAGTACTGCTGCCACTCATGAGGCACGCTGGGGTTTTATATTAAATACTACAATAATTGAGGGGCTTGGAACTCATGTACTATATTTAGGATCCACACATAGCCTGAAGCAGCCACACAAAAATGTGGTCATCAGGGTGAGGGCAATATTGGGTACAATTTTGCCCCTATCATCTAGGGACTTGTGCATTGTGACCCATCTGATCTGCTCCATTTTGGATCCCCAGTTGAACCTGAAGCCAGCATGGGTGATTTCAAACCGGAGGAGCAGGGAATGGGCCACACCTATGCCAAGTACAGCTGCTCTGAAAGCAACTCACACCTGATGACCAAGTTCTTCCTAGTTGCCAATAACTGTAGCCCTCCCCACAGTCCCAATTTCTGTTTTACCTTCCCAGTCTGCTCCAGCCAATTCTTGTTGCACGCCTTGGCCCAACTGAACAGATCCCAGTGCATACACTTAAGCGGCCCTGATGGTGAAGAGGAACTGGATTGGTCTGTCCAGTTGCTGAAGAGCATGGCCTTGCTCTTCATGTGGTTAACCCTGATCCCTGATGGCCACTCAAACTCTGAGCAGAAGATGGTGATATCATCCATGTACAGGGAGGTTTTCACTTGGGTCGTCCACTGCCCGGCATGCCCTCATCCTTCCTGATGGTTTCGGCAAAAGGCTCTATACAGCACACAAACAAGACAGGAGAACAGGAAACCCTGCTTCACTCCAGACTAGATGGGGAAGCAATCTGTTTTCCGCCCATTGACTTGGACTGCATTATTGATATCTGTATAGAATAGTTGGATCCAATTCCTGATTCCCTCCACAAACCCAATTTTGGAGAGTATGTCCATCTCGTACATGTGTGATATCTTGTCAAAGGCTTTCACCTGGTCCAAGTTGACCAGGGAAGCATCCCCCCCCCCTCCTATTCTACATATATGCAATGGTGTCCCTCAGCAAGACCAGGCTGTCAAAGATCTTCCTTCCAGGTACAGCACAGGTTTAGTCCAGATGGATCATCTGTCTCAGAACGGATTTGATCCTGTTGGCAATGGCCATGAACAGAATCTGATAGTCTAAACTCGACAGTGAAATGGGTGTCCAATGCCTGTTGTCACCCCTCTTCCCCTTCTGCTTTTAGATGAGGGTAATGGTGCCCTTTCTCATGTGTTCTGAAATTCTGTCAGCTAGAAGCATAGCATTGCACACTTCCAGCAGGTCTGGGCCCATCCAGTCCTACAACTCAGCCAGTAAGCTGTCATTTCTGCCACTTTTATTCAAGCCAAAGGAATGGATGGAGCAAGTCAGCATCTCCAGGGTCAGAGTCTGGTCCAGACTCTCCCACTTGCTATCATCTAACACCCGTGTGATAGACAGCAGGAAGTTCTGGGAGGCTGTGGTGTCTATGGTCTTCCTGTCATACAGACTGGCATAGAAGGATCTATAGGTCCTCATTACCTCCACCTGAGCTGTCCTCTTCCTCCGGATCACAGAGCTCCGCCGTGAACCTTCTGGAAGAAGAAACAGGAGCACATCTCATCCGGTTCTACGGGGCGGACCCTGGATCGGAAGGTGACCTTGGAGGATTCGGCAGCAAAGTGCTGGGCCTGCTGGCTGTTCACCTCTCATAACCCCACCCGCACATCCACCCCCCCACCCTTTGACTGCAGAGGAAGAAGTTGCTGCAACTCTGTCTGGAGTTTACACAGTTCCCTCTGTTCCTGCTTTGCTTTCTGTATCCCTTTGCAGATAAACAACTGCCCGATGGCCTCCTTGGTCACTTCCCATCAGTGAACAAGAAAATCGACAAAGGGTTTCAAAGTTCTCCAACTGGCATACTCCCGCTCTAGTTCCTTAATGTCCTCTGGAGTAAGCAGTTTAATGTTCAGCTTCCATGTCCCCTTGCCTGCTGTCTGGTCCTCCCAGAGATGACAGGAAGCTTGTAGAAGGCAGTGTCAGAGAAGAACACTGAAGTGATGTCAGTTATTCTGACAGGAAGAGGAAATTGATCTGGGAGCTGGCTGAGCCGCCCGATCGAGACCGTTCTCCATCTGCAGTGGTGCTGAAGGCATCGTGCAACTTGGCTATTTTAACCATTTCCATCAGGAACATGGTGGTTCTGTCTAGCCTGCTGTCAGGATTACCAGATCGTCCAGCCACCTCGATGGTGCAGTTGAAGTCTCCAGCCAGAACGACCAGCTGGGATGTCAGCAGAACACCTTCTCCAAGCGTATTTTCTCTTTCTGACTTTTCCCTCTCCTGTTATGCATTTCTTCTGCCTGGGCTGCAGGTTTCCTGCACTTGCTTCATCCTCCAGTGAGGATAGGTTGCCCGGGTCTGTTTGCTGCCTTGCCCTTTCCTTTCTGTTAGCCTGTTGTCTCGAGTGGTGCCTTCTGAGACTTCTTCCTCTTCGCCATTCTTCTTCTTATCCCTCTGCCTTCCCTCCTCCATGGATGTTTCCTCGTTTTGTGGAGGGGCCTAGGGTTTTCTGGCAGCAGGGCAAGGGGGGGGGGGGGGGCTCGTGGGAGCTCGAGGTGGTCGACTTTTCCACAGTCACGGTCTCTAAACTAGTGCATGCCGGCATTTGCCTGAGCGTTTCTTTGCCAGCTTCCCCTCTTGTTGCTTGTACACAGGAGCCAGCACGTTTTGGGCAGTCTTTGGAGAGGTGACCTGCTTCTCCACCATGGCTGCAGCATTGTCTGGTGGCCCTCCTGTGTGCATAGCATGAAGGAAGCAGTTGAGCAGAACCTTCCAAATGAAGCAGGCCTCACTGAAACCGTTTCCCTCACTGAGATCCTTCACCACTCCCCTGACAAGATTTCGGATGTCAGGCCCTCCAGTCAATGCAGCCATTCTAGCTGGGCGTCGACTGCTGGAAAGGGCTGTTATATTGGTTTCCCAGTCAGTATGACGATCCACCCCCATATCAGCAGGTTAAGATCTTATCACCCTCTTGACCTCAGTGGGTCTAGTCCAATAATACATCTGATCTCAGCCTAAAGGCCGAGAAGCTTTGGTGAATAAAACTGAGACAGAATGGTGTCATGCTAAGCATGAGGTTTGGTTTATGAAAGGAAAGTAGTAAGGGTTGTCTCTGATAGCATTAAATATTTATATCTGGGAGCATGATTTCAATGTTATTAGACTAAGCATGGAGAAGAAGGTGGTGATTTTATAAAATTCAAAGTAGGCAATCAGTGTAGAAATCCAGCGCTGTGTGGCACAGGTGAGTTGATACTTCTCAAATAAAATGTTAACTTCAGGACTTAGTTCTCCTCGCAAGTAGTTATAGAAGATTAAGGGAATCATCTCTAAGGTCCAAGCCAATAATGCCCATTTCTTAATCCATAAAACAGATAATCTGGTAATTTTAACATCATTCTGTAAGTGAGTTTGCTGTATGCAAATTAGCTGCCATTTCCCTCCATTTGAATACTGAATATGTTTCAAAAATACTTTACTGTCTGAGAAAGTTCATGATTCTAGAATATGAATTTTTTTATTGTATAAAACCTCTCAAGTAGTTTCTTAGAAATCTTAGATAGCTGCTTGAAGACCAACAGAATTGAATTTAATTCCATGCTTGCTCGTTCTTTCTGTTTATATAAAAGAAACCTGATAATAGTTTACTTTATCTGCTGGCACCTGGATTAATGAGGAGTAAGGCAAATCACTAGGCTGTCTTCTCACTAAATTGTGGGTGATGCTTTATGATATGAGTAAATACATTTAACTAATGCTCCTGCAGTTTACTGCATTACACTTCCATATTTGTCTTTATTTAAGCCCGTTGGTATGCATATTCTGTGAGAATCTGATTTGTGGCTGTGCTTCATACCTTAAATTACACACCAAATAAGATTTGTGCATGCTTCAATAGGTTTTCAATTCATTTGTGCAAACATGGAAATTAGACCAGATGCTTACTTCTGCAGTTGACCCTAGTATGTGTCCCATTTCTCCATCGGTTTCCACACTTGCCCAGTGTGTGTTTCTGACTATCCAACAGAAATTTATCAAAAGGTCACAACAATGACTTCCATTGTTCCATGGTGAGAAGACATGGTTCCATTGTAAACCAAGTTGAGAACCATAAGGGGGCCCTCCGGAATCAGTTTTATAAATGTGGAGCCCTCCATATTGATTTATATGATCTATCTTTTTGGTATGCAGGTCGTACTGATAAAGAGCACTAGATACTACACTCTGCATTCTTGCTGTGGACAGAGCATGGTGCTTTCCACGGATGCTGCCCGACCTGCCGAGTTTCTCCAGCGTGTTGTGCATGTTGCTTTGACCCCAGCATCTGCAGAGTATTTTGTGTTAGAGCATGGTACTTGCTCTGCACAATACACAGCCTGGGAGTCTCTGTACACACCATCTATTAAATCTTCCTAATCATCTCTTCTCCTTGATTTCCATCCATTTTGACTTACACCTTCCCACTATTTCCCTCAAATTCATGGCAGTCTAAGTATCTACGAGAACAGTTTGAATGAGCAGACCTGCTCCCCAGAAGGCTGTGCACAAAAGAGGTATGTCTTTAAGGGAAAACCAATGGTGTTAAAAGGGAAACTTTTAGAGGAATATCCCAATTTTTTGATGCTTTTGGTGATCCACGATTTGGGTGAAATGTAAAGTGTATTTTCTGTACCAAAACCTATTTTCTTGGATCTAGTTACAACACTAGGAAAGGCATTTTCATACTGGAGAGGGTGCAGAAGCAAGATACAAGGATGCTGCCTAGACTAGAGAGTCTGAATTATCGGGTGCTTGATCTTTATTTCCTGCAGTGCCAGAGAATGAGGGCACACCTCATAAGAAGTTTATAAATTTGTAAGGTTATGAATAAGGTAGACTGTCATATACTTTTTCCCAGGGTTGGGGAGTCCAAGACTAAAGGGTACAGATACAAGAGGAAAAAGTTTTAATAGAGACCCAAGTAATAACTTCTTTACACAGAGGGTAATGAGTACTTGGATTGAGCTGCCAGAGGAAGTGGTTAAGGCGGGTCTAAGTGCAACATTTAAAAAGCATTTGTGTAGGTACTTTGAGAGGAGGAGCTTGGAAGATTATGGGCCAAACACGGACAAATGGAATGAACAAGGAGGATGCTGTGGTCAGCATAGACCAATTGGGCCAAAGGGCCTGTTTCAGTGCTGTATTACTCTACGCCTCTTGGACTAAGGGATAGACAAGAAATAAAGAAGTGCATCTGGGAAATAAAGAAAGATTAGGTCTAAGAGGGAATATGTTAAGAAGCTTGTGGAGAGTAGAGAAATAAATATTTAATCTTGTAACTAGTAACTTACAATTTTTTTTAAATAAAGAGAGGTCAAGACCGTTAATGGATCACAGAGTGGCGAATCATGGGTCTGAGATAGTACAGTACATACTTCACATTGTTTTACAGTGGGAATCAGAATGCAGGTAAGGGGAGAACAAAGAATAAATGAAATTTTTAAGTGGAGAAAAGCAATCAATTCTAGCGATAACACAACCCAAGAGCCTGATGGCATTTGGTTGGTGAAGGTAAAAGGAGCAGTCTCTATCTGAGATGACGTACATGATTTAACTATTACTTTGGGAAGCAACAACATACCACTTTTGTTCAAGAAGAAAAAGTGTAAATGTGGTAGCCAAAGGTCCCTCAGCCCCATTCTAGAAATGTTCAATGCTTTGAATAGAATGGTTTGAAAAGAACAATAAAGTGCTGCTTGTTAATAGTCGCATTATGGCAGAGTACTTGCAATACAACAAATAGAGTGAATGTGTAGTGGGTATGCTTGCAACTAGTGTGAGCAGACTTTTATAGGTCTTTTAATAGGGTGGCTTGTAAGAGATGTGGAAAAAGGATCAATTGTACAGAAGTAGTAGTAAAAGTGCAGCAGGGTTGAAAAGTTTGCACACATGGGAAATGAAGCTTTTCACAAGTTATAGGGTGAGGTGAGTATTGCTACTCTTGGTTCTTTTGGATGTTTACAAACAATATGCTTTAAAATCCACTAGTGAAGGTGTAAAAATGATTTACAAGGGTGTTTCCAAAACTGAAAAGTCAGTAGTCGTCGGAAAACCTGCAGAGGCTGAGTTCTAGAAAAGTGAAGCCTAAGGGCATTTAAATCTATAAAATTGGGAGAAGTATATGATAACCATTAAACCCACTGACAAACTTGGGCGATTGGCATTGATCCATTTCACAGGAATCGAGCAGAGAGAAACAATAGATGTTTATGGAAAGGCAAATTAAAGGAGACAGATAAAGAATGTGAACATTGGCATTAATTGGTTTGGTTGAACTGATGTTTTCTTGCCATGATTCCCCTGTGGTTGCAGTATACTACAAATCAGATATACCACTATAACAAATATTCTCTAAACTGAACATCTACTTGAATTTCTGTTATCAATTTGTATCTAATATGAGCTGTAAATCTCCAATACATGTTGACGAGTTTAAATATCTGAGATGACAAAACTTTTCTTATTATCAGTCATAACAAAACGAACAAACCTGCTTACCTTGGTAACTTATCCAGCAGGGTCTTAAGCTCCTCACATATTAGTTTGACACAACCAATTTTGACGCTGCTGTACGAAACATCTATCATGAATATGAAGGCTGGTGGCTTAGGAGGCTTGCTGTTCTGTAAATAAAAATAGAAATGTGAACACAAAAACTATAGATCTTAGTTTAATGAGTAGGCCCCCAGATGATGGTGTAAGGTTGCCCTGGAATTCCACAAGGATTTTATAAAACTGTGATGAAGTTAAAGGCATATTGAATCACTTTGTAAATGGAGAAGGGAATGAGAGGTAGTATTAAAAAAGACATTCACTAAATACTAGATATATTATTGAAGACAGAGGAGGCAAGTATTTATATACTATAAAACCAAATATGATGATATGTTAGATTCTTAAACTGCTATGCATCCAATTGGATATTTTTTGATCTTCCAGGCCCTCCAATGATCTTGGCCCTGACTCATATTCCAAGTGGATTGACTCTTGAAGTTTCAGATCTCTGACCTCAATGCCTCAAGCTCCCAATACTCCAACAATGCTTTATCCCCATCTCCTCCAATATTCCTCTCCAATGTCTCAGGCTATTTGACCATTCAATACCTTAAGACCCCCAACCATTCATTTCTTGTACCACCCACCACTCGATAACTCAGCAATCCCCAATTCGCCGCCAGTATTTCAGGACACCTACCCTACAATGTCACAAGTGCCATTAACCCTGAAGGTTGTAGGAAGGAGGCAGATCCCAAGCCTCCTGAGTGCTCCAATATCTCAGTACTTGACAAAGCCCTAATGTCCTACCCTCTGGTGCCTGAGGTGCAGCAACAGCCTCATGTCCCAGGCCCCCTTCTCCCCACCTCAGGACCTGAGAATTGTCCTAAGCTCACTTAGAGATTTCCCAACATTAGGCATCTCCAACCATCCTCCTACATTCATATTTCCTGTCTAGTCCCACAGCCTGTCAGATCTGATGAACTCCATTGACACACTGCTTCCATCATGAAAATTTCTGGGGTCTAAGGTGCTATGGAGATATGCAGCAATAGGCCCACAGCCATTTGATTTGTTTGTTCCCCAAAGCAGCACACAATTATATGTGTACAAGAACTTCTAGGCAGAGATATTTTTATCTTAACTAAAGTTTGAATGAATTTAATCAGCATATTGAAGTTTAGAAACTGTTCAAATTTGAGGATATTGTCATAAGAACTACAGAGTTAGCAGTTAGCAGAGTTCCTTAGCAAGACTAAGGAGCTGGTGGTGGACCTGAGGAGGGCTAAGGCACCGGTGACCCCTGTTTCCATCCAAGGGGTCAGTGTGGACATGGTGGAGGATTACAAATACCTGGGGATACGAATGGACAATAAACTGGACTGGTCAAAGAACACTGAGGCTGTCTACAAGAAGGGTCAGAGCTGTCTCTATTTCCTGAGGAGACTGAGGTCCTTTAACATCTGCCGGACAATGCTGAGGATGTTCTACGAGGCTGTGGTGGCCAGTGCTATCATGTTTGCTGTTGTGTGCTGGGGCAGCAGGCTGAGGGTAGCAGACACCAACAGAATCAACAAACTCATTTGTAAGGCCAGTGATGTTGTGGGGGTGGAACTGGACTCTCTGACGGTGGTGTCTGAAAAGAGGATGCTGTCCAGCTTGCATGCCATCCTGGGCAATGACTCCTGTCTACTCTATAATGTACTGGTTAGGCACAGGAGTACATTCAGCAAGAGACTCATTCCACTGAGATGTAACACTGAGCGTCATAGGAAGTCATTTCTACCTGTGGCCATCAAACTTTACAACTCCTCCCTCAGAGTGTCAGACACCCTGAGCCAATATGCTGGTCCTGGACTTATTTCCACTTGGCATGATTAACTTATTACTTAATTATTTATGGTTTTATATTGCTATATTTCTTCAGTATTCTTGGTTGGTGCGGCTGTAACAAAACCCAATTTCCCTCAGGATCAATAAAGTATGTCTGTCTGTCTGTCTGTCTGTAATATGAAAACAGCAATGTGGGCATACAATTCATTACTGCTACACTAACTAATCTTAGAAATTGATTGACATAGCAATGGAAAGATTAAGCTTTTTAATTAATAAGTAGTGCATCAAACATATGCCATTGGCAAACAAGAGGAAATCTGTAGATACAGGAAATTCAGGCAACAGACGCAAAATGCTGGAGGAAGTCAGCAGGCCAACCGAAGGTTCTTGGCCCAAAACATCGACTGTATTCTTTTCCATACATGCTGCCTGGCCTGCTGAGTTCCACCAGCACTTTGTGTGGATATGACATTGGAAGTCAGAATTAGACAGGAGTTTAACATGACTTCAGTGGTTAAAAAAAGAATCCCACACTTTGGTTCTTTAAAATGCAGGAAGTTGTCATGACGTGTTTGCCTTTACCCTTGAATGAACACTTAATTCACTCAATTAACAAAATAGTGAATTTAAATTTAGAAAGTTGTTAGTCTCTGAGTAGATTTTGATTTGTCAACCATAAGATTTTGCTAACCTATTTAAACTATCACCTGTTTTAGCAATCAATGGGAAAATTATCTTTTTGACAATGGCTATAATTTCACTTCTGTTTCTCAAGTGAGCCTTATAACCTTTTCCAAGTGTAGAGCATGTACCTAAGGAACAAATGCCCCTATTACACCAGATGAGGAAACATGGCCAGCATAAAATTGTATGTAATTTCCAATTCTTGAATACTGCTTGCTAGAAAGAACTACAATGTGCAAATCAGTGAACAGGAAGGAGGCAAGAGTGATGGAAACTGACAAAATAAAGTCTTTGTTCTTGCCAAGTGGTTGCAGGAAGGGAGGCGGCCATTTTGTGAGACTGTTCCTGCAACCACCATTTTGTGAAATGCTTGATGAACTGATTTTTGCTACAGGATAATTGAAGTAGAGCAACTGAATATGGAAACAATGAGCTTCTGCTAAGACCATTTTCAGATAGGCAGTTCAATATTATGTAAAATGCAGGCTAGCAGAAGGAACAGTCTGTTATTTGGTAGTCCGGGCGCAGTGTTTGGCTGACACGGATGAACTGATGGAACCAGTCTGAGTTGGACAGAACAAGAGAATTACCTATGTGAGAAAAAGAAAGGAAGATTTCAGGAGTACGGGTAGAAAAAACTCTGTTAGAAACCAACAATATGAGTGTGGATGACCCCAAGTTGGAAATGTGGAGGTTACACTGGGAGGAAGAAGAAAGTTTCACTCATTTTCTCTTCTTTAGCTGTTCGTAAAGGATCAGGGAAATCTAGTAGATGTGCACACAAGACCCTAGTTCTATAAATTCATGTGTTTGTAGGCTGAGTTAAAAAGGTACTTGTGCTTAACTGATCATTAAAAAAAATCCTTGTAACAAACCAATAAATTTATTTCAGATATTAGCAGTATGAAAAATAATTGTGTAATAGTTCTATAGCGAAGATGTTTAAGTTCTATTGCAATTGTGTAATAGCAAAGTATCATAAATTCAAGGAATAGTGCAGTGCACTAACAAGCCATTTAGCCTACTGGTATCAATATGTGCTGCCTGGTACTCTATTCCAAGATTGAGTTCAGAGGATGGGGCTTGGTGGTGAGGCGATTAAACGCTTAGCCCAACACTGATAGAGATGATTGTTGGTTTGAGTGTTGAGTTTTACTATAGGTCTGTGAGTCTTTGGACAGCACATCCAAGTTCAGTGAGAATACAGCAAAGAGGAGAGTACATAATTCACCCAACTGGAATGGTTCCTCGACAATGCTTCACTGCTTGTACTTGTTTCTGTTGTCACAAGAGTATCCAACAGCAGATACTCCCAAGACAACATACTTTGAGTCCCTTCGAAAATTAGCATTTCCCAGGAACTTATGTCATATCATTTGCCCTTGATACAGAAATTTGCTATCAGGAGTGTAAGTATGACTTGTGCCTAATCAAATGATGAGAATGATGTGGAAAAGAATAGAAATCACATTGGAAAAATTTATTGTCAATTACTTAACATTGATGAAAAGCAGTGTTACACAATAGAATATTATGTATCAAATACTTTATTATTTCCTCTTTTAACCTATCTAGTGGCTTTCATAGACCTGTGCACAAACTACCCAAGGGTCTCCTTTTATAATTAACCATTTAACTTGTGTTCTCTCTCCTTTTCCCACCAACAAATAAGCTTATAGATCTATGTGATGAATTTTATCTCCCAAATATCTTCCTATTCCACTGGGCTGAGCTTGTTCCTTTAAGGTCTATTTATGAAATTCACCATTCAGTTGGAGTTTAACCTGGCCAAATGTGACGTGCTGCACTTTGGGAGATCAAATGTAAAGAGGAAGTATGCAGTTAATTGGCAGGACCCATAACAGTGTTGATATGCAGAGAGATCTTGGGGTGCAAGTGGCTACACAGATTGACCGGATAGTAAAGGTGGCATATGACATGTTTGCCTTTCTTAGTCAAGGAAGGAGTTCAAGAACACAAAGTTACACTAGCCAGACCACACCCGGAGCACTGCATTCAGTTGTGGCCACCCCACTATAGGAAGGATATGGAGACTTTAGAGAAGGTGCAGAAGAGACTTATCAGGAAGCTGTCTGGTTTAGAGAGCATGTGCTATGAGGAGAGGTTGGACAAGCTTGAGTTGTTTTCTTTGGAGCATCAAAGACTGACAGGAAATCTGATAGGTTTACAAGATTATGAGAGGCCGCTGGTATTTTATCTCCCAGAGCCGAAATGTCTAATACTAGAGGGCATGCATCAGAAGTCAGAGGGGTAAGTTCAAAGGAGATGTGTAGGGCATGTTTTCTTTCACAGAGACTGGGGGGTGCCTGGAACATGCTCTCTAGTGTGGTGGTTAAGACAGAGGTGTTCAACTGGCTCTCAGATGGGCACATGTGCAGGAAATGGAAGATATGGACCCTGTGCTGACAGAAGTGATCAGTTTAACTGTGTACTTGATTAACAGTTTAATTAGTTTGGCACAACATTATGGGCTGAAAGGGCTGCTTCTGTGCTGCGCCATTCTACGTTCTAGATGGAGGCCATTCAGCCAAGCGTGTTGAAAAGGTCGAAAAAGACCTTTAAATTATTCACATTTCCTAGCTCTAGAGTAACCTGCACATCATAGGTCTTCAAGTACACATTGAGGTTTCATTTTTAAATGAGGGTTTCTGACTGCCTTCCTGCAGACTGTGAATTCATAACTGCTAAGGGTATGAAAACTTTTCCTCAGTTATCTCTAAAGTAATTTCTAGTTTAAATTACTTTAAATCAACGGCTTTATGTTTTTGGGCTCCACCACTTAGGAAACAAAACCAACCTATTTACTCTCCATAGACACCTCATAATTTTACATAACTTAGTTGTCATCCCTCAGCTTCTCTGATCCAAAAAGAGCAACACTAGCTTATCTAATTTTTCTTCATGACAAAAATCTTGCAGTCCTGGCAACAACCTTATAAATCTGCTCTACAGCCTCTCCGCAATGATCACATCTTTTCTCTGATCTCACGTATATGGTGTAATTAAGTTGTTACCTGACTCATGTGTACAGTTCAAATTTAACCTCATTTTTGTATTCTGCACCTTGGCATATAAAAGAAAGCATACCACATGCCTTGTTTTTAATCATCTTACTCATCTGCCTTGCACCTTTAAGTTAAGAATCTGTGGCCATAAAATCCCAGTTCCCTTTGCTCGGCTGCACAACTCAATAACTACATTCCTTTGCTTCACTGCTCCTCTTATAGGGGTTTAAGCACAGCATTTGTATTTTCAATATTATCACACTGTTCAAGAAAAATAGGCTCAATGTGATAATAATTGTCTTTCACATCCATTTTCACTGAATGACAGTGGGTGAAGCTTCAGGGTATGGCAGTCTTGATGGATCAGCTGATCTCTCCTGGCCATTACATTTTATAGGCTCTTATTAAAAAATGTGTTGAGAGGGGTTGGTGAGAGTGTGGGGTAGATGAGTGGAGGTGGGCAGGAATAGCTGTAAAACATTTTTGGAGTAAATTCTAATCTTCTGCAGTTGAACAGAAATGGAAAGTAAGAACAGCTGGAATTTATTCTGCCAAAATGTTTCCAGCATCATTTTCTTTGCAGCTATTCTACAGGACATCTAAAGCAAATATCAGACACACACTTAATTTTTCCTCTGATAAAATGCTTAATTCCTGGCAAATTGTGGGATACATTCTAAATCCAGCAGGATTATCTACTTCAGGAAAAAAAATAGTTGTGTTTCAAACCTGGAACATTTTAAAGACATATGCTATTTCTGCATTTTTTTAAAATACCACTGTACTCATAAGAACAAAGGTCAGGCCAGTCCTGTACTGATCACCATTGCTGAGTTTTTTTTCAAAGAGAGAGGGTCAGATGGTTGGCTGATGGTTGTAGAGTGAAGTGGCAGGAGATGAGTGGGCCATAGTCCCTTAATACTTTTATTCACTGATGTTTGCGAATAAACAGTGGATTCCACAAAAAATCCCGTGCAGAAATTTTCAACTTAATGAAAAATCTAGGACAGTTAATTATTTAGAAAACTGAAATGACAGAGTGCTTATCGAAAAAAGCAAAATCTGCCTTCATTGTTGAGTAAAGAACTCAATACCTCACTGGAGTATTGTCAGTTTGTAACTCAGAATAAGATGACAGAGATTTTTTGTGAACTCAGCTGTAATAAGTTCCATCTGTATTCACTTGACTTCATATCCCTCTGCACACATACCCCAAGCTAAGACGTCTCTACGAATTTACAAATGGCTCCCTTTGAAGTTGAAAAAAGTTCGACATGTCTGGGACTCATTAGCAATGAAAAGAAAATAAAAAAGACTTTGTGACCTGACAGCTACAGAATAGGTAACTCAAATGAAGGTTATGTATTTCTACATTTTGCTGGGCTGGAGGGATGTGGGTGTTTCAAGGTTATTTGACCATCAGTGCTGTTTCATGAGATGTTCTTAATAAATGAATTTGGGTCGTAGCCAGGAGTCTGGAAGAGGTGGTGTTGGTGGAGTGGGGGAAGGGGGTTTGGAAATTAAGCCAAAGTAGTTAACATTTGATTGTACATTCTTCAAAAACTAATGCAACTAACCAGTGAGTTCATAGTTAACAGCTGGGGAATTTACATATCATGCATATTATCCCCAAATCTGAGTCTTAATGTGACAACTAGACTTATTAACTCAAATCAGCATTAGTTACATACACAATGGCAAAAAAGTGCTAGGGACATCTTGCTCCTCAGCCTTTTTGTTCAGTTAGAATATAGTTAATCTGCAATGATGACAGTTGTATAAAAACAATGCTTTCACTTCAATGCCAGTATTGATCTAGAAGCTCTGGGTTAAATACAAGGTAATAGAAAAAACAAAAGGCCACATTAATAAATCATCTGTAAGAAGTCTCACGCTGCAGAATGTACCCCAATGTGGAAAGCCAGTTTATCTATCACTCATACTTACTTTGCAGTAATCTAAAGTAGCCATGAATTCATACGATCCAAGAGACAACTCTGGCTTCTCATATTGATCCAACCTTCTGCCCATGTGATCCAAGTGTTGAAAATAGAATGGAGGGACTGAAGGAGAAAAAATACCTCAGCAATATTATTAAAATTATATTTCTACATAGCAACTAAAAGTAAATGTAAATATTTTGTATTTCTTCTATTGCTTTCAAAACTTCTTCCTTTCTGTAACTGGAAAACAATATTTTCTGTGAGATTCTAATATCACAGCCAAAGAAGATTCCCACCGGTAAAAGGCAATTGTAAAATAACATTATGCTAGTTAACCAATGGAACCAATGAATTTATTACAAGGTTACTTTTGAACACATTTCCAATCCCTGTGAAAACTTCTGACAACATAAAAGAAAACAGAGATAATGCATGAAAGGCATCTGCCATCAAGCGAATAGGATCTGCTAGTTACTGCAGTAAGAGCCCAAGGAAAGAGCCATAGATCGTAAAAACTCCATTAAATAGCCGGAGCTTTGGAACTTATTGCTGATTGAAAAGTGGCAAATCAATGATAAATTCAATACATTTGGTAATTTGTGGGTTGGCACCAAGAAAATAACCATGAATTACTGTAAAATGGCAAATAACTACGTTAGAATGGTGAATGTTTATCCGTATTAACTACACAAGACTCAGGTTACATACAATATGGCTGACATTAAATGCCTTCCAGTATCACACACGTCCAAAGAACAAACAAAAGTATAAACCTTTACAGGGGCTTTTGCGGCTTTGAAGTTAAAATCTTTCAGTGTAGGATAATGAAAGCAAGTAATAGAATTGGCAACTACCAAGGATAAAGCCCTGTTACTCTTGTCAGTAATAGTATTATAGCTGGCATTTTGATTCTAGTAGTGGGACAACTAAACTCTTGAGACAGCAGTACATCTGATCAACAAGAAATCAGATTTTTCCACTGGCTATGAAACCAGTCAGTGAAAAAGGAGTGAATGCAAAATTGCTGTAACTGTGCAAAATCAACAACAGTTTCAACTTTAAAGGAACTAAACCTCTAACAGACCAGCATTGATTTATAGAAATATTGCCCAATGGGCCTGATGAGATTGTGGCTATACCAATCAGCAATCAGATGTCACTTCTGATTTAAGCCACCTGTTTCACATAGAAATTTGATCTATCAAAAGGTGTATTTGTATTGTAATAATAATAATAATAATAATAATAATAATTATTATTATTATTATTATTATTATTATTATTATTGATCCCAAGTGGGAAATATTCTGTTACAGTAGCAACATTTATAAACACACTAAGCAATAATAATAAATATAATGATAATATTAACTAATAACAGAGTACAGATTAATAATATATTCAATCATAATTTACCAATGTGCAATATTGTGCAATAATTTCCAGGGTTGAAATAATAAAACAGAGACTATTGTATTACAATGTGTGTTCTGTTGTCGCACAGAGATAAACTGTTGTACGTGCTTATTGCATTTGGTAAGAAAGATTTTCTATAATGATCCTTGCTGAATGAGTGTGTTTGGAAGGGTGCTCTGCTGTTTATTCAGTAGGTCTTGGAGAGGATGTGCCTGATTGTCCATAATAGATAACAGCTTTTTTAGTGACTCCTCCCCACCACTAACTCAAAAGAGTCTAGCTTACAGCCAAGGATGGATCCAGCCAATCGATGAGCTTATTTAGTCTTTTTGCATCACCAGCATAGACGCTGCTCCCCCAACATAAAGCAGCACAAAGAAGACTGCACTCACTACAACAGACTGGTAAAGAGAGCTCCAACATCCTGATGCACGCACTGAAAGATCTCAGCTTCCTTAGGAATTAGAATCTACTCATCCCCTTCTTGTAAACAGCGTTGGTATTGGTTTTCCAGTCAAATCTGTTGTCAAGATGAACACCCAAGTATTTTGTACTCCTTCACCGCTGCAACTTCTTCTCCCTGAATGTATAGAGAACTCATCATATATGTATTTACGTATGTTGTGTTGGTGTGGGAAGGTCTGGTAAGAGGTTGTGTTGGGAGGAGGTTCTTAACTATAAACCCCTGAAAACTAGTCTGATTTTCATTAACAAATAGTCTGCAAGATCAATTACATCTTTACCACCCAAGTCATTTGCTACAGTGATGCTTTGCTGAAAAAGAAAGTTTGAAAGCATTAAAGCCAGTTCACACAGCCTTTCAAAAAATATTGCACTACTGATCATTAACCAGATTGGTATCGATGAATGGGAAGCTCTTGCAGTTCAAGAATGTTACGTCATTGATCTAGGGATCTGAATTGCCAATAATCTTGTGGCCTTGAAGGATTCTAAGAGCAAAAGTAATAAATGCCCTAACATTGCACTAACACAAAATAAAACTGAAACAGAGATTTAATAAGTACTCTCAAAACAATGATTAGACTGAGTGGGAAATGACTTTCCTCTGGTTAGGAAGTTAGTTGGTTTAGGTTTATTACTGAGGAATTGAAGAGAGATATGAGAACAGATTTCTTCATATAAAGTGCTACTTAGGCGTAGCAATAAGGACCGATAAGAGAAGACACAGTCCTAATGAAACTGGTATGTAAGGATCTAAAAACATTGTGGAGCAGAATAGCAGAATGCATACATGAGTCACTGCAGGTAATAATATTATCATCCAGGGTCCATACTGAGGAAGGACAAGTTGGACAGTTAACTATATTGTTGAACATCTAGTAAACAGTGCCCCACAGATAGTTTCACCCTGCACAAAGATGTTTAGCTTGGGGAGAAAGAATTAATGTACAATGATGGAGGCAAAGTTGCAAAACAAGCTTGATCTTCAAATAAAATGCAGAATAATTAGAAATATGAGAGGGGAGTACACCTGGCAAAGAAATGGTAAAATAATGTAGTTGGCAGAAAATAATACAGAACTGTATTCAGCAAGAAATTGCAGAAAAGTGAGGTAGTTAAATGCCATGTGAAAGTAAAAGAATCTTCTGGGAAATCTGGATAGTTGCTACCAGATGGTGAAAGAACGGTTGAAATAATACAACAAAAAGTACTTTAGAAACCATTTAGAAGCAGTTTACAGTTAAATTATGTTGCACAAATATAAACATGTTATATTTTGTCTATTCTATATGGGTAACAAAGATCACATTTAAACACTAAATGGGGATTCTTTCCGGTTCAAGTAACAGCAGGAATTTGCTTAAGTGAAGGTGCCTTTGGAAAGGTCATTCATTTTGACATCCATTCCAGCCCTTGAGCCCTGCATACAGGCTGTAACATTGAGTTAGTGGAGTTGAGGGAATAATCCACTAACACCCCAATGTGTTTGCTGGTAAATTAGCATCTATCATGCAGTTGAGCTTGGTGAAAGTTTGCCCTGTGGATTTAACTTCACGATTCACAACTGTTATTGAAATTGCAGTCTGAACCAAAGAAAGGTCTGTCTGGTTACCTATGTGTGGATCTATCGATGTATAACAGGTTGAGGATAAAATAAAGATTGGGATAGATTGCAGCTGCATTTGGTACTAGGAGGTATCAACTACAATTAAGTTGTCAGAGAGACTACATGCAGTTTCTCTTGATGCTGGAAACTATGCTCATCTATTACATCACACACTAAAGGTTCTCAGAAAGCCAAGAAGTACAATATTCTTTCCCTGGACTCTGGAGAAAAATCAAGAAATTATCTACCAAGAGATGTTTTTATGGTAACCTCTAGCTGTATGGTCTTGATTCATCAATATTTTATTGGCTATTTTAAAGTAAAATGTGATCAAATTTCAGGGTAATCAATTGCTTTATTATATCCTTAGCAAGTGACTGACATTACCACCCACTACCCAGGCACTCTTGATAGGAGAAATAAAAGGACAGACTATTTTCTAAATGAAGAGAAAATTTAAAAATCTGAGGCACAAATGGACATGTGCGTCCTTGTGTAGGATTCCCTAAAGGTTAATCTGCCTTTTAAGTCTGTGGTGAGGAAGGCAATTGTGACGTTAGCATTCATTTCAAGAGGATTAGAATATAAAAGCAAGGATGTAATGTTGAGGCTTTATAAAGCACTGGTGATGTCTCACTTGGAGCATTGTGAGCAGTTTTTGTCCCCTTATCATAGAAAGGATGTGCTAACAGTGGAGAGGCTTTAAAGGAGCTTCACAAAACCTATTCCAGGATTACCGTAGATGTCGAATTATAAGCCGCTACTTTTTTCCCACATTTTGAACAGCTTTGAACTCTGCGGCCTTTAATACGGTGCGGCTAATGCATGGTTTTTTTTCATGCCGCCAAAAACATTTTGCCTCGTAACAGTAGACCAATAAAATTGATGAGTAGTTCACAGAGGTCCAATGAAATTGTACGATAAATCAAGCGCACTTTCACAATTAAATTATTGTAAATCAGTCATTTGTACTCACCCTCATCAACATGGAAAACACTCGAAGAAAAGCATTGTGCTGCCTTTATGGCAGTTATTTAGTTTATAATATTTTCGCTTAGTAATTCATTTTCTAGTTAAAGTTAGAAGTGTTTTAACTATATTTGTTTTCTGTACTACATCGCGGGATGCTATGACGTCACACCCGGTTTCGCCGCGTCTTGTGGGAAAAATGCCAGTTTGCGATAAACGGGAAGGCGGGGGGGAGCAGCGGAGCGGCATTGGATCTGAGCGAACGCTGCTTTTAAGTTAAAGGCGATCAATAACTTTTCCTGGTAGGCTGCAGTATATATATTTTTTACCAGTCGTTAGGAGATATTGGAATGTTGTTCAGTAAAAAAGTATACGCAACGTATATTTAAAAGTAGCCGCGCTACAGGCACGGTTCGAAAAAAAGCATTTGCAATATGTATTTGTTTATGTTACCATATGGATTTAATTAAAAGTTAAAAAATCCTCACGTGTAATATCTTTCTGTGTAAATATCTCATATTACAACGTGGGACACCTGCGGCTGAAAATCCGGTGCGGCCGAAAATCCGGTGCGGCCTAAAATCCGGTGCGGCCTGTACAAGTAAAAAATTGATTTTCTTTCTAAAATTAGAGCCAGCGGCTTTTAATCAGGTGCGCTCTGTAGTCCGGAATCTACGGTAAATGGTTTGTCATATGAAGAGTGTTTGATGCCTCTGGGCCCGTATTCACTGGAATGCAGAAGAATGAGGGGTGACCTCATTGAAACCTATTGAATGGTAAAACGCCTTGCTAGAGGGAATGTGGAGGGGAAGTTTCCTATGGACACAGCCTCAAGATAGAGGGGCATCCTTTTAGAATGGAGATAAGGAGGAATTTCTTTAACCAGAGAGTGGTGAATCTGTGGAATTCATTCCCACAGGCGGCTGTGGAGGCCAAGTCTTTGGGTATATTTAAGACAGAGGTTGATAGATTCTTGATCAGTCAGGGCATGAAGGGTACAAGGAGAAGGCAGGAGATTGGGGCTGAGAGGGAAAATGGATCATCCATGATGAAATGGCAGAGCAGACTCAATGGGCTGAATAGCCTAATGCTGCCCCTATATTTTATGATATGATCTATTCAGTCTTCTAGAAATAGAATGATGGCCACTAAATAGCAGCTTCCTTTGAGAAATGCAATGGGATGCCATTCCTAATGTCCACTCACGCAGATATCCCACTCACTGGCAACCTTAATGAAGCTATTATGCTGATTGAGGTCGGGAGTTCATGGGAAAAAAATCAAAAGAAAAATCTGCCATTCTCCTGTTCCATAGCATCTGGAATTAAAGTTGCTGGGCCTCAGGTTTCACTGGGTTGTTATAAACATCCAACTGGAGAATTTCTGGACCAGTTGGTTGAGGTGAATTCCAAGAAATTTCCAAATTCCACCCTCCCTCATTTTCTACAAAAGCAGCTACAGATCAAACATTGATAATCACAAAAGTTGTGATTTTATATTAAATAAAACTCATGCTAATTCTTTCACTGTATTTATATTAAATACAGTAACAGATATGTCACAATGTAAATAAGATAACTCTGAATGTGGTCTGCTTTTAGTGATTTTAAAAACATGTTAATGTTCTTGCTCAGTATCATGTGTATTTGCCCTAAGATTTGTAGAGTGGCAGGAGAAAGAGAGATACTAAGATTCAGAGTTAATAAGCTTACTTTATATGGGAAAGGGTCATATTGATCCAAGTGAATAAAATCCAATTTAAGTAATGTGTTCCAGTCAAACAGTTTTGGCAACACACTCGGAAAATAGCCAAACACTTTAAACCACTTAATCCCAGCTCACACACTCCACCAATCAATCTTTCTTTGAACAAATAAGGTTTGATTTCCATCGGAGGGAATGCAGTGATGTTCATGCAGAAATCAAACAAGGCAATAAAAGAAATCAGTTCCACATATCTAGTGGGTTTGTGGAAAAAACTCTATGCAGTGTTTTTGTAAAACAGACAGAGTAAAGTTAACATTTAAATGTGCCAGAGACTGAAAAAATGGTGAAATAAATACTTTTAGAGTCAAGTCTCCTGTTTATAATCAAACATAAACCAATTTAACCATTTAAAGAATTATGAAATATCCATTAGTAGTAGAACATAGTAATTCAATTATGTCATATTTAATTAGGCCGGAATGTTAAACCATGCAATTACAATATATAACGTTACCAGAAAGGAAGAAGAGTCTATTTTAAAGCCACATTATCTAATGGTTTTAGTCAGGGGTTCCCAACCATTTTTATGCCATGGACTCCTACCATAAACCAAGGGATCTGTGGATACCAGGCTGGAAAGCCTGGTTAATGCTGAATGAGATCAATCTGAATTTAACTGCAGCTTGAATTGTTCATCCGGTTTCACAGCACACTTGATAACCTCTTTAATCCACAATAGTCACCTTCCTGTGACCTAACTGAGAGTCACCACAAACATGGAATTGGCCCTGACCAGCTTGTGAGCTAATTCTGGACCTCTGCCCGTCTTTCAGAGCTCATCAGCTTTTGTTGATGACCCCTGACGCTGAAGTCTGTGTGAGTTTCAGGCTTTTAACACATGCTGCAGAGTTTTCCACCTGAAAATGGGCCTACACAACTCACTATATGAGTAAAGTTACTTGTTACCATATAGGAGATAGTATTTAGCCCATTTGCTCCATATCAGCTCCCAGGAGAATACTCCTATTAATTCCATTTCCCCTCATAACCTTACAACTTATTCTCTCTTGAGGCCTATATGACAAAACCTTTGAGAGCTGAATATAAAATGTTCTAACAATATAAATTTCATTTCCTCCATCCAATACAAAGACAAAAAATTGTTGATTTGTTGTACATGTTATTATAAGATTTATGATGGCAAGAGAATAAAATTAATTAGTAACCTTCATTGACACAGCTGCAGAATCCACACTGGTACCTTCGTCCGCCTTCAATGAACTGCATTAATAGACACATGTAGGCCTTACATCTATTACAGCGAATGGGTCCAGTTTCTCCATGGTTCACAACACAGATTGGTGCCTGTTAAATTGAAAACAATAGAGAATTGATAACATGTAAATCAAACTAGTCCTAAGTGTAGTGAAGTAAATAGCTTAAATTTTCTCAGCACAGATCTTATTTCATTATATGTATTGCTCATAGGAAACACTTCCACAAGTTAGCTGTATTAGAAGCAGAACCAGACATTTTAAATGGCAATTCTGATATATCGTTCTGAATAAGTATTTAGATTTATAATACAAAAGAAATCAGAGCCACACCATCATAGCTTGAGACATTGGAGACGCTATCAATCCCAGCGTCCTCTATAAGGAGTTTGAATGTCCTTCCTGTGGAATGCATGGGTTTTCCTTAGTGCTCCAGGTTTCACCCACAGCCCAAAGACACACCAGATAGGTCACTGTAAATTATCCCCTGCTTGGATTAGGGTTGTCAAGGTTGCTGGGTCCCATGGCTCAAAGGGCCAGAAGGGCCTACTGCACACTGTATCTCTAAGTAAAATAAATAAACGATGGTATAGTTGATGAGATTGATAAGAAAGGTCTATTCCAAGTTGCTATAAACCGTCAATGGCATGCCCATCAAATAAACAAATAAAAATGAAGCAATTCAAGCAAGGCAACTCTCTTATTATCTTCTCTTTCAGTTAGGCCTGATGAAGGGTCTCGGCCCGAAACATCGACAGTGCTTCTTCCTATAGATGCTGCCTGGCCTGCTGTGTTCCACCAGCATTTTGTGTGTGTTGCTTGAATTTCCAGCATCTGCAGATTTCCTCGTGAAGGCAATTTTATGCTTTTTCCTATATTTAGTTGTAAGTTTTCTCCTTTCCTTTTTACAGTGAAAGCTTCTAACAGCTTGCATGGTTACTATCCACTTCTCCGATCTGGTTATTTACATGTGTGTGATAAGTTATAATCCTGGTCAATTATTCCCCTGAAAATGGCATCAGAGCCAAGATCATTTGTTTGCACATGAACAGAATGCACACAGATATTTTGTGAAGAGGTTGCAGAACAAGGCTCAACAGTTATCACTTGGCTGGTTTTCCCTCTTCTTATTTCAATGCCAAGTGGTCTCATTGTAAGGTCGATATGTTTGAGATCAGATCAATTATCACAGAAGTGGCGAGAAGTTTAATGGAGTTATTGCATGAGGATGGAGGTTAGTGGGGTTGAGTGGGTAGTGAAAGATGATGCCCTCCGATGGCTTAAGTCCCAAACCCACTCTTATCAACCATAAATTAAAGTACAGGTCGTGGAACCCTCTACTCACTCCTAGTTCAACAGAACAAATCCCTGATTCTTATCTTCCTTATTGACAAAGCTCTGGCTGCTGATCCCACTGATTTAAGACAGACGTCCCCAATTACCCTTTCCCTAATTTGGCCCATTAAGTCACTGCCAGTTCTCAAAGAAATCCGATCAATCCTATCTCCACCCCCCCCCCCCCCCCACTTAGCCTATTTTAGAGCAGAAGACATAGGAGCAGAATTATGCCATTTGGCTCATCGAGTCTGCTCCACTATTTCATCATGGCTGATCCAATTTTCCTCTCAGCCCCAATCCTGCCTTCTCTCTGTATCCCTTCATGCCCTGACCAAGAGTCTATCAACCTTTGCCTTAAATATACATAGAGACTTGGGCTCCACGCTGCCTGTTGCAAAGAATTCCACAGATTTACCACTCTCTGGCTAAAAAAATTCCTCCTCATCTCTGTTCTGATTTTATCTGATATGCTAATTAATATTACTGATTCTCCCACCACACTAATTTAGTGATTGGTTAATCAGGAAGAAAACCCATGAGGTCATGGGAGAATGTACAAACCTCACGTAGAAAGGGCCAGAGGTTAGAATGAAAGCCCTGCATGCCAGAGTTGCGAGACAGTTCTACCACCTGCTGAGTCCCTGTGCTGCATCTCTTCTGCTCCAAAGCAAATAATAGGCTCCTAGTTGCTTCATTTGCACTCACTGTAGAGCACAGCTCCAACGGTTCTCCTTGCTCCTCATTCTACGCCTGACCACAGCAGAGGGCTTCAATCGCTCTCCTCTCTGAGATGTAGTCTGATCAGGTAAATAACCTCTGGCCAATTAACCCATGAACCCAGTCTAAGACTATCCTTCCAGTACACATTTTCCATCCCAAAAATGGCTAATACCCATTAAATATCACCCAATCCTCAACCAAATTCTGCTGTGGAGAGTTAACAACCTAAAAAGGTATTGACGCCCCAGTGGAACTGCCAACTAGTCTACCCAAGCTTGATATATGTCGGCCTAGGAATTCCCATGAACCCTTTTGGGTGCACTTGAATTTCTAGACTGTTATTAATCAATCCATGAAGTCTGCACAATCACAACATCTTTTACAAACTGCTAACAAAGTGCCATTCTACATCCTCTGGATATTCTCAGTGCCACGAGATGGTTCACTTAAGCTGTATTTATGTTGGTCACAACTCTAGCTCATTGGAGAATAACTGTTGAGCAAGTTTAAAACTGTGGCATATTGTTCAAAATTGTCAGCAATTTTCCAAAGCAGACAGCAATGACAATACCTCCGTTGTGACCACCAGTTGCAAAATCTTTCGCAATCGTGGCCAGATAACTCTCAGAGTCAAAATGACAACATTCAGTATTTTCAAAAATATTATAATTGCATTGTTAAAAATTCACCAATACCATACACTGAGAACACAATATTCTATTCCACTGACAGTTCTCTATATTGGAACAGGATATTTACAATGACTGCATCAAAATACATTTATTATGTAAATCAAGAAGCAACATTTGAAACAAAACTAACGCAAGTGGGTAAGATTTCAAGATGAATATTCTGTTGTTTAAAAAAAAGTGTTGGAACCCTCCTCCTAAGCATACTGAGGAACACCATGGGAAATAGATGGTCAGCCAGAGGAGGGAGCATTGGATAAATTATTTTGCTCAGATGATCATGGACATGTGATAACGACAAGGGGAAATAAAATCTTGCTCACCAGGAAAACAGCTGTCCCATCTTGGAAACTCTGTATCACTAGCACTACGTTTGGGGCTGTCCAAAAATATTCCATAAAATCTGGAACTGACCAAAATTAAATACAACATGCATATCTGTGAAGTGCTGCTTGATTTAACAAAACCAGAATAAATCACAGATTATATGAACTCTTCAAACGGCTTTGAAACTGAATGATGGAGCACAAAAATATTTCCCTATGTTTGATCTGAAGTGAGTTTTTGGATTGTAGGGCATAGACAGGATCACATTGGAATATGACCAGTGCAACTAGACATAAGTGTATAATCAATTGATTAACTTGTCATTAGGGACTTCCAGTTTAGTAGTTCGATTCCATGGCAAACACCTGGCATGGGTTCACTTCCAGTCAGCTCTTTTAATGCAAAGAGCAAAAGCCTGTCCATTAAATGTCTTGTCACACTGGCCACACACACTCAAATGATAGAAAATATCAGCGAAAGGGCAAAATCCACTTCATGACTCATGATAAGGGGAACACAAACTGATCACCAACCCAAGGAACATTTATTTGCATCTGGAAGGCAATTATTTACTAACATCTTCCATCAGAGAAATACCTGGAATTCACTTGAAGCACACGTTGTTTTGTGTTGTCAGCAAGATTTACTGATTACTTATTTGGGTAGATTTTCTAACCTGTGGTGAGGTAGGAATACCAAAGTATTAACTATGTTCCAGCTACTCTAGATAATCATGTGCACATGTGATTTAACCTGCAGCCAAGCTGCTGATCTCCTCGTTCTGGAATTTTACATAATGGTTCCATCAGTGGAACTGACTAAAAGCAATCACGCAATGATTATTCATATCACGAGAAGTGCTAGTAGAGTGTCAAGTCACAATGCGAACAATGTGAAGTGGCTTTCAAACCAGTGATTGTGCAGAAATTGCAATACAGGGGATTTCGGTTAATTGGGCCATCAGGGCAGCCACTTATTTGAGTCAACTCTTAAAGCACAGAAACTAATTGAGAAATTAGCTGGACTTCCTTTGTTTATTTGTGACACTTCGTTGGGACAGGAGACTGTTGCCGAACAGTTTATAAGTAACAGGGGTGGCATACTCGTGTTACCATTAGACACTAAACCGTGCTTAGAGCAAACAGTTTTTAAATAGCGCCAGTTGTGTGCGCTTGTGTTCAAAAAGCAGTGATTTTTGTCACTGATAGTTGGCGAGAAATAAGCAGCAAGACATTTCAGAACTGCTTAGCTCACTGTGGGTTCTAGCATTCAGGTTTGGAGATATGAGAAAAAGGCCGGAGCAAAAAATGAAATGATTTTATAACTTCAACATGTTAGGAACTACAAAGAATTTGAAGGAATCAACAATCATCTTGAATATTACAGTGAAAATGAATATGTGAGGATGCCTCTACTTCATTAAGAGTCTGCGGAGATCGGGCATGACTTCAAATACTTTGACAAACTTCTATACATGTGTAGTGGAGAGTGTATCGACTGGCTGCATCGCATCCTGATGTGGGAACACCAATGCCTTTGAACAGAAAATCCTACAGATGGTCAAAACCAAGAGAAAATCTGCAGATGCTGGAAATTCGAGCAACACACGCAAAATGCTGGAGAGCATCTATGAAGAAAGTACAGTCAATATTTTGGGTCGATACTCTTCGGCAGAACTGGAGAAAGAAAAGATGAGGAGCAGATTTAAAAGGTGGGGGAGGGGAAAGAGAAACACAAGATGAGGTGGAGGGATGAAGTAAACAGCTGGGAAGTTGATTGGTGAAAGTGATACAGGGCTGGAGAAGAGGGAGTCTGATAGGTGAGGACAGAAGGCCATGGAAGAAAGAAAAGGGGAGGGAAGCAGCACCAGAGGGAGACGATGAGCAGGTAAGGAGATAAAGTGAGAGAGGGGAAAGGAGACAGGGAATGCTGAAGGAGAGGGCGAGGGAGCATTACCGGAAGTTCGAGAAATCAATGCTGGAGGCTACCCAGACAGAATACAAGGTGTTGTTCTTCCAACCTAAATGTGGCTTCATCGCGACAGTAGAGGAGGCCATGGATAGACATTTCAGAATGGGAATGGGAATGGGTGGCCACTGGGAGATTCCGTTTCTTCTGGCAGATGGAACGTAAGTGCTCAGTGAGACAGTCTCCCAATCTTCATCGGATCTCACTGATATTCAGAAGGCCACACCAGGAGTACTGGACACAGTATATCACCCCAACAGACTCACAGGTGAAGTATCGCCTCACCTGGAAGGACTGTTTGAGGCGCAGAATGGTAGTGAGGGAGGAGGTGTAGGGGCAGGTGTAGCACTTGTCCCACGTGCAAGGAGGGAGATCACTGGGGCAAGATGAATGGGCAAGAGAGTCACGTAGGGAGCAATCCCTGCAGAAAGTGGTGGGGAGGGAGAGATGTGCCTGGTGATGGGTTCCTGTTGGAGATGGTGGAAGTTTGGGAGAATTATGTGCTGGACGTGGAGGCTGGTGGAGTGGTAGGTAAGGACAAGAGGAACCCTATCCCTGGTAGGGTGGTGGGAGGATGGAGTGAGAGCAAACGAGTGTGAAATGGAAAACATGCCGTTAAGGGCAATGTTGATGGTGGATGAAGGGATGTCCATTTCTTTGAAAAAGAAGGACACCTCCTTCATTCTAGAATGAAAAGCCTATTCCGAAGAGCAGATACAGCGGAGATGGAGGAATTCAGAGACGGGGATGGTGTTTTTACAAGCAACAGGGTGGGAACAGGTATAGTCCAGGTAGCTGTGAGAGTATGTGGGCTTGTAATAGACATCAGGTGATAAGCTGCCTCCAGAGATAGAGACAGTGAGACTGAGAAAGGGGAGGGAGGTGTCAGAAATGGACCAAGTAAATTTGAGGGCAGGGTGGAAGTTGGAGGCAAAGTTGATGAAGTCGATGAGCTTGGCATGGGTGCAGGACGCAGCACCAATGCAGTCGTTGATGTAGTGTAGGAAAAGTGGGGGACGGACACCAGTGTAGGCTAGGAACGTGGGCTGTTCCACATCACCAACAAAAAGGCGGGTATTGCAGGGCCCCACATGAGTGCCCATGGCTACACATTTTGTTTGAAGGAAGT
This sequence comes from Hemitrygon akajei, assembly GCF_048418815.1. Taxonomy (NCBI): domain Eukaryota; kingdom Metazoa; phylum Chordata; class Chondrichthyes; order Myliobatiformes; family Dasyatidae; genus Hemitrygon; species Hemitrygon akajei. The sequence continues at coordinate 100,191,932 of NC_133136.1, forward strand.
GGGAGGAGCCCACTTCCAAGGTAGTAGATTTGGCCCAGTGTAATATGGATAAAGCCCTCTCACCCACTAAGCACATCTACATGAAACGCTGTGATAGGAAAGCAGTGTCCATCCTTACCACCCAGGCCATGATCTTTTCTCACTGCTGCTGTATGGGTGAAGGTACAGGAGCCTCAGGACTCACAACACCCGCTCAAGAACAGTTACTACCCCTCAACCATCAGGGTCTTGAACAAACAGGGATAATTAGACTCATCTATTGAGATGTTTCTTCAACCAATGCTCTCACTTTAAGAACTCTTGTGTTATTTCATGCTCTCGTTATTTAATGCTATTTATTTATATTTGCATTTGCACAGTTTGTTGTCTTCTGCACTCTACTTGATCTTTCATTGATCCTGTTATAGTTCCTATTCTATAGATTTGCTGGGTGTGCCCACAGGAAATAGAAACTCAGGGATGCGTGTGGTGAACTTTACTTTGAATTTGATGAAGGCAGTCCATTATCTGCACTAGGTGTCTGCACTGGTTCTGTTCATTCACAGTCAATCAAAGGAAAATGGCAGCATTCACTGGATGAATCCCTTTGGTGATAACTATTAATTATTTAATTCACAGTTTATAGAACTGCCTTACTATTGGTAATGTTATAATTTGTTCTGTGTTTCATTTAAGTACATAATTTGTTACTTAATAAGATTCAAAAAGATTCAAGATTCAAAAACTTTATTGTCATTCTAACTGTACATCAGCTCTGCAGGGCAGAATGAGACAGCGTTTCCCAGGAGCAGTGCAATCATAACATAACAAAACAGTAATAAAACAGTAGTTTCTCTTTTTAAAACTATTTCCATAAAATTTTGGCTAACTGAAGCAGCTGCTTAATTGGCCCAAATGTACTGGTCCCGATGTGATGTGTCCCAGTTAACTGGAATCCACTGTATATTTGTAAGTCAGTATGAGAAATAAGTAACTGCAGTTTTAATATAAACTGCCATGGTGGGGAAAATCTTACATAGCTCTTCCAACTTGTTTAAAATAACCAGATGCCCATTGCATTTGCAAATAGTACCATTAACTCTACAATACCATAGCTACTTTTCAATTGTAACTGAAATCATAATATCTCAGAATTATCCTTGTGAATTTCCACCCACATTAAAATAATTATTTCACTTTTGTGAAACATTTAATATATAGTTTAATAGTTGATAATGTTGCAGCTGTATAGGACCCTGGTCAGACCCCACTTCTGGTCGCCTCACTACAGGAAGGACTTTGAAATCATAGAAAGGGTGCAGAGGAGATTTACAAGGATGTTGCCTGGATTGGGGAGCATGCCTTATGAGAGTAGGTTGAGTGAACTTGACCTTTTCTCCTTGGAGTGATGAAGGATGAAAGGTGACCTGATAGAGATGTATAAGATGATGAGAGGCATTGATCATGAGGATAGTCAGAGGCTTTTGCCCAGGGCTGAAATGGCTAGCATGAGAGGGTACAGTTTTAAGGTGCGTGGATATGGGTACAGAGGAGATGTCAGGGGTTAAGTTTTTTATGCAGAGAGTGGTGAGTGCGAGGGATGGGCTATGGTGGTGGAGGCAGATATGATAGGGTCTTTTAAGAGACTCCTGGACAGGTTCATGGAACTCAGAAAAATAGAGGGCTATGGGTAACCCTAGGTAATTTCTAAGGTAAGGACATATTTGGCATGGCTTTGTGGGCCGAAGGGCCTGGAGTGTGCTGTTGGTTTTCTATGTTTCTATATAGAGACAACTTTGCTCCAAAAACTTCACAACATTAGAAACAGAATTTCACACAATATACTACTATTATTATATTCTGATTTTACAACAGTTTGCAATCTCACTTAAATATCAATAAGATGTATGTTTACGGACATCTGTTAAGTTTCTAGTGCACTGAATACTTTTTATAGAGTTTAAATTTAATGGTACATTACTGCAGCACCAAATATCATTGCACAATAGTTTGAATCAGAATGTCAGTTCTGCCAACAAGCATTTATGACACTTCCAACTTCTCAATGATTCAGTTTGATTCTCAGAAAGTTAGAAGTGTTGCCAGAGGTAGCTTAATATGTAAATTACTGAAATCCCAATCCAGGAGTCTAGTCTAACAAACCACAGACCTAAGTCTGAAGTTCCCAAAGTAACTGTGAAATTAAAATTTCTAGTGCACACCTTTCCTAGATTACAGCACTGTTCATCATCTGGACATTACAAGCTGGAACTGCTGTCATGACAACACACATAAAATGCTGGTGGAACACAGCAGGCCAGGCAGCATCTATAAGGAGAAGCACTGTCGACGTGACTTTGTCAGGTCTTGGCCCGAAAAGTTGACAGTGCTTCTCCTTATAGATGCTGCCTGGCCTGCTGTGTTCCACCAGCATTTTGTGTGTGGTGTTGTTTGAATTTCCAGCATCTGCAGATTTCCTCGTGACTGCCGTCATGAATTGAGTTTCCAGCTGGAAGGAGCTATCACAGCCTTGCAGCAGCCAATCTTCCAAATGCTCATTCACATGCATGGGTCCTGGGGAGGACCTTTAATCTGACACTAAAATAAAAAATATATCCAGAGAAGTACCGGATTGTTGTAAAAACTGTAATACCTTTTTGAGGAGAAAATCTGCCATTCAAAATATACACTGAAATATGTCACTTGTGCTAACAAACAATACAACCTGAAGATGTGCAGGAGGCACATTCCAGCACCAGCATAGCATGTCCACCATGTTCAGCAGAACAGCACCAGGGAGGACAAAACAACAGAACAGCAAAGCAAGCTCTCACCCTCTCACCTGTTTTGTGACTGAAGTAGTAAATGCTTAATCACAAACTGTGCACACTGATGAATGTCAGTCAACTGACTTCATACCACTGTAAATTGCAAGCTTATTTCTGACTTCTTCCTTTGCACTGCAGATTGATATATATTTACTATGAATTACATTGCACAAAATTGCTGCAATTTTCATTTTTAAGCATTCAATCTGAATCAAATGAGTCTTCACTACTTCAAAAAAAAATGCTGATGGATCTTTTGAAATGAAATAATGAATTCCAAATGCATGTTGTGACCAGTCATTCGGGACAACACCTGTTTTCAAAATATAGGCAGTTAAGCAGTGTTAAAAGAAAGACTGAGATGCATAAAGGTGACCATTACAAATAAAATAGGTCCCATACCTCCAGAAGCTGTGTGTATGCAGGAGATCATTCACCACATGGTGTTGAAAGCCTGTTGCAAAATGCTTTATATTGCCATCTCCAATTGCAATATATACTTCTAGTTATTGTCTTTTTTCTTATTTGCACCTGGGTAATTTTGACCATGTGGCCTGTGGTCATAAGCACTTCCAGCATCTGTTTGAACAATTCATACATACACAGTGTGAACTGGGATTGTTGTAGGAATGGGCACGCATAGGGCCTGAGTGGATGGTCAAAGGACACAATGAATGATCTCAGAATGGTTTTGAGAAACTGGGGCAACAATAAATCAGATTAGTTGTCCATTATCCACCTCACTTGATCTTCAGTCAATGGAAATGAAAATCATGACATATGAACACACTGTAAATGAAGCAAAATCACTTTTCTCTACTAATGTAGAAAGTCAAGTTAACCTTTATAATGACAGGCTGAAGCACAATCAATGAAGAGATTCTAGAAAACAGTTGTAATAATGTGGATGGAAAAGGTGAAAAAGGGGTGGTGCTGGTTTAAAATTAGCTTGTGTTTGCTTCTGCATTTCCTCAGACTGTACAATGGGGAGGTGCTACTGGGTCTAGCAGCTGTGCTGGGAATCCTGATTTTCTTCCAACTCGAGAAAGAGTATTCAGTTGTATTCTTCATTGAGATTTGGGGGACACATTCCTCAATTCATCCTACTCAGTACAACAGTCGAACACAGAAGATGAAGCTTCCTGTTTCAGGAAAACCTCACAATCATCATTGTAGAATTTACAAGCTGACAGAAAACAATGTGACAGATTAAATGCATCAATGCTAAATGGGTGTGGGGCTTCAGCAACATATTTTGCATGATCCCCGATTTTACATTCCATTATATTCTCAGATTATCTGCAGACTTCTTTGTCTTATTGCTTATTATAACAGAAGCATATTATGATACCATGTCCAACCATTCTGTTCACCTTTCCTCAATCCTTCACACTTCAGGTTAGGATTTTTTAAATATATTGTATATAAAGGCCTACATTGAATAAACTTTTATGGTTAATTAAAGGAATCTTTTTGAACAGAAAATTTCATGACTTTCATGTAGTTGCTGTTTCTGGCTAGTAGCCATTAACTTAGTGGAGAGAGTGGGAAACACAGTTCTGTCTGGAAAGAAAATTCTTATCTAATGCTATCAATTAAAGAGCGAAAAGAAACATCTATGTGAAACAAACAAATCAATCTGTTTTATGACTACACTAGTCTGGAGAACAATGTCAGCTGCTTAAAGACCCAAAGACAATTTAAAAAAATGAAGTTGTGTTTTTTTTTAAGCAAAGCTGAACCAGACAACTACAACCTGTGCTCTACATTTGATGACACACACAAAATGCTGGTGGACCACAGCAGGCCAGGCAGCATCTATAAGGAGAAGCACGGTCGACGTTTCGGGCTGAGACCAAGAGGTCAGGACAGGAGGGTCTTGGCCCGAAACGTCGACAGTGCTTCTCCTTATAGATGCTACCTGGCCTGCTGTGTTCCATCAGCATTTTGTGTGTGTTGTTTGAATTTCCAGCATCTGCAGATTTCCTTGTGTTTGCTCTACATCTGATGCCACTTATTAGCCACACTTCTGACAGAATAGTGGGGCTGGAAGCCATTGTGATGAATCAACGTCCTCACCTGAGGCATATGAGGCAGTTAATTTAGAAAATAGGTGATTTCTTGTGTTTTTATATGCCAATGGCAATAAGTGGAAGCTAATCACCATCAGTGAATATGCAAATGTTGATTAACTAGTCACTGTCAGAGGAAAGGGACGAGGACGTGGTAGAGAATCAAACACCTGTACTTGCCTTAAAAGACCATATACAAATATTTAAATACAAAAAAACTGCCTTTTATTCCAGTGTTAGATTGATGGATAGATACTTCATTGATCCCAAAGGAAATTGCAGTGTCACAGTAGCATTACAAGTGCACAGATATACAATTACGCAAATATTAGAAGTGAGAAAAATTAAGTAGTAAGAAAGAAGAAAGAATCAGGTCATGATTCTAGTTGGAACCCAATTTCTTTCCCTCTAACTTCATTTGCAGGGAGGATCACCACTTATCTCATGCTGGGTCAGCCTAAGGATCAGATAGGGAAGAAAAAATTCTTCACTGTGTAGGTACACATGCAAGAACAATACAGGCCAGGTGTCTTAGATTATACTAATCTTTTTGAAACCTGCAATGCAAAATTCAAATTTGCATGACAATCATGTATCTGACGAATTAATATCATGATTGCCAGGCCTCCTGCATACAAATCCTCTGGGAGATTCTCAATGCAACTTCTGAATGGCAGACACTACCCACAATTTAACTAGATGGAAACAGGATGCTAATGGAAGGCACCCAGTAAAAGACTCCTTTGCAAACTGCGCCTACTCATCTAGTAAAATCTTACCCTGTGCAAGGGCAAACTTGGGACCATCCCAGTGGATTCAAGTCACTCATTCAGCCCAGGTAGTGGTGGGCTTTTACACTGTTTCCATTTAAAGGCTTGCTTCTGTGTTTGAACCTCACAGCATTCATGAAGCATGTTTTTGCTCTACAATTTCACCACAATGTCGATCATGCATTTATGCTCATTTGTGTCTCTGTAATGTTTCTCTGTGCGAGTGCCTGAAGGGCTGTGCTGGAACTGCCTGAAGCAGCAACACACACGTATAGTTTACCATTGGCATTAAAGCAAAAATTTACAGTGCCTCGAAAAAGTATTTGGTCCTCTTCCCCTTGTTCACATAAACGAGTATTACAAACAGGGGTTTTGACCAAGTTAATTGAGAATTTATATTGTGATTCACATACTTTTTTTTAATCAGTTGAGCCCAAAAAACAGGGAAAATTATAAAGCATGAAAAACTAAAAATTCAAAAACTGAAATGTCAGTAGTTCAAAAGTATTCATCTCTCTTTGCTCAGTAATTGGTTGAACTATCTCTCACAGCGATTACAGCCAGTAGTCTTTTTGGATAAGTCTCTATTAGCTTTGCACAACGTGATGGAGCAAAATTTGCCCATTCCTCCTTGCAAGATTGCTCAAGCTGTGCCAGGTTAGTTCAGAAGCGGCAGAGGACAGCAATTTTGAGGTCTTGCCAAAGATGTTCACTCAGGTTAAGGTCAGGACTCCGACTGGGCCACTCAAGGACATGAGTTTTCATTTGAAGCCACTCCATGGTTGCTCTGGCAGTGTACTTTGGGTCACTATCCTGCTGAAAGATAAACTTCCTCCCCAGTTTAAGATTTCTGGCAGAGGCAAGCAAGCTTTTGTCCAGGATCTCCCTGTATTTAGCAGTATTCATCTTCCCATCAATCCTCACCAGATTTCCAGTCCTTGCTGCTGAAAATCATCTCTATAGCACAATGCACAGTATTAGATATATGCTACACATACCACTTTAAAAAAGTATATCCTTGCCCATAAAGACTTCGCAAAGTGTCACTTAGAAGATACAGTAAAGATGTGGAAGAAGGTCTTGTGGTCGGATGGGACTAAAGTGGAACTTTTTGGCCTCACCACCAACCACTATGTGTAGCATAATCTAACTCTGCGCATCAGCCAGGTAATACCATCCCTACTGCAGTGTATGGCGGAGGGGAGCGTTATAACGATCTGCCCTTTAGTAATAATGATCAGAGAGACACAGAGAGAATCTGTATTCACAGACAAGTAACCATTATTGTCTCAACTAAAATGCATGTAGTTTCATGAACTAACTACTTATGTGCACACCCAACATGATTCTCTGACCCTCCATGAATAGTGAATGAAGAGACAAGATATTACTCGGGAGAGGAGTCTACACTGGTTCTTCGTCTTCTTGCTCCAATCTCTACATGTCTATGGGGTCCTCCACTTCTGCAATGGTTGGTCTCTGGAGAGTTACCTGCTGTTTTGTCTTCGAAGCTCCTAACTCCTAATCTGGGTCACCTTCTTACTAATTCTGATCCAGGGCTTCCACCAATATTCTTCTGTGATTTCTGCCCACCCCATCGTGCCTTCGTTACTTTCAACCCTGAATGGTCCAAACCAGTTGAACTAGATACCCAAGCAATGAGTCTAACAAGATTGCGGATTGCTTCTCTGGCAAGCATTCTCAGTTTACATAATAAATAGCTATTCATCAGAGAATGGTCTCAGATATAGATCATTAGATGAAGCTTCTTGTGTCCACGTTCAATTGCTCTGATTAGATTACCCCAGAGCAAGAATCAGTTCAGAGTTCACAAAATGGGGGGAGGAAACCTGCAAGGACAAAATCTCATAAAATGGCCATTTCCATTTCCTTCAAACACTTGGCAAGATTAAAGACAATAGGTTTGCCTACTTCCACTGTCCTTGCTTCATCTGAATCCACTGATGCGTGGACTGTAGATCTTTCTGGCCAACAATAGCATCACGCTATCTTAACCTATCAAATATCTCTGGAAAGACCTCAAGACACTCATTTAAACTGATAAAAATCCCGGTTTGTAATACTCATTATGTGAACAAAATGTTGGGGGTTGAATACTTTTTCAAGGCACTGTATCAATGTGCCAATGAAAACATCACACTGTGATACAATTTCTAGCATGTGAATCCATACCTAGAAAATCTCCAAGCTGTCATTCCAGTGTCCTTGGCCTTGTAAGGACCAAGGTATGTCTGCACCCTTTCCATTAACTAATTAAGTACACTTATTATCTTCACATGCCTAAACAATACATCTTCTCGAAAAGTTATTTAGTAAATTCAAGTGGGTAATAGCAGGCACAAATATCCACCTCCCCTATCATCATCCACCTGAATTTCTCTGTTATATTTTATAGTCATCGACATAAAGCTCAGAAGTAAGCCCTTCAGCCCATCGTGTTCATGCTAACCATCAGGTACCCATCCATAATCAAATTTTCTCTATCTGATTTGAATTGTTGTTATAGTCTCTGCCTGCAGCACCCACTTTTAGGTAGTATGTTCCAGGGTCTAATTACCCTCTGGGTGAAAAAATCTTCCTTAACAGTAAATTTCCTTTCCTTTACCTTAAATTATTACCCCCTCTGTATACACAAAAGTTTCTTACTATAAACCCTATCTTTGCCTCCCGTAATTTTACCTCCCTCAGCCATCTGCATCCCAACCTACATCGAGTCTCCATATTGCTGAATTGCACCAACCCAGGCAGCATCCTGTCAGTCTCATCTACACATTCACCAGTGGTGAGATTAATTTATTAGCATCTGCCTTGGACCTGCTAATTCTGCTTTTGGGTAATGATGTCTCTGTGCATATTTAGTAAAATACAGGGCAGGAAAAATTCATTGGATACCAGTTATGTATTGCGTATGGTAGACCTCTGAGAAAATTGCAATAGGTCTTCAATTAAAAAACTGATGCCTGTTTTCACATTAACTACATTGGACAACAAAGATTTTGTATCCTGAATACTTTTCAGCGTATCTTATGGATTTTGGGTTCTGATCATGAAAATCACCATAACATTTCCTTATCATGCACCATTTTTTAAAAACTGCTTATATTTGTTATTTCAATTCTTCTTTCAAGTCATTTAAAACATTGCCCACAATGTAAGCTGAAACCATGAGGTGTAACATGTCACTAAAGATACATTTTCTACATTCCCATTTAGTTTTCTTTCCTGCAAATCTTGGCACTGTTAGTGACGAGCATGGTGAAAGTTTTTACCAGGTCATGGAGAAATGGTATCAGGGAAATCCATTAATGCTGATTATTGTTGGGTGCCTAAGCAAGAAGACTCAGACACAGAGTACAAATTAAAATTATCAAAAAAATTTTTTTTAGCTGCGTTGAACTATTGCAAAGCTTCAGCACGGTTATGCAATTAAACACATTATATTCAATAAAAGTTAATTTCCTGTTTCTCCAAACTCTTACATGATACAAGTAGTCTGAAATTATATTTGAGTTCAGTTTCAAATGGTCTATCGTAAACAAAAATATTTTTGAGGAAGTAACACTTTTGAAAAAAATCTAGTGTTATTGGACCCAATCTATCTGGGCAGCTGCCGAAAATTCATAGGTATCTACATACATGCAAGTCAATGTTGCCATTACTTTCCACAATTACGGATCTCCTCCACTGGTTCTCCCTTCAGCAGTCCACATTATGTGCTCTGCCCACATTCACCACTCCCCTGTATCAACTCCTTCTCCCCAACCTCCCCTTACTACCATTGTCACATCTCACACGCTCACCACTCATCTTTCTCTGCAATTCCAGTGAGTTTTAAACAGTGAAATACTGGAGCACCAATCCTTCAAGTGTATTCTCTTCCAGGTGTTCAAACCCACTGTTGGTTAATCCTGATCTATCCAATTTCCCCTTCCCTCCAAGCCAGTTCAAATAAAGTAACAATAAATAACAATACCAAGTAATATTGAAGGATATATTTAAATATTTCAGGTGCAAGATGTTTTTTATACATATTTCACATACATGACGAGACATGGCACACAAATTTAGAGGATGTGAGTTTAAACAGGACTTCAACAATGCTGCAATACATGCTGTACAGGGAAGGCATTATAAACGGGCGACAACTTCACTACTACAAAGCAGATGATGGTGCCATGTCTGAAATCACTTAGACGAATGACAACAAAATGTTAAATATCACACACTTAACGAAGCAGCCTTAGAAGAAATCAGTACAAGTGTCCTGACACATGGAGTACACAAAGGATCGAGTGTAACAACATGTCCTTAGAAACCAGAGCATTATAAATGGCTTGCCTTCTGGTCTAAGTGCTGCCCACTCTTCATTTGGACACAACAGGCAGAATTAAATGACACAAAGTAGTAAAGTTGACCCAGAATGTTGGTATTACAGTAACCCTAATAAACACATATATTATGGGGTGGCACAGCAGCATAGTGGTTAACACAATGCTTCACAGTACAGTCCCGGGTTCATTTCCCATCACTGCCTGTGAGGTGCTTGTGTGTTCTCCCCGTAACCACGTGGGTTTCCTCCCAAATTCCAAAGATGTACCAGTTGGTAGGTGAATGGGTTATTGTAAACTGCCCCATGATTAGGCAAGGATTAAATTGGGAGATTGCTGGGTAGCGTGGCTTGTAGAGACAATTTCATAGCACTGACCTCTCCATCCCATTATCTTTCCCCCTAAATGCTGAATCTTCTTATTATGCCATGGAGAAATGATACACTAATGCAAAAGACAAAAAATAACCACATAAGTCAAATTTTATATAAAAAAACATAGGGGACCCAAGACTTTTGCACAGTTCAGTACCTTCATAAAAACTACCAGGAGCCCTGTAGCAAATGATGGCATTTCTCAGTGTAGATATCGCCAAAGCTGGTGATTCCCACAGCATTTCCTCATGTTGGAAGTGCCACATAGCTCAACCTCAATATACAAGGCATGGTAGCCTATTAGCTAATACAGCCGTATCACAGCTGCCCGGACCATGGTCTGATGCTAACTTGGATGTGGAGTTTGCACATTCTACCTGTGACTGCATAGATTTCTGCTGGTGTTCCGTTTACTCCCACATCCCAAACTGATTAACTGGTTACTGAAAACTTACTGAAAAAAGGAAGCGAATTGATAGACTTGTGGTGGTGGTTATCCATTCTGTCCAATGATAACAGGAAATCTATGTGGGAGAGTTTTTAAAGTGGAAAAGCCGTTACACTGCGGAAGTTCTACTCTCTTGACCTCAGAAGTTCGGTCCAGTGGTAAAACAAGCGTCACAGTCTGGAGTCTTCCTTGGTTGCAACAGATGACCATGATATCTTTGGTGCTTTGTCAAGCACTTCACTCTCCATGGAGCATTCTGGTATCACCTTCCTAGCCACTGGTCCTCACTGTTGATCTTATCCATCCAGTCCGCTGTAACTGATTTCATGTGCTAGGACAGGCATGTCCCTATTTCACTGGGAGTTCTTGGTGGCTATCCTCACCTGGTTTAGCCCACGTGCTGAAGTGGTGTGGCCACTGTTGCATACGAACAGCAGCTAGGAGTCACAGGTGAGAGCTGAGTGTCCATTGGTGAGTGAGCTGCCCTGGAGTGGATACGACAAGCCCCTTCACCAGAAATGCTACTCTTTCCTGTTTACCCTGTCATGACCTCAGCCCCCTCCTTCAAGAGAATCGCAAGATCGCTATTAATTCGGGTCTTGGACCCAGGAAATGAGAGACAATGCCACGGAGTTGACCATTGTTCTTAGAGGCACCTGTGTGAATTGCAACTCTATAGTACGTGCCAGATATCAGGGACATGGACACCCTCGGGCAATGTGGTGTGGGGATGGCCTCACCCTACCTTGATTGACATTTACAAATCTTGCCAGCCATGATAAAAAGGAGACTGCTGGAGGTGGTACTCGAGCGACACACTAGACGGACACCATCGCTCATCCCTCTCGTAATAACGGGAAGCTGCTCGGAAGCCACGTGTGATTTGGATCCCCTAGCTAGGGAATCGAGTGGCTAATAAGTCCGAAAAGGATTTCGGACTGACAACGAGGAACTCCCGTTCTCGATCTCACGCTTTGAGTCCAGAAGGCTGGCAAGTTTATTTTCTCTATCCAACCCGTGAACACACAGCGGTCCCTCAAGCAGCAAAAAGCATCCATGAACTGGCGAGACTTTTATATTTTAATTGGACAAATCGTTCTACCCCTAGACAACGATAGAGCTCATTTTTTGATTGATCGTTACTACACCTATGCTTTAGATTGAGTTTTGACGATGTATATGATCTGAATGTTTTGTATTAACCATACGTTTGTGCCCCTTTATAAATAAAACGTTTGAAAATAGTAGCACCAGGCTCAGCGGACCCATCTATCTTTGCAGGTAAATCACCCGGTTACTGGGGAACGTAACAACCCACACACTTGAGAAAGAGATTACATAGCAGAGCTACAGTAAAATGGGCAGCAGTGGGTCTGATGGGATTTTATGATGGGAGCTTGTATGAAGCTGATGGGATGGATGGCCTCCATCTGAATCACTGTTAGTAAGTAAATGTTGCAATTCCCCATGAGTTGCAATAGTAATAACATAAACAACAATTTTAATGGAGAGCTCCCAAGAACCTATGCAAGTTTAAGTATGTTTTCAATTAACTGAGCTTCCTTATATTTATTTTTAAAATAAATTAAAATATATTTATATCAATGTTTAAAGCTTTTTAATTGTTTCATTGATTTTCTAAATCTCAAGTTAATGTATCCAGGGCTTCACACTTCTGGATTGGGACGGGATTGATTACTGATACCGATATATCCTGACATATTCTGGCTATATTCTGGCCTCATGAAGACTTCAGTACCATCCTGACTTGAAAGGTCTGAGGTTAAAAACAAGTATATAATTTTTAATGTCAATTACTTTTGAGTATTTGAGTAAGTAACATTTCAGGCAGAGTTGGATTAGCCCAGAAAAGTCAGGGATAACTTCAAGATGTAAGGTAAGCTATAAAAATTCAGACACACTATGTTTCACAGAACTCTCAACTATTTTATCAAAAATGTAAATCTGAATTATCTAATATGTATTAATTTCACAAATATGACAAATCTATTGGTGAAACTTCAAAAGATTTCTGTTTTGCCAGGGCACATCTGTTACTCCATTATCAGATTCTGTAGGCATGCTCTATTTCCTGTCGAGGTGAAAACTGTTGCATATGGAATTAGAAATAAGTAAAATTTAAAACAAATGGGATTTTTGGGTCTACTGATGGCTTGTAAGTTGGCGTTTTTTTTTGAGAAAATGTTATGGACAGGGATTTCTGTGTTATTTTCAGTAATTTAAAAATTTCTATTATAACGGAAGCACAAGAAACTTTAGGAGGGGAATTAACGTCTTATCTATCATACAAGTAGCAACTCAGAGTCTTTTTTCCAAGGTGAAGGAATCTAAAACCAGAGGGCATAGGCTTTAGAAGAGAGAAATTTAAAGGAGATTTGAGGGGCAAGTTTTTGTTTTACACAGAAGGTAAAAGGTATATGGAACAAGCTGCTAAAGGAAATGGTAGAGGCAGGCACAATTGCATGTATACACGACATTTACATAGATACTTGGATAGGAAAGAAGTACCGTAGATGCGCACTGGCCTAATAGGGACACACAGAATTAGCACAGATAGGCATTGTGGCCAGGATGGAAGACTCCGAATGAATGACCCAGTTCTATGCTGTACAACTCTATTACATCAGGAACTCACTTTACAAAGTCCAACTTTCCTGAAAGTGCACCATACAATTATGTACAAAATTATATCTTGTCGCAATATTTTCATAGTTCTTTGTAATTTATTTTTTTATTGAAGTTCATCAAAAAAACATTTCTATAAGATGTATTTCAGACATTGTACATATATATCATATAATCATATATATCACAAAATCTCCACAAAGTATTTATCTGGGGTATACACTTATAGAAAAGAGTGGAAAGAAAAAACAAGCAAAAGGAAAGAACTATGTACAAGTAGGGAGTGATCTTTTTTTTTACAACAGATTCATTGATTTGTGAGTTAATTTCTATTGAAATCCATGTTGTCTCAGAACTTCATTTATTTATTGAGATACAGCACAGGACAGGCCCTTCCAGCCCTTCGAACTGCATGGCCCAGCAACCCTTCAAAGTCAAAGCTAGCCTAATCACAGGACAATTTACAATGACCTAGGCTTTGGAATGTGGGAGGAAACTGGAGCAGCTGGAGGAAACATAGGCAGAACATACAAACTCCTTACAGGCAGCAGTGGGAAGTGAACTCAACTATTGTGCTAAGCACTATACTACTGTGCCCTAGTTAGCACGGAAACACGTTAATTCCTCCCCTATCTACGGTAACTATTTGAAAGTTACAGTTGGGTAAGCATTGATTATGGAGGAAGAGGAATTTCATGTTGCACATAATTACCTTGGCTATTCCCTTCATTGGACTACACAACTCAAACGAATTCCTTTTGTAATCTCCAGGAATACAGCCCTTGCTGTTCCAGCATTCATTTTCATTTATTCACATCAATCTCTAAAATTATCCTCATCAGACTATGCTGCACATTCTTCTGGACTTTTACATTCTTTTTCTGATAATTGGGGCAAAATTATATTTTCTTACTGTATTTATGTACTTTCGCAAGATTTCTTTATTGGCCACGTCAATCATGATATTTTAGTTTTGAGATCCATGACTTTCTACCTATCAGTTTAAGGCAGATTTCGAATCTGTGATTTACTAACTAGCTCTTAAGTTTCACCACAATCACATATTGGGGAGTCAATTTAATTCAGCTAACTAAAAATTTAATTCAACAATTTTGCTATTTATCAACAATTGAAAGGAAATTTGAGACTAAGGGCAATTTCTGTGCCATTTTGCAGCAAGCTGGAAGTTTGACCAAGCCGCGCTGGCCTCTATCATCCTTGTAATCCCAGCATAATTTCTGTATTAGAGTGCATGGCAAGACTTCATTCCCATGTCATCCTGGGAACACCCACAACCAGGCACCTCTGCAACAATACACTCTTTGCACCATAGCATCTGAATAAAGCAGTCATCCCTCTATCCCATGTCTTTATCCACTTTGGTCACACCCCCTCAACAACACCCATTATCAACCTGTACACTACTAGAGTGTCAAGGTATTTTCAGGCTCCTGTCTAATGTGTACTGGAGAACCTCTTCTTCCCCTTATCACAATAAGGAGATTAACTGTGGCCTCTACTATGTTTTCTGTGCACCTCTGGTTTTCATTGTCCTGATGCTGATGCTGAGCTGTCTTGGCTGGAGACCAAAAGGGTGTGGTTAAGAAGTAATATTGGAGGTATATCTGTCAGGAATGCACCTTCCTTACAAGATATTAAGCAGTTGTGATGACCAAAGAATGACTTCAACTGACCACAAGAAATATTCTCTCATGCTGGAGCATGAGCTGAACATTTAGGAAGTTGAAACTGGTGTAACTCAATTCCAGGTTCTGACAGAGACTTCAAGATGCAACAAGGATGCAGCATTTGACAGATGTAATTGTAAGAAACTCAGAAATGTTGAAAAAAATACTGCACCTGCTAAGCTACATCTTCTGATCCTGAAGAAAAGTCAAGGAAGTCACTTTTCATACAGCATAGAGCTTTAGTCATTTCAGAAATGCTCTACTATGCAATTAAAAATTATCTTGAGATTAGGGAGAGGACTGTAACAATGGCCTTGACTTCAAGTTACAGACAAGTCCAGTCATTGGTAACAAAAAGCCATAAGACCATAAGTCAAAGAAGCAGAAGTCGGCCATTCAGCCCATCAAGTCTGCTCCATTTCATCATG
Organism: Hemitrygon akajei; assembly: GCF_048418815.1. Lineage (NCBI taxonomy): Eukaryota > Metazoa > Chordata > Chondrichthyes > Myliobatiformes > Dasyatidae > Hemitrygon > Hemitrygon akajei. The sequence continues at coordinate 100,207,514 of NC_133136.1, forward strand.
ATCTGATCCAATCTCCCCTTTAGTCCCATTCCCCCGCCTTCTCATCATAATCTTTGATGCCCTGACTACTTAGATACCTATCAATCTCTGCCTTAAATACACCCAATGACCCAGCCTCCACTGCCGCCCGTGGCAACAAATTCCATAGATTCACCACCCTCTGGCTAAAAATTTTTTTTCACATCTCTGTTCTGAATGAGCGCCCTGCAATCCTCAAGTCATGTCCTCTCGTACTAGACTCCCCCACCATGGGAAACAACTTTGCCACATCCACTCTGTCCATGCCTTTCAACATTCAAGATGTTTCTATGAGGTCCCCCCTCATTCTTCTAAACTCCAAGGAGTACAGTCCAAGAGTGGTCAAACATTCCTCATATGTTAACCCTCTCATTCCTGGAATCATTCTAGTGAATCTTCTCTGAACCCTCTCCAATGTCAGCACATCCTTTCTTAAATAAGGAGCCCAAAACTGCACACAGTATTCCAAGTGAGATCTTACCAGTGCCTTATAGAGCCTCAACATCACATCCCTGCTCCGATACTCTATTCCTCTAGAAATGAACGCCAACATTGCATTCGCCTTCTTCACCACCGACTCAACCTGGAGGTTAACCTTAAGGGTATCCTGCATGAGGACTCCCAAGTCCCGTTGCATCTCAGAACTTTGAATTCTCTCCCCATTTAAATAATAGACTACCTGTTTATTTCTTCTACCAAAGTGTATGACTGTACACTTTCCGACATTGTAATTCATTTGTCACTTCTTTGACCATTCCCCCAATCTATCCAAGTCTCTCTGCAGACTCTCTGTTTCCTCAGCACTACCGGCCCCTCCACCTATCTTTGTATCATCAGCAAACTTAGCCACAAAGCCATCTATTCCATAATCCAAATCGTTGATATACAATGTAAAAAGAAGCGGCCCCAAAACGGACCCCTGTGGAACACCACTGGTAACCGGCAGCCAACCAGAATGGGATCCCTTTATACTCACTCTCTGTTTCCTGCCAATCAACCAACGCTCTATACACATATGTAACTTTCCCGTAATTCCATGGGCTCTTATCTTGTTTAACCCTGTAGTTATTGCTCATAAGAGATCCTAATAGAAGGATGGATTCTTGTAATAACCCAGAAGGAAACTGAACCCTTCTCTAACTCCTCTTGGAATCCATGTGTATACCTGCAGCCCTTCCTACGCTTATGATCTAAATTCTAATGCTTCGATAATTCCAGTGGGAACACCCTTCAGATGCTCATTTGAGAGTAACTTACCAAGTTCTAAAATAACAGCTGAAGTTTCAGTGGTAACTGGAAGCAAGTTTTAGGATGAGATGTGGAGAAACATGCAGGAATTTTAATGGGAAGGGAAACTTTAGAGGAGTAAGTGGTGTGTTAGTGCATATCATCCACATTTGATTGGGACAGGGTCACAGATTTAAACTAAGTTCATTTTCTTCATTCATCATTTTTTCATTATTAGTTTAGTCCCCTAAATTACGAGAACAGTATTATCTGCTCTAAGCAATTACATTAAGTAAAAAGCAGAAACAATAAGAAGTGGAAACGTCACCAATGAAAATATTAACATTCCAAGAAATAGTTTTTATAAAAGAAAGTATGCAAACATAAAGGTGGTTAATAAGCTGCTGGAGTATTCCAAAGTTTAATAATGCAAGAATTTTCACAGTAAGTAGTTAAAATTAGAAAAAAGCACAAAAGTTTGCCAGAGCTGTTTGTTCTGCTAACCGGAAGATACCTTGATATTCCTGGAAATTACAGTGGACAGCAAACATTTGCAGCATTAAAATTATCTAGCATATTAGTTGAATACAGTTATTAGCAGAAATTGTCTTAAACACTCCTGACTATTGACAACTGCTTGAACTTTCATAGATAAGAATAAACTGTGAACAAGGTTAAAAATACACACATCTACAGAATTATCTTATATTTATCATGTAGTATTTACTTCATGTTTAATGATATTTATCACGATGTGTTCATATATTGATATGGATAAGTAATATATCCGAACTAAATTCAATTCAGCACTGAGGCAGCATAATAAACGCTACAGACTTAAAGTAACAGGTATTCCGCCAAACTGACACAATACAGAAATCTATAGTTAGACATCAATAAACTAATAATAAATCAATAAACTAATTCCTTACATCCTTTTCACGCTGAGGGTAGCAGACACCAACAGAATCAACAAACTCATTCGTAAGGCCAGTGATGTTGTGGGGGTGGAACTGGACTCTCTGACAGTGGTGTCTGAAAAGAGGCTGCTGTCCAAGCTGCATGCCATCTTGGACAATGTCTCCCATCCACTCCATAATGTACTGGTTAGGCACAGGATTACATTCAGACAGAGACTCATTCCACTGAGATGAAACACTGAGTGTCATAGGAAGTCATTCCTGCCTGTGACCATCAAACTTTACAACTCCTCCCTCGGAGTGTCAGACACCATGAGCCAGTAGGCTAGTCCTGGACTACTTCCACTTGGCATAATTTACTTATTATTATTTAATTATTTATGGTTTTATATTGCTATATTTCTTGGTTGGTGCGACTGTAACGAAACCCAGTTTCCCTCGGGATCAATAAAGTATGTCTGTCTGTCTGCCTATCATTGGTTGTTTGAATGGGAGTTAAACAGACAACATTAAGATTGCTTCACCTAACCTGCCTGTGCTGCTGGCTTCAGGCTTTTGTTTGGATAGTCTGTGGCGATCCTGCACAAGTTGGACTGTACGCTCAAAGAGGGGGGGGGAGGTTGACTGCAGGTAAACCAACGGGCCTGCCTTGCAGCATGAGGACAGCATTAACTGTAAGAGGTTCATGTTAAAGTTGGAGTTTAGCATTTGAAACAACTTTCAGTGCTTGCCTCTTTTCAGCTGCTTTGGTCTGAGTGGGTCCGAATATAATGTTCAGAGACTCCAGTTGTCACACTTTTGAAAGGATGTTAAATCCACATAATTCCATAAAACAGGAGATGTCTTTTCACTTCCACTGCAATAAATGACATGTTTATGCATGCAAAAGGTTCAAACTATGTTACCACTCAGCCTCATTGCTCCTGCTACCTCTTAATCACACCTTGCTCTTATTGAATTTTCACACCATTGGTTATCAATATATGGGAGAGAAGAATTCTCTTGCAGGTAACATCATGAATAGGAAATACATGGGTTTCCTGATTCATGATTTCTGCCAGTGCTGCAAATTTCCATCTATGCAACTTGTTCCTGAAAAGGTTTCTGCCTCAGTCCATGAAGCCCTCATTTTGGTTTAGTTTCCTCTGGATATTCTAATTTGCACAGACTAATTCACCCACTGCTCCTTTACTTTTCGACCTACATTGTCTCCAGAGAAGCAGCGACTCAGTTTTAGAAGTCTCTCCCTCACTCTCTTTTCCTAGAAGATCTTCCTTAGGCTATAGATTCCATTGTTTGAAAGAATAAGCACAATCATGTACTACGTAATATAAGGTGGATAAGATGATGGGAGCATTGACTGTGTGGATAGTCAGAGGCTTTTTCACAGGGCTGAAATGGCTAATTCAAGGGAGCATAGGTTTAAGGTGCTTGGATATAGATACAGAGGGGATGTCAGGGGTAAGTCTTTCACCCAGAGAGTACGGGTGCATGGAATGCACTACTGCCGATGGTGGTGGAGGCGGATACCATAGGGTCTTTTAAGAGACTCTTAGATAGGTACATGGAGCTTAGAAAAATAGAGGGCTGTGCAGTAGGGAAATTCTAAGCAGTTTCTAGAGTAGGTTACATGCTGGCACAACATTATGGGCCAAAGGGCCTGCAATGTGCTGTAGATTTCGATCTTCTATGTACGTAGTTGTTCATTTGCAACTCTATTGTAAAAAGACAACCACTGCATACCTGGCATACTTCGGGAATCTGACGTGTGGTCCTCCTATTCTTTGAAACTTTTGTGTAAGCATTAACGGTTTAACAAAAATACAATTCACTTGAATATGGATCATGGCCTAGTTACTTTATGTGGCCCCCACAGCCATCACTTTAAAAGCTTCTATAATGCGGGAAACTGTACAGCAGAGTTCATGTAGAACATACAACTTCGGAATTAACTCTGTTTCTGCATCATTTCTACAGAAGGTCGAAGATTCAGTTAAATCTTGCAGAAGCTATCCACATTACAATATCACTTCTGATCCTTTGCACAAAACTGACACCGACCGGGTATCAGTCAGTTTTCACAGATCTTTGCGGGGCAGAGCTTTCACAAGAACACAATATTTAGTAGCTCTAATACTTCAGGCGTCAAAGGCACTCATTAATAATTCATCAGGCCTGGTCAAACAGTTGTGAACACAATCATGTGATAAGTGCATTTTAGAAATTATACCCCATAAACATAACTGGTCATACTGAAGCAAAGGACAATGTATTGATGTGTGTAGGCATAAAATATATGATTGGATGAGGAGTTAAAGAGAAATGGCCAATTTAAGGAGTACTCAAGTTCTTTAGGGATTAGATTGCTGACTTTCAAGGGAGATATGAGCAAGCTGATTGCCTATATGCACGTAAGCATAATTCACATGGGTATCGTTCAGGTTGTTCAGATATTACCTTTACTTCTTGTAATTTGTGAAACAGAATTGATCATAAAGTTTAGTTAACCAAGTCATTATTTAATTATACTGAATCCACTCTGCCTGAGAACTCCATTAAAGCAGGGTAATAAAAGTTAGCTAAGCCCACGAGATAGTTGCCTACAGAGATCTGGTGTTTAATGTCTATGTCATGCATTGCTCCATTGTTGACCTTGGTTTGGTTGGAGATCATCTCTAAAACACTTCTGGCATGAAGCAACATCAAGCACACTCAGCAGCCAGCTACATGGAAATATCTTCACAAACTCAAAATTAAAATGCTGATGTAGGATCTCAGTCTGAAACGTTCACAGTTTATTCCACTCCGTAGATGCAGCCTGACTTGCTGAGCTCCGTCAGTATTTTGTGTGTGTCGCTCAAGATTTCCAGCAGCTGTATTATCTCCTGTGTTTATAACTTTTAGCTAACTTTTAAAACATTTTACAGAGCAAGGAATAAAATGAGGTATCAAGATAAAATTTGAACTGTCTAAAACTTCAAAAAACTTAACTGTGGTGGAATTTTGAAAACTGTGTTCAATTAATTAGGCTATAGACAAAATTATTTTCAGAACAAAGTATGGTTCCCCACGGTTATTATGGCTTGGCACAATAACAAAATCTCAGTTACCATCTCACTCAACCAGACTTAACTTTTTCAAGAATGTTTGCAGTTAAGGTTGAGGGTCTCCGTTGGTCAGAGTTGACCATGGATATTGCATCCCAGCTGTCTAGATACACAGGCCTGGACGGTACGTTATGGAGAGCAAGCTGTTGCTCATATAGCAAGCTCCTCCCCTCCATGCATCTGATCAACCCAAAGGAATGGCAGACACCGATGCAGTTTGGTACCAGCAGTATCACAGGAGTTGCCAGTCAACATTGAGGACTGCCGTAGGGACTCCAGCTCCAGATTTTTCCCTCGGGATTTATTCCCGAAGCCTTCCCCATGAGTGGGTTTAGCCGCAAAGCAGTAGAGGTTTGAGATCAATGTTTTCCTAGATGAGCTGCCAACCATAGCTAATGAGCCCCATTGCCCAAAGCGACTGTTTACAATGTATAAGCAATTCTCATCAAAAGATCTAATTGGAGATGTCACTAAGATTTACATTGGTAACAATGTGAAAAGCACACCCTGTGGAGGAGCAGAGCATCACTGACCACATGTTCTAGGTTTCCATATGTAACCGCAGAGTTAAAATGGCAGATGTTACTATGACTTTCATAGTGTGTTGACAGGAAATGGTAACAATTTTGCCATCATTATAACAGTAGAATCTGAACCAATGAGATACTCTCTGGAACACGCTCAAAATGTAATGTACACAGTATTTTAATAGTATGAGGGTGAGTTTTCTAAAATCATATGAAGCATTACTACCTGTACTTCTTTGCAACGTCCACCATCTTCAACGAGATCCCACCAACAAGCACATCTTTCCCTCCCCTTCCCCCTATTTTCTGCTTTCCACAGGGATCGTTTCCTATGTGACCCCCTTGTTCATTTGTTCCTCCCCATTGATCTCCCTCTGGGCACTTAGCCTTGCAAGCGGAACAAGTGCCACACCTGCCCCTACACCTCCTCCCTCACTACCATTCAGGGCCCAAACAGTCCTTCCAGGTGAGACCACACTGCACCTGTGAGTCTGTTGGGGTGATATACTGTGTCCGGTGCTCCCAGTGTGGCCTCCTGTATATCAGTGAGATCCGACGTAGATTGGTTGACCACTTCACTGAGCATCTATGCTCCATCCACCAGATCTCCTAGTAGCCACCTATTTTAATTCCACTTCCCATTCCCATTCCAATATGTCTATCCATGACCTCCTCTACTGTCGTCATGAGGCCACATTCAGGTTGGAGGAACAACACCTTACATTCCGTCTGGGTAGCCTCCAACCGGATGACATGAACATCAATTTCTCAAACTCCCGGTAATAGCCCCCTCCCCCCTTCACCATTCCCCATCCCCTTTTCCCTCTCTCACCTTATCTCCTTGCCTGCCCATCTCTGGTGCTCCTCCCCCCTCTTCTTTCTTGCAGGGCCTTCTGTCCTCTCCTATTAGATTGCCCCTTCTCCAGCCCTGTATTTCTTTCACTCGTCAACTTCCCAGGTCTTTCCTTCACCCCTCCCCCTCCCGGTTTCACCTTTCACCTCATGTTTCTTCCCCACCTCCCGCCTTTTAACTCTACTCCTCAGCTTTTTCCTCCAGTCCTGCCGAAGGGTTTCAGTCAAAACATTGACTGTACTCGTTTCCATAGATGCTGCCTAGCCTGCTGAGTTCCTCCAACATTTTGTGTGTGTTGCTCAGATTTCCAGCATCTGCAGATTTTCTCTTGGAGTTGACCTTCCGTAGGATTTTCTGTTCAAAGGCACTGGTGTTCCCATACCAGGACATGATATAGCCAGTCAATACACTCTCCACTATTGTTATTTTTTCTCTTTCTCTTATTTATTCATGTTGCTGGTAGTTTAATATAACTTTCCCAGGTCCAAGAATTTCAAGGCCCAGTAGTTTTGCTATTCTGATAGTACAGCATGTTTTACTGTATTGCTACGTTTCATTAACCAGCCCATAAATGGATTGCATACTCTGTCAGTTACAGACCATTTATCTGTGTTGCTATACCCATTCCAATATTAGTCTTATATGGATGAATAGTGATCCCAAACCAATAATAGACCACATGTAATTCACAAAGATCCTAAAGCATTCGTTATACTATATTTTTTATGGCACTGTTTTTAAAAAAAATTCTCAGACCAGCTGACTTCTTTTATATCTAATTGTAGCAGTATTTATAGACTTTCAACAGTGGGAGTTTCTGATTTCCTGCTTTATCTGTCTATTTACTCCTGCTCAAATGTAGGACACTATTACTTGGCTAAATTATTTGATAATTTACAGAAATGGAAGACATCTGGTTTCACTGCTTGAAAAGAGACATTAACACTTCAGCAGCTGTGCAAACTTTTTATAGAAGAAACAAGAATAACTGCTGTAAAGGAACCACTGTAGATTAAATTTAAATAGTTGAAGAATCAATCACATGCATAATTTATCATTTTCTCTAAACTGTCACAAAGAAATAACAAAAATACAAATTATGTTACCTCGGTTCTAAAGCATAATGTTCACGAAAACTTTTTTTGCACATGTGTGGGCTTTTTTTGGCAAATAAAATGGAAAACTATGCAACGTACCAGTTTTGAACTCTTGTTTACGTGCTGCAATATTTCACTCTCAGTCCAGACTCAGAACATTGTAATTTATGAACAGACAACAATTTGCTCCTTGTAACAGCAAAGCTCAATGCTACCTACATAATGCTGCTTATTTTAAATTAACCAACAAATAACTTTAAACTAACCGATAAAAATGTTTAAGTTGCAATTGTTCTTTTGCCAGATTTCCACCATTCTTTTCCAGTTTAAAATACTATATGCTTCTAACTTTATAAAGGACTTTTTTTAGTGAAATGAAACAGTATTCTCATTAGAGTCAAGCACACTGTGGGAAAGACTGTAATGTGCAGCAGCTTCTGGAGTTCCTAAGCATGTTGTATTTCCAACCCACTGACCTCCAAGTTTACCTGCAGCCCGTTAAACTACATCTGATACATTCTCTCAGAAGGCGTGTTAGTTGTCCAAATTAACCAACTCTGGTCTGGATTTTTAAACTTAGCATTGGGTTTTGTTTTTCAAAGCTTCCTGGTCCTCACCAGTGAAAGCAAAGCACAAGCAGAATGGAAAGTGCTAGTGCTGAACCCCCCCTCCCCCCCAGTAAATATTATGTTTTCCAGCTTTGTTGGAAAAAGTGCATTCTCACCACTTACGCTAAGAGCTTACTTTTCATTCATTCAGTGATCTACAGTTTGAGGTTCGGAGGCATCACACTGGACCCACCAACAAGGTGACTCTAAACTGCCTTGTTAGTTAAAAATTGGATAGAATTCATTTATGCTGCCATTGCTAGTTTTTACCATCCAAAAACAAATTAAAACATATATAACTAGCTAATTTCTGCTGATGCAATAAACATACTAAGCCTGGTTTTATACACTTTAGGAATCTTCTGTACATTACCACTTTCCTTTCATGGTGATGACCTTTGACCTCAATACATATTTGGTAAGAGGCATCAGTACAGTTTGGGAAAACTAAACAGTTAAGTTTCACCGTCCACTTCCATAAATGGACCTTAAATCGGAAAAGTAATTCATTTGCATGGAGTCTAGGTAAACATGAGAAGACTTAGGAGTCAAACATTGTTGACTATTCTCAAGATTAACAGAACAAAACCACGTGCACATACAATCAAGCTGACATTCAGGAAGATGATGATGAAAATACCTACTTTATCTGGCTACAGTTTGGAATGAATTTAACTTATTTAATATTAAATGAACTATGTGGAATACAAGCGTTTAGTAGAGAATCAATTTGAACCAAACCAGTAAACAAATGAAATTGTGCTAGTTTGCAGCATTAAACAGAGCCCTAAGAAATGACTATCTGCTTCTTTGCATGACCGTTCTCCAAAGCAGGGTTTCTGGCTAGCCCTGTGGAAGTTGCGGTAAGGCAAGGGTTAAAGACAACATCCAGGCAAGGATAGCCTGGGGCAGCTATAGTCAAGGGAGACCTTTGATGTGAGATTGCTGGAGCCAACCTTGCCCATTGCAGACAGATAGGCAGCGGAGACTGTAGTAGTGTGCACTCAAACCAGACAAGTTAGGCCTCTGTTGTGAGACCTTTCATATAGCGTTTCTTTACACAATCGGGGTTGCTGAGTAGATAAGATTAAAGAAAGTATGTGAAAAACACCAACAACCAAGGGACAATTGCTTTACAAACTTCAAAATATCATAAAATGTAACTTTTAACACCTCTATGGTGAATGGTGATTGATCTTGCAAATAAGGAATTCAAACATATACAATTTACTGAATGGTCAATACCTGTAACATAATAGTCAATTCTGTAGAACAATCACAAGCAAGAGAACATCTGCAGACACGAGGAAATCTGCAGATGCTGGAAATTCGAACAACACACACAAAATGCTGGTGGAACACCGCAGGCCAGGCAGCATCTATAGGGAGATGCGCTGTCGACGTTTCGGGCCGAGACCCTTCGTCAGGACTAACTGAAAGGAAAGATACTAACAGATTTTAAAGTAGGAGGGGGAGGGGGAAATGTGAAATGATAGGAGAAGACCGGAGGGGGTGGGATGAAGCTAAGAGCTGGAAAGGTGATTGGCAAAAGTGATACAGAGCTGGAATCAGCATCTGCAGATGCTGGAAATCCAAGCACCAGACACACACAAATCTGGAGGAACTCAGCAGGCCAAGCAACATCTCTGGAAAAGAGTGCAGTTGTCGTTTTGGGCCGAGATCCTTCAGCAGGACTGGAGAAGAAAAAGCTGAGGAGTAGATTTAAAAGGTGGGCGAAGGAGAGAGAGAAGCACAAGGTGATGAGTGAAACCTGGAGAGGGAGGGATGAGGTAAAGAGTTGGGAAGTTGATTTGTCAAAGAGAGAGAAGGCCATGGCAGAGAAAAAGGGGAGGAGCACCAGAGGGAGCTATAGGAGGGCAAGGAGATAAGGTGAGGGAAGGAAAAGGAATGGGAAATGCTGCAGCGGGGTGGGGGGGGGGGGGGGTCATTACCAGAAGTCTGAGTAATCGATGTTCATCCCATCAGGTTGGAGGCTACCCAAACGGAATATAAGGTCTTGTTCCTCCAACCTAAGTGTGGCCTCATCACGACAGTGGAGGAGGCCATAGATGGACATATCGGAATGGGAATGGGAAGTGGAATTAAAATGTGTGGCCACTGGGAGATCCTGCTTTCTCTGGTGGACAGAGCGTAGATCCTCGGCGAAGCAGTCTCCCAATCTATGTCGGGTCTCAGCAATATACAGGAGGCCACACCAGAAGTACCGAACACAGTATATCACCCCAACAGACTCACGGGTGAAGTGTTGCCTCACCTGGAAGGACTGTTCAGGGCCCTGAATGGTAGAGAGGGAGGTGGCATAGGGGCAGCTGTAGCACTTGTTCTGCTTGCATCTGCAGTGCACAGATACTGTATATTAAATGTACAAATATTAGGAGAGAAATAAGAAAAACTCAAAAAAATAAGTTACTTCAAATAGTCTAACAGGAAGGAGAGCCATCACTTCCCTGGCTATAGGTTGACTCACTATAGAGACTAATGGCCAAGGATAAGAATAACCTTATATAATGCTCTTTGGAGTAGTACAGTTGTCTTAGTCTATTACTAAAAGTGCTCCTCTGTTCAGCCAAGGTGGCATGCAGAGTGTGAGAAACATTGTCCAGAATTGCAAGGATTTTATGTAGTGTCCTTTGTTCTACCACAGCCTCCAGTGTGTCCAGTTTGACTCCTATAACAGAGACAGCCTTTCCAATTAGTTTATTGAGCTTGTTGGCATCACCTATGTTGATGCCATTTCCCCAGCACACCACTGCATACAAGATTTTACTGGCAAAAACAGACTTGTAGAACATGTGAAGGAGAGGGCTGCATACTCCAAAGGACCTCAGTCTCCTCAGGAAGTAGAGGCAACTCTGGCCCTTCTCGTACACGGCCTCTGTGTTGGTGCTCCACTCAAGTATGTCATACAGGTGCACCCCCAGGTAATTGTAGGTCCTCACCGTATCCACATTCTCACCATCAATAGTAACAGGGAGCAGTTCAGGCTTAGTCTTCCATCACCATCTCCTTCGTCTTTCTGATGATGAACTGCAGATGATTCAGCTTGCATCATTTGACAAAGTGCTCCACCAGGACGCTGTATTCATCCACCCATCCTCCCTTTTTACACTCAACTATATATCATTCTGAATGTCCTTGAAGATACCCTCAAATAGAAGGGATTGTGTTAGTCTTCACAGCATACATTACATGGACAGTAAGTAACATGTTATTCTACAAATATTGCTGCCAGTTGAATGGATTAGCCAGAAACAGATGCTGTACTAAGTTACTCGGCCCAGAACAGGGGTTCCCAAACCATTTTTTCTGCCATGGATCTTACCATTAACCAAGGGGTCTGTAGGCACCAGGTTGGGAACCCCCGGCCCAAAAGTGATTCCGGGTCTGTGCTAATATAATTGGCAGAATTTCAGCCAGCTACCAATTGATGTAAAACAGGTGATTTTGGGGCACTATCGTTGGCAGAAGAAATTCATGCCAATTGCTGTCCAGTTACCTCTGCTGAGACATGTACATAGGTGGCTATCTGCTGCCATATTCCAAGAGCTGCCAATGCAATTTCATCCTTGACAGATATCCAAGGCTCATATAAGAAAAAATGGAGGGTTACCTTACAGAAGGTTTCTATTCTAGAAACCATATATGTAAAAGCATCAGTTGACCTCGGAAGAGATGGGAGGAAAAAGGAAAGTAATTACAAATCCTAAAACTAATCACTTCAATAACTTTTCCTGATTTCTGGTGTAAGGAAATACCTTTAATTAAACAGTTACTGTATGGAAAATGCAAGCACTTTGTTTTTTAAACATAAGCAAGTTTATATAAGGAACATGTAAATATTTGGATGCCATGGTAACATAACAGTTAGTGTGGCGCTATTACAGCTCGGGGCATTCTGGAGTTGGGAGTTCAATTCCAGCGCCATCTGTAAGAAGTCTCTGTACCACCTCCCCAAGGAAAGTGTAAGTTTTCCCTCGGGTTTCCAGTTTCCTCCCACAGTCCAAAAACGTACCGGGTAGGTTACTGTAAATTTTCCTGTGATTTGGTTAGGATTAGTCGGGGTTGTTGAGGTGGCGTGGCTCATAAAGGGCTGACTCCACACTGTATTGCTAAATAAATAATTAAATTTTTCAACAATATGAAGAATTCATAGGCAGTAGAAATACACAGTACATGCAGATGTGCATCACATAATTTATGGAATTCGTTGAAAATTTGAACATTTTAAATGAATAACAGATCTCTACAGAGACCTATAAAGGCAATGAAGATATAAATAAAATCTATTGTTTATATTTCCATAGTTCAGTCCAAGATAATTCAGTGACCATTAAGAAACTGTTAAACACTGGAATCTTAGTTGCGATATGATTAAATCTGATCATTTAAGAGAAATTATTCATTTCTGCAAATAACAGCTGTAAAAAAGATTCACTTCTCTAATACAAAAGATTCACTTTTCAAATACAATAAAGGACCTACAAGTTGTGTAAATTTTTTGAAGGTATAGTTTGTTTCTCCTCAACTGCACAACACCTATATTGTAAAAATGATAGAGATAATCTATTTACATTTCTTGTCAAGAAGCAATATAATGGTAGCCAGAGTATAATAAATCATTTGTATTAAGTTTCTTGGCCCATTCCTGTTCTGAACACTCCTATTTTGGAATGGCTCCAACTGTTCACAAAAGTGAACCAGCATTTGTGATCTCCTTGAAATATTTTACAAATACACACGGTATAAAATAGACAATTTAAGTCTTAATTAAAATAATTAAACAATAAACTTTAAAAGAAAAACAGGCAAAATGTGCATTATTTTTTGTGTGCAGCGCAAGGTATAGGCAAATTTGTGATTGGCTAAACATAGCCTATGAAATTCACATACAATTTTTCACCAAATATTGCCAATAAAGCCCAAGATTAGATTTCTCATTTCAATATGCAAAGAATGTGACATTGGTCTCTGTAGAGGTAGTTAATAGTGCTATTTCTATGCCACTCAGTCAGCCGTCTCCACACGGGAGGAGTTCACATACTATACAAGCAGAGTTATTAATAAAGTTTAGTTGAGTATCCTGCATGCTGCCATCCTGATGTGCTCTGTATTTCCTCAATAACGAACGCAACAATCACCAACACAGCCCAAGAACATCAACTTTTATGAAATGTGGAAATTTCAAATGTTTTTTTCTGCTCTATGGAAGTGCAGGATGTCAATTGACATATGAAATACAAATATGATGTGGTCATCTTCCTTGAGCTTTATCTTAACTTGTACTTTTCAGCTTCAGAAGCTTATACAAAATACTTATATATGTTTTAAAAGTTCAAATGACTATACCACAATAATAAATATATTAACGGCTGCCTCCATATGTATTGAAACTGTGACTGAAATTCTGATGATAATCTACTATGAAAGGGATATTGAAATCAAAAACATGAGAAAATCTGCAGATGCTGGAAATCCAAAGTAATACACACAAAATGCTAGAGGAAAAGATTAAACAATCAACATTTTGGGATGAGACCCTTCTTCAGAAACCATAACCATGCATTATATCATTAAATTGAGGTTTTTGATATTAACAGAAGAATGAGAATGCATTTCAGAATCTAATTATAGTACCCTCATTCTCCCCTTAACAAATCTGAATGAATCATTGCTTCGTATGAAAACAAAATTACTCAAGAGCAAAGTATGAGTTTGGTGCTAGCTACAAGTCCAAACTTCAGAGAAGAAACCCGACCTCATAAAGCTTTACAGGTCTGTGTCTCTACATCTGCTTGGACTAATGAAAGCAGCACAACTTCACCATGAGGAGACCAGACCAATGGCCTTTTCTACTGTTATCCTAGCACTTGTGTGGCATTAATTTGAACCTGCTCTCTGTTGCTGTAGTTGGAAAGTGCATGTGTAATCAGCCATAGAAGGCAGTGCTGGCTGCTGAAAACTTTTATCAATGAAGCCTCCCTCAGGATGAAGGAGTCATATATGTTTTCATCAGCAACACATACAAAATACTGGAAGAACTCAACAAGTCATGTAGCATCAATGGATGGTCATCAGAACTTAAAAGGAAGGGTGCAGAAGCCAGAACATGAAGATGGTGAGGGCAAGGCGTACAAACTGGGAGGTGATAGGTGAGCCCAGAAGAGGGAGAAGTTCAGTAAGTGGAGGAAAGAGGATGATGTAAGAAGCTGGAAGGTGATAGGTAAAAGAGGTAAAGGGCTGAAGAACAGGGGATCTAATTGGAGAGGACAGTGAATCATGGAAGAAAGGGAAGGAGGAGGAGAACCAAAGGGAGGTGATGGACTGTTTATTCTTCTTCATAGATGCTGACTGACTTGGAGAGTTCCTCCAACATCTTATGTATGTTACTTAAGATTTTCAGTATCTGTAGCATCTCTTGAGTTTGTGTGTCCGTATCACAATAAGCTGGTTGTGAAGAAATGGTAACTGTTCCTGGGGATGAAAATCCTATAAATGACTACCTGTACTCAGAGAAATCCTGAAATATAGCCTATCCAAGTGCCCAAGATGGTACCAGCCGCTCACCAAAACGGAAGGTGATTAAATATCTTTTTTTCCCTGAATATAGTGCCTGGAAGCGGCAGTGAGCAGCAAACTGTGAAACATGTAAGATATTGCCGTGGGGAAGTTAAGCATCAAGTGACTTCCTCCACAGAAAGTACAGCCTTTAGATCTTTATGTGAAAACCCGCTGAGAAGAAATTGGATTCACCCTTTCTGCTTCCATTAAATTCATTGCCAGGTGTTTGCAAATTGACACACGCTTTCTCCCTTTTCTGCCCTTCACCTAAATTAGGTGATGTGATCTTCCTTAAAGATTATTAAATACGAAAATAACTAGATTTGCAAAATATGAAGGGGAGATTTTATTTAATTTTAGAGATACAGTGTGCAACATGCCCTTCTGACCCACTGAGTCATGCCATCCAGCAACCCAGTGATTTAAACCCCCAGCCGAATTGCAGGGCGATTTCCAATGACCGATTAACCTGTGAACCAGTACGTCTTTTTTTCTGTGGGCGGAAAGCAGAGTATCCACAGGAAACCCACAAACACACGGGAAGAACATACAGAGGATGCTGGAAGTGAACTGAGAACTCTGAAATTCAGCTCCGAACTCTGATGTTCCAAGCTGTAAGTGTTGTGCAAAGTATTATGCTACCGCGGAACCCCTTTCAGTAGAAGATCACTCTCCACACCAATGGTTTATTCACTCTGTAATCACTACAAGGCTGTAAAAGCAGATGTGATATATTTCCTACAGTATTTCTACTTGAAACCGAACTATTTTAAAATTGCACGGTAACATAAAAAGTGTACCTTGTTGCTTAGGTCCAAAAGTCCTTCATTCAATAAATTAGTCAAGTTTACCATTTCCAAAACGCTTAAAAAAATTCACATTACGCCTTTTAGGATAGTGAAGAAATTAAAATTTACAAACAAAAAATGTAAAATGGAAAGGTTTATCAGTTACATCCATGGATACTTTAGTATGACACATTTGCCAACAAAACAATGACATTCATTTTAAATAAACTATAAAAACTATATTGTCCACTTCTGGAGATTACTTTTCACTTTTATTAGAATTTCTTCCTTATAAATTTAATGTTGCATAGTTAAATTATACATGTAATGTGTAGATTCAAAACAAAAGTCTAGAAATTAGGTCCTGCATCATGTTTATTGGGTGTTAATCATGCAAAATTTGACCATACCTGGAAGAAATCATGCTTTCAAACATTCTCTGGTGTAATTATACTGATTGCATTAGCATGCTGATCTTTTTCTCACATCAGGCTCCAATCTAATGATGTCATTAAGTATACATATATTGTCAATTTTTGCCTGTACTGATATAAACTACCACTGTACTAAAAAGAATCCAAGAACACTGATTGCATTGTGACACTTTGTTGTTTTACCTACTGCCTAAGGGAAATGGGACACCTAATGGATGATTTCGGACTGACTGCAAACTGCACAAACACAAACAAGGGAAAATCTGCAGATGCTGGAAATCCGAAGCAACACACAAGACACTGGAGAAACTCAGCAGGCCAGGCAGCATCTATAGAAAAGAGTACAGTCGATGTTTCGGGCTGAGACCCTTCATCAGAGACTGCAGAAATTTCACTGTCTATAGCGAGTGATCTCTGCAGCTTTTAGTTGCCGGATATCCATTCTTTGGATGCCATCTTGATAACAATGCAAGCAGAACCTCATCTCACTGACCACAAAGGATCTCAGGGTAGAAATCAAAGATGTGTTCATCAGCACCAGCTATTAAATATTGATTTAAACTGGATATCCTTTATCCACATCATGAGCTATCAATACGTAATTGGCCACATTTTCCTGACTAGGCTACTCTTGTCAATGTTGCTTCATAAAACGTGTCTATTTAATGATACAGCGCAGAGTAGGCCCTTCTGGCCCTTTGAGCTATGCTGCCCCAGCAAGTCCTTGAAAAACCCGATTATTCCTAACCTCATCACGGGATAATTTACAATGACCAGTTAACCTACATGGTATGTTTATGGACTGTGGAAGGAAACAGGAGGACACAGAGAAAACCCATCCATTTCACAGGGAGGATGCACAAAGACTCCTGATAGAACAGTGCCGGAATTGAAAGCCGAACTCCGGAATGCCCCTACACGTAATGGCATTGTGCTAACCGCTACACTACCACGGTACTGCCCCCCCCCCCCCGCCATATATTTTCCCCATTTGCAATGACAAGTTATAATGAGTTTTGAATTAAATATCTGATAAGCAAAGTTTAGGATTACTAACTGGAGAGTTCATTACTGCCTCAAAGTAACCGGACGTCCTCCTGCGTCATTCATCCAATCAGCCTACCTCATTTGCTGGGATGTCTGCAAAAGGCTTGATGACGGCTGCCAAGGGGATCTGTGACTGCTTGGCCATGTCTGCTGTGTTTGGAAAGCAGTAGGTTGTACAGCGGATGAAACGAGGGCTCGCATTTCCTTTAAGAGATAAATAAAATGGAAACTAAACATTGACTGCACTCCAAAACAAACAATTAAAGGTATCCCATTGTCCCAAGACCAGCATGTACTTTTTGTAAGTAGTACGATAAGATCAAATAGTGTCAATAGATCCCCAGCACTTCAGATGTCAGAATTCAAACTCAAGATGACCTTTCTCAAAGTATCCAGGGTGACATCCCGGGAAGTAGCCTTATCAATACTATCTCCTTCAGCAAATCAGAAAGGCAAAGGGCTATGGTTAAATTGAAAACTCATCAAGGGTGAAAGATTTGAGAGCACTTCATTATTCCAGCTGCAAAAAATGCTATTACATGAAAAATAGAACCTATTTGGTACAGTGTTGCAGTACACCTCACAGATAGATAACGAAACTTGTTGTAAGTATTTTATTAGGATTAGAATATGGAAAAATATCACTCTTTCATTCTACACTGGGTTAGTAACTATTTCAATCATAATGTGACAACCTAAAGACTAATGCTAATGCTGATTTGCAACATAGTACAATTATTTATTGAACACTCTGCTACTACACACTAGGCATTATTTAATGTTCTGTCCCTTAACTGCATATTTGCGTATGGTTGAATGACGACATTACTTGAACTCAATATAGAATGCATCTCAACTATATAGACAACTACCATATCAACATCCATAGCATCGTAATTTGTAAATTGTGATGCTCAGGCCTAAAGATTTAATCACTGTGGAGGATTTCTTACTCCTGTGGATTTGCATCTTTCCTGACCTGGGAGGTCACTCTGTTTGTCAGCTGAGACTTGTGGTTCTGAAACAATCTCCGGCTCCGGGGCTTCCTCCATGGTGGTTATCGGAAGTGACTCTGGGACTGCAGGAAGTGGTTCTGACAGCTCTGGATACCTTTCTTGTGTATGCATTGGCATCCCAAACAGTGCACATCAAGCTGTTTGACCTACTGATCTATCACAGGCCACCAGACAAGGCTTTGAGCCAATGCTTTTATTTTGACCACGCCAAGATGACCAGCATGTACCTTCTCCAAAACTTTAACTCTCAGCTTGGACGGTACAACAACACTTAATCCCCACATAAGGTAACCGCCATCAAGCACAAATTTATTCTGGCAAGTTTATTTTTAAAAATTGTGGAACCGGAATTTCACATCATATCTACACGCCTCACTTAAAGTAAAAATGAAACTGAGAAATATGTGTATTATTCCCAGTCTCCTATATTTTTCTTTTGATTTCTTTGGAGTTACAGAACATAAGACAATGGACTCACTTTCAATGACTCTTCATCTCTTGTTCTCAATATTTATTGTTTATTTATTATTAATATTATTACTTTTTTTTGTATTTGCACAGTTTGTTGTCTTTTGCACTGTGACTGTTTCTCCATTTTGCTCAAGGCAGTCTTTCATTGATTCTATTGTGTTTCTTGTATTTACTGTGAATACCCGTAAGGAAATGAATCTCTGGATTGTGTATGCCATATACAGTATGTACTTTGATAATAAATGTAGAAACATAGAGATCTACAGCACATTACAGGCCCTTCGGCCCACAATGTGGTGGTGACCATGTAACCCACTATAGAAGCTACCTAGAATTTCCCTACCGGATAGCCCTGTGTTTTTCTAAATTTACTTTGAACTTTGGTCCTACATGTGTGCATCAGAAGTGGGTTCAGGTTCACCAAGGAAACATCTTGATAAAATCAAAGCTGTGATAAGGAGGCTAAGTAATCTGTGGTCCGTGCTATCTTACAGTTTGTAGAAAGTCTGGTGCTCACTTATTATGATTTCTTCTATCAAAAAGGAAGATGTAGTATTTCCTCTTGTGTAACTAGGTATAGGAATACCCTCGCTACATTGAGAACTAAGAGATCTTGCTGTTGTCATCTATTACAGCCCAAATTTGAGGGCCACAGATATCTAGTCCTGCATGTCAATTAACTGGCTGTCACTTCCTGGCAACCAACTCCTTGATAAAGCAGTAACAATGAGGGCTGTGTCTAATGTTAGTGAAATGTGAATACAAGTGTAAGGTAAGTATTATTAATGTTATCCAACATACAAAAACTTCTTTAAAAATTGATTTAAAATATGATAGCTTGTAGTCACCGGAGAGAACCAAGGTATATTACCAGATCTTGGGAAACAAATCAAAAGTCATCTGCAACAGGTTATGCATGAAAAGGTGTGAAATAGCAACAGGGCATTGAAACTAGATAGTGGCATTGTAGAGACAGAGTAACAAGGAAAACAGAAAGATTCAAGATCATTTAATGTCTTGACTCTGAATGTTGAGTTAATTAAGTAATATCACGATCTATTACAATGGGCTCCAGTTTAGGGCCTTCTTTTTCATGCTGGCTTCAATTGCTTTCTTTATTCTTCGTTTTTATGAATTCCAACATTTCAGATGGCAGAAATGTGTGATATCCTGTTACCAGTACATATTGTGGGAACAGAAGTACAATCGTCACCATGAGGACAAATTTAAAAGCCATTTATTAGCATTCAATAATCGGCAGAAAAATGTGATCAAATATACAGCACATCTAGAATGGTTGTGGAATAGATATATGAATGATCCATTATTACTATATTAGGGTAAAATATTTGGAGGTTGCTTTGTGGGATGCAGTTGCTTTGTACGATGGATTTAAATATCATGGAGTTGCATAGCATAGAAGCAGGCTCTTCAGTCTATCATGTTTTTGTTGACAGTTTTGCTCATCTGCACTGGGTCCTTATCATTCTGTACCCTGCCTATTTAAATACCGTGTCTAAGTGTCTCTTAAGAGTAGTGACTGTATTTAACTCCACTATCTCCTTGCAATGACATCAACCACTCGGTGTAAAACAACTCCCATCAATTCCCCTTTAAAACTCCTTCCTCCCACCTTAAACCTCTGCCCTTTTATTTTCGATGCCCCAACTTCCTGTCACTGCCTGTCAGGAGTTTGTATGTCCTCACCGTGAGCACGTGGGTTTCCCCTGGATGCTCCAGTTTCCTCCCACAGTTCAAAGGTGTACCAATTGGTGGGTTAATTTGTCATTGTAAATTGTCCCCTGTTAAATCGGGAATTGCTGGGCAGCACGACTATACTGAGTTATAGCTCAATAAATAAATAAATAACCCATGGGGAAAAATTTCTGACCAACTGCCCCATCTACGTCTCTCATAATTATATATCCCTTTATCAGAACACAACCCAACCTCCTACATGCAGAGAAAATAAACCCAACCTATCCAATCTCTCCCCATATCTATTGTCCTCCTATTCAGGCAATATCTTGGTGAATATCCTCTGCACTTTTTCCAATCAAATCGCATCCTTCTAGTGCGGTGACCAGATCTGCACACAATATTCCAAGTGCAGTCTAACTATTGTTTTGTAAAGCTGAAACAAAACATCCCAACTTTTATATCTTATACCACGAGGCATGAAGGCAAGCATGCCACACGTCTTCTTCACCACTCTATCTACCCACGTTGCCACTTTCAGGGAACTGAGGATTTGAACTCCCAAGTCCCTCTGTTCATCATCATTCCTTAGCTTTCTGCCACGCAGTGTACTGTCTTACTCCTATTTGACTCCAGAGCTTATTGCCAAATAGATTAATAAACATCTCCTACTAAGGAGGGTTGCAAACATTTTCTCTCTCAAAATTAAGAGAATTATTTTGTTCCCTAGGAACAAGAACAAGGAAAAAAGACTGTGCTGCATTATTTCAAACCGCACAAACTCAGTGTCCTTGAGATTCAATTTCACATTTCAACTATCATGTTAGGGATTAATTTAGGGTTGTTCTAGACTGGATAATGTGATAAAGTAATTAAAAGTAAGGCAACAGGTAACAAAAAAAGAATCAATGATGGGGGATATTTAGATATGTGTTTTTCATTGGATAACAAATTCAAATCTCTTCATTAATTCAGCATTATCAAACTGCTATACCTTGATCTTGTACAACACATTTAGTGGTAACGAGTGGAGGAACTTGGCCCCTAGTGTTTGTAGCAAAGAGCTGTCCCGATCGTCGAAGTTTATCTTCTTCTATGACCTGGATCTGAAAGAAATGCACAACCATTAGCACAACTGTATAGTACCTGCTGAAAATATTAGCACACAATAGCTTTCTCACTCATTTACAACTCTCTTTAAAAGAACATTCAAGTCAAGTTTATTGTCATTTCGACCATAAACTGCTAGTACAGTACACAGTAAAAACGAATCAACGTTCCTCCAGGACCCTGGTGCTACATGAAACAACACAAAACTACACTAGACTATGTGAGACAGCACAAGGCTACACTAGACGATGTAAAACAACATAAAAACTACACTACACTACAGACCTGCATAGGGCTACATAAAGTGTGCAAAACAGTGCTGGGCAGTACAATAATTAATAAACAAGACAATAGGCACAGTAGAGGACAAATTACAATATAATAATAAATGATGTGGATGTCAGTCTAGACTCTGAGTATTGAGGAGTCTGATGGCTCGGGGGAAGAAACTGTTGCACAGTCTGGTCATGACAGCCAGATGACAGGAGGGAGAAGAGTTTGTGTGAGGGGTGCATGGGGTCCTTCAAAATGCTGTTAGCTTTGCGGGTGCAGCGTGTGGTGTAAATGTCCATGATGGCAGGAAGAGAGACACCGATGATCTTCTCAGCTGACCTCACTATCCGCTGCAGGGTCTTGAGATCTTAGACGGTGCAATTCCCGAACCAGGCAGTGATGCAGCTGCTCAGGATGCTCTCAATACAACCCCTGTAGAATGTGATGAGGATGGGGGGTGGGAGATGGACCTTCCTCAGTTTTCTCAGAAAGTAGAGACGCTGCTGGGCTTTCTTGGCTATGGAGCTGGTGTTGAGGGACCCAGTGAGATTCTCCGCCAGGTGAACACCAAGAAATTTGGTGCTCTTAATGATCTCAACGGAGGAGCTGTCAATGTTCAGCGGAGAGAGGTCACTCCGTGCTCTCCTTCCAAACCCGTTAACTACAATCCTCTCCAGGAGCAAAGATACTGAGGGGACAGAAAAAGGTAGTGCTTGCCTGTTTGATTATCATGTCTGTATTCTTATCATAATTAGGTTCTTCTTCTGCTTCCAAGGAGAATTTTATTCTAGGAATATATCAATCAATGCAGAGAGAGGGAAGGACAAAGAGAGAGGGTAGTTTAATTTTCCAAACAATCTGCCATCTTATTGGATGAATGATCATAGGAACATTATTCTAAAAACAATAAATGCGAAGCTGGAATTATTTCATCACCTTCACTTTCACACTATATTATGCCAACCAACTATTTGAGCGTGTTAAGTCTTGTAACACTAACTATGGCTTATTTACCCTGTATATATAGATTAATAATGGAGAAAAGTCTACTTTAGTACAATAGGCCATGAAGGAAAATTTATGAAACTTTCAACACCGCTGTGTTATATCAGGTGGTGCACTAAGAGTTAAAAGAATTATGGGAGTTTAAATTTGTGAGGTGTTGCTTGACAGAATACAGAAACTTCATTCTAAATGTTTTATCGGTTAAGAATGTTAACTGGAATTGGCCGTGCTTCAGATGAGGCCAACAAACATTTTACATTTCTCTGGATCCTCTCTCTTAAGACTGTCATCAAAAATGCAGATAAACTTTCGCAATAATTCCATAATTTTGTGTCTGCATCAGACAAGCTTGACAACTTAAACATATGTACTTGGACCAACAGAATGCATAAACTGCTCATTGTTCATTTGGGTTATGGGTTAGAATGCTCAAGTAAACAACTTCCATTTTGTGCCTGCATCAAACGCCTAAATGAATACCTAAGCACATTTTAGAAATCCAGTAGATACTACTAGAAAGTTCAGTGCTGAGGTGTGGACAACGGTCACTGGCCATGCACTAAAGTTAATTCACAACCAAGGCTGCAACCAGATAGGCATTGCACACATCCAGCATTGTGTCACTTGGTGTTTCTCTCTCAGTCTTATAATCTTATTTAGCACATAGGGTAAATACCTACCCCATGGTTAATCTACACTTGAAATGCTGTGAGCGGTTCTGGTCCCTTTACTATAAAGTGGAAATAACAGGAACTGGATAATGTACGAAAAAAGAAATACTGGAAAGCAGTCTGAATTTGTTTTTCAATTAGAAGAATATGGAAAGAATGTTTGTACATAAAAGACTATGAGCTGATGAGGTATTCACATTAAAATGAGCTTAACAGGTATTTTCCTTCTAAGTGACAACTAAAACAGGGTTCATAAATATGGAAAATACCATAACCATTTCTGGTCTCCTTAAATCAGTTTTGTAAAAGATGCAGTTAGGGGCCATTAGATATGGTGTTGAGATAAAGCCAGTTGTAAAAACAGGCAAAAACGGTTGCTGTCTTTGATTGGAGGGCAATTGTCTTGAGATAGGGGTAGGGGGGAGGAAGGGGAGGGATGTGGTCAAATCTGATTGATTTTTGTATGTGAAGTGTACAGACTGGATTCCATTTGGTGATACATTGAAATAGGGAGATGAGGTCAGAGAAGAAAGTGAAGGCTAGATCCAAGTCAGATGTTAACACATTTATTTTGTTTCTAGAGAACAACAGACCTTTGTTACAGGCTGACACCTTTTGTTCTGGGCACCAACTTACTAAAATCCTTCCATTAAAAGTTGTTAGGATCAGGCATTGACTCTGAAAAAATAGATGCTTCAATGAATTTGGCATCAGAGCGATCTGCTGCACAAGTTTGATTACCTACATTGGTCAGAAAACAATTTCTATTTTTCCCTCTCTAAATTTGGCTTGGGACTTTTCTTTTCCGGAGATATCACATTGTTTTGTGTGGAGCAGAGAACACTTAGATATAATCCCGCATTCAGGAACAGCCTCTTCCCCTTCACCATCAGATTTCTGAACTGTCCTTGAACGCTACCTTGCCACTTTGATCTATTACACTATTTATTCATTTTTATATTTCTTATTGTAACCTATAAAATTTTATGTACTGCACTGTACTGCTGCCGCAAAGCGACAAATTTCATGACGTATATCAGTGATAATAATTCTGATTTCAGGGTGATGTAGTAATCTGGAAGAAAAAGAGAGCTGTAAGTGAGCAGAGGATCACGATACATTTGCTATAGCTTTAAGAAATAACAATTTCTGGTTTATACCTACCAAAAAACATTTTCTCACAAAGCACCCTTTTTCACATGCAGAGCAATTGAAAATCTGCTGCAGTTTATAAACTATAGCTTGTCATGACATAAAATTACTACATGAGCACACAGAGTTCAAATTCAGAATGTGAATCAACATCAAATCATGTCTTAGCTCATGTCATAAGATTCACTGAAATGTCATCAACAGTAATAAAATAAAATGTTCCAAATAATCATGTAATTAATCACCTACCAAAGTATATAAAAGTGGCAAATGAGTTTAACAGTTGAAGTTGGCTACATGCAAAGAGTTTAAGAATGGTTGAGACAGAAATTGAGACACACGGTAATAGAAAGGAGCAAGTCTACAAGGCAGACTTCCTCTCCCACAGATTACCAGAAAATCTCCCAAGACATCATTACGGCACAGGGCCAGCTTAATTCACTTGGGAGTTCTAAATTTATAAAGAAAATTGCAATACAGCAGTTTAGCTGGTGACTGCTTGTGCAGATCCACAGACATGGATGTTTTTAATAACTATTATAAGAAAATCTTGTTCTTGAGTTTTAGAGAGAATACTAACCAGGCTTTTTTGTTGTAAAAACACAAAATGCTGGCAGAACTCAGCAGGCCAGACAGCATCTATGGGAGGAGGTAGTGACGACATTTCGGCCCGAAACCTCATCACTACCTCCTCCCATAGATGCTGTCTGGCCTGCCGAGTTCTGCCAGCATTTTGTGTTTTTATTTATTTCCAGCATCTGCAGATTCATTCGTGTTGCCTTTTTTGCTGTGTTGTGTTTTGGCCAAATCAGATACTGACGCAGTTCACATGACCTATCTTTCTGAGAAAAAGGTCACCCTAAAATGCTTAAAGCAATTAGATGATGGTATAATCCCAGAAGTATATTTCTTTCTTAATAACAGATAACAACAGTGTATTTGGATATTTCCACACATTACCTGTTCCACAGACAGGAACATGATGTCTTGAGAGATGCAGAATCCCAGACCAAACGTAGAAGAAATTATCTAATTACTCTAGATTAATTAAACCAGTCCAAGAGATCGTTCTAGTGATGGAATCCTCATAGTATCTATTTTGTCAAAGTTAATCCCTAGTCTCAATCAAACTTTTACTGGAAAGATTTGCAATTATCGGCAGAAGTTAGCCTCAATTCCCCGCAACATATTCAAATCAAGGTAGTTTGGCATAGATATTAATATCAGCAGTATGCCTCAGTTAAGGTTTGGAGCTGTCCATTGTTGAAGATACACAAGAATGTTTAAACAAATATTTCCACCATACATTGTTAACAGCTTCAGGCTGAGGAAAAATTTTAGACAAACAATGCTAGTTGACTTCTCTGCTAGTTGCTACCAAAGTCAAAACAATTTTTTTAAGAATGTCATTATCTTGGTGACAGATATTACTATCTTCTCAATATAGTCCAAGAACAAGGTTATAATTCTCTTGGATAAAAACAACACAGAGAATGATGGGATTACTCAACAGGTCAGGCAGCAACTGTGGAGAAAGGGGCAGAGAAAATTTTACAGGTCCCATAAACATTAACTCCATCTTTCTCTTCATAGATGATAATTGGTGTGCTCACTATTTTCAACCTTTGTTTTATTTCAGATTTCCATTATCTACATTATTCTTCTTTTGTGATTCTAGTCTGATATCAATGCTTTCTCAACCTGTTCACCATGGAAATAGGGACGTATGTTCAAACAGAAGTGCTCCTCTGTTTTTCATTCATAGAAGTGAATGTGCTTCAACCAAAACTAATAAGAAACATAGGTTAACATAGTTAAGACTGTTAATATGGGAAAACTTACAAAATGTTAGATGGAATGTTCTTTTATGCTTGTGATATTATAAAATAGGGGTGTCTTTCACAAATCCATGCACTTAGTAACACAGCAACATTTGAACGAGATCGATCTAAACTCTGCTTAAAACAATATTCGTTTTTAAAAAAGACAGGTCTTCTTAACATTTTTAGTTTGACAGTGTTGAATATTTTTCTACTAATCAAGAGTCCATTAACCACAAATACCATCAAAAATATCCTACCTAACATAAAGATACATGATAATTTGATAGATCAAGTCAATCAAGAGACAATGGTAATTTTTTTAATGGTTTTAAAACTAAAATAATAAATTTGCATTTAGATATCTAAAATTTATCATAACAAATCAGAATATTATAATAGTTTTTATGTCTTGAATAATGCATTTCTTCAACCAGATAGTGGTATTTTAATCTTAAAAATAAATGCCTGGAAACTCAGCTTTGATTGAAAGAACTAACATGTTCCACATGCTACTTATGGCGTGTTGTACTCCACTCAGTATTATTTAATCAAACATGATACAACCTCACAAGTACAGATCTAAAATTAGGTCTAGTTTGTAATGGATTGAATTAAGATACCGACAATCATTTTCAATCTTCTGAAGACCAGGTTTTCCATGCTTATTTAAAAAAATACACAAAACATTTCACAAAGAGTGAGTGACTAAACTAAATATATAGTCAATCTTCTGGAAGAATTATAACAGACTGGCAGGTATCACAATTACAATAAGATTTGGCTGCTGGCAATGTGTTGTTTGGGTTGGATCTCAGACTCCCATCATATTTGGCAGTTAGCCAATACCTCCTCTACAGGGAACCATTCAAGTGAGGTCAGTTTTGGAAACATCACTCCAGTAGATCTCTAGGGAAGTCATGAAGTACTAAATCTTTCAGTACTGACAGAATACTAGCAGGTGTCCAAGGCTGGTACACAACTGGTATTGGATCTTCACCAAATTAGGCTCTCATACTAACCCACCTGCAATGTCAGGAGATTTAAATTTAACTGTGATGAAACAACAGTAGCAGACATCCGCTGAGCATCATAGAAATCCCAAACTAAGATCAGATCAAATGCTGAAATTGAGAATATTTCTTACTTTTCTGATTTCACAAATGTCGAAAGAACAGAAATGCACAACTATCAGATTTCTTTGAAACAAAAAGAACAGATCCTGTTGTGCATTTGATATGTCACTTAAAGTAAATTCGAACCAGGCCAGTATTCTCGGAATCTTGTGTCTTCATTTGAATTAATTTAATGCTCTGAAGTTACAAAACTCACCCGATCCCCTCCACTAGTAACACAGTTGTTACGTTCTCTTAAGACTACATACATTTTGTATCCAGTTGAGAGTGACACAGGAAATCCAATAAATTTACATGCTTAAAGTGTAATCCAAACGAAGAAAATCTGAAGGTACTAATAGTTTATGTTTATTACTGTACTGTACTTACCGGGCTAGGAATGGAGTCAGGGTCCAGTTTCTTCTGTTGAGGTCCCACAAGCTGTGCACCAGTTGCTGGTGCCCCAGGATAAGTTCCAGGATAATTTGACTGAACTCCCCTTTGCTGCCCTCCATATATACCTGCTGCACAGAACAGGAATAAACACCAGAATTTAAAATGTATTTCCTAAAGTTATCTCAACTAGATCAGTAAAGTTTCATGGATTATTCTTTTGTTTGCTGCCTTCAGAGAAACAGTACTATTTGTTTTAAAAGATTTGTTAACACAGACAAACACAACTTCTTCAAAAATGAACAACTAAAACTATATTCAATTTATAAATAGGAAAAGAAATGGAGGTAATTGTTTCCACTTACAATTTATATAATTTTTGAGAAGAGCACCTCCAACTGAAAGCAGCAATATAGTACTCTTGGTTTTATCAATTTCAATGTAAGTCAGCATAAACATTCAATAATCTCCATGTATTTCCGAGTGTTTAAACCAAGACATAAATCTAAAACACTTAATTAACAAAATGTTACCTTTTTTTGTTTTACATGGTCCTGAGGGGCACAATTATACTTCTTGCAATATCAGGACTGGCCAGGTCATCTATGACATTGACTCAGTTTTCTCTCCTCAATAGTATAGCCTACACCTCGAACATTACAGCTCTGCCCTTTTGCATTCGTCCAAAGACATATTGTTCGGTAGTTTAATTGGTCATTGTAAATTGTCTTGTTATTAGGCTAGGATTAAATGGGGGGGCGGGGGGGGGGGGTTGCAGCCTGAAGGGGTGGAAAGGCCTAGTCCAGGCTGCATTCAATAAACAAACATACAGTATCTCTTTCTCTAAATGCTCTGATAAACATACTGACTGGGGAACATTATTTACAGATGATCTTCATGGCATCATGTCAACCCTGGCTTCACCTTAAAAAAGATGTTTCCTTTGTCTTATCCTTTACTCTGCTGTTCTCTGCAATTTAAAACCAAAAACCTTGTTTTTGCACCATCTCAGTTCTGACAAAGGGTCTTCAACTCAAACCGTTTACTCTGTTTCCCTTTTCTCTGATGCTACCTGGCATGTCAATACTGAAGTGTATTCCAGAAATAAACACAGGTTGGCATGGTGAGAACACAGGGAGGCTCCCCACAGCTGCAAAAGGCTGACAGGGGCAGCAGAAGGGGACTTAAAAATTTACTTGGAATAAGCAGTGACTTAGAGAGAGTACAAGGTCTAAACTTTACAAATGTGCGTCAATACAAAGACAAATTAGTCACTTTTGGAGGACTGCAGACACAATTGGTAATCTGATTTATGGTAATCTTAAACTCATGGAGTGAAAGTCATATAGTTTGGAAACATGTGCTACAGTTTACTGAGCCTGCACCAAACAATAACCACCATCTTATACCAATCCATATATGTCACCCCAGACATATCGTTAATATCATTGATAAAGTGGGGCAATTTATAGTAGTCTATAGGACGTGGGTAAACTGAAGCACATGGAGATTGTACAAACTCCACCCAGACAAAACCAAGTATTAGGATATCAGGATTGAGTTCAGGTCACTGAAGTTGTAAGGCAGCAGCTCGACTAACTGAACCACCATGCAGCTTTGGAAATAATAGGTATCTGTTTAAAAGACTTACACTTAACATTGGGTACTCAATATTCCTTTACATAAAGTGTTCTGTAAAGATAGAGGAAAGTAAAAAGAAGAGTGATAACATAACTGATTAAGTTGAATATTAAACACAAGACGTTCTGCAGTTGTTGAAAATCTTGAGCAATGTATGCAAATGTCATTTTTTTATTTATTTATTGAGATATAGAGTGGAAAAGGCCATTCCGGTCCTTTAAGCCATACCATCCAGCAATCTCCCGATTTAACCGTAGCCTGTTCACAGGACAATTTACAATGACCAATTAATCTATCAACCAGTACATCTTAGGACTGTGGGAGGAATCGGAGCATCCGGAGGAAACCAACCATGGGGAAAACATACAAACTCCTTACAGATAGTGGTGGGACTGCTGGAGGAACTCAGCAAGTCTGGCAGCATCTATGGAGGGCAAAGAGCAGTCAGTGTTTTGGGCTGAATCTATCTTGTTAGAGTTAAGGAACAAAATACAGTGGTGACACTGCACTAATGGCAATATTCCATAGACTGCCAATTAGTGGGAAGAATAAAGCAGCAATTTTCCAGGGAACATACACAACAGCATAGACAATCAATCTTTCCATTATATACTGGGAAAATAATAAAATACAAGAGAGCCAGGGAATGAAATTTTGAAATCTTTTCCAGAGGAAGTTATGTATCTATTTATTTCCAATTGGAAGGGGAAGGAAAGGGGTTGATTATTGAAAGAACATTTCTATAAATGCACTGGTCATAATACTGTGATGTGTTCTAACAGCTGTGAGAAAGGAGAGGTGTCATTCTAAGAATAGGTAAAAAGAATAGGCTACTAGAAAAGAGTCAACTCTAGTGAAATGAGAACAAATCCGAATCAGGTAAAATTAATGCTAAGAGGACGAAACTAAACAAACAAAAAGCTGTGATAATTCACATGCAATCCAGCATTTTCTGATCATGAAGTTAGGCAATTAAAGGCAGATAACCAGAAATGTATAAAGTTAAGTATTAAAAGGATCTATGATGGACATTGAACTGACAACACAAGTGAGAACCAAACTAATTATACAAAGTTAAAAGGAAAGTTAAAATGAAACAAGAGGACCAAATAGAGATTATGAATATGTTAACAAATATAAGGAGGCAAGCAAAAAAGTCTGGAAATAGTAAACAGGTAAAAACAGAAAGCTGAGGCCAATCAGAGAAAAAAGACATCTGATAATGGAGGCAGGGGGCATGTCCAAGGTACTTTACATCAGCGTTTACCAAGAAAGAAGATGCTGCTGATGTCTCAGCAAAGGAAGATGTAGTTGACATCCTCGATGGTCTAAACCTGATGAAGATATATTATAAATGCAGCTGTACTTAAAGAGGACAAGACACCTAGTCCAGGTGGAATACATGTTGGATTGCCAAATGAAGAACGGAGACACTGTCCATAATTTTCCATAGATGGGGGAAATGATACTCCTATTACAAATGCAACAACAGATCAGTCACTTTACAAACCACCTGGCTTAAAAGAATAATAATCTGCAGAATTAGCAGTCAACTGAAAATGGGAATTCATTAGGAAAAGGCAACATTGATTTGTTAGATGTAAATTAATTTTAGTTAACTTGAACTTCCTTATATTGAAACAGAGTGGGCCAGTGAGCAAAATTCAGTTGATGTGCATATGGAATAATAGATGAGCTTCAGGAACTTCTGTGTACGAATCTAGTGACAGGGCATGGAATAAATTGGGCATTAGTCTCATGGATAGAAAACTGTCTAACTGAGAAGAAACAGAAAGCAGTGGTTAATGGTAGTTTTCAAACTAATGGGAGGCACATACAGTAAATTTCCCCAGAAATCAGCAACACCTGCTTTCCCAATATATATTAATGACTTAGGTATCACAAAACTTGGAATCAAAATGAACTATGGAGAGAAAGGATAAAGACAGACTGGTAGAATAAGCAATGTGCTTGATAAGATGAAATTTAAACGAGAAATATGTGAAGCATTATATTTAAAATAGAAGAAGAAAGGAGAGACAATATAAACTGGACTATGTATATGTACTGTATGTATATTTCTTCCAGAAGTTTGACATTTAGCACAAGATGCATTTACAGCACAAATTAAAAAGTAAACAGTTGAATGCTATCGGACCTTCATGCGTGATGAGGCCTGGGTGGTGGCAGGGTGTTCATTACCACGTGGCCTGGGGAAATCCTTGACTAACAGTCCAGGTCCTCATGCTACGGTACCTCCTGCCTGATTGTGGGATGGATGGGAGGGATACTTGACAACGTTAAGGGCCCTGCATGTGCAGCACTCCTGATAACTATCTGGAATGGGTGGACAGAGACCCTGGTGATCCTCTTGGCTGTCCAGACAGTCCTTTCTAGAGTCTTGTGGTCAAATGCCTTATAATTTCTGAACCAAATGGTGATGCAATTGGTCAGGACATGCTCAATGGTGCTCCTGTAAAAACTGTTTTGATTAGGGGTGAGGAATCCTCACTTACCTCTATGTCCTCAGGAAGTGGTGACCCTGCTGTGCTTTCTCGACTAAAGAGATGGTGTTGAGGGACCAGGTGAGATAGTCCATTATGTGCATTCCCAGAAACTTGGTGCTCCTAACTCTCTCCATGGTGGAGCTGTTTATGTGCACTGAGGAGTGGTCAGACTGCATCTCCTAAAGTCCACTAGAGATGTTGCTGCCAACACAGACTCACTGTGGTCTTTCTGTCAAGAAGTCCAAGATTCAGAGAGAGGTGTTGAAACCCAACGAGGACAGTTTATTCACCAGCTTCTGAGGGATGATCCTATTAAATGCTGAGTTGTAGTTGATAAACAGTACATGAGGCACCATTTTCCAGGAGGGACGGGATGTGGTGGATGGCAGTGGACCAATGTGAGCAAGAAGCAAACTGGAAAGGATCCAATGTAGCAGGAAAATGGGATTTAATGCAATCTATAATCAAACACTTCATTAATGTTGAGATCAGTGCTACTGGACAGTAGTCATTATAGTCATTAAAGCAGGTTACCCTTGACCTCTTGGGCACTGGGATGATGTCTGCAGGGATAGTGGACTGTTCCAGAGAGATGTTGAAGATGTATGATGAAGCTTCTGTTAACTGGGCTGTACAATCCTTCAGCACCTGACCAGGTATGTTATTGGGCCCTGCAGCTTTATGTGGGTTGACCCTAGCCTAGGTCTTCCTCACACGAGATGTGGCCAGACGATTACCTGTTCTTTAGACAGGGTGCAGGGTAGAGTTAATGGAAATATTGAAGTGATTAAGGATGCTGGTTGCATGGACATACTCAAGAAGTAGTACTTCTTCTCCTTGGAGCAAAGAATTGCTGGGATCGATAGGTCATGAATAGATAGAATAAAAAACTATTATTGGCACCTTCAACCATCAAGAACTTGAGGGCAAGAATGAAGGTGATGTCAAAAAGACCAAATGGCGAACAAGGAAAAGACAGTTGCTTGTGGGCTTTAAGTGGCAGATTCCAAAAGCAAGTGGGGCCTTCCAGGACTTTTTGCGGGGAAAGTTGCTTGTGAAATTTACACAGTATGAGACTACCAAATTTAAAAAGAGTAAGCAGGGCCTGTAGGGATTTTCTGCAGAGACTGAGATTGCTGAGGTGATTACGCACTTGGCAACAGCCAATAAAAAAGAGTTAGGCCATGGGACAGATTTAGAGTGGGGAACAGATGCTTTGGCAAAAACAGGTAGATGCCAGTTTAAGGTTTCATCAGGATTCTCTTTTGTCTATTAGTGCCTAGCTAGGGTAATGAGAATGGACCCCAAACCAATGGTGTGCTTCTCATGCGCGGTGTGGGAGCCCTGGGAGAACGCAAATCTCCATGAAACACATCTGCTAGAAGTACATCAGGATGCAGCTCATTATAGACCATGTTAGGGAACTGGAGCTAGGGCCAGATGATCTACAGATCATTCAACAAAATGAGAAAGTGATAGATAAAAGCTCTAGGGGATATGATCACTCCTAAAGTGCAGGAGGCAAGTAGCTGGAGAGGGAAAGGAAATACAGAGATAATGTACAGTACCCCAGTGGCTGTTCTCTTCAAAAGCAATTATATTTCTTTGGATTATTTTGTTGGATGGGGTGTGGAAATAACCTAATATGGCAAAGCCACAGTGATCAGGTCTCTGGCATGAGTTTGGTTCTGTGACTCAGAAAGGAAGTGGACAGAAGAGTGGTGATGATAGGGGATTCAATAGTTAGGAGAACAGATAGGAGATTTTATGGACATGAAAGAGACTTCTGGATGGTATGTCACTTCCTAAGTGCCAGGATCAGGGATGTCTGAGATTGGGTACACAGCATTCTTAAGGGGAGGAAGGGTGAACAGCCAGAGGCCATAGTACATATTGGTATCAACGAAAAGCAGTGAGGTCCTAAAGAGAGAATATAGGAATCTAGATAGGAAGCTGAGAAGCAGGACCTCATGGGTGGTAATCTCTGGATTGCCGTCTGTGCCACGTGCCATTGAGGGCAAGAATAGGAACAATATGGGAGACTAATATGTGGCTGAAGAATTTGTGTACGGGGCAGGGTTTCAGATTTGTGGATCACTGGGATCTATTCTGGGGAAGGTAAGACTTGTACAAAAGAGATGGGTTACAGATGAAGTCGAGGGGGACAAACATACTTGTGAATAGGTTTGCAAGATCTTTTGGAGAGGGTTTAAAATAGTTTGGTGGGGGATGGAAATCTGAGTGATAGGTCAGCTGGGGCATTTGGTAGATGTAATGTGTAGAAAGACTGAGAGGAAGGACAGGCAGTGGAAAGGGCACAGTTGGATTAATTGCAATGTCTCTTGATTTATAAACTTCTATTAAGCCACTCCTCATTCTCCTGCACTCCAGACAATGAAGATCCAGCATGGCCACCTCTCCCTATACTTCAGACCCTCCAGTCCAGGCACCATTCCCTCCAGGTTGACAATGACCAAAACTGGCTCACCAACAACTTATATAACTGC
This sequence comes from Hemitrygon akajei, assembly GCF_048418815.1. Lineage (NCBI taxonomy): Eukaryota > Metazoa > Chordata > Chondrichthyes > Myliobatiformes > Dasyatidae > Hemitrygon > Hemitrygon akajei. The sequence goes on from NC_133136.1 coordinate 100,242,098, forward strand.
AACATAAACATCTCTACACCTAAACCCAATGGCATGACTGATTAAAGCCAGCATAGAAATGCTCTTTTCTCCCCCACACCCTGTCTATTTGTGTAATCATTTTCAACAAACTGCACTGGTATTCCGGGATCCCTCTGTTTCACAACACTCATCAGTGTTTAGCCATTCACTATATATGTCCTACCCTTCTTTGAATATCCAAATCGCAACACCTCACACTTATCAAAATCGAAATCCATTTACCATTCCTCAGCCCTAACAGATCAAGATCTCATTGCAATTTATTGCAACTTACTTCACTGTCAAGAAGACCCCCTAATTTAGTTTCATCAGCAAACTTGCAAATCAGGCCACCTACACTCACATACAAATCATTTACATAAATAATACAAACCCCAATTCCAGAAAAGTTGGAGTATTTTCCAAAATGCAATAAAAACAAAAATCTGTGATATGTTAATTCACGTGAACCTTTATTTAACTGACAAAAGTACAAAGAAAAGAGTTTCAATAGTTTTACTGACCAACTTAATTGTATTTTGTAAATATACACAAATTTTGAATTTGATGGCTGCAACACACTCAACAAAAGTTGGGACAGAGTTCAAATAAGACTGAGAAGTGCACAGAATATTCAAGTAACACCGGTTTGGAAGACTCCACATTAAGCAGGCTAATTGGTAGCAGGTGAGGTATCATGACTGGGTATAAAAGTAGTGTCCATCAAAGGCTCAGCCTTTGCAAGCAAGGATGGGTCGTGGCTCACCCCTTTGTGCCAAAATTCGTGACAGAATTGTTAGTCAGTTCAAAAGGAACATTTCTCAACGCAAGATTGCAGAGAATTTAGGTCTTTCAACATCTACAGTACATAATATTGTGAAAAGATTCAGAGAATTCAGAGACATCTCAGTGCGTAAAGGGCAAGGTCGGAAACTACTGTTGAATGCGATCTTCGAGCCCTCAGGCAGCACTGCCTAAGAAACTGTCATGCTACTGTTACAATTATAGCCACCTGGGCTCGGGAGTACTTCGGAAAACCATTGTCACTTAACACAGTCCGTCGCTGCATCCAGAAATGCAACTTGAAACTGTATTACGCAAGGAGGAAGCCATACATCAACTCTATGCAGAAACGCCGGCAAGTTCTCTGGGCCCGAGCTCATCTCAGATGGACTGAAAGACTGTGGAACCGTGTGCTGTGGTCAGATGAGTCCACATTTCAGCTAGTTTTCGGAAAAAACGGGCGTCGAGTTCTCCGTGCCAAAGATGAAAACGACCATCCTGATTGTTATCAGCGAAAAGTGCAAAAGCCAGCATCTGTGATGGTATGGGGGTGCATCAGTGCCCACGGCATGGGTGAGTTGCATGTATGTGAAGGTACCATTGACTCTGAGGCGTATATTAGGATTTTAGAGAGACATATGTTGTCATCAAGGTGACGTCTCTTCCCGGGACGTCCATGCTTATTTCAGCAGGACAATGCCAGACCACATTCTGCACGGGCTACAACAGTGTGGCTTTGTAGACACAGAGTGTGTGTGCTTGACTGGCCTGCTGCCAGTCCAGATCTATCTCCTATTGAAAATGTATGGCGCATCATGAAGAGGAGAATCAGACAACGGAGACCACGGACTGTTGAGCAGCTGAAGCCTTATATCAAGCAAGAATGGACAAAATTTCCAATTGCAAATCTACTACAATTAGTATCCTCAGTTCTAAAACGATTAAAAAGTGTTATTAAAAGGAAAGGTGATGTAACACAATGGTAAACATGCCTCTGTCCCAACTTTTGTTGAGTGTGTTGTAGCCATCAAATTCTAAATTTGTGTATATTTACAAAATACAATTAAGTTGGTCAGTAAAACTATTGAAAATATTTTCTTTGTACTTTTGTCAGTTAAATAAAGGTTCACGTGAATTAACATATCACAGATTTTTGTTTTTATTGCATTTTGGAAAATATCCCAACTTTTCTGGAAATGGGGTTTGTACATAACAAAGATCACAACACTGACTCCTGGCACCTTAGTAAGTACAAGCCAACCATCATCCTTTGCTTCCTATCATCCAGTCAATTCCAAATCCATGTCACTAGCTCCCACTGAATCCTATGAGAGCTAATCTTCCAGCTCAGCCTGCCATGCAAGACATTGTCAGAGGCTTTACTAAAGCTAATATAGACAACAACTAGTGCTCTACCATAGGTTAAATATTCCCATAGTTAACTCTTCAGAAAGCTTCAAAAAATTCAATCAGACATGACATCCCATGCAAAATTCCATGCCAACTATTACTGATCAGGAATCAATTGGTAGATCTTGTCACTCAGAATTCACAACAATTGAGGTCAGGCTCACTGCCTGTATTTCCCAAGCCTGTCCTTGTTACCCTTGGTAACAATGGATCAACATTAACTACCATCCAGTTTTCTGGAACTTCCCTAATGGCTAATGTGTCACTGTGATTTCTTCCCTGGTCAGGCCCTAGGAATTTGCCTCCATTAATGTGCATCAACTTACGCTAAATGCATTCCCATTCTACTTCTGGTTTAGCCACCAAACTGAAGTGATAAATGCAACCACATTAACATGAAATCATCTTATGAAGTTTATGTGAACCCGACTTTTGTGCATATTGGCTATTATTTAGCAGCAGTAACTGCTTTCAAAAGTAATCCAGTGGGTGTAAAGGTTCGTGAAGAATGAGGCAGGACACATGGGTAATGTTCTCATAGGCAAGTTTCTAACGCAGAAGTTTAAATTTCACATTTTCACATTTCACATTTCACATTTCATAATATTTCAGGTAACAATTGTGAATACATACTGAACTAGTCCCTCTCTCAGTTGAGTGTGAATAAATTTGACTGACGTTATATTATCATAGTATCTGAATAATTACAAATGTTACCAATTAAGATATTATCGGGCTAGACTAAGACAGCAACATTTCACACTACTGTCAGAATGATATTTTGTTGACAAGATGTGTTTACCTTGCTGCTGTAAGTATCCAACCATGGCAGGCTGACCTGGAGCCTGCTGGAAACCAACACCACCTTGATTCATTCCAGGATGACTAACGTTTATTCCCGCAGCCCCTCCGGGGAACATTGAAGCTACTGGGAAAGCTGGTGTAACAGGTGTTCCTTGAGCTGGAGGAGAAGAGATAGGTGGCAAACGGTGCTGTGGCTGAGATCCTTGGAACGAAGGCTGGAGGGGTGGTCCAGCCAGTGAAGGATCACCTTGTGGAGGTGCTTGAGAAGAGCCTATTAAAGTAAAGGAACATTTTGATATCAAGTCTAATTGAAATGCTTACACAGAAGCTTCTGTAATAAAGAACAAAGACCAAAGTGCAGGAGAAACTCAGTGGGTTGGGAACATCTGGTCCATTGATTTATTGGATGAGAGCAGGAGCAGATGGTGGGGGGAGCTGCCAGGCCTTGCTTTTGGCAAGGACAAAACCTGAAGCCAGTTGCAGCAGCCCGGAGTGAGGGGGCATGCCCGTTGCACTTCATGGGGGCTGCTGTGGTGCGGCATCCAGAATAGAGTTGGCGCTGCCCTCTGAGGGAATCATAACACTAAAAGCAGGTCACTGGATTATTTATTTCAGCCACAAACATTAGTTCCTCACGACAGTGCCCTAGGGCATCACCATTCTATCAAATGGTCAAAAGTGGGGATGGTCATTAATGTTTGCACTATATTGAATTACATTTGAATGGGTCAGCAAACAATGCAGTTTATATTTACAAATAGGAAGGTACAGGGCACAGGGAGTGCTTTCGTCAGAAAGAGTGCGATGATCAAGAAGATGGCTCATTATCAGCATCCTGAGGGCAATTATTGATAGAAGATAAACGCTGGCCATGCAAACCATGCACAATCAATAAATAAGTTAGCAACATTTCAGGAAACTGAAACACATGCAGGTAGCCAATACAAAAATGCAAAAAGCTATGGAATTTGTCCTCAGTGAGAGTTTTGCCTTAGGTATAATGCAACAGGAGTTATATGCATAAATATTCAGATCTGTTCCAAACATCTATTAAATTACTTAAACAATTTACACAAGGATTTTCTCTCTTGAGATGGAGAGATTACCGTAGGTATATAGCTATTTGCTTTCTTTACTGGAGCCACAATAATCCATCACCAGGTTGTCCTCACTCACCAAATTACCTTCCAACCATCAATAAATGGTTGCAGTAAAAGATGTGAAATTTGAAGGAGGATGCTTTAACAGTTTTAGAAATTATTACGAAGTAATTGTTCACCCGAGATATATGTTGAAATTTTGATAATTGGAAGTGTCTGAATAATAAATAATTTTGTGAAACAAGTTGGATAGTCACAAAAGTTGGGTGCCAGTGGAAGTTCAGGCTAACATCAATAAGTCAGCATAAATCAGATGCATGAATTCTAGAATAAATCGTGAAAAGACAAGGAATGAAAAGAATTGTTAACAATTACAGAGATTTTGAGTTGCTTTTGTCATGCCATTAAAATACTTGCTATGTTTTATTGAGCAGAGGTGTATATACACACACACACACACATTTCATATGCATGTGAGGGCAATTTGCTTATAAAGTATGGAAATTTCATCCCCTTCCACTCTTATGCCCCTTTGTCCTCAGTTCAAAAGGCTGAAGAAATTGTGAGTGCCAACAACGGACAACTACAGAGAAATTACCTAACATCAAAATACTTTGAAAAAAATCCTGAATAGGTTTTTAATTTCCCATTGCTCTTTTATTCCTTTACCAATTTCTTATGCATCCAAAACAAATATTCAACTGATTTGCTGTGTTACTTAGCAAGAACACTTACCATAGCCACTTATTTTCATGGTACCCATTTGACCAATGACTTGCTGTGTGAATGCAGGTGGGGCAGTATTCTGGTAGACTGATTGTGTGTGGGAGCCATGGGATTGGAAGGAAGGAGTCTGAACACTGCTTGGGGAAGAAACTGCATAGCTACAAACACAAATAAATTGAAATATAAACATTATAGTGGCATCTCCAACTAATTTACTTCCAATTATTCTTTGATATTGAACCATTTACAATCACTTTATTGAAAATATGACTCAAACATTAGCATATAATATGCAACAAACCTAGCCCTAGTACAGTTTGGCATTCTGCAAAATTTCATGGTTACATGACCATTAACTATTGGGCAAGGCAGCTGAGTAATAACAGCTCTAGTTCTGCATCAAATCCAGTTGGAAACTTAAGTGCCTTTACTTTTTACTGTGATTAATTCACTGGGAGCCAAGTACTTGCTAAAAAAAACAGCATACTTGATCACTCTTTTAAGATATTCAATTTACTTCAAAAACAAAGCCGAGTATACCTATGTATGTAAAATGATGTTTTTATACAAATTTTATTATAGGCTATGATAAATACCTTGGTAGTTGGTTTCCAGGATTATATATTCCATTCTGGAGGTTATTTTGACCAAATTGTGCTGGAGAAGATGGTGAACGGCCAGCAGAAATTGCTGGCCCATGAGGTGAAGATGCTGGTTTCAGTAGCCCTATGAAACAAGTATAACCATTACACAAATACATCCTTTAGGAAAAGTAGAAAAGCATGGAAAATATATTTGTAAAAGATATTCAGAAGAGAAGATAATCCCACAAATATGATAAATTTATGTTCAAATATTTGCCAAGTTTATAGACTTTTTCAATTCTACTTGAAAGGCAAAAATCTATAGGTGTTGGAAATCCAAATAAAATTCTGGAGATATTCATGAGAAACAGGGTAAACATTTCCGACCAATAATCCTTTAGCAATATGAGAGACACTCTGGAGAACTCAAAATCTAATGAACAGTCACTGGTCTGAAATGTTAACTGTTTCTCTCTTCAGAGATGCCACTGACTTGTTGGGAAATCCCAGCATTTTTTGTTCTAATTCTTTAATTCTACAAGCTACGACACAATGTACTACTGACAAATCAGTTACATTTTCTGTGCTAAATAGTAGTAAGTAGATAAATAGATAAAAAAGTGAAAGAAATTAAAATTATTTAAATACCACTTTGGTTGTTAGTTAAACTGTATAGCTTGAATTATTTCTATCAGATAATCTAATCATGAGGAATAGAATACAAAGCGTGTAACAAAAGTAAATATTCAGATTTCTATGCAAATAATGTTCATTTCCCAACAAAATCCAAGCAACAGGAGCTAAATGCTGGCTTTCTGCTAACCTTTGCTCATCAGAGACGATCAAACAAACTCTAAAAGTGTACCTATCTTTCAGCAGTCGTCAGGGTGAAGTAGGAGGAGGTAGTGAATGCACAACGCAGGGCATCACCTGAGATTTTAACCAGAGTCAGGTTTAACATCACCAACATATACTGTGAAGTCTGTTTAGCCTACCTCTTGTCTCTGTATACAGATTAACTGTAGGTGCTACTGAATGTGACTAACCTGTTCCACCAAAGTGGCCAACTGTAGGTGCTACTGAATGTGACTAACCTGTTCCACCAAAGTGGCCATAATGAGGCTGTGAATTTGCTGAACCACATGCAGTTGGATATCCTCCCATTCCAGGCTGACTTTGAGAATAAGGTGGTGTGGTAATATATCCTTGTTGACTCATTTTTATTTAAAATATTCTCATTCCTTGGATCCTTAAGAAACCTGATGAGAGAAGAAATAAAGGAGGAGGACAAAGTTTCAGGTTACTTTTACATTGCAGGACAGTCGAGATTCTAGTACGCCTATACCATCCAAACATATTCTGACAATAATGCAAGAGCTGTGCCCCGACTCCATCATGACTTGTCACAAAATAAAATGCAAGCTTGAAGGGCAAGTTGGATATTAAATAGCCAAGTTTCACTTGATTAATTATCTAAAGTTTAGATATTTAATTAATCAAATGAAATCTTGCAATTTATATTAGAGTGAGTTCACAAAATTGTAGCAGAATGCTTCAGCACATTGGCAATGTAGAGAGGCTCTCCAGTGATTTTCATGAGAAACACCCAGCAAACAGGGAAATTAGACATAACACACACAAAATGCTGGTGGAACACAGCAGGCCAGGTGGCATCTATAGGGAGAAGCACTGTTGACGTTTTGGGCCGAGACCCTTCATCAGGACGGACATAAAATTAGACATAACATTGACAACAACTATTGACAGAAGGCCAGGCACCAAGTTAGTCAGTTCCATGAAAATCTGATAGCATTTTCTTCTACAGAGATGTGAAGACAGATGTTGTAATTTTGTACTTTTGTACAGAACTAATATTTATTTTACGCAAACACAAGGAAATCTGCAGATGCTGGAAATTCAAGCAATACACACAAACTGCTGGTGGAACGCAGCAGGCCAGGCAGCATCTATAGGAAGAAGTACAGTCGACGTTTCAGGCTGAGACCCATTGTCAGGACTAATTAAAAGAAGAGATAGTAACAGATTTGAAAGTGGGAGGGGGAGGGGAGATCCAAAATGATAGGAGAAGACAGGAGGAGGAGGGATGAAACTAAGAGCTGGGAAATTGATTGGCAAAAGGGACACAGAGCTGGAGAAGGAAGAGGATCATGGGACGGGAGGCCTACGGAGAAAGAAAGGGGGAGTGGAGCACCAGAGGGGGATGGAGAACAGGCAAGGAGTGATTGTGAGAGGGACAGAGAGAGAAAAAAGAGAGAGGAAAAAAGGTGAAAAATAATAAATAAATAAACAAAGAAACAAACAAGTAAATAAGGGATGGGTTAAGAAGGGGATGTGGGCATTAACGGAAGTTAGATAAATCAGTGTTCATGCCATCAGGTTGGAGGCTACCCAGACGGAATACAAGATGTTGTTCCTCCAACCTGAGTGTGGCTTCATCTTGACAGTAGAGGAGGCATGGATAGACATATCAGAATGGGAATGGGACGTGGAATTAAAATGTGTGGCCACTGGGAGATCCTGCTTTCTCTGGTGGACCAAGCGTAGGTGTTCAGCGAAACGGTCTCCCAGTCTGCGTCGGGTCTCACCAATATATAAAAGGCCACACCAGGAGCACCGGTCGCAGTATACCACACTAGCTGACATACAGGTGAAGTGTCGCCTCACCTGGAAGGACTGTCTGGGGCCCTGAATGGTGGTGAGGGAGGAAGTGTAAGGACAGGTGTAGCACTTGTTCCGCTTACAAGAATAAGTGCCAGGAGGGAGATCGGTGGGAAGAGATGGAGGGAATGAGTGGACAAGGGAGTCACGTAGGGAGTGATCCCTGAGGAACGCAGTAAGTGGGGGGGAGGGAAAGATGTGCTTGGTGGTGGGATCCCGTTGGAGGTGGTGGAAGTTACGATGAATTATATGTTGGACCCGGAGGTTGGTGGGGTGGTAGGTGAGGACAAGGGGAACCCTATCCCTGGTGGGGTGGCAGGAGGATGGGGTGAGAGCAGATGTGCGTGAAATGGGAGAGATGCATTTGACAGCAAAGCTGATAGTGGAGGAAGGGAAGCCCCTTTCTTTAAAAAAAGAAGACATTTCCTTCGTCCTGGAAATGAAAAGTCTCATAAGGAGGAACAACACCTTATATTCCGTCTGGGCAGCCTCCAACCTGATGGCATGAACATTGACTTCTCTAACTTCCTTCCGTTAATGCCCCTCCCCCCTTCTTACCCCATCCCTTATTTACTTATTTAGTATTTTCCCTTTTTTCTCTCTCTGTCCTTCTCACACCCACTTTCAAATCTCTTACTATCTCTTCTTTCAGTTAGTCCTGATGAAGGGTCTTGACCTGAAACGTTGACCGTACTTCTCCCTATAGATGCTGCCTGGCCTGCTGCGTTCCACCAGCATTTTGTGAGTGTTGCTCATATTTATTTTACTTATTTTTTGCAACTGTTAGTGGGCATTTCCAAAAGATCATGGGAGACTTGCAAAATATGTAAATTAATTCCCTACATTCTTGAGCTCTCATCCCCTGCATTATAACTGCCCTTCAAGATCAAGCCCCTCAAAATCCAGGCTGCACTTAAGAGCTTAGAAGCTCAGCAAACCCTGTCAAATGAACCCAAACCTGTGATACACTGCCTGGAATTTTCCAAGCCTTCAAGTATCTGCTCCTCTGGACAATGTCAATTTCCAATCACCCCCCACCCCCCAAAACATAGCCACAATCAAACAAGAACTTTGCATCACCCCATAATGTCCCAATCTCCAAAACACCTCAGCCAAGCTTTGAAATTTCCTCCTCAAAAGCTTGGCCTTGAGGGAAGAGGAACAAATGGCACATATTCGGTTGTGTCTATTGTGACCATTGAACAAATGAAGTTCAATGAGGTGATCCAGAAACCATAAATTTATAGGCACTAGTACTCAACTCCCCACATAAATAGATAGAGTTTGAATCAATAAACTGTAACTAAAAGTGAAAGTGACATGAAGTGCTTCACTCTGCACATGTGTCCAACACAGATAAAAAGGTTACATGGGGCAGTGTGATAACATTAGTGACCTGGATTTCATTTACCCACTGTCTGTAAGGAATTTATACATTCTTTTAGCCCTGCAAATACAGACTCCTCCCAATCCCCATCCAACTAACAGGAGTCACCTGCCACTCATTCCAACTCATCACATGCAGCCTAGTTAAACCCAGCTCCCAACCCCAATCCTCCTTTGTTTGTAGGAACAAGCCAACCTCAACCAGTTAGTCTTAGCCTTCAGTTATCTTGTCATGTTAAGTTTCTGTTCTCTCTTGTTTTGTGCTCTCTGATGCTTATTATTTTGCAGTTTGTTATTAAGGTTATAGCTCACCATCAATTCATCTCTTCTGTTCTGTGATTGGGTCAAGACTCCTTTACGTTTGGTGAGCAGTGCAGTGGAGACAATTTAATGGTGAGTGCTTACTAAAAGGAAATAATACAGTTTTATATTTTTGTAGTAGAATTCATAGTGTTCTAAATTGTTCTGTTTTTCATTTAAATACATAATTTATTACTCTGTTAAATGTTAGTTTTTTTTTTAATATACCTTTTTAACTATTTCCATGAAACTCTTGCTAATTGGCACAACTACTTAATTGGAAAGAATTTCTCGTCCCAATGTGTCCCAATTAACCAGAATCCACTGTATTTGGATTAGCATCTGTAACAAAATTAATTGCCTTCCGATTGAATCCTTTAATAACTTATGGAGCAAAATAGCCATCATGACATAGAAATCTTGAAATCTGACTGAAAGCTTAAACAACAATCTGGACCAAGAATTTGCTTTACTCCCTTCCAAATGCAGTGAAACACTATTGTGGCTCACTTTAATGGCATCAATAAAACTTGATTTAAGTTTGAAAGTCTTTAGTTTCAAAGCTCATTAACAGTGTTATTGAGTTAGTGGGTGCTGATACTAGTATTGCCACCTTATGGTGGAGAATAAAGCAAAAAAAATCACAGAAAACATGGGAAGGAAGAGAAAAAGATGCTGGGAAGTTATAGCTACAAGGGTCTCCAGGAAGACCCCTGCTGCTTATACTGAGTGGTCCAGTGCATATTCCATACACTGGATAGTCAAGCCCCCACAAGATGTGTCTGTGAGCTACATCAACAGTTCATGGACATCTTCACCTTTATCGTGACCTGCGAGTGCTGATTACTTTTTGATTCAAATTACAGGTGATGCTTTTATGTATGTAAAATCTTTGTCCTCTGGGTCACGACTATTCACAATTAGTTCACCACTTTCAATTATTCATTTTATAGTGAGTTATTTATGAAGCGCTTGTAAATTGTGACCTTTAATCCAATTTCTGTCAGTAAGTAATTAACAGGAGCTATAGATGTTGGTGACATTAACGCATGGGCTAATGCACCAGGAAATGAAATCTACATTGGAGAGGATCATAAATAAGTGTCCAAACCAATTCTTAATGAGCAGTTCAAACCTTTCAAACATGCTCTAATCTTATTTTGCATGATATACACGCAAGGAACAGGAATGTATGAATAGGGCTTTGTCAAACATGCCTGCTCCTTGCACAATTAAGTATTATTATCTTCATACCAGTTACATTGAAAACTGGACCATATACAGATTTTGTATGTGGCAAAATGTGACTGAAAATGTTATTTAATTAAGTCCTGGTGCAGACACAAACAAAAGGGTCACTAAAAGATCAGCTGTCAATATTCCTGACAGGCACTGAGAGTCTGCTTGAAGTTGCTTTCCTTTTTGTTTTCACTTGCACAGTGCATTTTTTTTGTTGGATTGTAAAAATTAAATACCATGCTAAGAAAGTTAAAGAATTTCTTCAATTAAGAGAGGAACGCAGTTAAAGTTTAGGTTCAGGGTCAAAGATTTGGGATGTATTTCACCTAATCCATAGCTGTCAAATATGGTGTGATGTGATTGAGTTCATAGGACAGCAGTTAGTGGGATAACTAAATGTTTCTGGAGCTGAAAAGGTACTGAAAGACTGAGAGCTACAGTAGGACAGCAGACATGGAAATTGAGATGTGGTAGTTGAACTGTATGCAATTTGACAGGACTGAAGCTTGTACCGTGCCTTGAAAAAGTATTCAGCCCCCACAACTATTTTCACATTTCCTAAATTTAAAATATTTCAAACTAGGAATTTTGAACAAATCTACAAAACATTGTGTATCATGTCAAATCAAAAGAAAATTTCAAGACCTTTCAACAATTTATTAGAAATTAAACTCAGAAATTGAGAGACTGAAAAAAGTACACACCCCTTTGTAATTACCATTCTGACTTTTCTCAGTAGCAATATATCTATCTTATTGATGTTTAATATTCATCAATATTTGTTGATATAGAAAAACAAGAGGATCACCTGTTTTCAATGAGTTCATAATAAATACCCTCTCTCTGAATGGTCCAACTGTATGGTAATTTTCAAAAAACTATGCCAAACTTAGGCAAAGGAGCATTCAAGACAAGTTAGCAAGATGGTGATAAAGAAGCACAAATCTGGGTAAGGGTACAAGACCATTTCAAAGGCACGGAACATAACATTGCAATCCATCATCAAAAAATATGACACCACAGCCACACTGCCTCGGTCAGGCTGTCTCTCTAAACTTAGTTGCTATCCCTACTGTAAAGTATGGTGGAAGTAGCATCATGCTATGGTGATGCTATCCTACAGTAGGGACTGGAAATCTGGTCACGATTGTTGGGAATACGAATGTTGCTAAATCCAGAGAAATCCTGGATTTAAAAAACTGCTAGCCTCTCCCAGAGAGCTTAAACTGGGAAGGAAGTTTGTCTTTCAGTAGGACAATTTCCCAAAGCACACTGCCAGAGCAACCACAGGGTGGCTTCAAATGAAGAAAATTGATGTCCTTGAGTGGCCCGGTCACAGTCCTGAACTCAATTGAACATCCCTGGCAAGACCTTAAGATTGCTGTCCACTGCCACTCCCCAAATAACCTGGCACAGTTTGAGCAATTTTGCAAGGAGGAATGGGCAAATCTTGCTTCATCATGTTGTGTAAAGCTCGTAGACATCCAAAAAACACTACTGGCTATAATTGTTGTTCAACTAAGTACTGAACAAAGGGAGGTACAGTCGGCCCTCCTTATCCACGAGGGATTGGTTCTTAGATCTTTTGAAAAGTGTCATGTCACTTGCTGAAGTGGTCCTCAGCCCTCAACCTCCTCAGATCCTGACTTTAGTATTACTGAGCCTCCTCCAAAGTGTCCTCATTCTCTAAACAATACAGTGTAACAACTATTCACATAGCATTTCTACTGTATTAGGTATTATAAGTACTGTAATCTAGAGATGATTAAAAGTATTACTCATTGTTTGAGCATTGTTCGCCTCGCATCTTGTTCGTTCGCTACTTGTGTTGTGAGCAAGAGGAAGGAGTTTAAAGCTAGTAAGAGATGGCTGGCTGGCTATGTAAAGCGCTACAGCCTCAAGAACTTAAAAATCATGGGAGAATCGGGATCGGCTGATGCTGATTTTTTTTTCTTGTCATTATTCCCTAAACAATGCAGTAAAACAACTATTTACATAGCATTTACATTGTATTAGGTATTATAAGTGATCTAGAGATAATTTAAAGTATACGGGAGGATGTTGCATAGGTTATATAAGGGACTTGAGCATCCGTGTTTTTTGGTATCCGCAGGGGGTCCTGGACCCAATCCTCTGCAGATAAGGAGGGCTGACTGTACTTTGTTTGTTTATTGAGAAACAGTGTGGAATAGGTTTTTCCAGCCCTTTGAGCTACACCATCCAGCAATTCCCTGATTTAATCATAGCCTAATCACGGGACAATTTACAATGACCAATTACCAAACAACCTTTGGACTGTGGGAGGAAGCCAGAGCACCCAGAGGTAATCCACGCGTTCACGCTGAGAATGTACATACCCCTTAAAGGCAGTGGTGGGAATTGAACCTGGGTCACCTGCACTGTAACCACCATGCCTCCATGCCACCCCAGTTATGTGAACATTTATCAAGGCTGAGTACTTTTACACGGCACTGTAAATAGATGGAGTTTGAAGAGTAGCTGTGAGAGCATCAGAATTGTCTAAGCTGAAATGGGAAAAGGAATTAATGAAAATGTAATCAGTAGAAGTCAAGGCAAGAGGCTGGTGGTGGGGTGCATTATGGACTATTGTGGAGGAAAATATATGGAAACTCAGCTTACTATTGAATAGACCAAAGAAGAATTTAATTGGCTTGATGCAATCTGAAATGATGCAATCAAGAACAAGATGGCGGCGTGACGCAGCTTACAGCGGCCACTCCAGAGCTGATATGTTATTTGTTAAGCAGGGTGCTGTGCGCAATCCTAATCTGATGAAAAATGGATGTGGGAGCACGGAGGAACATCTGGAAAACTCCAGGAAGGCCCTCTTCATTGCTGCTGCTGCTGCTGCTGCTGTGAGGTCCGGGTCTCTGCTGAGAAGAACAGGCCCCCAGTCCTCGGGGTCGCGTTGCCGGTGGCTGTTGGCGGGGACATCTTAATACGCTCGGCAGAGGATGGTGCTCAGAGAAGCTGTGCCGGAGAGGATGGTCGGAGGTTCGACGGACTCGGAGTCCGCTGCAGTCGGAGCACTTTCAGTATGTACTGTGTCTGCGAGTCTGGGTTCAACGGAGCTTTCATTGCGTGCTGCATCTGCGAGGCTGAGTCGGGCGGCGCCATGGAAGTCCATAGCAGGAGTATTCCCTTCTGCCGCCTGCGTGGGATGACAAGTCTATCGGGGACCCTGAGGACTTGTGGAAACTGTGTGGTGGTTTCTTTCGAACTTAGTCTTATAACATCTTTGTACTATTTTTACTGTGCCCATGGTCTGTTTTATCAATTATGCTATTGTTTGCACTGTTGTAACTATATGGTTTTGTGCAGGTCTTGTAGCTTTAGTTTTTGGTCTTGTTTTGTCTGGTGGATTTGGAGCTCCTTTCCGGGGAATGGTAGCACGATATTAATACACAGCAGCCTCTTTGGACTCTGGACTGGGGATTGCCAAACGTTATGTGGATTTTCTGGTGTAGTCTGTTTTGTCATATGCTTTTGTGATATCATTATGGAGGAACGTTGTCTCATTTTTTAACTGTATTGCATTTGTGGTTTCTAAATGACAATAAACTGAATCTGAATGGCATTGTACAATACTATGAGATTACTGGAAATGGAAGTGGTTTATATTACGTGTACTGAGGTGCAGTAAAAAGCTCACCTTGCATATTGTTCACACAGATCAAATCATTACACAGTGCATTGAGGTTGTACCATGTAAAGTAATAAGAGAATGCACATTAAAGTGTAACAGCTGCAGAGAAAGTGCAGTGTAGGAAAACAATAAGATGCAATTTCATTATAAGGTAGACTGAGTCAAGAGTTCATCTTGTCATACCAAGGGAACCATTCAATACACTTAGAGTAGTAGGGAAGAAGCTAGCCTTGGCCTTGGTAGAGGTTTTCAGGCTTTTGTACCTTCTGTCTGATGGGAGAGGGGAGAAGAGAGAATGTCAAGAGTGGGGTGCTTTATTTATTTAGGGATACATCATGAACAGGTCCTTCCAGCCCAATAAACTACACTGTGCAGCAACCCACCTATTTAACACTGGCCTAATCACAGAATTACAATGACCAATTAACCTACTAACTGTTACGTCTTTGGACAGTGGGAGGGAACTGGAAGAAACCCATGCATTCACGGGGAGGACCTACACACACTTTAGAGGACTCCAGAACAAAACTCTGAACTCCAAAACCAAAAGCTGTAATAGCATTGTGCTGACTGCTGCAGTGTCATGGTGCCCAATTTTGTTTATCATGGCTTCTTTACTGCGGCAGTGAGAAGTATAGAAGGAAGCCAAGGAGACCTACATTTCTGCAGTCACATGCAGAGCAGTTCCCACACCAAGTGGTCATGTATCGAGATATGATGCCTTTTATAGTGCATTAATACAATTTGATAAGGGCTGACAGGGATATGTCATATTTCTTTAGCCTCCTGAGCTTTCTTGGCTGTGACACTGTAACACAGTTGGTCCACGAGGGTCTATTGCTGATGTTCACACCTAAGAACTTGGTTCTCAACTGCAACACATTTGTTATATAAAGGAGCATATGCACCACCCCTCTTTCTGAAGTCAATGACCACCTATTTTGTTGTCATGAAGGAGAACGTTTTTGTCATGACAACACGTCATTGAGCTGTCTATCTCCTTCCCATACTCGGATTCAACATTATTTCAGATACAGCCCACTACAGTGGCATCACCTGCAAACTTGTAGCTTGAGCAGAATGTGGCAATGCAGTCATGAGTGTGTAGGGAGTATAGGATACTACCTTATTGAGCATTAGTGTTTTGAATTTATTGGGCAATTATTGAACTAACTCTGCATCTATTCCTGGAGTTATAAATGATGACAAATTATGAAACAAAATTATGATCTTGGCAAAGATATTCCCCTACAATTGGATTTCAGCCATATTAGTAGGGTAATCCACAGAGAATTCCTTATTTCATTTGACATGTAGCACATGAGAATTAAACACAAATCACACATTTTCTAAAAACCAAGATTTGTTTTGCTATATTTACTCTCGTGCACAATGCCACTGATGCAGTTGGACTAATCATTATAGAAATTACTTAGTTTTAATACCATTTTCTCAAAAGATGTTACAATTAGGTGGTTGCTGCAATAAGCAAAAAATATTTGAAATATTTATGAAGTCATACATACACCGTGGAAAGACCATTATCACTGTGGATTCTGATGGTAAGTGCCAGCAGTTCCAAATAAGGTTTAGCCAAATAGAAGCAAACTGGGGACTTAAACACTTTCACACATGTGAAATCTAATAGCTCCACTGGTGGTTTCCACATGGAATCCAGTAGTGCAGCTCAATTTTGCTGAAATTCCCCAGAACTTTGACCAGGAATGGGACTCTTGGGTCCTAAGCTAGATTACACATGGCAAAAGCCAATTTCGCTTCAATGGGAATTACAGGCTGATAATAGCAAAGCAAAGCTGAAGGCAAGATCCTCTTCTAATTCCTTTGAATTAGTGATTTGAATTACTTATGCATTTAGTGTTTTTATTTCCACTTATTAATTTAATTTTTATTGTTTATAGGTTTCTGAATGGAGCCAGTCTTCTGGCTCTGGCATCTATTTGGTAAGGTCAGGACTGGCTCTTTTGATTTGCTGACATTGAGGGAAAGGTCATTGTCAATGACACCATGATACCAAGCTCTCCATCTCCTTCATGGATAAAAGTCTTGGCATAAGCCTAGAGTTGGGTGAGATAGTCATTATATAAAGTGAAAGAGCAATGTGAATACATGCAATGAAGTACAAAGTAATTGTTCAAGACGATAGTTACAGTATATCTAAGTACAATCAAATAGAGTAAGTGTTAGATAGGGATGAAACAATTGAGGCACTAATGAGAAGAAATGGTGTCAGTGTTGGTCAAGTTAGCTTAAAATTTAAATAGAAAACTATGGAAATGGAATTAATCATTTACAGAGAAACAAACTGAGGAATTCAGTAATCCTCAAAGCAGGTAGCAATAAGGATTTGAATTGCACAATTTTGTGCCAAAATATTCACATCCGAATACTACTGAGTCAGATTAGGCAACAGTTGTAGGTGAGAAACCTGTACACGAAAAGGTATAAAACTTATAGTTCATCTAAACTGACAGTGGAACCAGACTCAATGACACAGCTTTTAGTCCTAAGTGAATCTTTTTGACTCAATTTATTGATTTTTTTTGTTTGCATTGCTTGCCTATCTGAGTCTTCAGTTCTAAAAACAGAGAATCAATGGCAATGTTATAGAATTAGTGACAGCAGATAAAGGCGAAAGTCTCAATGTTCTCAATGTTAACTGTAGCTCATCCAAGGCTGGATATTGGAAGAACCTGATCTTACAATACAAAAGCAATGTGCAGACAGAACAGGAGGGTCATTGTATAAATGAGAAATTTAAAGTTGGGTGGGAAGAGAACTGGAACAAATTAAGATGGCGCCAACTGGCTGTCTCTTCAAGCTCCTATGCGGAAACAGCTTAAATTCCTCTCTGTAATTTAAATATGCACAGAGGATCAGATCACCTCTCATCCTCTGACGGAGGATGAGAGGTGACCTGATAGAGGTGTATAAGATGATGAGAGGCATTGATCATGTGGATCGGCAGAGGCTTTCTCGAGAGGTGAAATGGCTAGCATGAGAGGGCATAGTTTTAAGTAGTTTTTTTTACGCAGAGAGTGGTGAGCGTGTGGAATGGGCTGCCGGCGATGGTGGTGGAGGTGGAAACAAACGGTCTTTTAAAAGACTCCTTGATAGGTACGTGGAGCTTTAAAAAAAGAGGGTTACAGGTAACCCTAGGTAATTTCTAAGGTAAGGTCATGTTCGGCACAGCTTTGTGGGCTGAACAGCCTGTATTGTGCTGTAGGTTTTCTATGTTCTAAAGTCTCTTTTTTTTCCCTTTTCAAGGTGTTGGGGGTTCTATCCAAATCCTGATCTGCAAGTGGCACTCAAAATGCATTTTCTTTTACGGCGGATGATTTCCCGTTCCTGAAGCTCACTGGTCAACCATTTTCCGACATTCTCCAGGCTCAGCTTGGAAGCTGGTACCTCCAGGGTGCGGCCCCTTGCAGCCCGGTGGATGAAAGATTCCAGGCCGGTGTCGCTGACTGAAGCATCGCGGGAGCTGGAATGTCAGGATTTCGCTGTGGCGGATGTATGGACAAGTGGCTGCAGTCACCCTCTCTTTCACTCAATGGGGAGAGAATTTGCTGCTGATTCTCAAGTTGGGAATCTTGGAATAAAAAGCGACACGCCAACCTGTAATACCGTAGCAGCGACTGTCAGTCTCACCTTTCAGTGTGAAAATTTGGTGATATCTCTCCAGCCCTTGTTAGTGTCAGAGAGAGCCTGTGACACGTCGAACTGTCAGGTAAACAATAGTTTTTGTTCATGGTCTCTCTTTGGGTGTTCTACTGTTGCTGGGTGGGTGGTGAGCACTAAGGGGGGGAGGGGGCTTTTGGGTTCTAACAGTTTTGTCATTCATTCTTTTGGGGTTCTGTTTTTTTATGGATAGCTATGAAGACAATTATTTCAGGTTGTATGCTTATACATTCTCTGATAATAAACAGAACAATGTGAACCATATCTGGAGGTGTTCTGATTATAATCAAGCAGGTAACAACGGAACCAAGTTTGGCAATCCTGCATCGCTGGACAAATGAAGAAAAGTGTCGGGTGAAAGGGTTGACCATTAAATATCTGAAGAGTCAAAGGCACACAGTGAAAATATAATGTCTTTTGTGACATTTTACTGGTGTCAAACATATTGAGACAGAGGTTGGCAGGTGATAGATGGAACCAGATTAGGGAGTGACAACAGCAGAAAGCAGGCTGTGGGAGGGATAAGGAAGGTGAACAAGGGGGGAGAATGGAACAAACATGTTACAGCTGTTTGAAGAAGGGGGAAAATCAATGGAAAATTCTTGGCAATGTTCTCAATATTTCAATTGATAAAAGTGGTACATTGCTTGATTGCCAATTTGATTTTTTAGAATTTGACTGGGAAAGCTTCTTGTTCCTTGTTTATAACATGCATTACTACTGTGATGCACTGAACTAAAAATCTTAAAAATGAAATTTGTATGGTCATTCTACTAGGTGAGTATATAAAAATGAAAGCAAACATAGAGAAAGTTAAACCACGAGAAATATAACAATTTTGCACACTATTTTGACATCAAAGATGTACCATGCTTAATGGTGTAGGAATAAAGGCACAAACTTTTTTCTAAATGGAGAAAAAAATTCAGAAATCAGAGGCGCAAGTGGACTTGGGAGTCTTTAAAACTAAATCTAGGACCAGAGGGCACAGCCTCAGGCTAGAAGATCACCCGTTTAGAACAGATGATGTAGGTTTCCGCAAATCAAATGAAGTGAGGCGTTTTATGTTTAACGAAACCTATACACATTTTATTGAACTCCAAAAGTGCATTAAAAAACCTTTTATATAATAATGTCATCATGTCAGACCAGCCTCTTAAAGCAAAACCACAACTCAATGTTGGTGGTTGTGAATTATGTTCCTTTCTCAAAGTTATGTTACCCTACAATGAGAAGGAATTTTTTCTGCCAGAGGGCCTCCAAGGACTGGTGAAACTGCTTGCATAGGCCATTGGACTGTGGGAGAATCACTATGGTGTGATGTATCCTAACGTCAAAGTTCTGGGCCAGAGATCTGAAATGAACTGGGAACCACGATCAAAGGAAATATCAGATGGAGTGCCAAACCAAACAACCCTGGTGCTGATGGATGCCCAAGCCCGTCTGCAGCCGTCATCGGTGCTAGAAGGACAACCTCTGGCCACCTGGTGGTACAGACCACCATGGTAAGAGGGTGTGGGAAACTCAGGAGGTTGGGGGGGGGGGGAAGAGGACCAACAAGGCCCACATTGACAGGGTCAAACCGTCTCTCAGGAACCTCAAGGTGCCAATGATGCATGAACATGATGGTTAATTTTTGCCCATTTGCACCTCCACACAAGCTGCAGTCCAATCATGCATGTCCTTTCCGAGGCTGTGCTAAATACACTATAGTGCAATCAGTTTCTGTGAGGCCTTCCGGCCTGGATTCAAGAAGTCACGTATGGAGTCAAAAAGAACCTGTCTCCAGTTTGCGGGCACCATGGGACGAGGGTGACTGATTGAGACCACACAGGAGAGAAACCCCAGCTTTCCCAAACCTAATGTCAGCTAAATGCAGACCCATGGCTGCTGTTCTGCAGTCCTGCAGAAGGGTATCGGCCCGAAACATTGAATGTACCCTTTTCCTTAGATGCCGCCTGGCCTGCTGAGTTCCTCCAGCATTTTGTGTGTGTTGCTGTATCATCACTGTTGGAAATAGGGCCTATCAATGTCGTGTCATCTGCAAATTTGATCAGCAAATTGGAGCTGTGCGTGGCAACAGTCTTAAGTATATAGGGAGCAGAGGAGGCAACTCCAAACCTAGCCCTGGGGGACTCCTGTGTTGAGGGTCAGAGGGACAGGGGTGAAGGAGCCCATCATACTACCTGCTGGCGATCTGACAGGAAGTCCAGGAACCAGTTGCATAAGGTACAGTGCAGGCAGAGGTCTCTGAGCTTCTTGTCAAGCCTGGGGGGTAGTTATGGTGTTGAATGCTGAACTGTTGTCCAAGAACAGCATTCTAACATAAGCATCCTTCTTCTCCAGATGAGTGAGGACAGTGTGTAGTGCTGTGGCTATGGCAATGTCTGTTGATCTGTGATATTTTGGCCACCACATGCACGAGGGGTCTGTGGTCTGCGAATGCTGTGAAATAGCGACCCACTATAAGAAAACAAGAAATGGCAGCCAGCCAATGGAGACCGAGAAGCTCACAGTCAAACTTGCTGCACTTCCTTTCAGGGGGACGGAGCTGCTGGCTGAAGAAGGCGAGCGGCTCCACACGCCTCCGACCAGCTGTTCATGAACAGCACCCAGAGTGCAGTCTGAGGCATCAGTTGTAATGGCTATGGGTGCATTGGGGAGCAAGTGGCCAGTAGGGATGCATTAGAAAGAGACTTGCTTGATATCATCAAATGCCCTGGTCACATCCGATGACCAGTCAAGCATGTGATTGGGGTATTGCCTTTAATGACCCTATATAGTGGGAGCATAAATTCAGCAGCTCCTGGAATGAAGTGATGATAGATGTTCACCATGACTAAAACTCGTAGTTTTATAGTAGTGAGGGGTGGTGGCAAACCCTTGATAAATGCTACCTTTGATGGGAGGGGTTTTGCATGTTCTGAGGAGATGCGAAGGCCAAGAAAGTCAATGGCTGACAACCTAAAGTGGCACTTAGCAGGGTTAATAATGAACATGTGTTGGATTTAGCACCCGAGCTAGGGTGCTGAGTCAGAGGGACATTAGGACCATGTGTGTCATTTGTTTCACAGAATCCTGGTTAACCCCTTCCATACCAGATGCAGTGATTCAGATCGATGGGTTTATTATACACCATCAGGATAGATCTACAGAGTCTCTCAAAAGCAGAGGTGGAAGCATATGCCTCATGATCAACTCCTCTTGGTCGCACAAATGTTAGTTCTGTCTCAATTCTGCTCACCAGACCTGGAATATCTCAGTTATGTGCTATCCATTTTACCTGCTGCGGGAGATTTCCTTGATCATTTTGGTAGTGGTATACATTTCACCTCAGGCCAATGTCAATTAGGCTTTAGATGATCTGAACAATGGGATCAACATGCATGAAATAGCGCACCCTAAAGCCTTCACCATCATTCTGGGGGATTTTAACCAGGCCAGTCTGAAAAAGATCACTAAACAATTACCATGAGCAAATCACTTGAAATACCAGAGGAAACAACACACTGGACCATTGCTACACACCATCGAGAATGTCTACCATACTCTTCCATGTCCTCACTTCAGGAAGTCTGATCACCTGGCTGTACTTCTACTCCCTGAGTATAGGCAGAGACTGAAGACTGCAGCACCAGTAGTGAGGACCAAGAAGTTATGGACAAAGGAAGCACAGGAGCACCTACAGGACTGCTTTGAATCAGTGGACTGGGCTGCATTCAGGGATTCATCATTAAACCTGGAGGAGTATGCTGCAGTTTTTATCAACTTCATTAAAACCTGTGTGGATGAGTGTGTGCCAACAAAGAATTGCTGTACATTCCCAAACCAAAAGCCATGGATGAACCAGGAGGTACGTCGTCTGCTGAAGGCTAGATCTGTGGCAACCCAGGTCTGCACAAGAAAACCAGGTATGACTTGCGGAGGGCTATTTCAAGAGTGAAGAGTCCTCAAGAGAGCTCAAACACCATCTATAAATTTGCTGTTGATACAACCATTGTTGGTAGAATCTCAGATGGAGATGAGAGGGTGTACAGGAGTGAGATATGCCAACCAGTGGTGTGGTGCTGCAGCAACAACCTGGCACTCAACGTCAGTAAGATGAAAGAGCTGACTGTGGACTTCAGGAAGGGTAAGATGAAGGAACACATACCAATCTTCATAGAGGGATCAGAAGGGAAGAGAGTGAGTAGTTTTATGTTCCTGGGAGCTAAGATCTCTGAGGACATAATCTGGTCCCAACACATCAATGCAGCTATAAAGAGGACAAGACAGCGACTATACTTCATTAAGAGTTTGAAGAGATTGGGTATGTCAACAAAAACACTCAACTTCTATAGACGTTTGGTTTTGGATGCACTGGTGGCAGGTATGTCATTCAGGTAAACAAAACTAAAATCTAAGCATTTTAATCAATTAGTTGTTGGAAGGACTGTGCACATTTTTCAGTCCAAACAGCATGCATAGAATCTCAAAAAGGCCAAACAGGGTTATCACAGCTGTTTTTAGGTAGGTGGCGTTGTGGATAATGAAGTAGGTTTTCAAAGCTTGCAGAGAGATCTAGGCCAGTTAGAAGAGTGGGCTGAAAAATGGCAGATGGAGTTTAATGCTGATAAGTGTGAGGTGCTACATTTTGGTAGGAATAATCCAAATAGGACATACATGGTAAATGGTAGGGCTTTGAAGAATGCAGTAGAACAGAGTGATCTAGGAATAATGGTACATAGTTCCCTGAAGGTGGAATCTCATGTGCATAGGGTGGTGAAGAAAGCTTTTGGTATGCTGGCCTTTATAAATCAGAGCATTGAGTATAGGAGTTGGGATGTAATGTTAAAATTGTACAAGGCATTGGTAAGGCCAAATTTGGAGTATTGTGTACAGTTCTGGTCACTGAATTATAGGAAAAATGTCAACAAAATGGAGAGAGTACAGAGAAGATTTACCAGAATGTTACCTGGGTTTCAGCACCTAAGTTACAGGGAAAGATTGAACAAGTTAGGTCTTTATTCTTTGGAGTGCAGAAGGTTGAGGGGGGGACTTGATAGAGGTATTTAAAATTATGAGGGGGATAGATAGAGTTGACATGGATAGGCTTTTTCCATTGAGAGCAGGGGAGATTCAAACAAGATGACATGAGTTGAGAGTTAGGGGGCAAAAGTTTAAGGGTAACACAAGGGGGAATTTCTTTACTCAGAGAAAGGTAGCTGTGTGGAATGAGCTTCCAGTAGAAGTGGTAGAGGCAGATTCGGTATTGTCATTTAAAGCAAAATTGGACAGGTATATGGACAGGAAAGGAATGGAGGGTTATGGGCTGAGTGCGGGTCAGTGGGACTAGGTGAGAGTAAGTTTTGGCACAGACTAGAAGGGCCGAGATGGCCTCTTTTCTGTGTTGTAATTGTTATATGGTTTTTGGAGTGTCCTCTGAACACACAGGCACCTGATGGTAGCCCCTAACTAGATTGACTTTGGAAGATAATTTTCCAGCTAAACATGCCAAAATGTTTGAATGTGTTGACCCGGGTAACGATCAGAGGTGGTAGCCTCATTAATGTGTCTGTAATCACCACATGGGTGGCAATCACCATCAGACGTAGGGGGCAATCTGGAGGGGTGAAGCCCAGGGGCTAATCAATCGATATGCAATTCTGAGTCTTTGCACGTTGGCAAGCTCAGCCTTAGTGGATGCCAGTTTTTCTGGGTCCAGTCTATGTATGCGAGCATGGACTGGTGGGCCAGTTGTAGGAATGCGGTGCCCGACCCTATGTTTTGTGATTGTAGTGGAGAATGTGGTCTTATCTGGGAATTCACCATCAGTCGAGTAAACACACATGTGGTGGTGCATGCGCTTGACAGTCATAATCAGGAACTTACTGGGGGAGCAGGGAAACGACCCAAAGACCTTGACATCCACAAGCCCGACAGTTCTTTAAGATTGACTAATAGTCCTTGGGCACACAAGAAATCAACACAAAGCAGTAGTCTAGCCACTTTAGCCAGGACAAAGTCCCATGTGTAACGTCGTCCACTGGAGCAGAGTGTCACCCATTGCGTCCCATAGGTCTGGATCCCACTTCCGTTGGCAGCCTCCAGTGCGGTTTCATTGCTCTTTGCCTTCTCATCAACAGGCAATGCCGGTAGCACACCTGTGTCGCACAGCAAGCGTCGCCCTGTCGAGGTGTCTGTAATGAACAGTAGACGACCCTGGCAACTGGAACCCACAATGTTCATGGGCCTCTGATGTCCTGAGGTGCTGGCACTGTCGAAGCTGCAAGGCAGTCATAACTTCATAATGTTCCTACCAAAGTGAGACTGGTAATAGCACGGGCCCGGTGTCATCTGGTTCACAGCTGCAGGCCATCCTTATTTTAGAGGCCTCTCTGGCTGGGCTTATTGAGGTAGAGAAAGGATCCATCACTGCCTGGCTGAGTGTAGACTATCCGCCATTTTGTTAGGGATCTGGAGCTGCGGCATAGGAGATAGAGAGGAACTACAGGGAGTAAGTCACCCTGAGGCTTCAGGAGTTAGGTAAGTGGGTGGCTGTCAGGGAAGCGAGGGAAAGAGCGCAGATAGTAGAGAGCACCCCTGTGGCCATCCCCCTCAGTAATCATTATCTCCTTTTGGATACTGTTGGGGTGGGGGGGGGGGGGGTGACCTGACGAGGGTGTCCATGGTGATTGGGTTTCTGGCACTGAGCCTGGTTCCGTGGTGCAAAAGGGAAAGAGGAAGATGAGGCATGTGGTAGTCATATGGGATTCCATAGTGAGGGGAACAGACAGGAGGTTCTGTCACCCTGACAGAGATACCCGCATGGTGAGTTTCCTCCCAGGTGCCAGGGTACGGGATTTCTTGGATCGAGTGCAGAGTATTCTGAAGGGAGAGGGTGAACAGCCAGAAGTCTTGGTACGCGTTGGTACCAATGACATAGGTAGAAAAAGGGAGGAGGTCCTCAAGAGAGAATTCAGGGAGTTTGGTACAAAGCTGAAAGGCAGGACCTCTAGGGTAGTACCTCAGGATTGCTGCCTGTGCCATGTGTTAGCAAGTGCAAGAATAGTATGATCAGGCTTATTAATGCATGGCAAAACCTGTAACCCATTTCATTGAACTAAAACCTACACAGCAAAAGTGCGCTAAGTACCTTTTACATAATGACATCATCACATCAGACCAGCCTCCTAAAGCAAAAGCCCAATTCAATGTCAGTGGTTGTGAATTTTGTACATTTCTCCCAATTGTGTTACCCTACAAAGAGAAGGAATTTCTTCAGCCAGAGGGTGGTGAGCCTGTTAAATTCATTGCCATGGTTGGTCGTGGAAGCTAAGTCATGTGGTATATTTAGAGCAGAGTTTGATAGGTTTTTGATTCGTAAGGGTGTTAAAGGTTACAGGAGAATGAGCTGAGGGGGTAATAAATCAGCCATGACACAATGGTAAACCAGACTCGATGGGTGAATGGCCTAATTCTGCTCCCACAGTGATGATTTCATAGCCTTATGAGTATGGTATCAAAAAGCCTGGTAAAACTCAAGTCCAGGACCGAACAAGAAGGCCAGGTATGACTTACAGAGGGCTATCTCAAGAGCAAAAGAACTATGCCAATTGAGGTTAGAGGGAGAATCAGAATCACACCAAATCTGGCAGGGTTTGCAAGCCATTACTTCCTACAAAGAGAAACCTAACATCATGAATGGCAGACAACACACACAAAATACTGGTGGAACACAGCAGGCCAGGCAACATCTATAGGGAGAAGTGCTGTCGACGTTTCGGGCCGAGACCCTTCGTCAGGACTAACTGAAAGGAAAGATACTAAGAGATTTGAAAGTAGTGGGGGGAGGGGGAAATGCGAAATGATAGAAGACTGGAGGGGGTGGAATGAAGCTAAGAGCTGGAAATGTGATAGGCAAAAGTGATACAGAGCTGGAGAAGGGAAAGGATCATGGGACGGGAGGCCTCGGGAGAAAGAAAGGGGGAGGGAAGCACCAGAGGGAGATGGAGAACAAGCAGAGTGATGGGCAGAGAGAGGGAAAAAACATACAACTAAATATGTCAGGGATATAAATATGTAAGGGCCCCAGACAGTCCAGCGTGGCCTTTTATATATTGGTGAGACCCAACAATGACTGGGAGACCATTTCGCTGAACACCTACGCTCTGTCCACCAGAGAAAGCAGGATCTCCCAGTGGCCACACATTTTAATTCCACGTCCCATTCCCATTCTGATATGTCTATCCATGGCCTCCTCTACTGTCAAGATGAAGCCACACTCAGGTTGGAGGAACAACACCTTATATACTGGCTGGGTAGCCTCCAACCTGATGGCATGAACACTGACCTCTCTAACTTCTGTTAATGCCCCTTCTCCCCTTCTTACCCCATCCCTGACATATTTAGTTTTTTTTTTTTCGCTCTGCTCATCACTCTGCCTGTTCTCTATCTCCCTCTGGTGCTTCCCCCCCACTTTCCTTCTCCCAAGGCCTCCCGTCCCATGATCCTTTCCCTTCTCCAGCTCTGTATCACTTTCGCCAATCACATTTCCAGCTCTTAGCTTCATCCCACCCCCTCCGGTCTCCTATCATTTTGCATTTCCCCCTCCCCCCACTACTTTCAAATCTCTTAGTATCTTTCCTTTCAGTTAGTCCTGACGAAGGGTCTCGGCCCGAAACGTTGACAGTGCTTCTCCTTATAGATGCCGCCTGGCCTGCTGTGTTCCATCAGCATTTTGTGTGTTTTGTTTGAATTTCCAGCATCTGTAGATTTCCTCGTGTTTGATCATGAATGGCAGTGACGCTTCACTCCCAGAGGAGCTCAACACCTTCAAGGCATGCTTTGAAAGGGAGAATAAAACTACATCCATGTGAATCCCTGCAGCATCTGGTAACCCTGTGATCTCCATCTCAGAGGCCCACATCAGACTGTCTTTCAAGAGGGTGAAACCCTTGCAAGGTGACAGGCCCCAGTGATATACTTGGTAGGGCTCCGAAAACCTGTGTCAACCAACTGGTGGGTGTGTTCAATGACATTTTCAATCTCTCATTGCTACAGTCATAAGTTCCCACCTGCTCCAAGAGGGCAACAATCATACAAGTGTCCAAGAAGAGCAGGGTGAGCAGCCTTAATGGCTATCGTCCAATAGCACTCACATCTATGGTGAAGAAGTGGTTGGTCATGGTTAGAATCAACTCCTGCCTCAGCAAGGACCTGGACCGACTGCAACTTGTCTATCACCACAATAAGTCTGCAGCGGATCCAGTCTTATCGGCTCTTCATGCAAACCTGAAACAGCTAGACAATACTAATACTTATGTCAAGATGCTGTTTATTGACAATAACCCAGCATTTAACACCATCTTTCCTACAGTTCTGATCAAAAAGTTCCAGAACCTGGGTCTCTGTACCTCCCTCTGCAACTGGATCCTCAACTTCCTAACCAGAAGACCAGTCTATGCAGATCAGAAATAACCTCGCTACTTCTCTGATAATCAACATTTCAATGATGTGTGCTTAGCCCACTGCTCCACTCTCTCTACACCCATGACTGTGTGGCTAGGCACAGCTCAAATGTCATCTATAACTTTGCTAATGACAGAACTATTGTTGGCAGCTTTTCAGGTGGCGATGAGAAGGTGTACAGGAATGAGATCGATCAGCTGGTTGAGTGGTGTTATAGGAACAACCTTTCACTCAACGTCAGTAAGACTAAAGCATTGATTGTGGACTTCAGAGAGGGTAAGACAAGTGAACAAATACCAGTTCTCAGCGAGGGATCAGAATTGGAAAGGGTGAGCAATTTCAAGCTCCTAGATGTCAATATCTCTGAGGATCTATCCTGGGCCCAACATATTGAAGCACTTACAATGAAGGCAGACAGTTATTATATCTTATTAGGATATTGAGATTTGATATGTCACCAAAGACATTTGCAAATTACTACAGATGTTCTGTGGAGAGCCATTTAACTGGCTGCATCACCATCTGGCATAGGGGAGCACTGCACAGGATCGAACTAAGCTGTGAACTCAGTCAGCTCCATCATGGGCACTAATCTCACCAGCATCTATAACATCTTCAAGGCATGATGCCTCAAAAAGGCAGCATCCATCATTAAGGACCCCTAAGACCCAGGACATACTTTCCTCTCATTGCTCCCAACAGGGTGGACATACAGGAGCCCGAAGGCACAAACTCTGAGATTCAGGAATAGCTGCTTTTTGTCTGCCATCAGATTTCTGAATAAACATTGAACCAATGAACTCACTACTTTTGTTTTTGCTTTCTGCACTATTTATTCAATTTAACACTCAAATATACATACACACACTTATTGTAACTTAGTTTTTAGGTATCACATTATACTGCTGCTGCATAACAAATTTCATGACATATGCCAGTGATAGTAAACCTGATTCTGAGTCACAAGTTGAAGAAAGCAGCTTACTACCACCTTCTCAAGGACAATAAGCTTTAGCGCCAGGCCTTGCCTTCAACTTCTAGTTTGTGAAATAAAAGAATATGATTATAAGGCATGGGAGCAGAATTTGGCCATTCAGCCCATCAACTGTTCGCTGTCATTCATGGCTGATTTATTTTCCATCTCAACCCCATTCTCTTGCCTTCTCCCTTACTAATCAAGAACCTATCAAACCCCACTTTAAATAGACCAAACGACTTGGCCTTCACAGCCATCTATAGCAATGAATTTCACATTTCACCACCCTCATTCCTCCTTAGTTTTGCCCTTAAGGCCCATCCTCCATTCTCAAGCTGTGTTCTCTGCCACCAATTCTTAAAACAAATTCATTTAGCAGGTTTTATCAATATTCAACTAGAAATTTCAAGGAATGAAAATCTGGGTGAAGAATGGATGGAAGGGACATACAATAGAAATATTATTCACTAATCCAGCAGATAAATATTAAGTAACTTAATGACAAATACATTCTCAAATTGTGAATTATAAATAATAAAAATAATCCCATAAGTACACACTATAAGCTCAAGCACCTAACTCTTATTGATTAGTATTTTATAATACTTGACTATTTTTAGACTGATGTTGATTCCAACTCAGCATGTACACATTTGCTACAACTGCACATCACTGTTGTACACCACAGCTGATGCAAGGCCTCACCCTCAAATACAAACTTTCATTGAGAAAAATACACATTAGTTGAATGAAAATATTAACACATCCCTGTTACCAGTATTTGTATAAGTGCTGTAATATAAAATGCGCACAACAGCCATCCTTCTGAACTGACACCTCAGATTAGTTGACAGAGCAGTCAGTGAATGAATTGCCACGTCAAACTCCCCACGTATTTGAAATTTGCTGATGTCTTTACTCTTTATTCTAGATGAATATATAATTCAGGAGAAAGTGCTCAGTTTAGGAAGTGCCAGTGACTGAAGGAAGGAAGATTCAGAAAGATAATAGAAAATATGCAATCTTAAACTAAATGAATAAGGAACCAAAATGCAGATCTGCTGTAAAGAGCAGCATTGCAGTTTACCTTGCGGTGAGTGGGTGCCGGTTGTTGCTTTACTGGGGTGTCCGGTTATTGCCCCAGCCGGCTTGCTCTCGGTGCAATGCTCTGTCCACCAGCTGGGGAAGTGCCACGTCAAAGGACCGCCGCCGCCGCCGCCGGCACTCGCTCCCACGGAGCCCGGCTGCGCATGCGCGCCCACCGGCCGTCCGGAGGCACACGTCAGCGTAGAGAGACAATAGGAACCCGAGGAGATGGGCCGAGTGGAGGGGCAGATAGGGGTGCTGTGTAGCCACGGGGTCCAGAGGGACAGTGGCGAAACCATGCCAAGCGTGGGAGGCAGTGGGAACCTTGGGCAGGCAGCCCGGGAGAGTCCGTGACGTGGCCAATGTCACCGAGACAGCAAGAAGGAGCCGAATGTGTCGGGGCGCTGCAAAGGAACTGGAGGAAAGCAGGGAAACCAGGCCGTGAAAAGGCAGCAACATTTAAGAGACAAAGGGGAGACGGGAACATTATAAAGCGGGGTCAAAATCAGTCGCCTTAGCTTCTGTTGTTTGTTTCTTAGCACCAATTTTAAGGTGCAAACTTGTGTGGCCAATCATCATGATCCATCTCCAGTATTTAGATAGATAGATAGATACTTTATTCATCCCCATGGGGAAATTCAACTTTTTTCCAATGTCCCATACACTTGTTGTAGCAAAACTAATTACATACAATACTTAACTCAGTAAAAAATATGATATGCATCTAAATCACTATCTCAAAAAGCATTAATAATAGCTTTTAAAAAGTTCTTAAGTCCTGGCGGTTGAATTGTAAAGCCTAATGGCATTGGGGAGTATTGACCTCTTCATTATATCTACCTAAAACTGTTATAAGACCATTGATCACCTTCTCCATGGATGCTAATAACATGGGCAGTTTTTGGTAGACGCTGTGCACCACACACTATTCATAAGTACAGTTTATATTCATGATTTATATTTATAATCCGCTCAAGTGTTTTTGGTGTATTATCTGAGTTTTCATCATATGCTATTTGTTGAATTACAATCATAAGAGTACACAGGAACAAGAGTATGCTGTATAACTTACTGGGCCTGTTCATGACATCATATGCCTAACTTTATACCCCCAGAAATACACCAGTCTCAGACTTATCATTAACAATTCATTATGAACACGTAGAACAGTTTACATTTTCACTATACTTTAATTAGAAGTGTTTCTTAATTTTATCCCTGAGTTTTTGCAACAACAGGTCAAAGAACAGTTATTACCCCTCAACCATCAGGCTCTTGAATAAAAGGGGCTGGATACACTCAACTTCACTTGCACCATCATTGAAATGTTCCCACAACCAATTAGTTCATTTTCAAGGACTCTTTATCTCATGATCTAATGTTCTCATTATTTATTGCTATTTATTTATCTTTGTATTTGCACAGTTTGTTGTCTTCTTGATGCACCATCAATAACTCTCGGAGACTGGAAGTGAACAATAGGCTTTTATTAGCAGCAAAAGGGACCACGACATCTTGGAGACTGAGGGAGGAGCAGTGCCCCAATCGCCTTTATACAGGGGTCTGTGGGAGGAGCCACAGGAGCAGTCAGCAGAGGGGCGTGTCCAGACAGGTATACATAGTTTACCACACTTCTGCACTCTGATTGATCTTCCGTTGATGGATTTGCTGAATATGCTCACGTGAAAATGAATCTCAGATTGTATAGAGCGACATATGTATATCTTGATAATCAAATATACTTTGACTTTGGGAGAGAGAGAAGATAAAGGAATTGCTAGAAATACTCATTGTATTTAGAAAAAAACTGAGAGAGATAGAGAAAAGTTATCAGTTTTTCTCTTAAGCAAGATAGTTTTCTTCATCTTACCATTTCTGACAGGTCTTAGATCTGCCATGTCAGCTCTGTTTGTCTTTCCACTAATGCTGCTTAATATGATAAATGTTACCAGCATTTTCTCCTTTAACTTCAGGTTTTCTTTATCTGCAGAACTGATCTCCGTTCACTCCAGTGAGTCCTAGTCTAGAACTACCCCGTAGTTGTATCTCCTCAATTAAGAGAACTGCTTTTTATCTACTCTATTCTTGTCCCTTGATTCAGAAACATAAAATAGTACACCACTGGAGAGGCCATTCAGCCCACATTGTTATGCCGATCGATGCCAATTTATTCTAAATATCCTCTTCCTGCCTAAATGTCCTTCTGCAATATGGACAGGTCCATATCCCTTCATATTGATAGGTCCTATCTAAAAGTCTCTTCAAGATTCAAGGTTGTTTAGTTTCATTTCCTGTACACAAGTGTAAGGAGAACAAAATCATTGTTACTCCGGATTGGATACAGCACACAAAAACACAAAATATAAAGAACAAAATATTAATAATTAAAAATATACAATAAATATAAATACATAAGATAGCTAATATACATAGATGAGTTGTATGTCCATAAAGTGATATTCATAAGGTAATTGACAGGACATGATGAAATGCTTTCGAGAGGTTGGTCATGATTAGACTGAACTGCCTCAGCAAGGACTTGGACCCATTGCAATTTGCCTATTGCCACAATGGGTCAATGGCAGAGGCAATCTCAATAGCTCTTCACACGGCCTTAGACCACCTGGACAACACAAACCCCTACATCAGGATGCTGTACATTGACTATAGCTTAGCATTTAACACCATTATTACCACAATCCTGATTGAGAAGTTGCAGAACCTGGGCCCCTGTACCTCCTTCTGCAACTGGATCCTCAAATTCCTAATCTGTGCGGATAGGTGATAATATATCCTCCTCGCTAACGATCAATACTGGTGCACCTCAGGGGTGTGTGCTTAGCCCATTACTCTACTCCCTCTATACCCATGACAGTATGGCTAGGCATAGCTCAAATACCATCTATAAATTTGCTGATGATACAACCATTGTTGGTAGAATCTCAGATGGAGATGAAAGGGCAGACAGAAGTGAGATATGCCAACTAGTGGAATGGTGTCGCAGCAACAATCTGGCACTCAACCTCAGTAAGACAAAAGAGCTGATTGTAGACTTCAGGAAGGGTAAAATGAAGGTACACATACCAATCCTCATAGAGGGATCAGAAGGGGAGAGAGTGAGTAGTTTCAAATTTCTGGGTGTCAAGATCTCTGAGGATCTAACCTGGTCCCAACATATCGATGCAGTTGTAAAGAAGGCAAGACAGCAACTGCACTTCATTAGGAGTTTGAACAGATTTGGTATGTCAACAAGTACACTCAAAAACTTCTATGATGTACCATGGAGAGCATTCTGACAGGCTGCATCACTGTCTGGTATGGGGGGGGGGGGGGTGGGCTATTGCACAGGACCAAAAGTAGCTGCAGAGGGTTGTAAATTTAGTCTTCTCATCTTGGGTCTTCAAGAAGCGGAATCTCATAAAGGCAGCATCCATTATTAAGGACCTCCAGCACCCAAGGCATGCCCTTTTCTCACTGCTACCATCAGGTAGGAGGTACTGAAGCCTGAAGGCACACTCAGTGATTCACAAACAGCTTTTTCTCCTCTGCCATCCGATTCCTAAATGAACATTGAACCTGTGAACACTACCTCATTTTTAAAATATATATTATTTCTGGTTTTTGCACAATGTTTAATCTATTCAATATATATATCTCTTGCAATTTATTTATTTATTTATTTCTTCTTCTTCTATATTCTGCATTAAACTGCTGCTGCTAAGTTAACAAATTTCACGACACATGCCGGTGATAATAAACCTGATTCTGATTCTGATAAAGTAGTGGCAGTGTTGTTCAGCATTACTGCTTGTGGAAAGTCACTGATTTTGAGCCTGGTGCTCCTGGCATGGATGCTATGTCGCCTCCTCACTGATGAGAGTGGGACGAACAGTCCATGAGCAGGGTGGCTGGGATTCTTCATGAAGTTAATGGCCTTTTTCCAGTAACTTTCTGTATATATGTTCTTGATTGCGGGTAGGCTGGTGCCAGTGATGCATTGGGCAGCTTTGACTACCCGTTGTGGAACCTTCCTCTCTGCCGCAATACAGTTTCCACACCAAGCACTAATGCAGCTCATTAGGTTGCTCACTACTGCGCATCCACAGAATGACGTGAGTGTGGATGTGCATAGTCCAGCTTTCTACAGCCTCCTTAGAAACTAGAGGCATTGGTGAGCTTTCCTGACTCTGTAGGATGTGTTTTAGGGCAACAGGAAGTTGTGTGTGAAGGGCACTCCCAGGAGTTTGAAACTGCTTGCAGTTTTCATTGCTGCGCCACCGATGTAAACTGGGGTGTGAGTGGTGCGAGTTTTCCTGAAGTTGATAACCATTTTATTTGTCTTGTTGACATTAAGGAAGAAGTTATTGGCCTGTCACCAAGCCTCAAGCTCTTTCACCTCCTCCTCTCTGTAGGACATCTCATCATTGTTAGTGATGAATCCCACCACTGTTATGTCATCACAAAGTTGATGATGTGATTGCTTGGGTGTTTGGCTGTGCAGTCATGTTTAGCAGAGTGTACAGCAGTGGGCTCAGCAGAGGGAGGAGCGGTTGTGGATCCTGACTATCTGAGGTCTGTTCGTTAGGAATTTCAACAGCCAGTTGTACAATGGTGCATTTAGACTGAGGAGTAGGAGATTGTTCACCAAGGTCTATGGGACATTAGTGTAAAATGCTGAACTGAAATCCAGAAACAGCATTCTAACATAAGTGTCTTTGTTTTCTAGGTGTATCAGGGCCAAGTGCATGACAGATGATATGTTAATCCATTCTAGGCACCTACCATTCTCTGCATAAAAAAAGCTTGGCCCTCACATTACCTTTAAATCACCCCCAACCTTAAAAAGCATGTCCTCTGGTGTTTGTCATATATAGCCAAGGGAAAACATTCTATCTATCTACACCTCTCATAATTGAAAAAAAATCTATCGCACTTTAGGGAGAACGGCCTAAGTTTGTCCATCCTTTCCTTATAGTTTATATCCACAAATCCAGACAGCATCCTGGTAAAACTTCTCCACAGTCTCCACATTCTTCCTATAACGGGATGACCAGAACTGCACACAACACCCCAAGTGTGGCCTAACTGAAGTTTTATATAGCAGCAGAATGACTTCCTTACTCTTATATTCAATGCCACTAATGAAGACAAGCATGACTTCTTCACAATTTTATCCACCTGCATAGCCACTTTTAATAAACTATGGACCAGGACCCCAGATCTGTCTGTAACTCAGTGTTATTAAGGAACCTGCTGTATGCTTTCTCCTTTCATCTGGTCTCTCAAAGTGCAATATTTCAGACTTGCCTAGGTTAAATTCAATTTGCCGCTTCTCTACCCATATCTGACAATGATCTACATCATGAAATCATCAAAAGAAAATCAAACAATTTAGTCAATGTAATGTGCTGGAAAGCAGTACTGTCATCATCACCAGCATCAAACTTGTTTTCTGCTTTCTCAGGAGGATCAGCAGTGCTTCTCTGGGCCTTAGAAGAAAATTGAGAACTTTCCCAGCACAGGCCTCCTCAAAATGAGATTCCTTTCCTGTAGTTTTAATTCACACATTTTAATTCCACGTCCCATTCCCATTCTGATATGTCTATCCATGGCCTCCTCTATTGTCAAAATGAATCCAAACTCAGGTTGGAGGAAGAACACCTTATATACCAGCTGGGTAGCCTCCAACCTGATGGCATGAACATTGACTTCTCTAACTTCCGTTAATGCCCCTCCTCCCCTTCTCACCCCATCCCTGACATATTTAGTTGTCTGCCTGTTCTCCATCTCCCTCTGGTGCTCCCCCCCCCCTTTCTTCTGAGGCCTCCCATCCCATGATCTTTTCCCTTCTCCATCTCTGTATCACTTTCGCCAATCACCTTTCCAGCTCTTAGCTTCATCCCACCCCCTCCGGTCTTCTCCTATCATTTTGCATTTCCCCCTCCCCCCACTACTTTCAAATCTCTTACTATCTTTCCTTTAGGTTAGTCCTGACGAAGGGTCTCGGCCCAAAACGTCGACAGCGCTTCTCCCTATAGATGCTGCCTGGCCTTCTGTGTTCCACCAGCATTTTGTGTGTGTTGTTGTTTGAATTTCCAGCATCTGCAGATTTCCTCGTGTTTGTTCCTTTCCTGTAGTACTTACTTTGCACTGGGTCCTCTTCATAGGCTCCTGTCACATGATTATAAAAGTTCAAAACCTTTTCCCATCATTTCTCAGGTGATTTGGTTAAGAAACTCAATAACAAGTAGTTAATGCAAACGTGAGGTAATCTGCAGATGCTGGAAATTCAAGCAACACACACAAAATGCTGGTGGAACGCAGCAGGCCAGGCAGCATCTACAGGAAGAAGCACAGTCGACGTTTCGAGCTGAGACATTTTGTCAGGACTAACTGAAAGAAAAGATAATAAGAGATTTAAAAGTAGGAGGGGGAGGGGGAAATACAAAATGATAGGAGAAGACCGGAGGGGGTGGGGTGAAGCCGAGAGCCAGAAAGTTGATTGGCAAAAGCGATACAGAGCTGGAGAAGAGAAAGGATCATTGGACGGGAGGCCTAGGGAGAAAGAAACGGGGAGTGGAGCACAAGAGGGAGAAGGAGAACAGGCAAAGAGTGATTGTGAGAGAGGCAGAGAGAGAAAATAAAGGAGGGGGAAATAAATAAATACATCAGGGATGGGATAAGAAGGGGAGGAGGGGCATTAACAGAAGTTAGAGAAACCAATGTTCATGCCATCTGGTTGGAGGCTACCCAGCTGGTATATAAGGTGTTGTTCCTCCAACCTGAATGTGGCTTCATCTTGACAGTAGAGGAGGCCATGGATAGACATATCAGAATGGGAATGGGACAGGGAATTAAAATGTGTGGCCTCTGGGAGATCCTGCTTTCTCTGGCGGACCGAGCGTAGGGGTTCAGCAAAACGGTCTCCCAGTCTGTGTCGGGTCTCACCAATATATAAAAGGCCACACCGGGAGCACCGGACGCAGTATACCACACCAGCCGACTCACAGGTGAAGTGTCGCCTCACCTGGAAGGACTGTCTGGGGCCCTGAATGGTGGTGAGGGAGGAAGTGTAAGGGCAGGTGTAGCACTTGTTCCGTTTACAAGGATAAGTGCCAGGAAGGAGATTGGTTGGAAGGGATGGGGGTGGGGGGGGGGGGGGGAACGAGTGGACAAGGGAGTCGCATAAGGAGTGATCCCTGCAGAAAGCAGAAGGAAGGGGGGATGGAAAGATGTGCTTGGTAGTGGGATCTCGTTGGAGGTGGCGGAAGTTATGGAGAATTATATGTTGGACCCAGAGTCTGGTGGGGTGGTAGGTGAGGACAAGGGGAACCCTATCCCGAGTGGGGTGGCGGGCAGATGGGGTGAGAGCAGATGTGCTTGAAATGGGAGAGATGCATTTGAGAGCAGAGGTAATGGTAGAGGAAGGGAAGCCCCAGTCTTTAAAAAAGGAAGACATCTCCTTTGTCCTGGAATGAAAAGCCTCATCCTGAGAGCAGATGCGGCAGAGATGGAGGAATTGCAAGAAGGGGATAAAAGAGACAGGGTGGGAAGAGGAATAGTCCAGGTAGCTGTGAGAGTCTGTAGGCTTATAATAGATATTAGTAGATAAGCCGTCTCCAGAGATGGAGACAGAAAGATCAAGAAAGGGGAGGGAGGTGTTGGAAATGGACCAGGTAAATTTGAGGGCAGGGTGAAAGTTGGAGGCAAAGTTAATGAAGTCAACGAGCTCAGCATGCGTGCAGGAGGCAGTGCCAATGCAGTTGTCGATGTAGCGAAGGAAAAGAAGGGGGACGGATACCCGTATAGGCTTGGAACATGGACTGTTCCACAAAGCCAACAAAAAGGCGGGCATAGCTGGAACCCATATGGGTGCCCATGGCTACACCTTTGGTTTGGAAGAAGTGGGAGGAGCCAAAGGAGAAATTATTGAGAGTAAGGACTAATTCCGCTAGATGGAGGAGAGTGGTGGTAGAGGGGAACTGGTTAGGTCTGGAATCCGGAAAGAAGTGGAGAGCTTTGAGACCTTTGAAACGAGTTCAGTGGGGCAGGAGCAAGCTGACACAATGGGTCTACCTGGACAGGCAGGTTTGTGGATCTTGGGTAGGAGGTAGAAATGGGAAGTGAGGGGTGTTGGAACTATGAGGTTTTAATTTTAATTAAAATTACATTTTAATTCCCCATCCCATTCCCATTCTGATATGTCTATCCATGGCCTCCTCTACTGTCAAGATGAAGCCACACTCAGGTTCAGGAACAACACCTTATATTCCGTCTGGGTAGCCTCCAACCTGATGGCATGAACATTGACTTCTATAACTTCCGTTAATGCCCCTCCTCTCTTTCTTACCCCATCCTTTATTTATTTATTTATCTATCTACCTATTTATTTATTTCCCCCCTCCTTTATTTTCTCTCGCGGCCCCTCTCACAATCACTCTTTGCTTGTTCTCCATCTCCCTCTAGTGCTCCCCTCCCCCTTTCTTTCTCCCTAGGCCTCCCGTCCCATGATCCTCTTCCTTCTCCAGCTCTGTGTCCCTTTTGCCAATCAATTTCCCAGCTCTTAGTTTCATCCCTCCTCCTCCTGTCTTCTCCTATCATTTCGGATTTCCCCCTGCCCTCCTACTTTCGAATCTCTTACTATCTTTTCTTTCATTTAGTCCTGACAAAGGGTCTCGGCCCAAAACGTCGACTGTGCTTCTTCCTGTAGATGCTGCCTGGCCTGCTGTGTTCCATCAGCATTTTGTGTGTGTTGCAACAACTAGTTAATGTGGACTTTACTTCTTGGAGTTAAAATCAAAAATCAAAAATTGATGATTACTTAATAAGATTGGTGGAGCATGGTGACTATATGACCTCTCCGATGGGTAACTATGTTTAGGCATCAAGCTTTATACATTCAATAGCCACTTTAATAGGTACACCTGTCTGTGAATGCAAATGTCTAATCATATGGCTGCAACTCAATGCATAAAAGCATGCAGACATGGTCAAGAATTTCGGTTGTTGTTCAGACCAAAAAATCAGAATGGAGAAGAAATGTGATCTAAGTGACTTACACCATGGCATAATTGCCGAAGTTAAGATAAAGTGATTTGAGTAACTCAAAAAATGCTTATCTCCTGGGACTTTAACACACAACAATCCTTAGACTTTACAGAGAATAGTACAAAAAACAAAAAACTATCTAGTGAGTGTATTTCTGTGGGTGAAAATGCCTTGTTAATGAGAGAGATCAGAAGTGGTTCAAGCTGACATAAGGTGATAGTAACTGAAATACCCACACATTACAACAGTGGTGTGCAGAAGGACATCTCTGAACACACAACACATCGAAGTTTGAAGTGGATGAGCTACAGCCGCAGAAGACCACTGAAATACAGAATCCATGGCCACTTTATTAGGTACAGGAGGTACCCAATAAAGTGGTTATTGAGTGTATGTTGCAATCATGTGACACATCCCAGTCTGCGAATTAGTAAAACATTTGAAGTATCATAGCAATGTTGATGGTAGCATAAAATTATAATGATGTAGTAATAGATTAAATGAATGGGAAGTCAGTATTATTGAAGGCTAATATAAGGTAATTTTGATTTGAAAGGTTTAAATTAAAATACTTTTAAAATGGTGATAAGCTAGAAGTACCAGAGATCTAAAGAGTCTTGTGACACCTGTGCACAGTTAATATATCATGGATATTCACAAAAAATCTGATCAGTAGTTGTGAAGATGATGGCCTTGACTTTGGATTAATAAAGTTCAGAAGTCAGAAATCAAGAAGTAAATGTTTTAAATGATTCTCGGAATTTAAATATTTAGTACTAGAGGCTAATTATATCAGAAATTGTGGCAATTCCATTAGAGAAAGAAATTAAACATTTATCATCACTTACAGAAACAGAGACTAGGAAGATATTATGAAATAAATTCTAAATTGCAATCCTTATACCTAACTATGATCAAGGGATTTATGAAGTAAATCTGAGACCCAAAATTATGAGCCAAAAGCCCTGATATAGCAAAATATTTAAAAAATTGCTCCTGACAGTGAAGAAAAATATAATGGAACAAATACAAGTTTATAAAATGGTGTATAGTATATAGCAGAACCTTTAGAAGCATTGACCTTCAGATACATGTCGATAGCTCAATGAAAGTGGGATCATAAGTGG
This sequence comes from Hemitrygon akajei, assembly GCF_048418815.1. Lineage (NCBI taxonomy): Eukaryota > Metazoa > Chordata > Chondrichthyes > Myliobatiformes > Dasyatidae > Hemitrygon > Hemitrygon akajei. The sequence continues at coordinate 100,282,162 of NC_133136.1, forward strand.
ACTGAGTGGTAAAGAAGGTATGAGGAATGCTTGCCTTCAGTGGTTGAGGCATTAAATATAAAAATCTGGAAGTGATGTTATAGCTGTCTAAAGCTTTAGTTAGGCCACATTTGGTGTATTATTTGCAGTTCTTGTTGACACACTATAGCAAGGATGTGGAGACTTTGGAGAGGATGTATAAGAAGTTTACCAGGATGTTCCTAGAATTGAAGTGTACTATCTATATTTAAAAAAATGGAGAAACTTAGAAGGTTTTCCCAGGAGTTTCAGAGGGAAAGGGCAACCTATTGGAAGCATATAAAAATTAAACAAGCTTAAGTAGGGTAGATACCAGAATCTTTTTTTCTGAGAATGGGGAGGTCAAATGTTACAGGGCATAGGTGAGAAAGAGAATGTTTTTCACACTGTGGCATGTGCCTTGGAACTCCTGCTGGAAAGGTGTAAAAGCAGATACAAACGGATATTTATGAGACATGTAGATTGACGTATAATCAGGTAAGGAATAGAGGGATATGGACCCCCTATCCCTCTCCTTTTCCATTCCTTATTCTGCCAGGATGGTGTATATTGACTACAGCTCAGCATTCAACACAATCATTCCTACAGTTCTGATCAAAAAGCTCCAATACCTTGGCCTCTGTACCTCCCTCTGCAACTGGAAATCACAACCTATATGGATCAGGAATAACATCTCCGCTTTGCTGACAATCTACACTGACACATCTCAGGGACGTGTGCTTAGCCCACTGCTCTACTCTCCTTACACCCATGACTGTGTGGCTAGGCACAGCTCAAGTGCCATTTGTAAGTTTGTGAAAGATACAACTATTGTTGGCAGATTTTGAGATGGTGATGAGAATGCATACTGCAGTGGGAAGTATCAGCTGGTTGAGTGGAGTCGCAGCAACAACCTTGCACTCAGTGTCGGTAAGACCAAAGACCTGATTGTGAACTTAAGAAAGGGTAAGATAAGGGAATAAACACCAATCCTCTTTGAGGGATCGGAAGTGGAAAGGCTGAGCAATTTCAAGTTCTTGGGTGTCAACATCTCTGAGGATCTCTCCTGGACCCAAAGTATGGATGCATCTACAAAGCAGGTATATTTCCTTAGAGTTTGAGGAGATGTTGTATCTCACCAAAGACAGTCACAAATTTCTACAAATGTACTGTGGAGAGCATTCTAACTGGCTGCATCACCATCTACTATGGGAGGGCTCCTGCAAAGGATTGAAATAAGTTGCAGAGAGTTGTAAACTTAATCAGCTCCATCATGGGCACTAGCCTCTGTAATATCCAGGGCATCTTCAAAGAGTGATGCCTCAAAAAGGTGGTATCCATCATTAAGGCCGCCCGTCATCCTGTTCTCATTGCTATCATCAGGAAAAAGGTACAGGAGCCTGAAGGCAAACACTCAACGATTCAAAAACAGCTTCTTTCCCTCTGTCATGGACATTGAACCCATGAACACTTTTGCACTACTTATTTAATTTAGCTATTTAATATTTACATACACTTAGTCACTGTTTATTCTATTATTATCTATTGCATTTGCCAGTGATATTAAACCTGATTTTGATTCTGATTTAGTAGGGATGGTGTTACCAGGCTGATGCACAGTATTCAATATATGCCACATGTACTGCTTAGTGTTGAGGCCAACAAATTCCAATTTAGTCTCATCCAATCACAAGACCCCTTCCACATCTTTACAGTATCTTCTAAGTAAAGCTTTGGAAAGACTTTACAGGCAAGAATATGTTTTATTATCAGCCAGAGCTTCTTCAGTTCCACTCTTCCATAAGTACCTTCTTTGTGCAAGGCCTTGGAGATTGTGAAGCCATGAACTTCATCTCCATTTGCAGCCACTGACTTCTCAGCTCACTCAAAGTGACTGTTGATATCACAGTAGCCTCTCTTACAGGTGTCATTCTTCTCTAGCAACTAAGTTTAGAGGGGTGGCCTGATTTGTGGCTGTGGTTTCATATTTTCTTCACTTTTTCACAATGGACTGCCCTGAGCTTCGTGGTATGTTCAGTGCCTTTAAGATAGTCTAATACCCTTCTTCAGATCTGTGCTCTTCTATTATTTCTTTGACTTGCTTTGAATGCTCTTTTGTCTCCATTTTAGTTTGCTGTGTTGAAAATTACCTTACAATTAGACCTTACAGAGAGAGGGAGCATTCATTCTTGTAAATTCACTGAAATCGGATGACCTCCATTTTTCTACATCATCAAATAATGATGAATATTAAACATCAATAAATAAGGTAATATATTGCTGCTGAGGAAAAGCAGCATGGTAATTACCAAGGGGATGGACACTTCTTCAGCCTCACAATTTTGGTTGTTAAATTATTAGTAAAATTGACAGGTTTTGGATTTTTTTCCTTTTGATTTGACATGATGCCCAATGTTTTGTAGATTTAGCTAAAAAATCCTTCTTCAATATATTTTAAATTTAGAAAATGAGACAGCAGAACATGAAAGCAGTTGTGGGGACTGAATACTTTTTCAAGGCATTGTACTTAGAGATACAGCATGGAGTAGGTCCTTCCAGGCCTCTGAGTGGTGCCACTAGCAACCCACTGATTTAACCTAATCACAGAACAATTTACAATGACCAATTAACCTACTAATTGTTTTGTTTTTGGAATGTGGAAGGAAACCGGAGCACTGGGAAGAAACCCATGATCTACGGAAAGGATGTACAAACTCCATTACAGATGATGTCAGAATTGAATTCCGAAATCCAGTGCCCCGAACTGTAATAGCATCACACTAACCGTGACAGAAAAGACAACCCCTGCTCATTGCTCTAGTATATTGCTTGATTACTAAGAAATGTTGTTGTAATTTTTTAAAAAATATCTAGTGTCCAGAATATTTGTGAATTGTTAGGCATTAGGAAACAGTAATCATCAGGGTTTCATTATCCATGCCTGTTACGACTCTTTGTTTAGTTCAATGACTCCCACAAAGCCCCCTCGGGTACCACAGATGTATAGTGTTGGCCTCAAGGGCCCCGATTTTTTTCTGCTTCATTTTAGGGATTCTTGCCTTCTTTAAAGTAATTAAGATGCTACTTTCTTTTCTTTGCGTGCTTGAACTGCATCAGGATGCACATATGGTTGAACCTATGAGTGTTGTTGGACATTCATCTTCCTTTATCTTAGGGTCAGGTACTGAACTTTACACGCCAACATTCCCAGGAAGTTAATTCTGCAGCAGAAACCAATTTTGTTTTCATCTTCTATCCTCTCAACAGATGTACAATTTATTTTCCATTGCCAGCAGTTATCTTCAGTGTCACTTTTGAGGATCACTGTTTCTCTGATGTCATTCCTCTGTCTTGGATTCTCTTAATTTACAAATAATTTTCCATAGCTCCTTCAGCATTAACACATGCTGAACGATTTTATACACCTGGAATTAAGTAACTATATGTATATTTACTAATTCGGGTGCTTATCCACTTTTTAAAAAAAATCTTGGGATTAAGTCAGTTTGGCAAGTGATTCTACCCTGACAGATTATACAATATTTAACAGTTCATTTCACTTATTAGATGAGTAATGGCTTTTGGTTCATTCAGTATTCCATCCTTCCTACATCAAAATTATGGTTCGAAATCAGTTGTTTTCATAACAGCTAGCTGGCTTGTACTGATTTTGCATTATTTTTATGATTATGAGTTTAGTGAATCAGTACTTCTCAGAGAAGTCACAGACCTCTGAAACACTTCTCCAAGCATTAAAGGCCTAGTTCTCATTCAAAATCTTAGATCCAAGTCTAAGACTCCAAAAGCAATACAAATGACTTCTGTCCATCTACTGTGATGGTTGCCTTAAAAACTTATTCAACTTCATGTACATATCCAAGTGTCTTTCAAATGTTGTTGTGTACCTACCTCAACCACTTCCTTGGCAGCTTATTCTACACACTGTATAATACATACCACCTTCTCTATAAAAACTTTCCTCCTCAAGCTCCTATAAAGGCTTTTTCCTTTCACCTTAAACTGATGCCCCGGGTTCTTGGTTCCCCAACTCTGGGAAAGAGACTGAGTACACTGACCCTATCTATACTCATCATGCTTATACATCTCGAGAAGATCATCTCTCAGTCTCTGATGTTCAAAGGAAAGAGATCCTAGCCTGTCCAACCTCTCCCTATATTTCAGTCACTTAAGTCCTGGCAACTTCCTTATAAATTTGTTTCTGCACTCTTTCCAATTTAATAACAACTTTCTTATAGCAAGAAGATTAAAATCATACACAATATTCCAAGTGTATCCTCACCAGTATCCTGTACAATTGCACCATGGTCTCCCAACTTTTATTCCCAATGCTTTGAATAAGGTAAGCTAGCCAAAAGCCTTCTCCAACGCCCTGTCTATCTGTGGCTCCACTTACTGGGAATCATATACCTGAACTTCAAGCCACCTCTGTTCTACAACACTTCCCATGACCCTACTTTGAAAGTCCAACTTTGATTCGACTTTCCAAAATGCAACACCTTGCACTCACCTGAATTAAATTACATACATTTGCCATTGCTTGGCCTACTTGCTTGGTTCATAATCCTCTGTAGTTTAATATAATGTTCACGGTCCACTATACCAACTATTGAAATGTTATCTGCAAACTTACTAACCATGGCTTGTAAGTATATTCTTATCCAGATCATTGATATAGTTGGCGAACAACAAGGGACCCAAATTCCAAACTTGAGCCACACTATTCATCATGGGCTTTCAATAACTTCCACCATCATCTTCTGCCTCCTACCTTCAAGCCAATAGTGTATCCAATTAGCTCCCCTGTAATCCAGCCTTTCAGAGTAGACTACTACATGGAGCCCTATCAAAAATCTTACTGAATTCCAAGAAAACTATGCCTGTCCTCATTGACTTTCTTGGTCACATCAAAATTCAATCATATTCATGAGGCATGATCTCCCATACACAAAGCTGAACTGACTACTCCTAATCAAATACTGTCTTTCTAGATGTACACATGGAAGCAGATTTGCCGGTTTGGTAAGTGAAACAGCAGACACTGATTGCAGGTACAGTAACTATTTATTCACAAGCAAGCAATGAAACACTTTACTTGCATGTTATGTCAAAAAAGCACTCATCCAAGTAACCCAAGCTATAGAAGCTACAACACTCTACATTCAGTACACATGTTAAATCTGTCCAAGTTGCACAACAAGATTAAACAAGCAATAAACAACTACTTAACTAGGTGGACACCCGAAACGAGGGACCCTTCGCCTATTAACTGTAACACATCTTCCAAATGGTTTCTTCACCACGGCCTGCGGCTCTCAGCCTGGAGTGAGCTCAGTGTAAAAAGAGAGAGACTTGCACACGTGCCTTCATCTTTGTACACCATAGAACCAGAAGACAGTTGCAGACATCGCAGCACATGGCCTGGGCAGAAGAGCTAACCATTGGGAAGGTGACTACATACTGTACCTCAAGGAGGCCATCATTGACCAGCATGGCAAAGGCAACTTTTGGAACAATTTTTAATCAGTGCTTAAGTTAACCTTCCATTTTACAATATCTTCTCCCTCAGAATCCTCTCCAGTAATTTACCTACCACAGATGTTAAACTTACTGCTCTAAATTCATGCTTTTCTTAGCAGCCCTTATTAAATAAAGGAACAGCATTTGCTACCCACCAGTCTACTGGCAAATATCTTATGCTGGCAAATCACTTATGCAAATATCTAAGCCATGGCTCCTGCAATTTTTTCTCCTGCCTCCCATTAGAGCTACCTGTTCAGGCCCTAGAGATTTGTCTACCTTCATACATTTTAAAACATCTTTCACCTTTTCTACAGTAGTGCAGGCCATCCACATGACCTTCCCATTTACTTTCCCAAATTCCTAAGACTTCACATGCATTCTTCTTCCTTCAAGTCTTCATCTATGTTAAAAACAGAGGAGAAATACTCATGAAGGACTTCAACCATCTTCTGCAGCTCCAAATATAGATGCCCTCTTTGGTCTTCGAGGAACCTTATTCTCTCTCTAGTTACTATTTTGCTCTTAATATATTTATAACATATCTGAATTCTCCTTGATCTTCCCTGTCCTATGTCCCCTTTAGCCCTTATGATTTCCTTTTTGAGTACACTTCTGCATTCCTTATACTCAAGTATCCCAGCTGTGTGTACCTGATAGATGCCACTTGGCCCTGCCTTAATATCTCTTTTCAGCCAGGATTACCTAATCCTACCATCTTTGCCCTAACAGGAACATGTAGACCTCAAGCTCTTACTACCTATCTCACCTTGCCGGAAGTTCCTCCAGATATTCAGTATCTTTATGACATTTGTAGTATAGGTTATAAAAGATGCTGTATATATATCCTGTACTGTATGGGATATACAGTGTACTCTGGGTGTGAAAGATAATATTCCATTAGGCTTTTTGATTATTTTCTGTAACTGTCCATGATATTTAATTTATCTGTGTACAGGAATCCCCCCCCCCCCCCAATCTCTTTCAGGGCCACTGCATCTAGCATTTGGAGAAACACTGCCCTACCCTTTATGTCTAAAGTATGAAACCTTACTGTTGTCCATATAAGATTTTATTTAATGCATTTTTTCACTCAGTCAGGATATTATTAATGGATTTCAATTTGCCAAATTTTTGATAGCAGTGCAGAAGAATACACAATGTGGATTTTTTGGTTGCTCTGCTGCTCTGCTAAACCTCCGAATTACCCAACTTTCTGTTTATTATGTTACTTTCTGGATATTTTCCCAAAGGGTTTCAATTGAACTACATTATGTGTATTTTTCATAATGTGGGTAGGACTGTCTTATGTTTGAAAATAGTAACTTGCTCTCCCTTTTTCCCTTACATTTCCTCCTCTTGTTTATCTTGAGCCGGTCACTGGCTGCTCCAGGCTGTCTAGTATGTGCACAGCTTTCTGCCTAACTTTCCTTGGATGGGGCTGAGCTGCAGCTTCTGACGTATGTTGAACTGTGGAGCTGTAACTGGTTGGTGACTGTGTTGAGTGACTGCCCCTCATCAGACATACTGAGCTGTGTCTCCAACCTGGAAAGCAGTTCCAGTCGGACAACGCTCCATTTTAGTAGTTTACAACTTATTGAGAGGAAATTTTACAAGAATTCACCTCCATGGGTGTAGGGGATTATGTATGCATCACAGTTGATGGTGGCCCACCCTGGGGATTCAGACTGCAAGGTGGCAAAGAACACAAACAGCCTTTACAGGTTTCAAAGGTAAGCAGAATCATTTAATCAAGACGTACAATATTCAGTAAAGGCAGAATTATTCCAGAGTAACATTCTCGAGTTAGTGGAAGTAATTTTTGGATTTGTTTACAATGCTTATCCAAGTGTAGCCACAAACTACAATTCTGCACTTGGTTACGATCTGATTTTGAACTCCACAGTGGATAAAGCATAAATTTCTAAATCCATCTGATAAAGCAACTGATTGCACTTTAAAGCTGAACCCTGATAAAGTCAGTTTTTTCTCCAGGAAGAATTCTGTGTAACAATCAAAGAAGGTTACTTCAAAAGATGAAGATGGAAATAATGTTATCAGCTACAATCTTAAAATAGGTTTCCTATTGCTTTGATTTTAAAAGAGATTTAAACCCGGGTGGCTGTTATTTTTTGCTGTAGGTGAATGAGTATTGAACCCTACACTGGACAACTTCAGGGATCTGCTTTTGATTAAATCTGACCAGTTAAGTAGCATGAAAAGCATTACTGAACATTAATTAACAGCACATTGTTCAGCTTTAGTAGAAAGTACCAGCATTCTTCGGATCAAAGTAGAATTTACTGTATGTTTATCAGCCCATACTTAAACGTTTGTTTAACAACTAAGTCTGTGTTCAAAGTGACAGCAGAATTACTAATTTTAACCTAAAATGCAATGCTTAGCTGATTAAAAAATGCATATTTTTCCTGCAGATCAGACTCAAGTTCTACTATATTACTTAATAAATCATATTTTATAGTATTGTACAGTTAACATTTTTACAAACTGCGTTGGCTTTGCTGTGCTTGTAATGATTTCAATAATGCAAATTGTATGGGTTACTGAAATGTCTAATCAATTATTTGAAAGATACAATCACTGAAATGGAACTTTGCTTGATTTAAATCCAGGGCAATTATTTTCACTGCTTTACATGTTTCACTCTGCAGTTTTGAATTAAATTAATTATCAAACACTTGTTTGATAAGACATTTGAATTCAATAAAGTTGATGAAGAGGTCATCAATACTGTTCCTAGGAGACCTGGTTTGATTAGTAATAAAAGACATTGAAGACAGTTACAAAGCTGTATGACTGAGAAAATAACAGTTCTAGAAGGGTGACACCTAGTGGATCTGTTCTGCAGTTGTAGTGCTTGAATCAATATTCCCAAACAATAAACTAACAACAAGCCTGAACTTTTAGTAGAACAGTTTAATAACTTCATAGCAAAAAATATGACTATTCATGAAAGCCTTCGCTGTATCAGTCTGCAAAGCAGGTAAGCAAAAAAAGAAATTAGATATCAAATTTAATATTAGAATATAGTCAGAGCATAGCCCTGAGGTATATTTAGATTAAAAATTACCCGCCACACATTACCTTGATGAAAGTGTCTCTTAACACCTCGGCATCCTCCAATCTAACAAATGTTTTGACAAATACTTTCTCATGAAAACATAATTTTGCAATCATGTTGAACATATTCCAAAAATGATTCAGTTGCAAGGGTTAACACATGAAAAGTTATTGCAGTTATTAACAAACGAGAAAATCTGCAGATGCTGGAAATGTGTGTGTTGCAATGATTAACAGATTGTGCAGTTCACAATGTAAATTATGCTTTTTGGTCACATTTAAATACAGTTATCAGAATGTAGAATGCAAGATCCACTAAGAAATATTTCAAAATTCTCAACAGTTAAGCAGGCATCTGTTAAGAGTGCCTCTAATTCTTGTAGGCCTTATAAGGAATGAAGGATTTGTCCATTCCATACAAGGCTGGCAGCTTAAAATTATTTCCGAGAATTTGTTGACAGTTTTTGAGAAATATCTCCCATGATAATTAATGCATAAAGAAAGAGAACTTCCATCATATTGATTAAAAACTAATAATTAATTAATATTGAGCTGTGCAAAGTACAGCTTACTGCATGTATTTTCATACATAGTGTAGAAAATTTGATATTTAATTTAAAAATATCTGCCTGCCTCTGTTAAGGAGAAGTTTCTAATCAGTGTTCGGTGGGGGGGGGGGGGCGGGGGGGAAGAAATTTATTTTGGCTTGTTTTAGGGAAGGTGTTGCCAGTAATCAAAACTGTGAGCCTTGTCCAAAAATGAGCCTCCCCTGCGTAATTCTGAGGAGTTTCAAATGCCAGTCACCTATCCACAGGCAAAGCCTGTACGCTGAGCCCAGTTTGGATGCTTGCTTCATTTCTTCATTAAAGGAGTTCAGGAAGTTGTTTGGAATATTGATGGAAGACCAAGAAGAGCAGAAGCACTGCTCCCTCTGCTCCAGTACGGCAAGTTAAACCTGAAGACCCCACGCACCCCTCACACAAACTCTTCTCCCTCCTGCCATCTGGCAAAAGGTACCAAAGCACTTGGGCTCTCACGACCAGACTGTGCAACAGTTTCTTCTCCCGAGCCATCAGACTCCTCAATACTCAGAGTCTAGACTGACATCTACATCATTTATTATTATATTGTAATTTGTCCTCTACTGTGCCTATTGTCCTGTTTATTATTAATTAATTAATTATTGTACTGCCCTGCACTGTTTTGTGCACTTTATGTAGTCCTGTGTAGGTCTGTAGTCTAGTGTAGTCTTTGTTTTGTTTTACGTAGTCTAGTGCAGCCTTGTGCTGTCTCACATAGTCTAGTGCAGTTTTGTGTTGTTTCATGTAGCACCAGGGTCCTGGAGGAACGTCGTTTCATTTTTACTGTGTACTGTACCAGCAGTTTATGGTCGAAATGACAATAAAAAAGCGACTTGACATGACTTGAAATCCTTCTTTTCATCAGTGGCCTCCAGCAATCCCTTTATGAGCTGTTGCTCAGGTGTGTCCTTTACTTACTTCTGGATGGGTTCAAAGGAAGATCCACAAATACACACTATGTCACACGTTAGCATATCCAGCCTGTCTAGTTAAAGAGAAGGTCAATGAATGCTAAATACCTTTGAGGCCAGTATAAAAATGTTTCTGATTTCCTTTGAACAATAATCTCACCCTCAGCAATGTTATCTTTTTTCTCATGGCCGAGGAATAAATATAAATCCAAAATATCATCAGTGTATGCCTTGATGTAATTAGAAATTTAGTAGACAATCATCTTTTTGAGAATCATTATTACCTGAATAAAGAACTAAAACTACTTCTCCATGCCTATGAAAGTACTCTGTGATCATGTTTGCTAACTTGCTGTTGTGATTTTGACAAGCCATAGAAGGATTTCTGCTGATTTTCCTGAACATCTACCGTAAAAGATTGAAAAAGCTCTCTGAAAATTCTACCATAGGAAAATTAAAGAGTAATGCAAATCTATCTATTTATGAAATAAGCAAGAAAGTATAATTCAATGTGACATATATCATCAAGGAGTAAAGAGAGGAATGGCAATCGAGAAGAAAGGCCACCTCCTCTTGTGCCATTTGCAGGCCTGTGAGGATGTCTACAGTCTTCACTTAGACAACAGACACAAATAGCTTGGCACAGCTGTTTATTATATAAAGCATGTTTTGTTTGTCCTGTCTTCAGATTATTGGATTGCCTTATTTTTTAATATATATCCAGGCTTGACTTTCAGAACATAGAACTGTAGAGCACAGGAACAGGCCCCATGGTCCATGATATCTGCATTGAACACAATGTCAAATTAAATTAAATCCCTTCAGCCAGTACATGATATGCTGTATATTCCCCCATTTCCTGCCTATTCATGTTTAACTAAAAAACCCCTAAATATCATTATCATATCTGCTTTCACCACTCCCCCTAGAAAGCACGAGTTGAACCACTATCACCAGCTACAAGCAAAAGATCTCTTATCCCCATAGAAAAATCTCAGCAAGTCAGTATAGGAAACAACGTTTACTTGCTTCAAGAGCTTGGGGGAACTCCATTGCACACGTCCACTAATGAAACTGTTGTGATAGGAGAAAGAAGAAAGGAGGCAAAACATAGAAAACCTACAGCACAATACAGGCCCTTCAGCCCACAAAGTTGTGCCAAACATGTCCCTACCTCAGAAATTACTAGGCTTACCCATTGCCCTCTATTTTACTAAGCTCCATGTCCCTATCCAAAAGTCTCTTAAAAGACCCTATCGTATCCGCCTCCACCACTGTTGCTGGCAGCCCATTCCACGCACTCACCACTCTCTGAGTAAAAAACTTACCCTTGACATCTCCTCTGTATCTACTCCCCAGCACCTTAAACCTGTGTCCTCTTGTGGCAACCACTTCAGCCCTGGGAAAAAGCCTCTGATTATCCACATGAGCAATGCCTCTCATCATTTTATATACCTCTATCAGATCATCTCCCATCTTCCTTCGCTCCGAGGAGAAAAGGCCGAGTTCACTCTACCTATTCTCGTAAGGCATGCTCCCCAATCCAGGCAACAACCTTGTAAATCTCCTCTGCACCCTTTCTAACTACATATCTGTCATGTTAACACCAGCATATAAACCACTGCTTAAATGTGTGAGAGCAGAGAAAAGGCAGATAAGGCTCTGGCCAAAAGGAGCAGCCTCAGCACTACAAGACTGTTTTTTGCACACAGACTGGGACATATTCAAAACAGCAGCCTCCTATGATGACCATATAGACATAGAGGAGTATGCGGAGGCAGTAATCAGCTACATAGCCAAATGCACGGAGGATGTCACTGTGATGAAAACCTTCACCGCACGTGGTTATAAAAAGCCATGGGTGACAACAGAGGTGCGTTCACTACTGAAGGCCCGTGACACAGCCTACAGATCGGGGGACAGGAGTGTGCTTCGCTCAGCCAGGACTGCGCTTTCACTAGGGATCAAGAAAGCGAAAAGAGCCTACGCGGGCAAAATACATGGACACTTCTGTGACACAGGTGACACCAGACGGATGTGGCAGAGAATTAAAGCTCTGACAGACTACAAGATCAGGCAGAAAACTGATGACAGCGACGCCTCTCTTCCTAACAGGCTTAACAAATTCTTTGCACACTTCGAAGCATCAAACACTACAGCAAGGGGGAGAGCCAGTCCCTTCTTACCATCTGACCAGCCGGCTCCAATCATTGATTCAGAGCACACATGGAGGACCCTTGCCAGGGTTAACCCAGGAAAAGCGGGAGGGCCCTACAACATCCCTGGATGTGTGCTCGAGGAATGTGCTGATGTATTAGCAGATGTTCTGACAGACATTTTCAACATCTCCCTTAGTCAAGCCATTGTCCCCAGATGTTTCAAAACCTCTACAATCATCCCTGTAGCAAAGAAATCAGTTGTAGCCTGTCTGAATGATTACCGTCCCGTTGCCCTGACCCCCATAGTGATGAAATGTTTTAAACGGCTTGTCAAGCCTCATATCACAGCCAGCCTCCCCTCTTCGCTGGATCCTCTCGTTTGCCCATCATCCAAATCGCTCTACGGAGGATGCAATATCCACCACACTGCACACAGTTCTCTCTCACTTGGACAACAAAGACACTTATGTCAGAATCCTGTACATTGATTTCAGTTCAGTGTTCAATACCATCATCCTGCAGAGACTAGTGGAGAAACTGTCGCTGCTTGGCCTTAACACTGCCATGTGTCACTGGATTCTGGATTTCTTGACAGAGAGACCACAGTCAGTCTGTGTTGGCAGGAACATCTCTGACTCCATCACACTGAGCACTGGATCCCCACAAGGCTGTGTGCTTAGCCCATTGCTGTTTACACTGCTAACACATGACTGTGCAGCCAGATTCAAGGAGAACCCGATCATTAAATTTGCTGATGATACCACAGTGGTGGGGCTCATCAGCAAAAATGATGAAACAATGTACAGGGAGGAGGTCAAACACCTAGAGAGCTGTTGCAGTGACAACAACTTGATGCTTAATGTGACCAAAACCAAGGAGATGATCATCGATTTCAGACGGTCTCAGCCTGAGCACACACCCCTCAGCATCAGTGACTCCACAGTGGAGAGAGTGGAAAACGTCAAGTTCCTTGGGGTGCAGATCTCGGACAATCTCACCTGGTCCAGGAACACCACTGGGATTGTGAAACGGGCCCCAGCAGAGATTGCACTTTCTGAGGAAGCTTAAACAAGCATCACTCCCCACTAACATCTTAACTACATTCTACAGAGGCGTGGTTGAGAGCGTGCTGGCCTTTTGCATCACAACCTGGTACTCCAGATGCAGTGCTGCCGACAAAAAAGCCTTGCAGAGGGTGGTTAGGGGAGCAGAGAAGGTTATTGGGGTCTCCCTACCTTCTGTCCAAGACCTCTTTCAGAGTCGATGCCTCCAGAAGACACGGTACATCATTAAAGACCCCTCACACCCTCTCCATGAACTGTTTGTTCTTCTGCCATCAAGTAAACGTTACAGGAGCATCAAAACTAAAACCACAAGGCTACTAAACAGCTTCCTCCCACAGGCAGTCAGACTGCTAAATAGCTGCTCTACCTGACTCTGCTTTGGACACTTTTAACTTGCACTGGACACTTATAACTTGTTTTTAACTGACATGTGGCTGTTGTGTTTTACTATTTATTGTTATGTTTATTATTTAGTGTTGCGTTTGTCATGTTCTGATTGCACTACTCCTGGGAAACGCTGTCTCATTCTGCCCTGCAGAGCTGATGTACGGTTAGAATGACAATAAAGTTTTTGAATCTTGAATCTTGAATCTTCTATGGTTTCCACATCCTTCCTGTAGCGAGGCAACCAGAATTGAGCACAATACTCCAAGTGGGGTCTGACCAGGGTCCTATATAGCTGCAACATTACCTCTCGGCTCCTAAATTCAATTCCACGATTAATGAAGGCCAATACACCATACGCTTTCTTAACCACAGAGTCAACCCGCGCAGCAGCTTTGAGCGTCTTATGGACTCGGACTCCAAGACCCCTCTGATCCTCCACACTGCCAGGAGTCTTACCACTAATTCTATATTCTGCCATCATATTTTAGAATATTTCTGCACACCATTTTGTGAGGTTAATAAGCTGAAATTTATTACAACTATAGGTCAAAGAGACCATTGAGAAATCACTAGAGAATTTCAGAAGCACACCAAGGAAAGAAATATCTGATGCCCTCTTCCTCCTCCTTTTTGATAAACTTCCTAGGCAGAGTGAACAGGAAGATGAACCTCAAAACTGCATTTTATCAGGGTAAAACTTTTAGCCAGTTTTTAATCAAGCCTGATTATCAGGGCATGTACTGCTTGTAGAGAGATGCATGGTGTGCATTAAGCGCTAATCCAATAGACTAAAAAAAAGGCAGTGACAAAGGCCTAAGAGGAATCAGCACTAAAAGAAAGCAACTCTGTAAATGTAGACACTATAATCTCAGCAGAATTTCAAGAGCCATTAAATGAGTGAGTTGAGAGAGAAGGAGCTAGGAGAAAGTGTATTCCGAGACAGAATAACCATTGCTTAATTTGACAAAATGGTGAAGTAATTTCTTCAGCTTAATCTCTGCAGTGCTAAAACTTCAGTAGTCTTCTACAAAAAAAAACAAAGGCTCTTGCCTGGCTCTTCACTTAGTCTGACACTTAATGTCTGTGTTCTGTGTAACTATAAAGCATTAGTCCTTATTGTGATAGATAAAATATATGTTTTAGTTTATATGTATGAGGCATATGTGCTAATTTGATTTAAAATGCTTTTAGTTCTCTGCTTCTGTAAGCAAGCTTGTTGCTCTGTTGCTGTGATAGCCTCATCATGTAACAGGAAGCACTGCAGTTGTATTGGCTTATTCAGAGGCACATAAATGCATTTTTTTCTCTTTTCTTAGTGATTTTGTTTAGAAAACATGTAGTTCAACCAGTTCCCTGATGGATGCAACAATTTATTGGAGTAGGCTGTGGAATATCCTGCTTATCAGACCTGCCACTCTTGGTTCAAATCTACACTCTTTACTGAAATAAAGAGCTGACCCCAACATTCAACAGGCACCTAGCAGGGCAGAGTGAGGTCCAGCTAGTGAGGAGGCCTCAGGATTGTTATTCTGATGCCCTGCTCCTACAATGACCTGAAATAACAACAAAACAAAAATACGTATGCTCACACAGTAAAATCGTGAATAATAAAAAACGTCCAAATAAAGTAAAATAAATTAAGTAAAATAGAGCGGAATCAAATCGATTAGACAGAGGAAGAAGTGATGGATGTCAGGTTAATAAATGAGAACCCTGCAAAGTACAGGAAATATAGAGATGAAGAAAAATTTAGAGGCCAAAGGAGGGGAGGGGCAAGTGGGGGTTGGGGCTGGTGGTGGAGGAGAGAGATTAGAAAAGGCTGTTGGCAAATAATAAAGGGAATTCAAAAATATTCCTTGACTATGTAAACAGGCAAAATATTGAAGGGCTAGAAGTAAGACTGGAGACCAATATAAGTTTATCTGTGGAGATAGTAGGTACCGAATGAGGAGGAAGATGCTGCTGGAACCAGGAAAGGAAAATGTATTTGACATACTGGTTTGGCTAGCAGCTGATAAAGAGGAATTACTGGAAAAACTCTCCGTACTTAAAATGGATAAATCATTTGGTGTCGATCTAATACATCCTATGTTGTGGGAGAGGAGAGGGAATTCTTGAGGCTCAAGTTATAGTCTTCCAAATATCAATAGCCGTCATTAACAATATTATGTTACAAACTTTCTTTTTCCAGAAAGAATAATCTGGCACAGAATTAGCAATCACATGGACAGCTGTGGACTGACAAAAAAGCCAGTATTAATTTGTTAAAGGAAAATTGTGTCTAACTTAATGTCTAACTTGTCTCTCACCAAGGGGACATAGACAGAATTTTTAATAGGTAGCTGATGAGAATCAATGCAGAGAAATGTGAAATGTTACATTGTGCTAGATAAAATGAGAAAAGCCAATCGAGATTAGAGGGAACAATTCTTCAAGGGGTACAAATGCACAGAGAGCAGGGTGTGTCGAACTTTGAGCATGGCAGAGTAGGAACAAGTGGTTTTAAAAACACATGGATCCTGGGTTTTAGATCTAAAGTTATATATAGTCCAATAATAAACTTTTCTAAAGTATAGTTATGCCACAAATAGTCCAGTTCCGAGGTCCACATTTTAGAAAAGATGCTAAGGCTTTGGAGAGGTTGCAAACGAACCATTAAAATAACTCTGGAGTTGAATAATTTATTCATGTGGATAAGCTAGAGAATCTGAGGTTGTTCTCCTTGGACATAGGAGGTTGTAAAGAAATCCAACAGAGATATTCTAAAACAGAAAGGCAGTGGACAGAGATAGACAATAGACAATAGACAATAGGTGCAGAAATAGACTATTCGGCCCTTAGAGCCTGCACCGCCATTTTGAGATCATGGCTGATCAATTACTATCAATACCCGGTTCCTGCCTTGTCCCCATATCCCTTGATTCCCCTATCCATAAGATACCTATCTAGCTCCTTCTTGAAAGCATCCAGAGAATTGGCCTCCACTACCTTCCGAGGCAGTGCATTCCAGACCCCCACAACTCTCTGGGAGAAGAAGTTTTTCCTTAACTCTGTCCTAAATGACCTACCCCTTATTCTCAAACCATGCCCTCTGGTACTGGACTCTCCCAGCATCTGGAACATATTTCCTGCCTCTATCTTGTCCAATCCCTTAATAATCTTATATGTTTCAATCAGATCCCCTCTCAGTCTCCTTAATTCCAGCGTGTACAAGCCCAGTCTCTCTAACCTCTCTGCATAAGACAGTCCAGACATCCCAGGAATTAACCTCGTGAATCTACGCTGCACTTCCTCTACAGCCAGGATGTCCTTCCTTAACCCTGAAGACCAAAACTGTACACAATACTCCAGGTGTGGTCTCACCAGGGCTCTGTACAAATGCAAGAGGATTTCCTTGCTCTTGTACTCAATTCCCTTTGTAATAAAGGCCAACATTCCATTAGCCTTCTTCACTGCCTGCTGCACTTGCTCATTCACCTTCAGTGACTGATGAACAAGGACTCCGAGGTCTCTTTGTATTTCTCCCTTACCCAACTCTACACCGTTCAGATAATAATCTGCCTTCCTGTTCTTACTCCCAAAGTGGATAACCTCACACTTATTCACATTAAACGCCATCTGCCAAGTATCTGCCCACTCACTCAGCCTATCCAAGTCACCCTGAATTCTCCTAACATCCTCATCACATGTCACACTGCCACCCAGCTTAGTATCATCAGCAAATTTGCTGATGTTATTTTCTATGCTTTCATCCAAATCGTTAACGTAAATGGTAAACAGCTGTGGTCCCAATACCAAGCCCTGTGGCACCCCACTAGTCACCACCTGCCATTCCAAGAAACACCCATTCACCGCTACCCTTTGCTTTCTATCTGCCAACCAGTTTTCTATCCATGTCAATGCCTTCCCCCCGATGCCCTGAGCTTTGATTTTGCCCACCAATCTTCTATGTGGGATCTTATCAAATTCCTTTTGAAAATCGAGGTACACTACATCCACTGGATCTCCCCCGTCTAACTTCCTGGTTACATCCTCAAAAAACTCCAACAGATTAGTCAAGCATGATTTACCCTTGGTAAATCCATGCTGGCTTGGCCCAATCCTATCACTGCTATCTAGATATGCCACTATTTCATCCTTAATAATGGACTCTAGCATCTTCCCCACCACCGATGTCAGGCTGACAGGTCGATAGTTCTCTGTTTTCTCCCTCCCTCCTTTCTTAAAAAGTGGGATAACATTAGCCATTCTCCAATCCTCAGGAACTGATCCTGAATCTAAGGAACATTGGAAAATGATTACCAATGCATCCGCAATTTCCAGGGCCACCTCCTTTAGTACCCTAGGATGCAGACCATCTGGACCTGAGGATTTGTCAGCCTTCAGTCCCATCAGTCTTCTCATCACCGTTTCCTTCGGAAATCCTTCCCACAGCCAATGGGTTCAGGAAATAGGGGGCACAGAATGAAAGCGATTAGCAGAAGTATAAATGACAAGGGGAATCATTTTAGGTAGTTGATGTCTGGAATGTAATGGCAAGAGTAGTAATAGAGGTAGATTCCGTTGCAATATCCAAAGGGAAGAAGTTAAGTAAATGAGTGGTAGGAGTTTGTAAGGCTATAGGGAATGGATAGGGGAATGACAGTAGCTGAATTCCTCTTCCTTCTAGTTGATATGGATTATATCAGCTGAATGGTAATTTACTATCATAACTGTGAACTGAGTCTCTACTTTACTTTTCTATTGTGTTGGCAACCCCTTTTACCTACCGCTGCCTGTAAGGAGTTTATAGGTCCTCCCTGTGGAATGTGTGAGTTTCCTCTGGGTGCTCTGGTTTCCTCCCACAGTCCAAAGACATACTGGTTGGTAGGTTAATTGGTCATTGTAAAGTTTCCCATGACTAGGCATGGATTAAATCAGAGGTTGCTGGGCGGTGTGGCTCAGAGTGCCAGAAGGGCCTATTCCGCAATGTATCTCAATGAATGAATAAATAAATAAACAATCGAGGATGCTGTTGCTTCATAAAAGGGGAGAGCTTGGGGGAGGATGCAGAATGTATCTGAACCCTTCCTTCAGCACCTTAGTGTTCACTGGTGATTTCAGTGATGAGCGGTTGTGAGTCCCAGCTGTTTTGTTTGTACAGTGTGACGGGAGGTATTATTGATATATTTAGTTTGACAATGGTGTCACTGACACAAAGATCTCTCACAAAGCCATTAAATCAGATCTGTGGAGAAATTAATGAGTGTTGTGACGTTAATATTTAATTTTATAAAGCTTAAATTCCATTAAACTCTCAATTTAATCCTGCTCACGGGGTAAGGACAGAAACAGAAAAGAGATAAGTTGATATAATTCATGATCCATCTTTGCCAAGATATTTGAACTCTTTTTGAACTGCAATGTACACTGTCAATGTACAATATCACTTTTGAAGGTCTTCCAATTGACAGAGCTAGCATTTTCATCCAAATATCCTGAAACATATCAGACTAACAAAAAGGGGGTTAAACTGATTTTGCCAGTAACAAATCACCAACAGTAACCCACTTTACACTCTGCCTAATTTTTGTTCATCAGCTTTAGTGGAAAGGAAAATTAGCTGTAGGATTTCAGGAGTTTGTATTTGCCAAAAAGCTGGTTTTGTTCAGGTGGAGATCCATTTCACCCTCATAGGCTGGGATAATTTGCATTGCATTTTTACTAATTTCCCTGTTTTGAAGTATTGTAGCATTTCATTTCAGTGCCTAAGTTTTCACAAGCTGTATAGGCATAAACAAATTATTTTAACTTATTCCAGTGTTACCCTGTATACCTTGGACTTCAGATATATCATTGAATTATGTCATCTGCAGAAATTCTCTGATGACTCAGCAATAGTTGGGTGTATAAAGGGAGGATGGGAGGATGAATACAGGGTCCTGGTGGAGCACTTTGTCAAATGATGCAAGCTGAATCATCTGCAGTTCATCATCAGAAAGACAAAGGAGATGGTGATGGAAGACTAAGCCTGAACTGCTCCCTGTTACTATTGATGGTGAGGATGTGGATGCGGTGAGGACCTACAATAACCTGGTGGTGCACCTGTATGACAGACTTGAGTGGAGCACTAACACAGAGGCTGTGTACAAGAAGGGCCAGAGTTTCCTCTACTTCCTGAGGAGACTGGGGTCCTTTGGAGTATGCAGCCCTCTCCTTCACATGTTCCACCACTCTGTTGTCACCAGTACAATCTTGTATGCGATGGTGTGCTGGGGCAATGGGATCAACACGGGTGATGCCAAAGGAACAATAAACTGATTAGAAAGGCTGTCTCTGTTTTAGGAGTCAAACTGGACACACTGGAGGCTGTGGTAGAACAAAGGACCCAAAGGACCCCGGCAATTCTGGACAATGTTTCTCATCCTTTGCGTGCCTCCTTAGCTGAACAGAGGAGCACTTTTAGTAATAGACTAAGACAACTGTACTACTCCAAAGAGCGCCATATGAGGTCATTCTTACCCTTGGCCATTAGGCTCTATGAGTCAGCCTGTAGCCAGGGAAGTGATGACCCCTCCTGGTAGACTGTTTGAGGTAAATTATTTTTTATTCTTTCTTACTTCTCTTCTAACATCTGTATATCTGTACACTTGTAATGCTACTATGACAGTGTAATTTCCTTTGGGATCAATAAAGTATCTATCTCACTTTCTATCCTATATATCTGTACACTTGTAATGCTACTATGACAGTGTAATTTCCTTTGGGATCAATAAAGTATCTACCTCACTTTCTATCCTGTGTTTTCCGCTCACTTTTTGCCATTTGCACGAGTTATTCTTTTTATACGCGTTGGGGGGTTTGATGTTTTTCTTTTAACAGATTCCATGGTTTTTCCTTGTTTCATGGCTGTCTGTGGGAAGACAAATCTCAGGGTTGTATACTGCATACATATATTGATAATAAATGTACTTTGAATCTTTGAATCCTATGTCCTCTGGTGTTTGACAACCAAGAATGGGAAACAGTTTCCTTTTATTAATCCTGTCAGTGCTCTTCATAACTCTGTACACACCAATCATTACAAAGAAAACACATTGAACCTTATGAGTCTCTTTTTAATAGATGAACTGCTTCATCCTAGTGACCTTCCTAGAGTCTGTGTCCAGATCTACACACACAACTCCTGCATTGGTCTAACTTGTGTTTTTTCAAAGCACCTTGCTCTTATGTTCTTGCCCCCCCATTAATGAAGGCTAGCATTGCATATGTTTTCTGCACAACTTTATCGACTTTCAAAATTCTAACAGCAAGTCACTTTTTCCCTCACTTATATCATCCTCCTACAGCAGGATGGCAGTTTCATTTTATCATGGGAGCATATATAAGCAGTAACAGATATTAGGTGGAAAATAATGAGTGCCAGAAGGGAACAGAACATTACTGTATGAGTGTGGGAAAGAAATACAGTACCTTAATCCAGCATGCTTGGAAAAAATAGATTAACAAAGGCAGCAAATGCTCACGGGGATATTGATGTCTAAATAAAGTAAAACATCTTGTAAAGGCTTTTCCCGTTCAGTGAGATCCTTATATTTCCATATTCTGCAGATAAATATCTTGGAGAATACAGAATTAGAACATAGTTAAGTTCAGAGCAGAGTAGTAAAACAGATAGCTCCGTCGAGTGGGATAGTTGATGGCTACAAATCCAATATAAGTCAAGTCCTTGATTGCGTTAGGCCTAAAATTGCTCCATGGCAGTTCATTTCTGATGTTAACATAGTATTGTGTGTCACCCTAACACAGAGTGAAAGGGCAGTAAAGACAATTGCAAGTTCATAACACAGAGTTGTCTAGTTTTCCTGTGTAATGTCTTGCTGAAACTGACAATGTTCCAATTGATATCTGCAAGTTGTTACAGCTGTTAGCAATTCACCAGCTGGAGTGATCTCTGTGATCAGCCTTTAGAGGGACATTGAACAATGCAAGAAAATTCTTCCAGTAACAGGAGAGTGAATGAATTGATTTCACAATGATGACAAGGGGGTGGGATGGTGCGTCCAAGGGATCATAAATAAAGAACAGAAAACATATTCTTGCTGCAAGCGACCTTCTTGGATTGCGGTCAGGCACTCCTGGCAGAAAGTTGCCAGAGGATGTCTCTATATGAACTCTTACTATGATTCTAATAAATTAATATCTGCACTTGAATAAGACTGTAATTGTTGAAAATGCCTCCAGTAAGCTGAAGGAAAAGTAATGTTCTTTTCTCCTTGACTGTAGAATTTGAGTAACCTCCCAACAGTACACTAAGTGGGAACTTGTGAGAGGTGTCAAAAATCAACACTTGTGGCACTTTTAAATGACTGAGAAAAGGAGGCTGAGAGTGACCAGAATCCAGACCTCTATCAGTTGCTCACATGCAAAGTTGCAATTGAGCTGTTGAAGGAAAGGCAACAGATGCTTTTTGGAAATACTTAAATAGCATTATTTCAAGGGAAACTGGGTCTGTGAAACCTGATTGCTTTATACATAAATAAAAATACATTATTTTCAGATCAATGGGCAAGAAACTCTCTACAAATTAATTTTACTATTTGCACTGTTACTGCACCTTAGAGAGGTGCTAGGAAGGGCAACAATAATGAAAACTACCTCACAGATGAAGAGACATATTTTGTGATGGGTGCCTTCAAGTCAATCTGGTAACATTTTCTAGAATTGTGTGAACACATCGCTAGCTCCAGCTCTTTGGAATAACTTCAGAACCTAATGTGATTGGTAGAAAGAACAGTCATCTTTGCTCACATGCTGAAGGTACAGGCAAGCTTGTACTTGGTAGAAACATTTAAAGTTAAGCAAGCCAGTGCAATTATCCCTTTTTAAGTGTAGTGGCAGAACTCCTTACTTAAGTGATTCCAAACTGGATTGTGGAATTAAACCATCCTACATAGTCATGCAAATTACGTAGAATTTGGACATTTGTTGAAGACCTTAACAATTCATTAGATAGGAAATGTTTTAAGATACCTAAAAGATGTGACATCAGTGAAAGTTATTTTGTGCTTACCAACATTTATACTCAATGCCTCAACTTGGGAAGGCCTTCCTTACCACCCTATACTCTTGTGTTGACACTTTCAGGGAATTGCAGCTTATACCTCAAAATTCTTCGATACATCAATGCTTTTGAAGGTCCTGTCATTTACTGCATGCTTCCCCTTGCATTTAACTTCCCAAAATGCACCATCTCAAACTTGACCAAATTAAATACCATCAGTTGTTTCTCCATTCATATTTCCAACTGTTCCATATCCTGCCGTGTCTTTTGGCAACATTTTTTGATTATTTACAACTCTGCCAATTTTTGTGGCTTCACATTATACTTAGAATTTTTTATTTCTGACATCCATCTCACAACATGTGGGAGTAAAAATCTTTATGTTGCATCTCTTGTCGCTATGTACAAGCAACAAGGAAAGGAAATGTGGGAGGCTATTGCCCAAACACTAAGATTGTCTACATAATTGTTTTGTATACATGCATGTACAATCAGATCAATGTGTATTGATAAATCCGATGGCCTGGTGACAGAAGCTGTCCCGGAATCTGTTGGTCCTGGCCTTAATACTGCAGTACTTTGCCAGATGGAAGCAGCTGAAAGCTTGTGGTTGGGGTGGCTGGAGTCCCTGATGATCCTCTGGGCCCTTTTTACAGAGCTGGTGCTGTAACCATCCTGGATAGAGGAAAGTTCACATCCACAGATGTGCTGGGCTGTCCACACCTCTCTCTGCAGTGCCCCGTGATTGAGGGCAGTAGAGTTCCCGTACCAGCCAGTCAGGATGCTCTGGATGGTGCCCCTGTACAAAGTCCTGAGTATTGGGGACTCATGCCAAACTCCTTCAGCCATCTGAAGTGAAAGATGCGCTGTTGTGTTTTTTACACCACACTGCCGGTACGTACAGTCTAGGTGAGATCCTCGGTTAAGTGTATGACGAGGAACTTGAAACTACCACTGCCTCAACTACAGTCCCATTGATGTCAATAGGGGCTAACCTGTCTCCATTCCTCCTGTAATCCATGATCAACTCCTTCGTTCTTTCGACATTGGGGGAGAGATTTTTTTTTGGCACCACTGTGACAGGGCATTGACTTCTCTGTAGGCTGTCTTATCATTGTCGGAAATGAGGCCCATCAGTGTCATGTCATCTGCAAATTTGATCAGCAGATTGGAGCTGTGTGTGGCACACAGTCGCGGCTGTATAGGGAGCACAGGAGGGGGCTCAGGACACAGCCCTGAGCTCATTCTTCCCAGCTGCTGGCGACCCGACAGGAAGCCCAAAATCCAGCTGCTCAAGGCGGGGTGCAGGTCTAGGTCTCTAAGCTTCTTGTTGAGCCTGGATGCATCATTGGGACTTAGCTATCAGACCCAGAGACAATCTACCTCTCTCAATGCCTAAGGCACGCTCATAATATCATTAAAGACCATCCTACCCCATACAGCGCCTATTCGACCTCCTGCCATTTGACACAGAAAGATCTTAGCCAAGACAGTTAGAGAGAACAATAACGTCTTCCCAAGGGCTGTTGAGCTACACACGGACTTGCCAATGGCCTTTAAGTGTTATGGACCATTGAAGCCACTTGTTACATGTAAATATGGGAATACAACATACATTGTAAATATCTGTTATGCACGGGCTAGAATAGCACCACAACCTCATTGTCTCAATCAATATTAACAATGTTCTATATATCACAAAGAACAAAGTTCCCAGTTGTTTCTTCCAAAGCAATGGAGGCTGAGGGGTAGTCTTAACTTCAAGTCAGTCTAACAACTAATATCTTAAGAAATCTTCCCCCTGTCTTCTTATGCCTGCAGACGTCAAATTAAGTAGTAATTTTCATAGTAGTAATTTGTTGTAGGTATAGATTTATCACATATCTGATACATAAATAAGAGCATTGTCGTTTGATTCAAACTTGCTGATAACATACTTTTGTCTGCATACATTGCAAATAAACAGTATTTTCCGTTACATACTTTATACTCACAGCTTTCACTTACACACAATCAAAGGGAGCCTAGCCAAGCTTGTGTTTAGCATGTGACCAAGATCCTTGAGCAGCCATGTTTACGTTCAAGATATTTGGCAGGTGCTGAAGATCAAACATATATCTTTGCAGCACAAAATGATATTAAACAAGAGCTTGTTAAAGAAATAAACATACATCAGGTCCAATATCGAAGGAGAATATAGCAAAAAGACCTGGGCTCATGTTTTAAGTGGGGTGGGGCTCTCTGAGTGTGCCTCTTGTGGAGAATCCTATGCTGAGGTGATGATGGTTTCTGCCCCAAGAAAATAAATTGTATGTTTTTGATTTGGTTCACTCACAGGCATGATTTTCCACACATCTTTTTTTTGCCCCTGCTTCCAGTTGGCCATCTCTTTTGTTACTAACTAGGAACATAATCCAGTTGCACAATATCCATTTTCCAAGCTCTGAAGGGGGATGGGAAAAAGAAAAAACGCAGCTGTAACAACAGTCATATTACACCACAGCATTTTGTGGCACACTCACTTAGGAGTGGTACGATTTTTTGGTTACTATCTTTATCACTTCCTCCCTCTGCACTGTTAGATCCCTGACTTTGTATGTAGTGTACATGGCCTTGCACATATGGTGCATACTGCAAACATGCTATACACTACTCTCAAAAATAGCTGCCTCCTTCATTCCATCTCAGACAATGACAGACTACCCCAGCAGCTATAATCATGGTTATTTTCAAGCATTAGCCAAAAACAGCGTAGGTATTTTGGCCACCCTATTTTTTGGCTTCATAAAATATCTTGAAACATTTTCAATACAACCTCGATTTCTAACCTAAATGTGTGACTGCATATATAGGTAAGTGGATACATTCTTTTCTCAGCACTTTTGACTCCCGCCACCACCACCACCTTCTTCCCTACAGCTCATCAGGAGAAACTGAATCAAGCTAATGTTTCCCAAACAGCAGCCATAATATTTGTGGTACTCCAATAAATTCTTCCACAACTGACAATTCTGAAGCTAGTCAGTAACCAAAGCAGACATTGTTGGCAATATCTAGCAGATGCCTCAGTGCAGTTAAAGAGAAATCAGGTTTATGTTGCACAGAGAGATGCTTTAACTGAAACGGGATGGTGCTCAGACCTTTTAACGGACCAAAAAAACTAAAGCGAGGAGAGAGCAACAGCAGAGAGAGGTCATAGTTTAAATATACCATAGAGGAACCTGGGGGGTTTATGGTCTGTGAGTAGATTTAGCAGTCTGCAAACTTGCATTCTAACTGTCTTGTTTAAAATTCAGCCAAACTTTAGTTAAATCATATTACAAACAGCAAGATGAGTTCAGGGAATGGTCATGATCATTTCCTTAAATTAACAACTAACACCGATTGACAGAATCATCCTGAATACTAAAGTATGTTTGATTGACATTTATTTACCAGCTGTTTCAATGGTTTTGTTAACCTGTGGATTTAATGCTTGAGAGAAAAACAAAGAAACATTACATGAACTTTTTCTCCGTTTATTCATGCCTCCAAACATACTTATGTCAAGTCTTATTGATTTATTTATTGAGATAGACGGTGTCCAGCATTCCCCTGAATTTTAATCCTATCCTAATTACAGGACATTTTACAATTAGCCTGGTAGGTCTTTGGGCTGTAGGAGGAAACCAGAGCACCAGGAAGAAACCTACATGGTCACAGGGAGAACATACAAACTCATACAAGCAGTGGTGGGAATTGAACCAGGGTTGTCTGTACTGTAAAGCATTGTGCTAACCACTACGCTACTGTGCCACCCTTCTAGTCTATTCAAATCCTCCATGTCTTAGAGTCGGAGCCATACAGACCCTTAGACCAACCCAGACCACACTGGCCATCAAGAACCCATTTATGCTAATGTTGAATTGTTTACTCTCCCCATATTCCACTCAACATCACTCACCTAGTTCCGATTCTATTCTGATTCTCCCCTGCCAGTAGGATATCATGTATTCTGGTGCTCCTGGACACGGTCATGAAAGTTGTTGTTTTGCAGCAGCAGTACAGAGCAAGACATGAAAATAAATAAATAATGCAAGAGGACTAAACATGTATTTCTCAACCATTTCCCAATCTTTACTTATTGATCCAATTTTATCTGATTATGTCATTATCTAAAATGTTTTGGGATATTTATCTATTTATTCATTGTTGCCACACCTTGAATTATTTTCTCAATATTTTCTGAAATCACTCATCATTTTTATTTGATTATATTGACGTTTTTTTTTTGTATAGGAGCATTTCTCATGTAAAACCTAAATCCAGAAATAGTAGTGCAGTTCAGTTTCACAAAATGTTGGTGTTAGATAATAGCTGCCCTTTGCCTTTTGCTTTTGAAGTTCAGTTTATTTCAAGTCAATTGAAGCAGTTTTATATTCACTCTATTTAAGTTTTCTGAATATCCACGCTATTTTCTGAGGAAGACCTAGGAGGATGTTGTATTATCAGAGGTGGCATCTTCTATTTCAGACTTTAAATGGAGAATCTCTCAGATAGGCATAATGAAGGGTCTCAGCCCAAAATGTCAACTTACTTTTTTTACCTAGATCCTGCCTGGCCTGCTGAGTTGTGTGAGTTGCTTGGATTTCCAGTATCCGCAGAATTTCTCATCTTAGGTAGATATGACTGGTCCCATAGTAAGATTTCAAACATGAGTGAGATCTTCTTAATGCTTGAGCCAATACTTTGCTTTAAAGCAACATCATGATATGAAAAGTTTGTAAGAGTTTGTGATGCACAAATTAACTGCTACAAAGTGTGCACCATGATTATTTTTCAAAACTGTTTTGTTGGCTGTAAAGTAGTTCTGAGCATTTTGAGGTTGTGGAAAGTGGTCTGAAGGTGTGAGTGGTTTTTACAGTGATTCATATCATAGTAGTTACATATTGTGCATATTTTTAAATGAAAGGTTAAATAAATATAATCACATAGGAAAGAAACTTTCTAAAAATAAAACATAAGTCATTTTTGGACTATGCTCCTACCATATAAATCTCAATCATTTCCTGCAAAGGGACACCGATATCGATTTTATCTTCTCCTGACAGAAAGACTACTGTCAAATATGAAATCCAATTTTGAGATAAGAGAGAACAGTTGATTGTGATATATTGGATGTATAGTTGACTGGAAAATACACCTTTGTATCACATAATCCCATCAGATTTTATGTTTACTATTTTATCTCTATATTCCTTCTCAATCATTGGCTAAAATCTAGATGAACCAAGTTAAAGAACAAACACTTTAAGAAAAAAAACAATTCCAGTGCAATGGAGTCAAAACATGAAAACCTGAAATTTGTGTACTGAAAGCTGACAGAGAATACACTGAGATAATCTGACCTTCTATGCATACTTACACTATTACTGTGACATTATGCTTTCTGTTTCGCTTGCAGGCAGAACAAACTTCTGCAGATGTATTTATTCAGTATTAAGTAATATGGTTCACTGGTGCTGCTTAGTTTCACTCTGTGGTGAGCATTTATAGACTTGAGTATGAGAGTAAGTTTACTTCAGCAGTGGAAAATGACTCCTTTTATGGAAGTTGCTCATAACTGCATGTTTCTCCATTGCTCGCTGCAAACTATGAATTATAATTTTTGTGACTCACATGAAGAGGGGCAAAACAATGGTGTAAAATGACATTTTACAGTGTGCTTTATAATCCAAAGATTAGCAATTAAAACTTTCCTTAATGCCTTGAGTGAAGTAAGTTTAGTATTAGCATGCATATTGAACAGCTACCTGCAATTGCCTGGCTTGCCACTGTGCACAGAGGCCTGGGAAGTCAACAATGTAATGGCTATCGTTAATCTCAGGCTTTACAAATGAATTCTAGAACAAAAGCAATGGTATAAAGTAAATGGGACTTCGCTAGCATATATTGATTCAGATTCTGATTTATTTATCACATGCACATTGATGCACAGAGTGAAATGTGTTATTTGTGTTTACAACTAACACACTAAGGGATTGACACAAGTATTGACACACATTCCAGCACCAATATATCATGTCCACAATGCTCGGCAAAACAACACAGAACACAGTAAGTATCAAAACAACCACAGCAAAACAAGCCTCTTTCCTCACTCCCACCCACACAAATGGAGAGACTTCCAACTTCAGGATGGGCCTCTAGTCCCCCATCTCCAGAGTTTGGCCATCGGGCTTCGACTTGCAGACTACTGATCAATCTTCTGACTTTGAATGTGGGTATCTCAGATACATCAGGCTTGGACTCCAGGCTGACTGGTCCTTGTGCCTCCTGCTTGCATGGATATCCAATCTTGAAACCCACCAACCTAGGACAGCACGACATCGACGGAAGTCCTTCATCACTAACAGATGTCACTGCCTATCAAGCGTAGAGCGGAGGCCGAAATTGAGGACGTCCTTTGTTTTCCGTTCACATCACTGAACTTCAAATGCAGAATGCTGAGTGGAGGCCTAACACTATCTCCTCCACATCCTTGTCCCTAAACCCCAATCTGACCTCTAACTCTCCCACATCCCTGTCCCTAAACTCTAACCTGATTCCTAACTACCCTCGCTGTTCCTAAAAACCATTCCTACGAACTTAAAAACACAACTCAAGTCTGAGCTACAATCTCGATGGACACCACAGCCTGGTGCCATCTGGGGCACATCTATTGAAATTCTGGATTGTACCCTTCCATGCACTCCTTAGTGCTGGAACACAAATTACATCAGCAGTTACAGCAATTTGTTTTGCAAATTGAAACAGATTTCTGATTATCTAGCACATGTGGTTTGGAAGTTTGTACACAATTTTCAAAATTACACATATGTTAAAGATGTGACCACATGAAGCCACTTACATACATTACATCAAATCCAATATCTATGAATGAAAATTTCGGCTACGTTTGTTCTAATTTGATCACCTCTATGATCTAGTATAAAAGAATAAGTATCTGACAGTGAATAAAAATCAATATTTCAGTGGACATATTATGCATGGAATGATAAAAGGTTTAAAACGGTGCTGCTGAAGGTGAGTGACTACTATTGGCAGTTACCAAAAAAAGGAATACGAAAATACTTTACTAATAACACTTTTCTGTAAAATCTATGGTAACTGATCACTGCAAACAATGGAGAGGCAAGCAAAGGTGATGTTGAATCCAAGGGTCAAAGCGTGTAGGTACGAGGTGAAGTCGAGGTGAGGTCTAAGCATATTTGAGGCAAAGTTGGAGCAAGGAGAGTGGAGGAGAGGCCGATTTAAGATTTGATCAATCCAAGCACCAGGCCAATTTGGAAAGGTTTGATAGGGGCTGAAATATGGTGGTGGGGTCCAAGCCCACAGCAAGGAATGACTTGATGTAAGGACAATTTAAACGCCGGGCCAGATAGATTGAAAAGTGTTGGGACCAGAGGCAAGGGTCATTACAGTTCTCCTTGCTGCTCAGCAATGTTTATTCTGCTCTTCGCTGCACTGAGGCGAGGCCGTGGCATGCTCCAGGCTCCGTGTTTGCCGGCTCCACGACGCTTACTCCACCATGTGCGGCACTGAGGCGAGGCCGTGGCATGCTCCAGGCTCCGTGTTTGCCGGCTCCACGACGCTTACTCCACCATGTGCTGAACTGAGGCCGCTGCTGTAGCTTGCTCCGGCTATTCCAGGCTTCATGTCTGAAGACTCACTTTTGCTCTCCATACCTTTATTGCTTGCACAGTTTGTTCCTTTTTCTCCCTGAACATTGGGTGCTTGTCGGTCTTTTTCTACGGGTTCTTTTGGGTTTCCTTGTTTTGTAGCTGCTTGTAAGGAGAGGAATCTCATAGTTATATAATGCATATATAGTTGACAACAAATGTACTTCAAACTTTTAAATTTTTAAAATATGGCACCAGATCATTGGGATTAAATTACATTATCAATGAATTCAAACATAGATCACATATCTTATTGTTTTGTTATTTAAAATTTTTATTTCTTTTAAGATTCACTTCCAATGAATTCACTCTCATGCTCAGAGCGGAGAAAAGATAAAGTCGGTGAACTGGACCCATGGTTGGCAGTTGATAGTTGATTCCACTTGCATGGGACCTTTGAGCCAAGCAGTCAGTGAATTTCTACCCACTATGAACAATGGAAGGGAAAATATGACTGCATGTCCAGTTTCCAGCATGCAAACTAAGGCATTAGAAATGTTGGATGATGGCAGTAACTTTAATAGAACAAGAAGCCTGATACCATAATTCATTTGTTCTAGAGCAGGTCATACGTGAAAGCCTTGAGACATTTATGGGGTGTGAAAACATTTCCTTTTACCTTCTTCACAAGTTGAGAGTACTGTACCTACTTCTGGTTGTCTTGTAGCCAAGCTTGAAGAAACTCAGCTAAAATATATTTAATGGTTGAGCAGATATGAGGGGAAAGACCCCAATAGATAGATAGATAGATAGATAGATAGATACTTTATTCATCCCCATGGGGAAATTCAACCTTTTTTCCAATGTCCCATACACTTGTTGTAGCAAAAACTAATTACATACAATACTTAACTCAGTAAAAATATGATATGCATCTAAATCACTAACTCAAAAAGCATTAATAATAGCTTAAAAAAAAAGTTCTTAAGTCCTGGCAGTTGAATTGTAAAGCCTAATGGCATTGGGGAGTATTGACCTCTTCATCCTGTCTGAGGAGCATATATCTATATATATAGTATATATCTATCCAGATTCCATAAGACCATAAGATATAGGAGCAGAAATGGGCCATTTGGCCCATCGAGTCTGCTCTGCCATTCAGTCATGCGCTGATCCAATTCTTCCAGTCATCCCGACTCCCCTGCCTTCTCCCCATACTCTTTGATGCCCTGGCTAATCAAGAACCTATCTATCTCTGCCTTAAATACACCCAATGACTTGGCCTCCACAGCCGCTTGTGGCAACAAATGCCACAGATTTACCACCCTCTGACTAAAACATAACTTTGCCATATCTAATCTGTTCAGGCCTTTTAACATTCAGAATGTTTCTACGGGATCCCCTTCATTCTCCTGAACTCCAATTGTGGTCTCAGGAGTGCCTTATAGAGCCTCAACATCACATCCCTGCTCTTATATTCTATACCTCTTGAAATGAATGCCTACATTGCATGCGCCTTCTTCACCACCGACTCAACGTGGAGGTTAACCTTTAGGGTATCCTGCACAAGGTCTCCCAAGTCCCTTTCTACCTCTGCATTTTAAATTCTCTCCCCATCTGAATAATAGTCTGCCTGTTTATTTCCTCCACCAAAGTGTATGACCATACACTTTCCAACATTGTGTTACATTTGCCACTTCTTTGCCCATTCCCTATCCAAGCCTCTCTGCAGGCTCTCTTTTTTCTCAACTCTACCCACTCCTTCACTTATCTTTTTACCATCGGCAAATTTAGCCACAAATCTATTAGTACTGTAGTCCAAATCATTGACGTACATTGTAAAAAGCAGTGGTCTCAACACTGACCCCCTATGGACTCCACTGGTAACCGGCAACCAACCAGAATAGGATCCCTCTATTCCCACTCTCTGTTTTCTGCTGATCAGCCAATGCTCCACCCATGTTAGTAACTTCCCTGAAATTCTATGGACTCTTATCTTGCTAAGGAGCCTCATGTGAGGCACCTTGTCAAAGGCCTTCTGAAAATCCAAGTACACTACATCTACTACATCTCCTTTGTCTACCCTACTTGTAATTTCCTCAAAGAATTGCAGTAGGTTAGTCAGGCAGGATTTTCCTTTCAGGAAACAATGCTGGCTTTGGCCTATCTTGTCATATGCCTCCAGGTACTCCGTAATCTCATCCCTAACAATCGATTCCAAGAACTTCCCAACCACTGATGACAGGCTAACAGGTCTATAGTTTCCTTTCTGCTGCCTCCAACCCTTCTTAAATAGCAGAGTAAAATTTGCATTTTACCAGTCATCTGGTACAATGCCAGAATCTATTGATTCTTGAAGATCATTGTTAATACCTCCGCAATCTCTCCAGCTACTTCCTTCAGAACCTGAGGGCGCATTCCATCAGATCCAGGAGACTTATCCACCTTCAGACCATTAAGCTTCCTGAGCACAATCTCAGTCGTAATTTTCACTGCACATTCTTCACGTCCCTGACACTCCTGAAAGTCTGCTATACTGCAGATGTCTTCCACTGTGAAGACTGATGCAAAATATGCATTCAGTTCTTCTGCCATCTCTGCATCTCTCATTACAATATCACCAGCATCATTTTCTATTGGTCCTATATCTACTTCAACTCTCTTTTACCCTTTATATATTTAAAAAAGCGTTTAGTATCTTCTTTGATATTAGTCACCAGCTTCCTTTCATAATTCATCTTCTCCTTCCTAATTACCTTCTTAGTTTCCTTCTGCAAGTTTCTAAAAGCTTCTCAATCCTCTATCTTCCCACTAGCTTTGGCTTTCTTGTATGCCCTCTCTTTTGCTTTTACTTTGGCTCTGACTTCACTTGTCATCCACAGTAGTATCCTTCTTCCATTCGAAAATTTATTATTTGGAATATATCTCTCTCGCACTTCCTTTATTTTTCACAGAAAATCCAGCCATTGCTGCTCAGCTGTCCCTCCTGCTAGTGTTCCTCTCCAGTTCCCCTCTCATTCCATTGTAATTTCTTTTATTCCACTGAAATACCAACACATTGGAATTTAGCTTCTCCTTCTCAAATTTCAAAGTGAACTTGATCCTATTGTGATCACTGTTCCTGAAAGGTTCCTCAACCTTAAGCTCTCTTATCTCCCCAATTCAGCACAGCTGATCCCCTAGTGTACTCAACAACAAGCTGTTCTAAAAAGCCATCCCTTAGACTTTCCACAAATTCTCTCTCTTGAGGTCCAGTACTGGCCTGGTTTTCCCAATGCACTTTCATGTTAAAATTCCCAAACATGATTATGACATTACCCTTCTGACATGCCTTTTCTATCTCCTGCTGTAATTTGTAATCCACATCTCGACAGGAGACCTGTATACAACTGCCATTAGGGTCCTTTTACCCTTGACATTTCTTAACTCAGCCCATAGAGACTCTACACCTTTCGATCCTATGTCATCCCTTTCTAATGATTTAATATTTTTTTTCTACACAGAGCCACACCACCCCCTATGCCTACTAACCCATCTTTCCAATACACCATAAATCCTTGGATGTTCAGCTCTCAATGGCAGCCATCCTTTAGCCAAGTTTCAGAGATGGCCACAACGTTATACTTGCCAATCTGTTCTGAGCTAGCAATTAGTTCTCTGTTCAGTTTTGTTTGCAATGGGCTCCAGGTCCAACACTTCAAGTTTAGACACAGAATAATTATCAATGATCAATGGACTGTTCAGTGCCTGGAAAAGGTATTGAATCCCAATTCTTTGTATACATATGAGACTTATATGAGTATACAACCAGGGATTTTCGTCAATTTAACTAAGAATTTTTATTTGTGAATCCTATGTTCCTTTTTTAACAGTACAGCCCAAAAACAGGGAAAACTGCAAAGCATGAAAAAACTGAAAATTCAATAACTGTAGTGTTTTAACAGTTCAAAAGTGTGCATCACTCTTTACTAGGTACCTAGCTGAAACACATCTCGTAGTTATTACATCCGATAGTCTTTTCGGATAAGTCTCTATTAGCTTTGCACAACATGGTAGAGCAAGATTTGCCCATTCCTCCTTGCAAAATTGCTCAAACTGTGCCAGGTTAGTTGGGGTACAATGGCGAACAGCGATCTTGAGATCTTGCCAGAGATATTCAATTGAGTTAGGGTCAGGACTCTGACTGGGCCACTCAAGGACATCAACTTTCTTCATCTGAAACCATGGTTGCTCTGGCAGTGTGCGTTGGGTCATTGTACTGCTGAAAGATGAACTTCCTCCCCAGTTTAAGCTTTCTGGCAAAGGTTAGCAGGTTTTTCTTTAAATCAAAGATCTCTCTGTATTTAGCAGCATTCATCTTCCATACAATCCTGACCAGATTTCCAGTCCCTGCTGCTGAAAAACATTCCCATTGCATGATGCTACCTCCACCATACTGTACAGTAGGGATAATATTACTGTACCTGGCTGAAGCGCAGTATTATGCCATAGGTGTTGCTTAGTGTAGAGGCCAAAAGTTCCACTTCAGTGTCATCCAACCACAAGACCTTCTTCCACATCTTTACAATATCATATAAATGACACTTTGCAGAGTCTTTATGGGCAAGAATATGTTTTTTTAGGCAGTACTCCTTAAAGTGCTGTTGGATAGGGAGTTTCAGGATATCAACCCAATAGTGACTAACAACCAACCATATTTTTTCAAATCAGCAATGTGTGCAACTGGGGAACCTACAGATAATGATATTTCTATGTGTTTGCTGCTCTTTTCTTTCTTAGTAGGGAGGGTCATGGGTTTTATGGGGTTCCGATCACACAGTTGCTTTGGCTGGGATAGTGCTGAGCTCCTTCAAAGTTGTTGATGCTGCATTTATCCAAGGCAATAAAGAGCGTGCTATCACCCTTCAGATTTGAAAGTGGATAGATGAGTGGGTGATGGTATTGCCACTGAAGTCAAAAGCAAGTGGTTATAAATGGTCATTGCCTGGCATCTTGTGGCACAAGTGCTTCCTGCCACTAAATCTGAATGTTAGCCAAGTTCTGCTGCATGCATGGTTCATTTGTTGAGGGGTTGCAAATAGAATTAAATATAGAATCATCTGCAAAGATCCCTACTTCTGATCTTATGATGGTAGGAAGGTTGTTGACTGAAACAGCTGAAACAATTAGACTCTCTTCAGGAACTCCTGTTGTGGGCATCTGGAGATGATCAGCCTCTAACAAACACAACAATCTTTCTTCATGCAAGGTATGACTTGGATGAAACACTTTTTGATGGCAATTGACTTTAGCTTTATCATGGCATGTTAACGCAATAGCCAGTCAAATGCTGCCTTGATGTCAATGGCAGTTACTCTCACCTTACTTCTAGTATTCCACACTTTGAGCCTTGTATGGACTCAGATGGTCCTGGCAAAACCTAACCCTCATATTGGTGAGTAAGTGGTGTTTAATAGAACTGTCAAAGACAACTTCTATCTCATTACTAATGATTGAAAGTAGACAAACTGGATAGTAATTATTTGGATTTGATTTATCCTGCTCTTTGTGACCATGACATAACTTGGCAATTTTCCAGATTGTTGAGAATACAGTATGCCAAAGTTGTAATAGGACTACAAGGATCTGGCTAATGGCACATGTAATCAGGAGTGCAGGTCTTCAGCTTATTGGCTGGGCTACTGTCTGGTTCTGTCACCTTCTTTGTTTCCAATATCTTAGCTGTTTCTTGGCATCACCTGATGTGAACCAAATTATTTAGAGACTGGTTCTGTGAAGGTGGAGATCCCAGGCGAGGCTGAGATGGTCCTCTGCTGGGTATTTCCTGCTAAACAAGGTTGATAATGTTTCAGCCACTCTCTATCATAAGCATACTGGACTGAGCCATTGTTCTGGATGCACAACTACCTGGAGCATCCTCTTTCTGTTAGCTGCTTAATTGTCCACCATCATTCACGACTAGACTGCAGAGCTGTAATCTAATCTGTCAGTATGATATTGCTTAGTTCTATCTGCTGCATGCAGTTTTTGCTGTTTAGCCTCTATTACTGCTTCACAAGGCTGTGTTCTCATCTTTTAAATATACAGTGTACCAGGGGTGTTATCAACATATCCTTTTGCTCTCCATATTGAGACAGAATTGATCCCTGGCTTGATGATAATGCAATAGTGAGGCTTTGGGATTCCAATGTGCAGTAGTCTCCCACTATTACAGCCTCACAGATGCCAAGTTTTGAGCTACCAGGTCTGCTTTGCATCTCTACGGCAAGATAGTGCCACACCATAAAATGGAATTCGCCCTTGTGTAATCATGAACTTTGTCTCTACAAGAACTGCGCAAAGGTCACTTCTACCAATATTATTGTGGATGGATACATCTGCCAGAGTTAGGCTAGTGAGGATTTTAATCAAGTATGCATGCTCCTTGTTTTGGTTCCCACATATCTGTTGTATATCTAGTCTGTCAGGACCATAAGCCCATGAGACATAGGAGCAGAATTAGTCCATTTGGCCCATCAATCATGACTGTCATTTATCCCTCTCAACCCCATTCTCCTGCCTTCTCCCTGTAACTTTTGATGTTTTTACTAACCAAGATCTACTATCCTCAGGTCTCTACTGTCTGGCTGTGATACCAAGACATTCTTGGGGATGAATTTTGAAGTCTCTTGATCTAGAGTACACTCCATGCTCTTGCTACTTTCTTCTATGTATTTTTCAACATGCAGGAATGCCAATTCCTGCTGAAGGAGGGCTGTAGGTGCTAATAAGAATGGAGTCTTCTTGTTTGACCTGGTGCCATGAGAATTCTTAGAATGTAGAATTAACGTTGAGGATTGCCAGTGCTACTCTCTCCTGCCCAC
This sequence comes from Hemitrygon akajei, assembly GCF_048418815.1. NCBI lineage: Eukaryota > Metazoa > Chordata > Chondrichthyes > Myliobatiformes > Dasyatidae > Hemitrygon > Hemitrygon akajei. The sequence continues at coordinate 100,319,447 of NC_133136.1, forward strand.
ATACCAGTGTGTTGCAATCTCTTGTATCTGTCCTGGTGGTGGACAAGGTGTCTGTGATGCCCAGAAGTCCAGCTTCTTTTCTTTCAGGTGTGATCCTGTGTGTACAGCTATTTTCGGTTGTTGTCTGTCTTGTCTGTAGGACAACTCTCCCAATACAACACCAGACCAAAATGTTTGTGAGGAGAGTTCTGCAAGATCAACTTGCTGTGTCAGAAATTAATATCTGGTAAATGCTCAGTGATCCATCTGCTTTTATTCCTTTTCTTAACTGTAGTTATAATTGCAGAACTACTAGGACACTAAAGAGTCAATGACATATTGGCTGAGAACCGTGTATAGGCTTGACTAGGAAAGGATGTCAGATTGCTTCCATGGAACATATTAGTGGACAAGATTGTATCACAGGCTCGTGACTACTATAAACAGCATGTTTCTAATGAGGCTGCTAACAATCAGCAGCATTTGATTTTAATCAGTTTACTGAAGTTCCTGTTGTTCAGTTTTATTATTTTGATAATATTGCAGGAGGATTACAAATCAAATCAACAAGAATTCAATGGCAAAGGAAGAATTTTACAAAGATAACTCCATTTAACACACAAAAGATTGCTTTTCATTATATTGATGTGTGTGAAGGACCAGGTTAAGCATAAAACTGCAAGGCAGACAGACAGACAGACAGACTTTATTGATCCCGAGGGAAATTGAGTTTCATTACAGTTGCACCAATCAAGAATAGAGTAGAAATATAACAAAATAAACCCATAAATAATTAAATAATCATAAGTTAATCATGCCAAGTGGAAATAAGTTCAGGACCAGCCTATTGGCTCAGGGTGTCTGACACTCCAAGAGAGGAGTTGTAAAGTTTGATGGCCACAGGCAGGAATGACTTCCTATGACGCTCAGTGTTACATCTCGGTGGAATGAGTCTCTGGCTGAATGTACTCCTGTGCCTAACCAGTACATTATGGAGTGGATGGGAGTCATTGTCCAAGATGGCATGCAACTTGGACAGCATCCTCTTTTCAGATACCACCGTCAGAGAGTCTATTTCCATTCCCACAACATCACTGGCCTTACGAATGAGTTTGTTGATTCTGTTGGTGTCTGCTACCCTCAGCCTGCTGCCCCAGCACACAACAGCAAACATGATAGCACTGGCCACCACAGACTCATAGAACATCCTCAGCATCGTCCAGCAGATGTTAAAGGACCTCAGTCTCCTCAGGAAATAGAGACGGCTCTGACCCTTCTTGTAGACAGCCTCAGTGTTCTTTGACCAGTCCAGTTTATTGTCCATTCATATCCCCAGGTACTCGTAATCCTCCACCATGTCCACACTGGCCCTTTGGATGGAAACAGGGGTCACCGATGCCTTAGCCCTCCTCAGGTCCACCACCAGCTCCTTAGTCTTTTTCACATTAAGCTGCAGATGATTCTGCTCACACCATGTGACAAAGTTTCCCACTGTAGCCCTGTACTCAGCCTCATCTCCCTTGCTGATGCATCTAACTATGGCAGAGTCATCAGAAAACTTCTGATTTTGAAGAGCAAGTGAAGGTGAAAAAAATAGAGGTTTTATTTACCCAAAATATTTAGAAACTCAACAGAACTGTTCTAGAGTCCACACTTGAATCAACAAAACAAAACAAAACAACATAGTAAATACTCCTCAGACCAAGAGACACCACTCATCTCCTCACTGTGGGTTTATATTCAATGCTGGTCAGTCCATGGTAAATTACAGGGGAGAGAAAACATTCCTCTCCTTAAAAAGATAAGGCATAAATGAAGCAGCTCCAGAGAACACCCCTCTGGCTGTAGCAGAATGGCACAATCCAATTATCCAGCCCCATCTACTTCGGCTGGTGTAATGTAACAGCTCAGTCGTTTCCCAGATCATCAGGAGGATGACCGGCTACAGGACACTTTAATATGCCTGGTTGATGGTGTGACACCTACAATCAATGAAAAAAGAGCTGAATACCACGGATAATACAATTGCAAAGCACTTGGCCTGGTATACGTATATGTGGGTATGTTAGGGAGTATTCTGAGTTGTGTGAATATAGCAGATATTAGCTAAAGCAAGATCTAGTCTTCAGTTCTTTAGTAAAGAACTTTTCATAAATTGCAATGACTGAAAAAGGTCTTTCAGTAGATTGCAAGCAGAAAATTGAAATTAAGCTGGTCCATAGGCTGAGAGTTTGTATATGCATCAGCCAAACTTTAAGACAATGGAGTATGTTAATTGCCCTGCATCAATGATGGGTTTTAAGGAATTTTCACCGTTGTAAATAAGTTAGGGAAGTATTTGAATATTCGGAGGTGTCTCTTGTTACCTTTTGCAACTCCAAAACATAAAACTAACTGAAAGAAAAACAAGGAAGTTTAAAAGATGTGTGTCTAAGTTTCACTTTTTTACTTTAGCGTGATGCATACATAAGAAATGGTGGTGTGATGACATGTGCCATTCATTTAAACAACAAAGAATGCTTAATGAAACTTTTTATTTACAATATTACTCACATATACTGAAATGTTAAATACATATCTCCCACTGTAGATATGTAATTCAAAGAAAGCATTGTCAACCCAAAACATTGAAGTAAACAATGTCATTGCAACTATTGAAATGGTTTTTAGGATATAAAAATGTGATGTATGTTTGGATTTGTGAGGCTCTACCATGAGAATCTCCGGGAGAATGCCTGCTTGTTGTGTAAATCAAAACTTCTGTATCACCAGCTTCAGAGTCTCTCCAATAACTTAATTATGCAGTGAGAGATTGGTTAGTTTGTGGCATCTGACACGAAAGCATTCAGAAACATCTCCTAACTGAAGCATAGCTCTCATTTAAAAGAGCAGTTGAAATTGCTGTATCAATGGAAACAGCAAGAATCTTATGATTTTTCTTTTTTTTATTACTTTACTAAGTTTGACAATTGACTACATTAATATCTCTCCACTTCTGTGTGAGTGAATAAGGTTGCACTTGTCTGATGTCACCTTTTCAGTTACAGCCAGGAAAGCACCAAAGAGTTTCTTCCCACAGCCATTCCAATATTCCTTAGTATCCTTCCTTTAGCTACATGTCCCTCCACAACAGCATTCAAAAACAGAAGGATTAGTTACTACATCTACATTAATCACACACATTGTGACCTCTCCAGCATCCTAAATTATCTTTAACCAATTACACACTGAATTTTCCCCTACCCCCTTATAACATATAGGGGAAGCCTCGAAGTCTTCCCTGTTTCTGACAATTGCTGATTGAGAACCAGAATGTTCATGGCATTAATTTAATTTTTAACCGTTGATTGAGTTTCAGATCTTACATCCATAACTTCAACAAGACCATCTATATTTTCATTTATATTAGCTTAGACATCCACTCTACATTAACACATTTTCTGAGCATTTCCTACATCTTGACATTTCGTGGTTTTTGTATCTCTCTTTCTCTCACTCATGTTCCTTTATTCTTCCTTTTATTATCGATCTTCTCATTAACATCACTCAGCTGACTTAATCTATGCTCATGTTCAGAAGAACACTCACCACACCTTCTCAGGGTGATATTCCCTTTGTCCTAACTACCTTTAATCATTCCTGAGATTGAAAACGAACTTGCTTTCAAACTTCCCAGTTCTGTCAAAGGTTCTTCAACCTGAAATGTTAACTCTGTTTCTTATTCCCCAGATACAGCTTTGTCTGCTGAGTGATTTTAATGTTTTATGTTTTCATTTCACATTGTCAGAATCTGCAGATTTTTGTTATTTTCATGTAATTCATTTCCACAGTATTGCTTGATCCTTCTCTAGACTGAAATAATCCATGCATATGTCATCCCTAAACCAGACAATTCTAACAGAACACTAAGTTGTATAACTCATTGTAATTTCTGCATAGTTGAGGTCATCCAACACTGTACTACTGACATCTTAGTTAAATCTGGTTTCATTCAATCTCTGTTCTTCATATAAATATGGACTATAGTAACATACGGAACTTGAACTCTGCTTCTAGAATCCTGTTCTATCAACTTCAATGGAACTGAAGTTCAGAAATGGAGTTTGGCATAAAAATCATGATAAACTCAGAATATAAAAGAGATAATTTTCTGTTCAAGACCTTTCTTTGGATTTTATTCATTCTTAAAACATATGTCTCATCCATAATATTAAAACAAGTCAATTTCGGAAAGTAATTCACTCACCATAATAAACCATCTAAGGTATTACCATTTTTACATGGTATTTTGAATTCATTTCTTTGGAATGGGGGGTTTCATTGATATTTATTACTCATTGTCATATGATAATCAGTTTACTGAAGTTCTTGTTGTGCATTTTCTGTGATGTTTCTGAGCCTTTCTCTTTTAGCCTCACAGTGGAATTGTGTTTCATACTTTTAATTAAGCCAAGGCTATAATTAGTTCTGAAAACAAAGTTTGAGTATAACCAAACCGGACATTAAAGAGAATGTTATGGGTAGATGCAACTTGATTCCATTGTCAATGATGCCTTCCATCACTTTGTAATGAACTTGTTTCAGCATTCTTTAACAGGGTGATATTTTTTGACTTCTATGGAGATATTATTCTTTGTTAATTTTTCACTTTATTGGATCAATATCAGACATATTCATGCAGTATTTCAGTGAAAGGTTGTCATTAGCTTTAGAGCAGAGTTCTTCAGCATTACATTCAGGATTCCATTAGGGGCTGAAGTCTTTTCAGTATTAACATGCTCAGCCTTAAGGAATGAATTGTGAATAACTGACATATGGGATGATGGGATCTTTAAATGAAAACTTTAAAGAAATCCACTCAAGATTTTTGTCTTTAAAGGTTTGAAAATTCGCCAATTTTACTTTGCGCATTCGCATATTTAGCTCCAGAGCCACTGAGAAAGCACCTTATCCTGTTAGTAGTACACGTGTTTGGTGTCATTTTGAATTGGATGTGGTCAGTTTATTGAGTAATAATCAGAGCTGCTAAATATATGATCATGTAGTATAAAAAGTATTCGCCCCCTTCGAAGTTTTCATGTTTTATTGTTTTACAACATTCAATCACAGTGGATTTAATTTGGCATTTTTGAGACCGATTGTCATTAAAGATCTTTTTCTGTTGATCAATGCCAAATGTTGATCAAAACCAAATTAAATCCACTATGAAAACTTCTCTACAAAGTGATCACCCCATTTAATATGACACAGGACAAATCATCACTCCTGCAGCTAATTGGTTTTAGAAGTCACATATTTGTTAAAAGTAGATGACCTGTGTGCAGTCAAGATTTTTCAATTGATTGTAGTAAAAATATCTGAAAGGTCCAACTGTGGGCGAGTCAGTATTCTAGCAAACACTACACCTTAAAGACAAAAGAACACTCCAAGCAACTCTGTGAAAAGGTTATTGCAAAGCACAAGTCAGGAGATGGATACAGGAAAACTTCAGTCACTAAATATCTCTCGGAGTACAGTTAAGTCAATCATCAAGAAATGGAAAGAAGATGGTACAGCTGTAAATCTGCCTGATGCAGACCGTCTTCAAAAACTGAGTGACCGTGCAAGAAGGGGACTAGTGAGGGAGGCCACGAAGAGGCTTATGACAACAAGCTTCAGTAGTGGAGATGGGAGAGACTACGCATACAACAACTGCTGCCCGGGTGCTAAAATAGTAGCTTTATGGGAGACTGTCACTGTTGAAAAATAACTCAGATGAAACCTTGGCTAGAGTTTGCCAGAAGGGATGTGGGAAGACTCTGAAATCAGCTGGAAGAAGTCTATGGCCTGATGAAACCAAAACTGAGCTTTCGGCCTTCAGACTAAATGCTATGTTTGGCACCGCACATCATTAAAATCACACCACCCCTAGCGTGCAAGACCCACAAAGTGCTGAGGAACTCCGCAGGTCAGGCAGGATCTATGGAGAAGTGTACAGCCAATGTTTTGGACGATCCCTACCGTGAAGCGTGTTGTCTGCATCACGCTTTCCTTGTAGATGGCAGAAAGACCTTCGGGATGTCAGAAGTTGAACATGTAGACGTTCAAAAATAAGACAAAGCATGTCTAATGACACCCTTCACACATTTTATTGAACTCCAAACCCTACACACAAAAGCATGCTAAAATGCTGCATAAAACGTCATCACGTTAGACCAGCCTCTTAAAGTTGGAGGTTGTGAATCACGTACACTCTGCCAATCTCGTCACCCTACCAGTAACTCGACATAGGTCACCCAGACACTCACTCGGTTCCATGGGTCCAGGAGGTTTGTTGTCAATGGGGAACAATTAGCCGGGTCACTCTGCAAGTAACCAACTATGTAAGTCATATCTGTGATTTCAAAATATAGTGGCCAATTTAAAGTCACAATTGCAAGAAAAAAATGATGTATTAAACCTAATGCCTTAAATTTCAGCTTTGAATCACAGAAGCAGTGTAATTACTGTCTAAGTAAACCTTTAAAATACTGAAATAAATTGATTTTCGTCCACTCATTCTGGTGAGTGGTAGTTCTTGTGGTTTCTGTAGTGTAGTAGTTATCACGTTCGCCTCACATGCGAAAGGTCCCCAGTTCGATCCTGGGCAGGAACACAATTTTGGTTTGGCACGGTAGTTTAATGTAGTTGTTCTATACAGTTGTGACATTGGGTTTCCATTTTCGCACTGTCTTTAAGAAGTTTGTACATTCTCCCTTAATTTCCAATCTCTCTCTCCCCCCCCCCACCCCCCAGACTCTTGGCTATGACCCAAATTCATTGAAACAGTACTGATGGTCAAATAACCTTGAAGCACCCTCATCCCTGTAGCCTAACAAAATTCAGAAATATATAACCTTTGAGTTACCTTTTCAGTAGCTGTCAGATTGCAAAGTCTTTGTTTTCTTTTCATTGCTAATGAAGTCCCAGGCATGCCAAACTCTTTTCAACCTTTTCTTTCTATTTCTAGTAAAATATTAATTCTCTCCTTACTGACCAGTGTCAGAAGCAGGTGTAGTATCACTGGTATATGTCCTGAAACTTGTTTTGTGGCAGCAGTAGAATGCAATATGTAAAAGAAAATCTGTAAATTGCAGGAAGATATGTAACTTAAGTACAGCAAAAAGAAAAATAATAGTGAGGTTCTGTACATTGAGGAAAGAAGCTGTTCCTAAAATATTGATTGAGTGTCTTTAGGCTCCTGTACCACCTGCTTAAAAGCAGCAATGAGAACAGATGATAGTAAGGTAGGTGGTGTTGTGGATAATGAAGTAGGTTTTCAAAGCTTGCAGAGAGGTTTAGACCTGTTAGAAGAGTGGGCTGAACGATGGCAGATGGAGTTTAATGCTGATAAGTATGAGGTGCTACATTTTGGTAGGAATAATCCAAATAGGACTTGCATGGTAAATGGTAGGGCATTGAAGAATGCAGTAGAACAGAGTGATCTAGGAATAATGGTGCATAGTAAACACAAAGTACACTGCAGATGCTGTGGTCAAATCAAAACGTACAAAAAAGCTGGATGAACTCAGCAGGTCGGGCAGCATCTGTTGAAGAAGCAGTCAACGTTTCGGGTCGAGACCCTTCGTCAGGACTAAAGAAGGAGGGGGCAGGGGCCCTATAAATTATGTGGGGGGAGGGTGGAAAACCAATCAGAGGAAAGATCAAGGGGTGGGGGAGGGGAAGCAGGGAGGGGATAGGCAGGAGAGGTGAAGAAGGAATCTAAGGGGAAAGCACTATGGGTAGTAGAAGAAGGCAGAGTCATGAGAGGTGATAGGCAGCTAGAAGAGGAGTCAGAGTGAAGGTGGGATGGTGGAAGGGAGAGGGAGGGAATTACTGGAATTAGTAGAATTCGATGTTCATACCAAGGGGCTGGAGACTACCCAGATTGTATATGAGATGTTGTTCCTCCAACCTGAGTTTGGCCTCATCATGGCAGTAGAGGAGGCCATGTGTGGACATATCCGAATGGGAATGTGAAGGAGAGTTGAAGTGAGTGGCAACCAGGAGATCAAACGGGAAACGGCAGCTGTCTGACCTCCTCTTACTTACCCCTGGAACAGGACCCAACCAAAAAACATCAAACCTTTGTCTCCCTTACCATCACTGCCCTCATCAACTCCAAAGACCTTCCATCCTCAGCCAAAAAACACATAATTCCCACACCCCGCACTGCTCGCTTTTACCTCCTCCCCAAGATCCATAAGCCTGACTGTCCTGGTAGGCCTATAGTTTCGGCCTGCTCCTGCCCCACAGAACTTGTATCTGACTACCTTGACTCCATTTTGTCACCCATAGTTCAGTCCCTCCCCACCTACATCCGGGATACATCCCAAGCCCTCCAGCTCTTCAATAACTGCCAGTTCCCCGATCCCGACTGCTTCATTTTCACAATGGATGTCCAATCCTTATACACTTCAATTCCCCATTCAGAAGGCCTCAAAGCCCTCCGCTACTTTCTGGACAATAGATCTCCACCAGTTCCCCAACACCACCACACTCCACTGGTTGGCGGAACTGGTACTCACACTTAATAACTTCTCTTTCAGCTCTTCCCACTTTCTTCAGACCAAGGGTGTAGCTGTGGGTACTCGTATGGGCCCCAGCTATACCTGCCTCTTCATGGGTTATGTGGAACAGTTTATGCTCCAAATCTATACTGGTACACTTCCCAACTTTTCCTTCACTACATTGACGACTACATTGGTGCTGCTTCCTGTACCCATGCTGAGCTCATCAATTTCATCGACTTTGCCTCTAACTTTCACCCAGCCCTCAAATTCACTTGGTCCATCTCGAACACTTCTCTCCCCTTTCTCGATCTCTCGGTCTCCATCTCTGGAGACAGACTGTCCACTGACATCTTCTATAAACCCACTGACTCCCATAACTACCTTGATTTTACCTCTTCCCACCCTGCCAAATGCAAAAATTCTATTCCCTATTCCCAGTTCCTCCGTCTCCACCGCATCTGCTCCAAGGATGAGGCTTTCTGTTCCAGGACATCCCAAATGTCCTCTTTCTTTAAGAATTGTGGTTTCCCTTCTGCTGTCATCAATGATGCCCTCACCCGCATCTCCTCCATCTCCCACACTTCAGCCCTCACCCCATCCTCCCGTCACCACAACAGGGACCATGTTCCTCTTGTCCACACCTATCACCCCACCAGCCTCCGGATCCAACATATTATCCTCCGCAACTTCCGCCACCTTCAACAGGACCCCACCACTAAGCACAACTTTCCCTCTCTACCCCTCCCCACTTTTCGCAGGGATCACTCCCTCCGCGAATGCCTGGTCCACACGTCCTTCCCCACAGATCTCCCACCGGGCACTTATCCCTGCAAGTGTAAGCGCTACACCTGTCCCCACACCTCCTCTCTTACCACCATTCAGGGCCCCAAACAGTCCTTCCAGGTGAGGCAACACTTCACTTGTGAGTCTGTTGGGGCAATCTATTGCATCCGGTGCTCCCGGTGCGGCCTCTACATCGGTGAGACCCGATGCAGATTGGGGGACCGCTTCGTCGAGCACCTCCACTCCGTCCACCACAACAGACGGGATCTCCTGTTACGAACCCCGTAACTGGGTATCTTACCAGCAAAGATAGGAGTATCCGTTGAAGTCTGATGATACTATTTTTAACAGTATTTATTAGTAAAAATACACAAAAATAATATCAATGCAAATATACAGATAATATACGTCATCAATACTAAACCTAAAAGGGCGGGTATAATAATAATCAATAAGAAATAAGCTCTATCGTTGTCTAGGGGATAATGAATTGTCCGATGGAAATATAAAGTTCAGTTCAGTTCATGCAGGCTGCGGTAGTTGTTGATCACGATGTTGCAATTGTTGGAGAGAGAGAGAGAGAGAGAGAGAGAGTAACTTGCCGACTTTCCTTTTACGATCTTGATCCGTCGATGTGTTGTTATTGTGGCCATTCACGTATGACCTCTCCATCCTTTAGCTAGACCATTCTGTGGAGGACTCGTCACCCAGGCAAGGGTGGACACACACACAAGCCCCCACCGGTCTCGTAGCGTCTCTCCTGGTGCGTCTGAGGGGTGTTCCCCAGACCCTACTTTTATCCCCACTCACGGGGTCTCAGGTGTCAATCAGGTTGGGATGATGCAATCCCTCAACCAGATCACTCTGGTTGCCCCCTGAGGGGTTTCAATGAATAGAACAGTACTCAATACACAATTCCTTCTTCAAGAGACAATAGCAGTAATCTCTCTCTTTGTCAATAGGAGACATTCCAACCTTTGTGTATCCCTGCGTTGTCTTTCTCTCATTACTGACATGAACTGTTTATCTCTCTCATTTCCTGGGTATCAGACTCGAAATAATAGCGATTTTGCGATTCTCAAAAAGGGGGGGGGCAACTTTGCACCCTTCTGCCTATCAGAGTTGCTCCTCATTCGTAACACCCCCATCCTTCTAAGAATTTTTACCACAGGGAAAAATTAACTAATACAGAGTCTTACAGAATTTCCGAATCTAACACAATACAAAAGAGTTTTTCACTACAGAGTAATACAGTTATACATTCAACTTAGCATCTAAACATTTAGCGATTACATTGTCACTTCCTTTAATATCTTAATATCTTGTACCTTAATAAATTCCTGTAACATCAGACTCCAATTTAATATCCACTTTTTTTAAATTCCTTTTCTTCAGCAAAACAAACTAAAGAGTTGTGATCCTAGCTTAAGTGTATATTACAAAATGTGAACCAATACATGTGTGATTATTCTGTAGTACATTACAAAAGTTTATGCAAATACTAATCTTTATTTTACTTTTAAACTCAACAGTCAATCGTCCATGGTGTTGTCTTTATTATTTACATGCTTTGTCGAAATCCCTTAAAACCAAACCCCATTATTTAAAGTGGCATTTTTTCAACCTTCGCCCCTTTTCCACTTAACTCTCACGTGGTTAGCTTGCTCGCCAGTGTGGAATAGGCTTTTGCATATTCCTTTCATAGGAGTTATTTTATCAACAATGTTTTTCAAACTTAGCCCATCTTCTGAACTTCCACACAATTCTTTATTTTTAAGCAAGTCATTAGTTTTATCTTCAAGACCCTTCATTCTGTTAGTTTTCAGTTTCACATCTGCAAGTAATCCCTCTTTGTCCAAACAACATTTCAAATTCTGCCTCTTCACAGCACACCCTTGAATAACATTAGCGAGTGGGGTACCTTTACATTCCAAATCAACCTGTAATTGATTCGCAGGCACCTTGTTAACAAGCCATTGTTCCTTCAGCCTGGTTACTGCTTCTGACACCAATCCAGACTTTAAATTTCCTTCATTCAATTTAGGAACTACACTTTTCCCTTCTCCTTCAATAATAATATCCACATCACCACCTTTTATCTCCTCACTAACTTTTAACACACCTTCTAACACAAACAACTGAGAATTCTCACTTCCCACTAGTACCAAGGTTAACCCTTTCTTCACTGAACCAAGTCCATCTTTGCTGGTTTCCCGTCTGGTTACCCGCGCAACCAAATCCAAGTCTGGACTTAAAAGCCCGATGCACTGGCCCTCCAATTTGGTATCAAATCTCGAGACAAGGCCCCAAGTTGTTACGAACCCCGTAACTGGGTATCTTACCAGCAAAGATAGGAGTATCCGTTGAAGTCTGATGATACTATTTTTAACAGTATTTATTGGTAAAAATACACAAAAGTAATATCAATGCAAATATACAGATAATATACGTCATCAATACTAAACCTAAAAGTGCGGGTATAATAATAATCAATAAGAAATAAGCTCTATCGTTGGCTAGGGGATAATGAATTGTCTGATGGAAATATAAAGTTCAGTTCAGTTCATGCAGGCTGCGGTAGTTGCTGATCACTGTATTGCAATTGTTGGAGAGAGAGAGAGAGAGAGAGAGAGAGAGAGAGAGAGTAACTTGCCGACTTTCCTTTTATGCTCTTGATCTATCGATGCGTTGCAATTATGTCCATTCACGTATGACCTCTCCGTCCTTTAGCTAGACCGTTCCGTGGAGGACTCATCACCCAGGCAAGGGTGGACACACACACAAGCCCCCATCGGTCTCGTAGCATCTCTCCTGGTGCATCTGAGGGGTGTTCCCCAGACCCTACTTTTATCCCCACTCACGGGGTCTCAGGTGTCAATCGGGTTGGGATGATGCAATCCCTTAACCAGACCACTCTGGTTGCCCCCTGAGGGGTATCAATGAATAGAACAGTACTCAATACACAATTCCTTCTTCAAGAGACAATAGCAGTAATCTCTCTCTTTGTCAATAGGAGACATTCCAACCTTTGTGTATCCCTGCGTTGTCTCTCTCTCATTACTGACATGAGCTGTTTATCTCTCTCATTTCCTGGGTATCAGACCTGAAATAATAGCGATTTTGCGATTATCTAAAAGGGGGGGGGGCAACTTTGCACCCTTCTGCCCATCAGAGTTGCTCCTCATTCGTAACACTCCTGGTTGCCACTCACTTCAACTCTCCTTCACATTCCCATTCGGATATGTCCATACATGGCCTCCTCTACTGCCATGATGAGGCCAAACTTCGGTTGGAGGAACAACATTTCGTGTACCGTCTGGGTAGTCTCCAGCCCCTTGGTATGAACATCGAATTCTCCAACTTCCGGTAATTCCCTCCCTCTTCCTTCCCCATCCCACTTTCACTCTGTCCCCTCTTCTAGCTGCCTATCACCTCTCATGACTCTGCCTTCTTCTACTACCCATAGTGCTTTCCCCTTAGATTCCTTCTTCACCTCTCCTGCCTATCCCCTCCCTGCTTCCCCTCCCCCACCCCTTGATCTTTCCTCTGATTGGTTTTCCACCCTCCCCACACCTTCTTTATAGGGCTCCTGCCCCCTCCTTCTTTAGTCCTGATGAAGGGTCTCGACCCGAAACGTTTACTGCTTCTTTCAACGGATGCTGCCCGACCTGCTGAGTTCATCCAGCTTTTTGTACGTTTTAATAATGGTGCATAGTTCCCTGAAGGTGGAATCTCATGTGGATAGGGTGGTGAAGAAAGCTTTTGGTATGCTGGCCTTTATAAATCAGAGCATTGAGTATAGGAGTTGGGATGTAATGTTAAAATTGTACAAGGCATTGGTAAGGCCAAATTTGGAGTATTGTGTACAGTTCTGGTCACCGAATTATAGGAAAGATGTCAACAAAATAGAGAGAGTACAGAGATTTACTCGAATGTTACCTGGGTTTCAGCACCTAAGTTACAGGGAAAGGTTGAACAAGTTAGGTCTTTATTCTTTGGAGTGTAGAAGGTTGAGGGGGGACTTGATAGAGGTATTTAAAATTATGAGGGGGATAGATAGAGTTGACGTTGATAGGCTTTTTCCATTGAGAGTAGGGGAGATTCAAACAAGAGGACATTAGTTGAGAGTTATGGGGCAAAAGTTTAAGGGTAACACGAGGGGGAATTTCTTTACTCAGAGAGTGGTAGCTGTGTGGAACGAGCTTCCAGTAGAAGTGGTAGAGGCAGATTCGGTATTGTCATTTAAAGTAAAATTGGACAGGTATATGGACAGGAAAGGAATGGAGGGTTATGGGCTGAGTGCGGGCCAGTGGGACTAGGTGAGAGTAAGCGTTCAGCACGGACTAGAAGGGCCGATATTGCCTGTTTGTGTTGTAATTGTTATATGGTTATATGGTTATAACAGGGCATGTCCTGGGTGAAAGAGGTCCTTAATGATGAATGCCACCTTTTTGAGGCATTGCCTTTTGAAGATATCATCGATGCTGGGGACACTAGTGCTGATGATGGAGCTAGCTGATTTGCAACTTTCTGCAGCTTTTCCAATCCTGTGAAGTGGCCCCTCTTCACCAGATAGAAACAGATCTTACTGGGAGAACAACACACACAAAATGCTGGTGGAACACAGCAGGCCAGGCAGCATCTATAGGGAGAAGCACTGTCAACATTTCGGGCCGAGTCCTGATGAAGGGTCTCGGCCCGAAACGTCGACAGTGCTTCTCCTTATAGATGCTGCCTGGCCTGCTGTGTTCCACAAGCATTTTGTGTGGTGTTGTTTGAATTTCCAGCATCTGCAGATTTCCTCGTGTTTGCTCTTACTGGGAGAATTCCAGTTTCATTCCCTCAGTGCTGATTTCTTCCTATGCTTTCCTCAATGGTGTTGTAGCCCCTTGGTCTGAATATTTTCTAAACTTCCTCTGGGCTACCACGTAGCAACAGGTTAAATGGATATTGTTTACAGGGCCTTATTAACTACACTACGTTGCATTCCTCACATGCAAAACCATCACTGAGCAATACTAAACAAATGGTGTTGAAGGTAGAGAACAAGCAAGAACTTGCTACAAACAGACCCTTTCACAGAACCCAGTTTGTTCGGCGTGTTTCAAGCTAATGAAGTCCCTTTAAAGAGACGTCTCTTGTGAAATGGAAAACGGCGCTGAGTTTCTACACAGCAAAGATCCACTAACAGTAAATTGAATATGACCAGCTTATATATTTAAAGGATTATTATCTAAAGTTTAAGGTAAATTTATTATCAAAGTATTTTTGTTACCGTATTCTACTTTAAGATTCACTTTCTTGCAAGCAATCACATGGAAAAAAGAGAATACAATAGAATTTTATGAAAAACTATACATAGCGTGACAAACAGCTAAAGACAAACTGAAAATAATAATATGGAGAAAATAAGAAGTGGGCATGGCCTGGATTGTGTGATCAAAACTGTTATGTTTTGTGCCTGGTGATGGGAAAATGTGAATAGCCAATCAGTCTAATTTCTGAGTGAGTGTAATTTTATCTGGAAGTAGCTGACGGTGTGAATTTTTTTTACCTGCTATTTGTTTAAAATTGATTTTTATTTGAGATTTGCATATAATTGTCTCAAATAACTTTAGAATTATTTGTTTGGCTCCATACGTTTTCTCTTGAGGTTGATGATGCTTGGATTTCAGCTACCAGATGCTCTTATGGGGATTTCACCCGTTTGGCCACTATTCAAGATTCTGGAGGCAATTATCCTGTACCTTTCAACTTGCCATCTCTTATGTGAATACAAGGAAACCTCTGCTTAACATCTCAATTAGATGATAGCTTCTTCTAGTATAACACTTCTGCACAATTGTGCTTAAGGGGCAGCCTAGAATTTGTTTTCAAATGGACCTTGACAATTGACTTGTCAAAACAAATCTGACTTTGAGAATTATCAGCTAGTATTGCTTAGTATGTCTCTTAGGTGAATTCTTGCTGGGTGCAATAATGAGAGATCTGTAGTTTGATAATATTGATCTTTAATGATCATGTAACTGAGTAGTCGGAGAAATGTTAAGGGAAGAAAATGCATATCAACTTTTGATTTCATAAAATGACAAGCAGGTACACAGTGGCAGGTTAAAATTTACCAGTGAAATCCTGTGTGTGAATGCACAGTACTGTACTGTGCATAGTGTGTGTGTGTGTGTGTGTGTGAATGCACAGTACAATACTGTGCATGAGTTGTGTGTGTGTGAATGCGCAGTACAGTACCGTGCATGAATCGTGTGTGTGTGTGTGAATGCGCAGTACAGTACCGTGCATGAATCGTGTGTGTGTGTGTGAATGCACAGTACTGTGCTGTGCATGAGTCGTGTGTGTGTGTGTGAATGCACAGTACAGTACCGTGCATGAGTCATGTGTGTGTGTGAATACATAGTATTGTACTGTGCATTGTGTGTGTGTGTGTGTGTGTGTGAATGCACAGTACAGTACTGTGCATGAGTCATGTGTGTGTGAATACACAGTACCATACTGTGCATGAGTCGTGTGTGTGTGTGTGTGAATACGCAGTACCGTACTGTGCATTAGTTGTATGTGTGTATGTGAAGGCACAGTACTGTGCTGTGCATAGTGTGTGTGTGTGTGTGTGTGTGTGTGTGTGTGTGTGTGTGTGTGTGTGTGTGTGTGTGTGTGTGTGTGTGTGTGTGTGTGTGTGTGAATACACAGTACTGTGCTGTGCATAGTGTGTGTGAGCTAGGGTATCTAAGACTTGTACACAGTACTGTAGTATTTTAGGTATTGCACAACAGTGCTGCAGCAGCAAAATTAAAACAAGTTTCATTGCATGTGTATGTGATTCTGATATGGGTCTCTATTGTGGACTGACAGTGGAAAGGGGGCAGGGAGAGGGGAGTCATGGTTGGAAAAAGGGGAGGGAGTGGGAAGCTGCAGCGAGACATTCTGTAATGATCAATAAACCAATTGCTAGGAATCAAATGACCTTCCCTGGTGTCTCAGGACTGGGTGTGTTGGCACCCGCGCCACCTCCTCTGCCCCAGCACTCCTCTGATACCTATCCACACCCTTCCCGTGGCACTCCATCTTTACCAATTTTTTGCTCCCGCCAGATTTATAATCTTGCTCTCCGCTGCACACTAACAAGTACAGTACTGTGCAAATTCCCTACCTAGCTATATGTGCCAAAAACTTTCACACAGTACTGTAAACACAGTGGATCCTGGTTAGTTGGGATACATTGGAACCAGTACACTTTCACCCAATTGAGCAGCTGCTCCAATTAGCTGATGTCTCATGGAAATAGTTAAGATAAAAAAAGACAAATTACTGCTAAACTGAATATGAAATTTATGTATTTGAACAAATTAGAAACTATCAGTACTACTACTATACTATAAAACTGTCTATTAGTTCCTGATAGTTACCAGCAGAGGAATTACTGTGGTGTTCTTTGATGGTAAATTAACAAAATCAACCAGACAGCTAGTATAGATAATGGACTGCCTTAATACAATGCTATCTTCATTTCCATTGTAACATTCAAGATGATTGCCAATGCCTTCAAATTATTTGTAGTTAGTAACTTGAAGTAGTGAACTTTGGTTAATTTTCACTCACAGCCATTTCTGGCATCTCCAAGCCTGAATACCTGAAACCCCAAAAGTTCCGAATTGTCTTGCTGTTTATTTCTTGCCAATTATCACTGGTTTTTTTAACACAAGCACACACAACTGATGCTATTTTAAAAACTCTTTGTTCTAAGCATGGTGTAATGTCTAACGGCCACACAAGTATCTGATGCTAGTTAGAATCTGTTTGGCAACAGTCTTCTGCCCCAGTCAAGGAGAATCCTGGCTATTTTCTTGATTAGGTTTTGATCTTTAAGAGTTGTCCCAAATAAATGGTTGTTCTGATTAACCGATTGCCCAGTTAACCAGAATCCACTGTATTTATATTATCTGTTTCTTTATTTTCTGAATGGGCAAGAAAATGTACTAATCTAATAAATCATTGTATTTCATTTACTGTGACCCTTAATTAAAAACATTAATTATAAATATCCCAAAAAAGTGTCCAGAATATATTTTCATACCATATAAATTATTTTACCCTGGCAATGACAGATAAGGGTCATGGGGATTTGAGAAGTCTTATAATAAATAATATTGGAGTTAATAGAGAATTGTGAAGTTTTGATATGAACAGAAATGCAACATGTGCATCATGACACAGGTTCGATGGGATTTTCTGAAATAAAGCCCTGAGAAGAACTATAGAAACAGTAGATATTAAATAAAACAAAAAAAGGATAGATTCAGCATATTGAAACATTATTATTAGAAAATACAATCAACTTCTTGCATTAATCTTACTTTGACCATCAAACAGAAAATCCACAGTAATCAGCCTAAAACTGAAACCTTATTTTACTGAAGCACTAATTTTTAACTTCTGGAAATCTTGACTTTTGCTTTCTAAAATAAAGATATGGTTATAGTTCCAAAAGTATCCCATCTATTCTTCATGGGTGGGTTTAGCCTAGGAAGCTGCCTTTGACCCTTATATCTCCTAATGTCCTTTCATATTAACTTTCTAGCAGATAATGGTCATATTATAACTGATAGTTTGTCTGTTTAACAACAGTTCATGAACAGGGACCAATTCAAAGATTCAAAATGCATTTATTATCGAAGTATGTCATAGTAGTAGGAAGCCATCGATCTCGGGATCATGGGCTTGTGCCTCTAGTGGACTGTGTCCTCTACAGGGCATAAGCCCAGGTGGGAAGATTTGAAGGACTGGCTATTGCCCATGCAACAGGATCCGCCTCTACACATCACTAACGTAGTCTAAGGGAAGGGCAAACACCGATACAGCTTGGCACTAGTGTCATCGTAGAGGTTGCCAGAGTGTTGTTGTAAACAACATCAAACGGCCTTAAGGACCCTGGTTCCGGATTTCTTCCTCGGGGTCTACTCCCGAAGCCTTTCCCACGGGTGGGTATGGCCGCAAGGCAGCAGAAGTTTAAAATCCGAGTTTTTCTTCACCTAGACGGGCTGCCGTCCAGGACTGATGAGCCCCACCTGCCCGAATCAAACTACGTATGCAGTATACAACCCCGAGATTTGTCTTTCCAGAGGTAGGCTCAAAACAAAGAAAATCATGGAACCCTTTCAAAGAAAAACATCAAACCCCCAGCACACAAAGAACAAAACACACAAAGAAAGCAAGAAACACAGAATATGAAACATGAAACCGCAACTGTGATGTACTTTTCCATGTTCTAAGTCATAGAAACAGTCCGGGAGTATTCTGTTCAGTTCTTTTCAATCTAGTGCGGTGTTGTTCATTGACTACGGGCTGCAGAGCCTGTCTGCCACAATCAACGTCGCACAGAAGAGGATCAACCAGAAGGCAGAAACGTGAACCACAGTCCAACCACAAGCCATGTTGGTGAAACCTTGCCCAGACCCGAGTCTCCAGCACATCTTCTGGCAACATCAAGTGAGAGGAGGAGAGAGAGAGACCAATCGAACTGATGCACCATCAATAACTCACGCCGAGACTTAGGAAGTGAGATATCGGCTTTTATTGACTGAAGAACAACACTACATCCTGGGAAAATGAGGGAGAGCAGCAGGCCACAGTCGCCTTTATACAGGGGTCTGTGGGAGGAGCCACAGGGGTAGTCAGCAGGGTCTTGGGAGGAGCCACAGGAGCAGTCAGACAGGTATATCTAGTTCACCACATTCACCCCCCCTTTGTTTAAAAAAAATTCCCAAGCATATTTACAGGTTAAGTCGATCAGGTGGTCGAATCGTTCGCTGCGATCTACGTAGCTCCGGCTGCAATTGCACAGGAGCCGGAGGTGATGACGGCACAGGTGCCGGAGGTGGTGTGTGCTCCGGAGGCGGAGAGTGGGTTAATTCTGTCCCAACAGGAGGTGTCAGGGATCCCTCGCGTGTGAGCGAGGTCCCTGGGACAGACGCATACGGACTCTGTGTGGGGCACGGTGCGCGCGGAGTCACCTCGGGTACAGGGTGCATAGTTACCGTGGAGTGCTCGGGGTAGTGGTCTGCTGCTCCGGAGGGCGCCAGGTCGCGGACAGAGACCGTGTCCTCCCGCCCATCAGGCAAGACCACGTAGGCATACTGGGGATTAGCATGCAGGAGGTGAACCTTCTCGACCAGTGGTGAGTACTTATTACTCCTCGCATGTTTACGCAGCAGCACTGGCCCCGGGGACGTCAGCCAAACTGGCAGGGTGGTCCCAGTGACAGACTTCCTGGGAAAAGAGAATAAGCGTTCGTGAGGGGTGGCATTAGTGGACGTACACAACAGGGAGCGGATAGAGTGGAGTGCCTCAGGGAGGACCTCCTGCCATCGGGAGACCGGCAACCCTTGTGACTTAAGGGCTAAAAGTATGGCCTTCCACACCGTGGCATTCTCCCTCTCCACCTGGCCATTCCCCCGGGGATTATAACTCGTGGTGCGACTAGTAGCTATGCCCCTAGCAAGCAGGAACCGGCGCAACTCGTCACTCATAAAGGAGGACCCTCTATCACTGTGGACATAGCAGGGATATCCGAACAGAGTGAAGAGCTGGCGCAGGACTTTTATGACCGACGTGGTAGTAGTGTCGGGGCAGGGAACGGCAAAGGGGAATCGCGAGTACTCGTCAATAATACTGAGAAAGTAGACATTGCGGTCGGTGGAGGGAAGGGGGCCCTTAAAGTCAATACTCAGTCACTCAAAAGGGCGGGTGGCCTTGACAAGCTGCGCAGTGTCAGGACGGTAGAAGTGCGGTTTGCACTCAGCGCAGATCTGGCAGTCCCTGGTCATCGTCCTGATGTCCTCCAGGGAGTACGGCAGGTTCCGGGCTTTAATGAAATGATAAAACCGGGTGACCCCCGGGTGGCAAAGTTGGGCATGAAGGGCATACAGCTGGTCGAGCTGGGCACTAGCACACGGTCCCCGGGATAGGGCATCAGACGGTTCATTGAGCCTGCCAGGCCGGTACAGGATATCGTAAGTATAGGTGGAGAGTTCTATTCTCCATCGCAAAATTTTATCATTTTTGATTTTGCCCCGCTGTTGGCTGCTGAACATGAACGCAACCGAGCACTGGTCGGTCAGCAAGGTGAACCTTCTGCCGGCGAGATAGTGCCTCCAGTGCCGAATAGCTTCCACTATGGCTTGGGCTTCTTTCTCCACCGTGGAGTGCCGAAGTTCAGAGCCTTGAAGGGTACGAGAAAAAAACGCCACTGGCCTGCCTTCCTGATTGAGGGTAGCAGCCAGCGCGACGTCAGAGGCGTCACTCTCTACTTGGAAGGGAATGGTCTCGTCTACCGCATGCATCGTTGCTTTGGCAATGTCCCCTTTAATGCAGCTGAAGGCCGCGCGGGCCTCGGCAGAGAGGGGAAAGGTGGTAGACTTGACCAGGGGGCGGGCCTTGTCTGCGTAATGGGGAACCCATTGGGCGTAATAGGAAAAAAAACCCAGGCACCGCCGGAGGGCCTTGAGAGTAGTGGGAAGAGGGAGTTCTAACAGGGGGCGCATACGGTCGGGGTCAGGGCCAATGACCCCGTTCTCCACGACATACCCAAGGATAGCGAGTCGTGTGGTTCTGAACACACACTTGTCCTTGTTATAAGTGAGGTTCAAAGCATTGGCCACCTGGAAAAAACGTTGGAGGTTGGCGTCATGGTCCGACCAGTCGCGACCACAGATGGTGATGTTATCTAGATAGGGAAATGTGGCCGTCAGTTTGTACTGGTCCACCATCCGGTCCATCTCCCTCTGGAAGACTGAGACCCCATTTGTGACACCAAATGGGACGCGCAGAAAGTGATAGAGCCTGCCACCCGCCTCGAAGGCGGTGTAGGGGCGGTCCTCTGGGCGGATGGGGAGCTGGTGATAAGCGGATTTCAGATCAATTGTCGAGTACACCTTGTACTGAGCTATCTGGTTGACCATATCCGCGATGCGGGGTAGGGGGTACGCGTCAAGCTGCGTGAATCTATTGATGGTCTGGCTGTAGTCCACAACCATCCTATTTTTCTGCCCAGTCCGAACAACGACCACCTGGGACCGCCATGGGCTTGTGCTTGGCTCAATGATCCCCTCCCTGAGCAGCTGCTGCACCTCTGAATGAATAAAGGCCCCGTCCCCCGCACTGTACCTCCTACTTTTAGTTGCCACAGGTTTACAGTCGGGGGTCAGGTTGGTGAACAGCGATGGGGGAGGGATCTTGAGGGTGGAGAGGTTGCAAATAGTGTCAGCAGCACAGCTATCGGCATGGTGCTGGGCGGGATGTGGGGTTCGGGGTGTATGTGCGTGTGGTAACGGAGTATATGGCGAAGTCCCACCAAACTGAGGATTCCTGACAGTGAGTGGTGGGTGGGGCCCGTCATATGCCATAGTCACACTTTCGAGATGGCTCTGGAAGTCCAGCCCCAATAGCACAGGTGCGCACAGCCGAGGCATGACCAGGAACGCAAAGTTCCAATATTCTGTGCCCTGCACCACCAATGTCGCTACACAACCCACCCGGATGTCTGTGGAGTGCGACCCTGAAGCCAAGGTGATCTTCTGACGTACCGGCCGTGTCACGAGCCCGCAGCGTTTCACTGTGGCCGGGTCAATAAAACTCTCAGTGCTGCCCGTGTCAAACAGGCAGCTAGTCCTGTGCCCCTCCACCAGGATGTCCATCATCGACCTTGCGAGCTGGTGCGGAGCGCTTTGATCGAGGGTCACGGAAGCCAGCGTTGAACGGGGCGTGTCGGGGGCGGGGCCTGGTGACGCCGGCAAAGTTGGCCGCTCACATCTGGGCATGCAAGATGGCGAGGCGGGGGCGGGGCCTGGTGACGCCGGCAAAGATGGTTGTCCACATCCAGTCATGCAAAATGGCGGCCCCCAGGTCTCAGATGCAGCGCTGCTCGACCCCGGGCGCGGTTTAGACTTACATACTTTGGCGAAATGGCCCTTCTTCCCACAGCTGGAACAAGTCGCTTCGCGCGCCGGGCAGCTGTTCCTGGCATGTTTCAGAAGCCCACAAAAGTAACAGAGTTTCATACCTGGCGAATTCGTGGGGTTTGAGATACCGCGACTGGCAGCGGCGTTGGCGAATTCGCTCGGAACCGGGGAATCGCGCGGCTGGACTTCTTCGGCGTACAGCTGCGCAGCCTCTATCGTATCGGCCGTCTCTATCGCGGAGCGTAAGGTAAGTTCAGCTTTTTCCAGCAGCCGCTGGCGGATACACACTGACCGGACCCCAGTCACAAAAGCGTCTCGGACCAAGAGTTCCTTATGCTGTTCTGCTGTGAGCGCTTGGCAGTCACAAGCCCGCGCGAGTGCCTGTAGTTCGCGGAGAAATTCAGCAGTCGACTCCGTAGGCCGCTGTTTTCGTGTTGCCAAGCGGTGCCGTGCATAAACTGGATTTACTGGCCGCAGGTACTGTCTTTGGAGGGCGGCAAGCGCCTCCTCGTAGGTGGATATGTCCCTGATGAACGAATAAACTTTTGGGGCGACCCTCGAGAAGAGAAGTTTGTGCCGAACAGCCGAGTCGGTGGCACGAACCTCCTCTAAGTACGATTGGAAGCACACCAGCCAGTGTTCAAAGGCAAGAGCTGCTCCAGGGTCTTGGGGGTCCAAGTCTAGGCGTTCTGGGTGTAAAGCGGTTTCCATGTTGTAACTTTCAGTCAATAAAATTGATGCACCATCAATAACTCACGCCGAGACTTAGGAAGTGAGATATCGGCTTTTATTGACTGAAGAACAACACTACATCCTGAGAAAATGAGGGAGAGCAGCAGGCCACAGTCGCCTTTATACAGGGGTCTGTGGGAGGAGCCACAGGGGCAGTCAGCAGGGTCTTGGGAGGAGCCACAGGAGCAGTCAGACAGGTATATCTAGTTCACCACACGAACACAGGTACCTTCCTCTGGGAGCAGTGAGTGAGAGCAAGAGAGAGACTCGTCACTCGCAGCAGAGGGTGCTGAGCACCCACTTGCCTTCAGCTCTCGTCAATTTCGATCTTCCTCTACGCTTCATCGGTGGGAACAGTGAGAAATGGAGTCGATCGTGAGTTCACACCCCAACTCCGGGCTTCTTGGCCCCGAGGCTGCACAGTTCGCTTGAAATTTCACTGAACCCCCTCCCCCCAGGAGTTCAGCACCAGATTGCTCGATCAACCTGAAAGTACACCATCAAAATGTAGATACAACTGCGTGGCACTCTAGGCCTTACTGATGTCGTAGCATACAGATCCGGAGGGGGTTTTATCTGCTGTTGGTTTACTCATTTAGGTTATTGAGCAAGGTTCTTCAGCTTCAGAAGTGCGCGGTGTGCAGGTTGAAGAGGGGACACCTGCTTCCTGCACACCAGGTGACAATGCACCGAACAACGCCGCATTGTGAGTGCCATTGTTGAAGTTCCTGAATCTATATGGGTGCAGTGTACAGCACTCTGCTCTGAAAGAAACCCTGAAATTGAGAAAAAGCCAGTGACACTCTTATTATTGTCGTTTAGTCACCCAATCACCGGAGCTTTACAACATTGAGGCTTCCAATTAGGGCATGCAACTTAAATGAAGATGTTGGTGTGAGTAGCGTTCAATCCAAAACATCCTCCCACAGATGCTGCATATCCCACAGCATGTCATTTGTTACTCCAGATTCCAGCATCTGCAGTCTCACGCAAGTCTCCTTACCAGAGATTATATTGTTTAATGAAAGGGTACGACATTTATTTACTTCCACGCTTTTCTTCTGGTATGCTCATCAACATTTTATTGCAAAAACAAAATGAATAACATCACATGATGCAGGATCTTGTAATCCTGTGGGATATCAGTGCTATGTCCCACATTGTGTGATGATGAATCAGTGCCACTTTTTGTATATCTCCCATGGTCAATGGGAATAAAAATCAACAAAATCAGCATAAGAACAGCTTATAACCCTGTATTCCATGCCTGTAGGAAGTTACACAAAATTAACAACAGAACTCCAGCTAAGCTGGCATTTTGCCTAGAGTGAGATCACTAAGGAAAGAAAACTTCTCTGCAACATCAACTTTAGTTTTAAATCTTATAGAAAAGAACCAGCTGGACTGTTTTGAAGTTTCCAAAATTAAATACTTGAGTTGGAGTGCTTATTGAGAAAACTTTTGAACATATCAATTCTTTGACATTAGATGACCAGGATGTCCAGCACTGCTTGCATTCCCACAGTACAGGAAAATGGGGTGCTGTTTAATCATGGCAATCAGACCCCATTCATTAGCCCAGAATGCATACAGACATGTTGCAAAGATGTTTGCATTCGTTACTCCTGACAGGTTAGTGGTGGCCTACTTTCTTGAACCTGGTACATTCACCATAATATATTGGAAGGAATTTAAGGACTTGGACCCGGCATTGATAATAGAATGGAAAAAATTCCAAGTTAGGGTGCAGTGTAACTGAGTGGTGGATTGTGTAGCTGTTGGTCCCAGAGACTTGATCTTCTTGATACCTCAGTGGTACATGTTGCAAATTTTGGGTGTTAGGGTAGCCAGAATGAGTGACTGTGGTGTACTTTTGTAGATAATACACAGCACATGCACAGGTGGTGGAAGAAGTAAATGTTTAGCAGGGCAGTTTTGGTTCCAGTTCAGTGGAATTTTTTTTGATTTTTTTTATTAAACAAAATATACTTTACTCAAAAATATAATAATGTACAATAAACCATTCAATGTCTCTCAATCCCTTACAGATGTTTCCATTACGGTCTTTACATTTCCACACTTTTAGCCACCCAGGTGGCACTCTGTTACTTCATATTTACATACGCTTGTTGAGGGGTATACTCCCTGCCCCACTACCCCTCAACTCCCACGGGAGAAGGACCCTAGACTCTGGTCCTTCCCCACTGGGCCCTTGCGGTGGCTACACCAAGTTTCAGTGCGTCCCTCAGCACGTACTCCTGCAGTCGAGAATGTGCCGGTCGGCAGCATTCCCCCACGGACATCTCCGTGTACTGGTAGGCCATCAAGTTTCGGGCCAACCAAAGAGCGTCTTTCACCGAGTTGATGATCTGCCAGCAGCACCGGATGTTGGTCTCCGTGTGTGTCCCCGGGATCAGAGAGTCCTCTGTTACGCAGCTGCTGGGGATGAATCTCGACACTGTCCCTTCCATCCTCCTCCACACCTTCTCTGTGAACCCGCAGTGTGCAAAGAGGTGGGTCACTGACTCCTCCTCTCTGCAGTCCTCCCGTGGGCAGAGGGGTGTGGAGACGACGTTCCGGGCGTACAGGAGGGATCGGACTGGGAGGGCTCCTCTCACCGCCAGCCAGGCGAGGTCTTGGTGCCTGTTGGTGAGGTCTGGCGATGAGGCATTTTGCCAGATGAACTGGACAGTCTGCTCAGGGAACCACCCCGCTGTGTCCATCTCGTCCTTCTCTTGCAGTGCCTGCAGGACCTTACGTGCTGACCACTGCCTGAAGGCCCTGTGGTCCAAGGTGTTGACCTGAAAGAACTTCTCTACGAAGGACAGGTATGGCAGCAACGACCAGCTGACAGAGATGCTGCGCGGGAAAGGGGCCAGACCCATCCCTCGTAGCCAGGGCGACAGGTAGAACCTGGGCACGTAGTGGTACTTGGTGCCCACGTACCTGGGATCCACACACAACCTGATGCAGCCACACACAAATCTGGCCATCAGGGTGAGGGCGACATTGGAGACGTTTTTTTCCCTGTTGTCCAGGGATTTGTGCATGGTGGTCCATCTGACCTGCTCCATCTTGGATCCCCAGACGAATCTGAAGATGGCTCGGGTGATTTCTGAGCTGAAGGAGCGGGGGACTGGCCACACCTGCGCCAAGTACAGCAGCCCTGAGAGCACCTCACACCTGATAACCAGGTTCTTGCCCGCTATCGATAGGGAGCGCCCTCCCCACAGCCCCAGCTTCTGTTTCACCTTGGCAGTCCGCTCCTGCCAGTTCTTGTTGCACGCCTCAGCCCCTCCGAACCAGACCCCCAACACCTTCAGGTGATCAGCCCTGATGGTGAAGGGGATGCTGGATCGGTCGGGCCAGTTGCCGAAGAGCATGGCTTCGCTCTTCGTGCGGTTGACCCTGGCCCCCGACGCCTGCTCGAACTGTTCGCAGATGCTGATCAGCCTGCGAACTGACCTCGGATCGGAGCAGAAGACGGTGACGTCGTCCATGTACAGGGAGGTTTTGACTTAGGTCCCTCCACTGCCTGGCAGCGTCACCCCTCTTATGCCCCCATCCCTCCTGATGGCTTCGGCAAAGGGTTCTGTGCAGCACACGGACAAGATGGGAGAGAGGGCAGCCCTGCCTGACTCCAGACCTGATTGGGAAGCTGTCTGTTTCCCACCCGTTGACCTGGACTGCGCTACAGATGTCCGTGTAGAGCAGTTTGATCCAGTTTCGGATTCCCTCCCCAAATCCCATTTTGGAGAGTACATCCGCCATGTACGTGTGCGATATCCTGTCGAAGGCTTTCTCCTGGTCCAAGCTGACCAGGCAGGCGTCCATCCCCCGTCCTGCACGTAGGCGATGGTGTCCCTCAGCAGCGCGAGGCTGTCTGAGATCTTCCTGCCCGGTACAGCACAGGTTTGGTCCAGGTGGATCACCTGCTCCAGTGCAGACTTGACCCTGTTGGCGATAGCCTTGGACAGGATCTTGTAGTCCACATTCAGGAGTGAGATGGGCCTCCAATTTCTAATGACTTCCCTCTCCCCCTTCTGCTTGTAGATGAGGGTGATGATGCCCTTCCTCATGGATTCTGACATGCTGCCTGCCAGGAGCGTAGTATTGTACACTTCCAGCAGGTCAGGGCCCATCCGGTTCCACAGAGCCGAATACAACTCGACCGGTAAGCCGTCGCTTCCGGGAGTCTTACCCGACTCAAAGGAACGGACGGAGCCAGTCAGCTCGTCCAGGGTCAGTGGCTGCTCCAGACTCACCCGCTTGCCGTCGTCTAAGACCTGCGTGATAGACGACGGGAAGTTCCGGGAGGCTGTGGAGTCTGTGGCCTTTTCTCTGTACAGACCGGCATAGAAGGACCTGCAGATCCTCTATGTCTGTCTGCGAGGACGCGACTGAGCCGTCCTCTTCCTTAAGGTCGTGGATCACAGAGCTCCCTCTGTGCACCTTTTGAAGAATTATGAGCACATCTAGTCCTACTCCACGGTTTGGACCCTTGATCAGAAGATGATCTTGGAGGACTCGGAGGTCGGGCCAATTGGAATGCTCTTTCTGGAGCTGTAAACTGTTCTGTATGTTGTTAGAGCTAAAGCCACTCAGGCAAGTGGAGAGTATTCCATCACACTCCTGACTTGTGAGTAGTAATGAACAGACTTTGTGTGTCAGATGGTGAGTCGTGTCACAGGTTATTCACTTAAACGTTCTCAGAAAGCCACAGTACTTATCAGGCTAGTTCAGCAAAGTTTCTGTTTCAAAATGCTAATGATGGAGTAATGTTAATGAACTGGTTAGGCTTTGTTGGAAATGGTCAATAACTGACGTGCATGTAATATCACTAATTTCAATGCTGAGTATTTTCTCGGTATGCCTGAGCTACTTCACTTGCTGAGGTGTTGCAAGTGGAGTTGTGAATTGAGCTACCACCATTTAATGTCCCAATTTCTTACCAAATGACGGGAAGGAGGTCATTGATGAAGTGGCTGAAGGTGTTTAGATTTTGGAGATTTCCCTGAGAGAGTCCTACAGTTTGTCACATACTAATAGTCATTTCAAAGTGACTTTAGGTATGTGCATTGCTTTACTACATCTTAGGGATTGGAAGTGCAATTCCCCATCTTAATGTGGTTCTTCATGTGTAGCACTGAGAACAGTAGCTCAGCATAACTGCTGTCCCGTGACCTGTACTGGAGTGAGTGTGGGTAGATATTGCACTGTTTCTCATCGACTGGGTAGCCCTGTCTGTTTACCGTACTGGTAAATCAATACCAACTTGTAGGATAAAGTATCCCACGGCACCTCACAGAATCATGAAATAAAGCTTGCACTGAATCACATAGCAAGGCAATGTGGCAGATGGTCAGACTTGGTCAGAAGTAGATTTTGAAGAAGAGAGCAAGAACAAGAGAAGCAATGTAATCTGGAAAATTCTGGGGGCAATGCCTCAGCAGGTGAAAACTCTGCCAGCGATAAGGGAGTAACTAAATTCATGACAATGTCACAGGTCAGGATGGAGAAGCATAGATAACTAGAAGGTTGGTAGGGTTGCAGGAGCTGACAATGATTGGAGGGGTGAAACCAGGGACAATTGATCAACAAGAATGAACATTTCTTTATTTTTCAATCTTTTTATTATTATTATTAATATCAACATAATAAGATTGATACATAGATAATGGGATTACAAACATACACATTTCAACTGAACATGAGAGAAAACATAAGCAATAGTTACAATATAAATGAGTCTTCCCAAATCATGGACGATACGCGTAACATATAAACAAGGCAAACCGAGGTATATTATAATATATATATTCTTCTAAATGTTCAAAAAAAATTTTTGAACATTTCAAAATTAATATATTGCCCAGGTGGGAGGTGATGTGGGCCAATAAGAACAGGGCTGATGGGAGACAACTTTGAGGGCATTAGGCAAGATTAAATGGGACTGACTGGACAATTCTACTTAAAAGCAATGGAACAGTTGGCAAGTGGGAGGCTTTTAAAAGGGTTGTATCAAAAATCCAGGGTGAAGGGTAAACTTCAGTGAACTCTGACTGATGAGATATTGAGGGTCAGGCTAAAAGAAGGCACTGTACATTGGTTTTGGGTACAAATTAATCTCCTGATAACTATAAAAAGGGTTAAGAGGGAAATCAGGAGAGCAAATTGAAAGTACGAGATAGACTTGGCAACCAGGATGAAAGATGATCCCAAAAGTTTCTTCAGTTATATTAGCAATAAAACAGTGATTAGGAAAAATCTAGAACCTCTTGATGTAAATTAAGACCACCTATGTGTGGAGCCACAGGAGCTGACCAAGACTTTTAACATCTATTTCTCCTTGGTGTTTATTAAGGAGAATATCATGGAAGCCAAGGAAATGAGGGTATTAGCTAGTGAGATATTAGAGCATATGCATGTTATGAAGAAAGAGATCTTTGCAGCCTTGTAGTGCATAATGGTGAAAAGATCCCCAGACCCTCACCAAGTGTACCATGTGACCTTGTAGGAGGTGATGGAAAAAATTGTGGAGACCCTTGTAAAGAGATTTGCTTTGTTGTTAGCCATTAGTGATTTTCCAGAAGACTCTAGGGCAGCTAATGTTGTTCCATTATTCAAGAAGGGAAGCTGGAATAGGCCTCGGAACAATATGCTGGTGAGCCTGACTTCAGTGTAGGGAGGTCAGGCTCATCAGCCTGGAGGGAATTCTGAGGGATAAGATCCACCATCACTTGAAGGGTCAAGGAATAGTCATCATTATTTTGTGTGTGGGTGGTCATGTCTGATAAACCTTTTGGAGTTCTTCAAAGTGGTAACTAAGTGGATAGATGATGGTAGGCCAATGGATGTTGTCTATATGGACTTATGTAAGCTGTTGACAGGGTCCCACCTGACAGGCTGATCTGGAAGATTAGGTTGCATGGGATTCAGAGAGAGCCGGCGAGATGGATTGAGA
Organism: Hemitrygon akajei; assembly: GCF_048418815.1. Lineage (NCBI taxonomy): Eukaryota > Metazoa > Chordata > Chondrichthyes > Myliobatiformes > Dasyatidae > Hemitrygon > Hemitrygon akajei. The sequence goes on from NC_133136.1 coordinate 100,349,404, forward strand.
ATGGGTTCGATGATAGGATGGTTAAAGGGTAATTCTCCAACTGGGTTCACGTGAAGGATGCAGTGCCCCAGGGGTTAGTGCTGCAACCTCTATTATTGATTATTTTTTAAAAATGCTTTGGATGTGCTCATCTAATTTTGCTCTGAATCCTCATGGCACAATTATAAGGTTTGCTGATGATACTGAAACGGATTGATAATGAAGCAGGTTGCAATGAATTGCCAAGAAATTTTGATTGGTTAGGGTGATAGACTGAGGAATGGCAAATAGATTTCAACTTTGATAAGTGTGAGGTGAAACAATTTTGGTCAGTCAAAGCAGGGAGGGACTTGTGCAGTGAATGACAGGGCACTGATGAGTGTCATGTTTAGCATCCTGGCTTTCATCAGTCAGGTCATTGAGCTTGGGAGTAGGGAGCTTATGTTGCAGTTACATAAATCACTGGTGAGGTCATTCTTGGAATATCATTACCCTGTTATAGGAAAGACATTGCAAGCTGGAGAAGTTGCAGAAGAGAATTGCAAGGATGCTCCATGGATTAGAGAGTATCAGTTATAGGAAATGGTTGGCCATGCTCGATACTTATTTCTTGGAGGGTAGGAGAATGAGAGGTCACCTCATAGGGGTTTATAAAATCATGATGTGTATGGATAAGGTGAATGATCATAGTCTCTTTCCCAGGATTGGGAAGTCCAAAACAAGAAGGCACAAGGCAAGAGGAGAGCATTAAAAGACAACTGAGAGATAAGCTGTGGTTTTTTAAACACAGAGGGTAGTGAGTACTTGGAATGAGCTGGCAAAGAAAGTGGTAGAAATGCATACAATTTCAATATTTAAGAGATGTTTATGAAGGTACATGAAAGAGAAGGGCTTAGAGGATTAAGGACCAAATGCAGGCACTAGAACTAACAATGAAGATGCTGTGGTTGGCATGAGCCTGTTGGGCCAAAGAGCCTGTTTCTGTGCTGCATTACTCTAATTGAATTAGGTCTGTGCTAACATCTCAGCAATTGACTGAACGGCCCAGCTGATTCAAGAGGATGACATGCCCAATGTAGCTCCTCCTTCATAAGTTCTTAATATGTTTGTGCATGTGAGGAAGGCGTCCCCGCAGCTCTGAAGGAGGTGCCTGAGATTCGAAGGTGGAGGAGCAGTAAGGGGTTGTAAAACAAAGTTGAGATGTGCTGCCAAATGGAAACCACTAGGTCATCACACACGTTTACAGAGAATGGTAGGTGGGAAGACAGGGTAACATTGGAAAAGACTAGTCTAAAAGTAATGAAAGTAGGGTAGGATTTCAGCAGCATACTAGCTGAAGCTAGCTTTGTAGGTGTATTTTGGAATTGGATTTGGAGGCTTGCTGTCATTAAGCAACACATGTATAACCCTTCTCCAACCATGAAATTTCCCAACCAAAGTCACAGATTCTCAGAGATTTAGACAACAGTGCATATCCCTCTTACTTCTGCCTACTTCTATTAGAAGACAAAATCCCCCTCCACATCTCTCTGACCAAGGTGATGTCTCATCTTCTATCTCCGGTTGTGAAACCAATTCCATGTAGGAACTGAATTTGGAATATTTCTCCAATGTAACAGGTACCATGCAACTTAAAATTATGATTATTCCCTTATTAAAGTAAAACACCCTGGTTTCCTTGGCTGTGTAAGTCTAGGAAAGAGAACCTCTGGCCCTGCCAAACTCATGAGATTGAGACACGCTCGATCCCACCCCAAACCCTGGATTGTGTGGATGCTGTGTCATTTGCTACCCTGTTACAAATTAATACCACGAAGTAACAGACAATACACTGCAGACAAATAAAGGAATTAAATTTCTGAATCTTAACTGAAGGGTTAGTTAAGAATAACAAAAAGAAAAGGGCCCATTCTAATTAAGCAGTCAAATATGCACAAGTTGGAGCTCATCTTGAACTCCTTTGTCACTCACACACTGAACCCTCGGTCAACGTGAAAGCTCGCACTATCTTCCAAATGTTGCTCGCAATCCATCTCGAACAGATGGGTCTCTCACTGGATTGTATGCTACAACCACTTCTCGCCAGAGTCTTCTCACTTCACCTCCCGCCAAACAAAAGCCCCAAGCCCAACCTTAGTGTCCTTCACCAGAGAAACCTCCCCTTCAATTCAACCAACTTAACTGGATGGCACACTTTTCTCCTCATCTCTTATCTTCAACAGTAACCTGAACATAAGCTGAGATCAAACAGCTCGCACAGAACTACCAAAATGAAATACAGACATAACAGTAGAAATATGAACCAGGGCATTACAAAAGTTATTTGGATACCATTGCATTCTCCTTTTTAGGAGGTGCTTGCGGTCTTGATGCCTCATCAGCTCTGTGTGTTCAAGGATTACTGATCCAGCCCATACACAGTTTTGTAGAGTGCAAAAGGTGTGGATGAATGGGCTGTATATAGGTCGGTTTTCTTCCTGCCATTTCTGTTTAGCCTTTCCGTGCTCCCTCCCACTGAAAAGACTCAAAATTCACATTGCCCTCACCCATGCTTCTTTGCTATTTTGAGCCGTCACATTTTCAGGATTTTCCACATTTCCATTATTTTTGAGGTTTCAGAATATTCTGGAACTTCTTGCTGGAAAGCTCTTGCTCTGGTAGCATTTGGAGTAGAGTGCCTGTTTCCGGAATCTGTTGTTGGCCAGAAAGGTCATGTATCCTGCCCACCGAGTGTCATCAGACCTGCCAAAATGGGGAATGTTGACCTGTAATGGGTTGCTGTTAAATACTGGCTGAACGTTGTGGAGAAACTTACTAGAATTTTGAGGCGAAAACAATAGAAGGTCAAGAGCCTTTTGAATTTCACTAAGCTGCAGGAGATGGCTATGGATCAAAAAGTCAGAGGAAGGTGGGGAAGGTACTTCAGGTTCCCTCAATATTCAAGAGACCTGCTTGTTGGTAGGCTGCCAGTTGTTCCAAGAAGAATCAGAGTGGAGGTGATTCAAAGAGAATAATTGGAGGGAAATGAGGAAGGAATGAAAAACCGCTGAAAGCTGGCATGCTCTTGTTGGGCGGAACAGTTTCCTCTATGTCATACGAAAATATGTAAATAATATTGTGAGAGCTGGGGTAGTTTTGGCACTTTGCTTCCACATCTGGGAACTGAGATCAACGGCTTCTCCATGTGTTCAGTGTAAAGGTCATCCATGCTGACAGGAATGAAATTCCTCCTGCCACTGTCTCCCTCCCCCCCCAGTCAGCATTTTATGGGATGTACGTAACTCAGTCAAAACTAAATCATTCTCAACATCTATAGTTACTGAAGGGATGTTTCATAAAGCCCATGTGTATCTCTCAAGCAGGTGTATCAGCTCTGCTTGAACTGCTGGCAGCAGGGATTATTGAAGTAGGGGATATTTCTGGCCTATTGAGCCCTGTTGTTGGTTGGGGGGGGGGGGCTGCGTGATGAGGGAAATCTATGGCCAGACATGGTGTGACAGATCAGCAGATTACACAGCTCATACTAGACACGAGGTTCTGGAGGCCATTTAAACATATTCCAGTCAGAAAATGGAAAGCATACTAACAATTCTGGCAACCCAGCCCATAACTACACATCATACAAGAACACTTCAGTAACATAGTTTTCAGAACAAACTATTTCTGACTGTCTAAAAAAAATTACCAAAATAGGTCATGCCTCCAGTAAGGTTCAACCTTTTTATCTTAACAGATTTATGGACTTGTCTATCAGCCAGTGTTCAACTGGTGCTTCACATATTATTTCAAATGAGAGAGGGTTTTATGACCTCGCTGTTTGTTATTAATAGAAACTGAGATACAACACAAGAAAATATACCTTCTAAAGTCACATAGGGAAACATGTTGAAGTAAGTGTATGTCAAATGAAACAACTTCTAGTCTAAAAGTGCAGTAATATTGATGTTTTATTCAGGAGCAGCTGACAATTGGATTTAAGTTGTTAAATAGTTACTAGTGGTTTGACTTTGGATGATTCTCCAACCTAATAAGCTAACTTGAAGCTTTCACTGACTTCATCATCTGAGTATGAAAAGACATTGCATGTTGTTTAAATGGCTCTAACCATATTTGGGTTCCAGGAGCTACTTTTGGCAAATAAACGAGAAAGGATCACATTACAAAAAATCTACATGAGGTCCCAGATAGATATCATAGTACCAAATCAACAGGGCAAAAAAATATCAAGCCGGTATTTCCTGGGATGGAAAATCTGGTGGTGTGCTGAATTACTTCATTTTTTTTTGTTGGCAATCTTTAGCTCAAAACAATTGTTCATTTTGTTGTTGGAAGGGCAAATAACACTAAAACAAGGCCAACTGGATACTTCAAACTTTGGTGAACATAAGGCCCAACAGACTATTTCTTCAAGCGTTGAAATTTGAGGAATTGACAGGCAGGGGATGAGGAAGAGGGTAAATTAAAGAGGCTGAATTCAAAGCCGTGAGGCAGAGAAGGAAAGCTAAACAATAGGGCAGGGAGAAAATTAAGAGAGAAAAAAAGGAGTCAAAAAAAGTAGAAAATGAAAGCATCTTAAAATAAAACTTTTGAGATATTGAAAATGACAACAATTTGCAGCCTGAATAGGTGAGACCCTAGTCATTCACTTTCTGGCCCTGAGCAGTTGATTTACTTATAATTACCATGTTGTTAAAGTATGTAGACGTTATTACATACGTGTGGTGAACTACATATACCTGTCTGGACACGCCCCCCCCCCCCCCCCCCCCCGCTGACTGCTCCTGTGGCTCCACCCACTGACTGTGGCTCCTCCCACGGACCCCGGTATAAAGGCGATTGGAGACACCACCCCGGCCTCAGTCTCCAGGATGTAGTGTGGTGGTCAATTGCTGCTTGTTCTTTCTTCCAGCCAATAAAAGCCTATATCTCGTCTCACGTCTCCAAGAGTTATTGATGGTGCATCATTACGAGACTCAATTTTCTTTGGTTATTAATTGCAAATCACACATAAGTGCAAAAGTTTCATGAAATCCTGTTGAGATGCAAGATAAAATGACATTTCCTTGAAACTAGTATATTTGACAGCAGTAATCATTTGGTAGTTAAACATAGAATTAGTGTTCTGTCTCTCAAGTGTTTTTATATACTTTTTATAAGGTGTTAGTTGAATAAATGAAAGACTAAAATTGTAGTTTTAAACAGTTTTTTATCGACATGATTTTACTTTTAACAATTTGTATCTTTAACAAACTCTTATATTTTTCACAGAATGTGGTGGTTTATCCCCTCTTACTGGCAGAAGGCGGTATAGCAATTACATATACCTTTTCATTTGCTAAGTATCAGCACATTAACACATTATAATTGTTTTAATTATATAATCTTTTGGATTGTGTGACCTAAGAAATTTTAATATCTTGTGTATAAAGGTGATAGATTTTTCAAAGGCACCATCTTCTTCTTAACAATGCACACACAATCTGGAGGAACTCAGCAGGCCTGGCAGCATCTATGGAAAAGAGTACAGTTAGCGTTTTGAGCCGAGATTCTTCAGCAGAACTGGAGAAAATAAGATAGACGTTGCCTGGCCTTCCGAGTTGCTCCAGTATTTTGTGTGTGTTACTTGGACTTCCAGCTTCTGCAGATGTTCTCGTTTGTGGTCTTATATAACCATATAACAATTACAGCATGGGAACAGGCCATCTCGGCCCTTCTATTCCGTGCCGAACAGTTACTCACACCTAGTCCCACCTGCCTGCACTTAGCCCATAACCCTCCATTCCTTCTTTTTTATTGAATCAGTGCTTTGCTTCTCCAGTCCTCAATTAGTTTCAAATGTTCTGAATCTTCATTTAAACTTTAAAATAAACAATCAGGAAGAGTCAATGAATCAAAGTTTCCTGACATTCTTGAACTCCTAAAAGAACCCAGGGTTTGAAAGTGCATGAGATTCAACACAACCTAGACTTACTTTCCAGCACTCTTGCAATAACCCTGTTACTTCCTTCCTTTTGGGTACTTGTATAGATTCCTTTTGGTTGCCTCATTTGAATCTGCTTCTTTCACTGACCTTTGCCATGTAAAGAAAAAGTTTCTTTGGCTCTTTTACTAATCATCTTCATTCAAAGTATGATGCTTCATTCTGTGTCCATTGGTTTTTGCCTCTTCTGCCGCTATGAAAGGTTTCCTTCTATATGTATATCCTTCTTTATCTTAAATACCTCTCAATTGCAATTCAACCTAGACTATTCCATGAGGAATAACACCAGTTTCTCCAGCTTTTCCACATAAATAAAACTGTCATCCATGGAATTATTTTAGTAAATTTGTTCTGCACCTAGTCTGAAGCCTCACATTATTTTGAAAATGTCAACTAGACATTGTATTCCAGTTGTGGCTGAACAAACCATCAAGTGAACATGTATTACTTGGTAGCAAATAAATAATTCGGATTAGGTGTTTATCTTGTGACAAAATGCAGGGAAGATTTCTTGGAAGACTGTACAGATGCGGCTGATAAATTTGTTCCCATTCCTATCTGGTACTTAGAGAACATTCTGTGCAAGCTCAGAATATGGCTGTAGACAGTTTGCCTAATTGTGTTATTAATAATAAAATGAAGAATTCCAAGGTACTGTATGTCAAAGTTAAAAGTAAATTTATTAAATTATGTATGTATGAGCATACACTGCTTTGAAATACAATAGAATCAATGAAAAGCTACACAATGACTGACAATTGACTAATGTACCAACAAATAAATAATAAATAGTACAGAGAGCATAAGTTGTTGAGTCCATAGGTTGTGGAGTCAGTTCAGAGTTGAGGTGAGTGAAGTTATCCATGCTGCTTTTGAAGCCTGATGGTTGAAAGGTAATAACTGTTCCTGAACCTGCTGCTGAGAATCCTGAGGTTTCTGTACTCCTTCCCAATGGCAATAGCCAGAAGACAGCATGGCCTGGATGGTGGAGGTCCATGATGATGGATACTGCTTTCCTGTGGCAGCGCTCCTTGCAAATGTACTCAATGGTAGGGAGGGTTTTGTCTGTGATGGACAAGGCTGTATCCACACTTGTTGTAGATTTTAACATACTTGGACATTGGTTGCATCATGGCCTGATATTGAAACACCAATCATGATACTCTCCACTGTGCATCTATAGGAGTTTGCCAACATTTTAGTTGGCATGCTGTCATGCTGACTTTGCGATGGCACTTGTATGCTGGCTAAAGGTGTGGCACTACTGGTAAAAGGTTCAAAGGTCAAGTTTAATGTCTGAGAAATGTATACAATATATATCCTGAAATATTTTTTCTTCGTAAGACATACATGAAAACAGAGAAGTGCCCCAAAGAATGAACAACAGTTAAATGTGAGAACCCCAAAGTCCACCCAAGCTCCCCCTCCCGCGTGTAAGCGGCAGCAAGCAACAATCTCCCCTCCCCCACCAGCAAAAATAAACACACATCGGTACAATCACCCAGCCCAAACGTGTGCTAAGTGATAGCAAAGACACAGACTGAGCAGTTACCCCAAAAGCTTCGCATATCATCCGAATTCAACAACCCACAGGTTCTCTCTCTCCCTGGCAAGAGAGAGGGAGGTGTCCCCCATTTTCAAATTACTGACCCTTTCCACCCCCAGTCTTCTAATGAGCACTATTTCATGGACCTCCAATTTGTTCCTGCTATAGTCAGTAATTAGCTCTTTGGCACCACGACCATATTTTCAATTTCCCTTGTATATGCCATTTTGCCCTTTGGCCAAAAACTGTAATGTCATCAGCAAACGTAAAAACAGCTTAGAATTTAACAAGGATACAGACTTGGACAATATTCAGTGGAATAGAAAGAGTAGGTGATGAAGAAGTACAGGGGTTTAAAAAGGGTTTATGTGGCTAAGATATCTAACAGCAGTCAATATCATTGTATAATGGGATGCACAAATGGCTGGTATTAGAGTAGGTGCATTTTGGGGGTTAGGCTGGGGGAGCTGGAGGAGGTGACAGAGATATTAAGGTGTAGGTCCTTGATGGATTTCAAGCTTGAGAATATAAATGCTAAACTAGAGATATTCAAAGGACAGGACCAACATGGGCCAACAGGGAAATAAATGACGGTGGTTGTGCTGATGCGAGAAGGAGATGGGCAGCAGAAACTTGAAGTATTACATTGTGGAATTGCAAAATTTAAGAGATGCAGAACTGTCTCCTAATAATTTCAGCTGAGTATAGAATTTACCTATTTGAAAAACATTGTTTATTTGATAAATTAAAACTGCATTTTGTATTTGAACTTTAATCTATTAACCTAGGCTAAGTATTACATTTTCTCATGTTACAGATTTATTTCCATGATTTATTTTTGAAATGTTTCAAGATTTAAGATATTATGGCAAAAAATTAGCCAGAGAATTCAACCATAATTTTCAGCTATACATAAATATTAGTGCAATTCATTCTTGTTGTTGAATAGACCATTCCTATCACGATCAGCCACAGGTGATTCAATACAATTTCAATAGTTACAATGACATAGCTTACTTAATATTTTGGGTTGACAATGCTTCCTTTGAATTGTAAATCTACATCGGGAAACACCTCTGAATGTTCAAACATCCCTGCTGGGACAAACTAATTGACACAAATATTCTAAAAACTTCTAAAGACAGAGAGCCAGAAACCCATTTTGCAAACCATATCTTTTAGTCTGTGGGCTAGCGTGGGCTCCGTCACTGAATGATGCCTATTTCTAACTGTCCTCAAGTTTGTTTAATGGAAGTAAAATGTTTTACATTTATATTTTAAATTAAGTTGTGGTCAACAGTTTTGTAATTCCATGTTCACGTATCTGTAGTGGTTGACATGTTTGATAAGGTTGACCATATTTCTCACAATGCATTATTGCACTGTAAAAAAGCTTTCTGCTGTATGCATTGAGAATCATCAGCTTGCAGGACATTAAACTAAGGATAATCCCACTATGCATATATCTCAAGGGACCTAATTTGATTCATTGAACACCTCAAGCCAATGACAATGATCTAGACAAAGTTGCTCAGTTCCTCTGAGGGGGGAAATGTATTTTTCTACATGATTCAAGTTGGAGATTTTGTGTGCTTAGTGTGTTTGTATTCTCTACATATTGCAAAATGGAGAATTGCATATATATTAATCTTTGATAACATGTAAATCTATAAAAATGATCTGAAGTTATTTCTGCTTTTAAAATATGAATCTTAATGATCTGGACTGATGTCAATAACATGTGGATATGTGTTGAGGGAGAGTCAGATCAGTGATTTAATATGATAATAGACAATAAAACAGATTTTGATGCCTGATCCATTGGGTTTCCAGGTGAGTTACCAGTCCGAAGTTTAAAGCAGAGATGGAGGGAAGGGATTCCACTGTATATTGTGGCTGATACATTTGCACAGGCAAAAGTAAAGATGTTACTGGACCTCATTGACTATGAGGGGGAATTGCATCATACTACAAAGTAATTGAAATGAGATCCTGCAGAATGTAATCAATGCATTACATCGTAACCCACTTGCAGAGGAAACAAGTTGACTCCTACTCAAATGAGTTTTGCAGTTTTCAAGAAAATGCTCATTGGAGTGACTTATTTGTGGAATCTGGGAATGCAGTCTGAGGAAGTGGTTACTGCTTAAAACCAGACATAACTCTAGAAAAGTCTATACAGTCATAGAATTTTCCAAATGTAGAAATATTGAATGACCATTAGCAGAAAGTGGAATGAAGTATGACCACAATAGGCAAAAATTAAGATTACCAATAAGGTAGCTCAGTTGCTTCAGGTATTGTGAATGACAGCTTGAATGGGTGAAAGTGAAATCCTGCATGAATGATAGAATTTGTGAAAAATGTGGATTTTAAGATCATTTCTACAGTGTAGAAATTAAGAAAATATCTTGACTGTGAAGTAGATTTAACAAGCAGTGCAGAGACTAAGACAAAATCAGAGAGCCATTTAAAAAATTATTCTTGCTGACAAAGATCTGTTGAAGAAATGCCAGCTGGGTATATACAAGCTAAGATGTTTATGAAATGACAAAAAAGGAAATGCAGTTTAACGTAATGTCCGACTGATGCACGTCATTAGTGTCAGGGCAATGCAGTTGTAGCTGGGTCACTGTGTCAGTCTACAGTACTGTACAGAAGTGTTAGGAGCATGTATATAGCTAAGGTGCCTCCGTACTTTTGCACAGTACTGTAGTAATTTTTATATATTGCACTGTACCGCTGCTGCAAAAATACAAATTTCATGACTTGCGAGTGATGATAAACCTGATTCCAATATGGGTCTTTATTGTGGAGTGAGAGTTGTAAGGGGGCAAGGAGAGGAAAATCATAATTGGGAAAAGGGGAAGGGAGAGGGGAGGGAGCAGGAAGCACCAGAGAGACATTTTGTAATGATCAATAAACCAGTTGTTTGGAAACAAATGACCTTGCCCAGTGTCTTAGGGCTGAATGCTTCTGCACCCGTGCCACCCCTTGCCACTGACACTCATTCTCTGCCACAACCCTCCCACGGTGCTCCACCCTTGCTATTTCCAGCATTCTTTGCTCTCGCCAGATTTACAAGCTCATTCTCTGCTCCATTTTTGACAAATACAGTACTATACTGTGTACTCTGAAGGCAGCTGGGACACTGAATGCAATGAACTTGAAGAATCAAGGACGTTATGATGTTGCACAGATTAGAAATTTGAATAGGAGATGCTAATAACAAGGTACATCATGAAGTTGCATTAATCCAGGTAATCACCTGAGCATTGAAACCCGTACATGACTTGCAATTCTCTGTCACTAAAGAGGCAGATACCACCTGGTGCTGGAGAGGGAAATCACCCAAAAACCATGCAGTGGTATCTCAATGATGAACAGGCTGAATTGCAGAGTCTGACTGACACATGACTACCCTTTTGAGAATCCAGTTTAGATCTGACTTGACAGAAATGATTTTACTTGACCTCTGAAGATGAGCCATTTCTCTTTGAAAATGAGGGGAAAAAATCTTATTTCAAACTTGTGCAAAGATGTCCATTGCTCTGGATGCAGTAGACAGACTCTGGAATGCACATCTTGAGCAGCTTTGCATCTTATTATTCAGTAGTTTCTGCAGGTGAGGAATCTACACAACAGCCGAGAAATTTCAGTGAAGAGCAGCTGCAGCACTTGAGGGTTAAAGAACACAGCAGAAGACAATATTGGTGTATGGAGAAGGAGAAATAGTAAAAAAGTGAAGCAGGCAGAGTCAGACCACAAATGAAGAAAGAGAACAAAAATTGTATAGAGAACAAGCACAAATTGAAAGAAGTGTCCTTGGGAAGCTTGATGGAATGTTGCAGGAACTCACTCAGGCTATCAATGAGTGCCTGAGAGTGAGTGTGCTGACAATGCTTGTGTGGGCACATGTATGCAATTTAAAGGTTAAATCTCTCCAGGTAAAGACATGCATTGAGCCTACATTTTAAGGACACAGGAGATGCTGAGTCACTTGAATCTGAGAAAATCAACAGGATGAAAAAGTCCGGTCTCTCTCATCAATACAGTACAGAGGGTAAAGATTCCATCTGGTAAGATGATATGAGCCTCAAACAAGTAATTTGAATGTGTTGAGAACTGTGTGGGGTTCAATCTGTACTCAGTTCATACTTTAAAGTGAGCTAGGAAGGGATAACATGGCTAGGCTCAACAATGAGTTCAGAGACCATGAATAGAAACGTCAGTGTTGTGACTGTGATCAAAGTCGCTAGAGAGAAATGGAAGCTGGTGATACAGAAGTATTTATTCATGACAATAAGCAGGCACTCTTGTATACACCCTTGTGGTAGAGTCTCACAAACCCAAAAGTACATCATATTTTAATACTCTTAAGATCAAATGTAACAGTAGATGATTCAATACAATTTCATTAGTTACAATGACTACTTTACTTCAATATTTTTGGTTCACAATGCTTCCTTTGAATTGTATACCTATAGCAGGAGACACCTCTGAATGCTCAAACACCCCAGTTGATAGATACTCTAAAAGTTTCTGAAGGCAGAGAGCCACACACCAGAATACACAGTAGACCAGCTATTGCTTGCACCTATACCTGTTTGATGTGCTAAGTAACTACATCAGCCTGGTCTGCCTGCTTGAATTCAGTCTCAGTGGTGCAAATAACTTGGCCATGTTGCCTGGTTTGATGCAGGCCAATTAACACAACCCCATTGTCTTGCCAATTAGCAGATGCCTATACAAATATATCTTGGTATTCATTTTGTAAACCATATCTCTTGGTCTGTGGGCCAACCTGTGCTCCACAGACAATGCAAAGCTCTGCTTCTGACTTCCAATTTACTGCTTGCAATTTACAGTCCACAACAAGAACTGAAGACTGGTATATTCTCATAACTCCAGAAAACTCCCTAACAAACTCTTGGCCCCTAGACAGGAGTCATTAACTAAGTAGGGCAGCATGAATGCCCTTCACTTCAGATCCCTTCCCCAGTTATTATGTGTACCTATATCTACACTATCTATCGTCCCTACCTGGCTGTCTGCAAGACTGAGCACAGATGGCAATAAAATATTAAAGAAATTTGATCACATCCTCTTCTGTTCACTCCCATTCTAGGCTGTCTGTGGAAGCTGTGTTGTGATTTCTTCTCCTTCTCTCTCTACCTTGCCATCAAGGTTGTAGAGCTTGATGTTTCTGTCATAACTCAGATCTCTTCCCATTTATTTTCCCCAATATCTTTCTATTCTGATTTATACAACTACTAGACCTCCCGGAAACAACCTTCATTGCAAAGTATATAGTAGTTAGTTATACTTCAGCACTTTATTCTCTGTTTCCTGACATTCTCTCTGACTTCTGCATTTGTATTTCCATTCCTTTTCATCCGCAGGTCTGCTTGCATCAGGAGTGGTTAGATGTGAAGCAGCAGGCTGGTGTTCATCACCTTACACCATCACTGGGTAGACTTGATCCCTTGACCTGTCTGTAGGGATGACAAGATGAGTCGTACAGTTTAGTCTGAGTCCATTGGAGTCCTCGCTGACTCTGCACACAGGCACTGATGTCATTTTTCAGGAGCGTCACCTGTGGTTCTATCCACCTGGGGGCAAACTCTGCCTTCTCAGGCAGCTTCCATACCATGACCTGGTCTCCCAGCTGTATGAGGGCCATCTTCTCTCTCTGGGGCCCTCTCTGATCAGCAACCTGTTGTTCCAGCTTTGCTCTGTCCCTCAATATATTAACCTGGTTGCAGTGGCCCTTCAAACTCCCATATGATCTTACTAATTTGGTTCTAGCAGTTTCTTTCTCTACACCTACAATTTCTATCATCTCACGTTCATCTGTTGCCATCTTTGCCCCATGATCAGCACTGTCATTCCGCTTCTGCTTCATATCTTCCCCTTTCTATTGTGTCCTATCCTAATTACTGCAATCTCTGCAGGAAGCTGCACAGTAACAGTTCTTGTCTACGTTGGGCTCCTCCCCTGGGGCTTCCTGATATGATTCTTACACATTGTACCATGCCCTGTACTTGTCTACATTGGGCTCCTCCCCTGGGGCTTCCTGATATGATTCTTACACATTGTACCATGCCCTGTACTTGCTTGGGGCTGCTGTCTGTTTGTGGCTCACTGTAGTTGGCTTTGTGGGTCATACATGATTGCTGTTCCTGCCTTGTCCATGTCATTCCTCTTTTTCCTGAGTCTGTGATAGCATTTGCCTTATTCAGTGTGTCTATTCCCAGGACAGTACCTTCATTGCTTGGCAGACAGGAAGCTGCACTCCCTCTATATCACGTACCTGGGACTGAATTCTCTCCACCCTCATTGTTTCACCTTCTACACTGATAATATAAATTGCCTCTCCAGTAGTGGGAAAATATAGACCAATTATAAACATTAATGGCCCTGACTCCTCTAACATATCACATTGCTATCCCCCTAATAACCACTTGTGTACACCTGTGGGTAACCAATACTGGCAATAGATACTGCAGCAGCTGATCTTGTTGGCAGTCCGATTGGATAGGGCACGGCTACCGTTTCTGCCCACTCTGCTGAGTCCTTTCACCTTCCTCCAACAATGGTCCGACAGGCCACAGCTGTAATGTATCCTCTCCTCTACCCTTCCATGTCTACTATAGCACTCCCTTGCTAGGTGCCCCAGTTGCTGGCACACAAAGCAAGTCCTCTGTGTCTTCACAGCAGCTACATCCACTACAGCCACTTTGACTTCTCTTCCCTCTCCTCTGTTCTATCTCCTTGGCCCATTATACTAACGCATGGTAGGTTGATCCCACAGCTATGACCAAATGTAAAATTTCCTAGTGGGCTGAGTTCACTTTCTTCAGCATTTTCAGGAAGACTGGATCATTTCTCCGAGGGTGGTCCAACCCTGAATACTCTTCATATACTTGATATTTTCACTCTGCATAATCCATGGTTGACTATAAGCTCTATGAACCACCGACTTTATCATTCCCCAGATACTCTCAATTTCCCTCAGTAGCTTCCTCCCTTCCCCCTTAAAGCAACAACATCTCTCCTCATTACTGGCAATCCTGCAAGGCGCCCATGTACCATTGCTGTACTTCCCGGGCTATACTGTCCAACATATTCCTCAGGCATTTTGATGTGACCAATACCTATATATCCTTTGGGTGCATCCGGTAAATTTCATTCATTTCTTTGAGCCTGCAGCAGAACTCTGAATTGTAACAAGCAACTTTAAGTGAGGGTAGCTCTGACGAAGGACTTTGCTTCATCCCAGGGATGAACAGCTTGTGAACAGTAGTGAAAAAGGATGTCTTATCTAAGAAAAAATGAGCTGACATTAGAGAGAATTCAGAAGAAGTTCACGAAAATGATTCTGGAAATGAAAGGTTTATGATATGAGAAGCGTTTGATGGCTCTGGGTCTGTACTCGCTGGAATTCGGAAGAGTGGAGGGGGGATTCTTACTGAAATCTATCAAATGTTGAAAGGTCTCGGTGGAGTGGATGTGGAGAGGATCTTTCCTATAGTGGGGGAGTGGGGGAACCAAAGGGCACAACTTCAGAGATGAGGCTAAATTTCTTGAGCTATATGGTGATGAATCTCTGGAATTCATTGCAACATGTAGCTGTGGAGGTCAGGATATCGGATGTATTTAAGGCAGAGGTTCTTGATTAGTCAGGGCGTGAAAGGTTATAGTGAGAAGGCAGGAGAATATGGTTGAGGGAGAACTAGATCAGCCATAATGAAATGGTGGAGCGGACCCGATAGGCTAAATGGCCTAATTCTGCTCCTGTGTCTTATGGTCTGTGCTGTAATCAGCATCAGGGGCTGGCTGGGATCATCACCATTCTTGACCTGCTGTTGTCTAACATCAATGGGTGTCACCCAACAGATATACCTAGGTATAACCTCTCCCTCAAATATATATAACATATATATGTAACCATATAACAATCACAGCACGGAAACAGGCCATTCCGGCCCTCCTAGTCCGTGCCGAACTCTTAATCTCACCTAGTCCCACCTACCCGCACTCAGCCCATAACCCTCCACTCCTTTCCTGTCCATATACCTATCCAATTTTACCTTAAATGACACAACTGAACTGGCCTCTACTACTTCTACAGGAAGCTCATTCCACACAGCTATCACTCTCTGAGTAAAGAAATACCCCCTCGTGTTTCCCTTAAACTTTTGCCCCCTAACTCTCAAATCATGTCCTCTCGTTTGAATCTCCCCTACTCTCAATGGAAACAGCCTATTCACGTCAACTCTATCTATCCCTCTCAACATTTTAAATACCTCGATCAAATCCCCCCTCAACCTTCTACGCTCCAATGAATAGAGACCTAACTTGTTCAACCTTTCTCTGTAACTTAAGTGCTGAAACCCAGGTAACATCCTAGTAAATCGTCTCTGCACTCTCTCTAATTTATTGATATCTTTCCTATAATTCGGTGACCAGAACTGTACACAATATTCCAAATTTGGCCTTACCAATGCCTTGTACAATTTTAACATTACATCCCAACTTCTGTACTCAATGCTCTGATTTATAAAGGCCAGCATTCCAAAAGCCTTCTTCACCACCCTATCTACATGAGACTCCACCTTCAGGGAACTATGCACTGTTATTCCTAGATCTCTCTGTTCCACTGCATTCCTCAATGCCCTACCATTTACCCTGTATGTTCTATTTGGATTATTCCTGCCAAAATGTAGAACCTCACACTTCTCAGCATTAAACTCCATCTGCCAACATTCAGCCCATTCTTCTAACCGGCAACTTCTAACCCTGCAAGCTTTGAAAACACACCTCATTATCCACAACACCTCCTACCTTAGTATCATCAGCATACTTACTAATCCAATTTACCACCCCATCATCCAGATCATTTATGTGTATTACAAACAACATTGGGCCCAAAACAGATCCCTGAGGCACCCCGCTAGTCACCGGCCTCCATCCCGATAAACAATTATCCACCACTACTCTCTGGCATCTCCCATCTAGCTACTGTTGAATCCATTTTATTACTCCAGCATTAATACCTAACGACTGAACCTTCTTAACTAACCTTCCATGTGGAACTTTGTCAAAGGCCTTGCTGAAGTCCATATAGACTACATCCACTGCCTTACCCTCGTCAACATTCCTCGTAACTACTTCAAAAAATTCAATAAGGTTTGTCAAACATGACCTTCCACGCACAAATCCATGCTGGCTACTCCTAATCAGATCCTGTCTATCCAGATAATTATAAATACTATCTCTAAGAATACTAATTTCCACACTAATTCCCATATTAAGCAAAATATAGGGGATGGTTTAAAAATTAAATGGTACATACTTAAAAAGCTGAAGGATGGTTGTAGTTGGGAGCTGAATGTCCCAGGTTACACTGTATATTGGAGGGACAGGAAGGTAGGCAGATGGGATGGTGTGGCACTACTAGTAAAGAATGGCATCAAATCAGTAGAAAGATGTGACAAAGGATCAGAAGATGTTGAATCCTCGTGGGTTGAGTTAAGTCACCTGCAAGGGTAAAAGGATGTTGATGGCAGTTATATACAGGCCCCCCAACAGTGGCTGGTAGGTGGACCACAGGTTACAACAGGAAATAGAAAAGGCGAGTCAAAAGGGCAATGTTATGGTAGTCATGGGAGATTTTAAGATGCAGGTCAATTGAGGAAAATCAGGTTGGTAATGGAGCTCAAGAGAGTGAGTTTGTTGAATGCCTAAGAGACGGCTTTTTAGAGCAGTTTGTCATTGATCCTACTATGGGATCAGCTGTACTGGATTGGGTGTTATGTAATGAACCGGAGACGATTAGGGAGCTTAAGGTAAAAGAACCCTTAAGAACCAGTGATCACAATATGATTGAGTTCAACTTGAAAGTTGATAGGGAGAAAGTAAAGTCTGATGTAGCAGTATTTCAGTGGAGTAATGGAAATTACAGTGGTATGAGAGAAGAGCTGGCCCAAATAAATTGGAAGGAGCTGCTGGCAGGGATATCAGCAGATCAGCAATGGCATGCATTTCTGGGAAAAATTAGGAAGGGGCATGACGTATGTATCCAAAGTGAAGAAATACTCAAATGGTAAAATAGTACAACCGTGGCTGACAAGGGAAGTCAAAGTTATTGTAAAAGCAAAAGAAAGGGCATACAACAAAGGAAAAATTAGTGGGAAGATAGAGGATTGGGAAGTTTATAAAAACCTACAGACAGCAAATAAAAAATCATTAGAAGGGAAAAGATAAAATATGAAAGCAAGCTAGCAAGTAATACCAAACTGATAGTAAAAGTTTCTTCAAGAATGTTAAAAACTAAAGAGAAATGAGAGTGGATATAGGACTGTTAGAAAATGAGGTAGGAGAAATAATAATTGGGGACAAGGAGATGGCTGATGAACTAAATGAGTAATTTGCATCAATCTTCACTGTGAAGACACTAGCAGTGTGCCAGATGTTGTAATGTGTGAAGGAAGAGAAGTTGGTGCAGTTACCATTACAGGAAAGAAGGTGCTCAAAAAGCTGAAGGATGTAAAGGTACATAAGTCACCCAGACCAGAAGAACTGCACCCTAGGGTACTGAAAGAGCTAGCATTAGAGGTTGTGGTGGCATTAGAAATGATCACTCAAAAATCATTAGACTCTGGCATGGTGCTAGAAGACTGGAAAATTGCAAATGTTACCCCACTCTTTAAGAAAAGAGGAAGGCAGCAGAAAGATGTTAGAGTCAATTGTTAAGGATGATGTGATAGAATACTTGGTGACACAGGACAAGATAATGCAAAGTCAGCATGGTTTCCTTCAGGGAGAATTCTTTGAGGACATTACAAGCAGGATAGATAAAGTGGATGTAGTGGGTGTTGTATAGTTGGACTTTCAGATGGCCTTTGACAAGGTGCCACACATGAGGCTGCTTACCAAGTTAAGAGCCCATGGTATCACAGGAAAAATTTACTAACATGGTTAGAGCATTGGCTGATTGGCAGGAGGCAGCAAGTGGGAACATAAGGACCCTTTTCTAGTTGGCTACCAGTGACTAGTGGTGTTCTGCAGGGGTCAGTGTTGGGACCGCTTCCTTTTATGTTGTATATCAATGACTTAGATGATGGAATAGATGGCCTTGTTGTCGAGTTTGCAGATGGTACGAAGATTGGTGGAGGTGCAGGTAGTGTTGAGGAAACAGGTAGGATGCAGAAGGACTTAGACAGATCAGGAGAATGAGCAAGAAAATGGCAAATGAAATACAATGTTGGAAAATGCATGTTCATGCACTTTGGTAGTAGAAACAAATGTGGGGACTATTTTCTAAATGGGGAGAAAATCCAAAAATCTGAGATGCAAAGGGACTTGGGAGTCCTTGTGCAGAACACCCTATAGGCGAACTTGCAGGTTGAGTCAGTGGTGAGGAAGGCAAATGCCTTGTTAGCATTCATTTCAAGAAGTCTAGAATATAAGAGCAAGGATGTGATGCTGAGGCTTTATAAGGCAGTGGTGAGGCCTCACCTTGAGTATTGTGAACAGTTTTGGGCCCCTCATCTTAGAAAAGATATGCTGGCTTTGGAGAGGGTACAGAGGAGGTTCATAAGGATGATTCCAGGAATGAAAGGGTTATCATACAAGGAATGTTTGATGGCTCTGGATCTGTAGTCGCTGGAATTCAGAAGGATGAGGGGGGATTTCATTGAAATCTTTCAAATGTTGAAAGGCCTAGACAGAGTAGATGTGGAAAGGATGTTTCCCATGGTGGAGAGCCTAGGACAAGAGGGCACGGCCTTAGGATAGAGGAGAGCCCATTCAAAACAGAGATGCAGAGAAATTTCTTTAGCCAAACAGTGGTGAATTTGTTACCACATGCACCAGTGGAGGCCAGGTCATTGGGTGTACTTAAGACAGGGCTTGATAGGTTCTTGATTGGACATGGCATCAAAGGTTACAGGGAGAAGGCCAGGAACTGGTGTTGAGGAGAAGAGATTAAAAAAAAGATCAGCCATGATTGAATGGCGGAGCAGACTCGATGGGCCAAATGGCCTCATTCTGCTGCTATGTCTTATGGTCTTAAAACCACAGAGTATGGAAGCCCAAAGTTTCAAACTTATTCTTAAGACACACAAACAAGCTTATTGCAGTTCAGACTCCCGAGCGAGTATACTTGCCCCGCTCTGACACCCCGAACAGTTAGTAACCACCTCTCATAAAAAAGTGTCTGCTTAAATAATATAAGTAACACGGAATCCACGAACCTATCAAAATAAACTTAGCACATTTAAACAGAAAGCACCAGGAGACCGCAACACAGAGTGAGCTGTTATAGAGAAAAAACACTAGGAAATCTAAATGATTAATGACTCTCATGAAACAACAATTAACTCATTCAGGCACTCTTAACAATCTTGGAGCCAACGCTCCCCGGCCCCAGCTCCCCTCACAAGCCCAAAGAGCTTATTGCACAGTGGTAATGTTTGATATGTATCACATTGCAGATCACAGAAGTTCACTATGAAACCTAGAACACTACCATACAGGAATAGGCCATTTGACCCACAATCTTATGCTGAACTAACAACGTCCAATTAAGCTAATCCTTTCTCCCTATACAAATCCTTATACCTCCATTCTCTACATACTGTATGTGCTTATCTTGGTGCCTCTTGTATACCTTCATCATATCTACCTCCACCACCACCCTGGTAGGCCACTCCAAACACCTACCATTCTTTGTATACAATACCTGCCCTGCGCATTTGTTTGAATGTTCCCTCTTCCATGTTAAATGCATACCCTTTAGTATTAAACATTTGACCCAGAGTGAAAAGATACTAGCTGTCCGTGGCTCTCATAATTTTATAAATTATCAGGTCTCCCCTCAGTATCTGCCACTCCAGAATCACTATCCAGCTAGCCTCCATCCCTCCCCCCACCTTTTTATTCTGGCATCTTCCCCTTCCTTTTCAACCCAGAAGGGTCTCTGTCAGAAATGTTAACTGTTTACTCTTTTCCATAGATGCTGCCTGGCCTGCTGAGTCTAGCATTTTGTGTGTGTTGCTTTAGAAAGGACAATCTATTGATTCATGTTTATGTCTGTGGAAAAGCCAAAATAAAAACATTGGCCTAACAGCATAAGCTTTTCTTCTTCTTTCTTGTTAGCTTAACGTAGTATCTCTAGGCAAGATCATTGAAAATGCTAAGGGGCACTTCTCGCAATCTCACTGCTTTCTCTCAGAACTGCACACCAGGCAACAGCATGATGCTTTTCTCATCTCCTCCAATATCTCTGTCGCAGAGCACCACACAGCTCTGCATGCCTGCTGGAGGTGAAAGCTCTGCCTTCTGGTGAGATTTCTGATTGTCTGTTAATGATGGTAATGGCAGTGAATATGAAGAAGGTACGCATTGTGCCCTTGTGGATCCATAGGAGGGAGCTACAAAATGTAAGATTATAAACACAAGAAATTCTGCAGATTCTTGAAATCCTA
Source organism: Hemitrygon akajei (assembly GCF_048418815.1). NCBI lineage: Eukaryota > Metazoa > Chordata > Chondrichthyes > Myliobatiformes > Dasyatidae > Hemitrygon > Hemitrygon akajei. The sequence continues at coordinate 100,370,402 of NC_133136.1, forward strand.
AGTAACATGCAACATGCCAGAGGAACCCAGCAGGTCAGGCAAGATATACGGAAATGAATAAAGCTTTTCATAAGGATCCAGAATGGCAAAAAAAACGTAAGAGATGAGGACAAAGCTAGACAGGAATGAATTGATATTATTATGCATAAACTGGACATTCCATTTGTAACTGTAATTCATTGGCTTTAAAATATTATGGAACCTTCAAGGCATGTCCATTTCATTTTATCGTTTATACTTGTTATTTATTTATTTAGAGATAGTTCAGCATGGAATAGCCCTTCTGGCCCTTCGAGATTTGCTCCCCCCCATTTAACCCTAAACTAATCGTAATGACCAATTAACCTTCTAACAAATACATCTTTGGACTGTTGGAGGAAACGGGAGTACCTGGAGAAAGCCCGCATATTCCACGAGGAGGACTCGCAGACTCCTTACGGAACGGTGCTGTATTGAACTGTGAACTCTCATGCCCTGAGCTGTAATAGTGTCGCACTGTGTTGTGCCGTTTGGCTTTGTGTATCAAACTGGTTTGTAAGAGATTGTTATTGTTTTCTTTTGTTAAAGTAATGGATGTAATAGTCATAATCAATGACAATGGAACAGTGGAAGGCATGCAAATAAGATAGTTCCATGCCAAACAATATACAGTGTCTGACTGATAACTCCCCACCATGTCATTAACCAGCCTGGCTGCTGTTCTTTCAAACCAACCTATAACTGGTAATGGCACTCTTCTCTTCCACCCAAGTACTCTCCTCTCCCACCCAAGAATGCCATGAACTGTGAATTCTGCTGTATAATTTCATTATTTTGTAAAAATCCTGCTTTATTTTGTGGAACTGGTCTACAATCTGCTTTTTTGTATGAAACATAGAAAACCTACAGCACAATACAAGCCCTTCGGCCTACAAAGTTGTGCCAAACATGTCCCTACCTTAGAAATTACTAGGCTTACTTATAGCCCTCTATTTTTCTAAGCTCCATGTACCTATCCAAAAGTCTCTTAAAAGACCCTATCGTATCTGCCTCCAACACCGTTGCTGGCAGCCCATTCCACGCACTCACCACTCTCTGAGTAAAAAACTTACCCCTGACATCTCCTCTGTACCTACTCCCCAGCACCTCTTGTGGCAACCATTTCAGCCCTGGGAAAAAGCCTCTGACTATCCATATGATCAATGCCTCTCATCATCTTATACACAAAAGTTAAGCACAGCCGAAGTACAATGGGATAGCCTCGTCCTGGAACCTCGGCCCTCCTGATCACCAGCAGTTCCCTGCCAGGTAAGTATTGGATGCAGTTAGAAAAAGACACTGAATCTGTTTTGCAGTGAAGTCATAAGCAATCACAATGTGGCACAAGGCATAAAAATGAAAGCCACAAGTTATTTGAAGGGAAAAGGAGAACTTTACAACATGTTACAGCCATTGGCAGTTGCACTCATTAAAAAAAACTAACAAAAACTATGCTTTCTCTTTTCATGTAGAAATATTATGATCAGGCATTTCAAGGGATCCTGATCTTGGTGAAAAATTATCTGCTCTCAAATTAGTTCACCCTAGAGCTAAGCTGAGAAGTAGGACATGTGGCAGGAATGATGGGTTTAGCTTCTTTTATTGGTATTTTTTTTGAAGGTGCTGCATTGAATCTCAGTACTGGCATGTTGCATTGTAGATCTGGTCCCGGACATAGGTGTACAAACTTGACTTAGGGTTTCACATTGCTGCTTAGGTCCTTGTCCTCATATAGTATGTCTATCAGTTCTGACGTACCTGTTGAAGTAGTATTTCAGATTTGAAAGTAAAGAGCCTTGGCAATGGATAAGCTTACCTCCATCGCCTGGTCTTTCACCAAGCTTCAAGATTAACAGGGCTCTGGAAAACGAAATTAAATCAAATCCTGAGGGTTAGCATTTTAGAGGAGATCAAATAGGATGATTTCAACCCTGCCAGTGCAGAGCTCCAAAATATTTCTCTGCACCCTGAGGAGTGGAAGACGCCTGCAGCAAGCATCAAGAACAATGCAACGTGGTGCAACAGTTAGTCAAGGGATAAAACAGAGCTCTGCAGAACACTGGAAACAAGTTCCATAGAAGAAGTTATTACAGAAGGTATGTTGGTATAAGAGCGAAATGATACACGAAGAGGACAATAACTTGAAGAAGATTCAATGAAGTTGGTTGAGAGTTACTTCAAAATGTGCAGTAACATATTGAAATGACACATGACTGTGAGCATGTTGTCTAGATGGAACTTGGATGAAACTTGGATGCTCAAGGTGAGAGGGGAGCAAAATCCAAGTTGAATGAATTCAAAGAGGAATTCAAGGAACTGAGAAGTACTTGAATGTAAACTGTGCAGCCTGGATCCATTCAGAACAGTGAAGTATTGAGAAGATGATTATTGAATGCAACCATAGAAATGGGATGATTATAGCAGCTTTGAAATGGGGAAAAATTGCTTGAAGCTAGCTTTGAATGACTGGGTGTTTGGATTAGTGTCGAGAGAGCTGGTCATCAGTATCATTGAAATGCAGTATTTTAAGATTTGCATGAATTAGTGTGTATTAACTGTATATTTTATGATTATGGTCAACAATATCATGTGTATGTATTAATGCTATTTAATGAAAAAAAAACTCCCCATAATGCTTTCAAGATAGTGTGTAGATAAATATCTTAACACATGGTTACCACAAATAATGGGGTAAAATTCCTGATCTCATCTAGTGCATATCGTATTCCAGCACTGATGCGGAATAAGGAGAGATTTTAAATGGATTATAGTTGGGAGAAGAGATGAACACCAATGCCAGGCATTGTTTTTAACATACTTGGTCATTTAAAGAAAATTGCCACATCCATTGAATTTAAACATTCTGACATACTGTATTTATAAATTACACCATTTGCAAAAATGGTTCTTTTACTATTTTAGCTATTTTTGGCATTTCATTTTGAAAGTCATAATCTTCCTGCATTTCTTTCTCTTTATGTGGCTCCTCAGTTTTTAATTTAACTCCTTGTAAATTCTTTACAATGAATGAAATCTCTAAACATAAATAATAGTAAGAATTGTTTTAATACATTATTTTCAAAGGGTTGGCATGGATACTATTAATGGAATTTTCTTGAAATAGCGAAGTTCCAAATATTCATGTAAATCAAATGCTTAGTTTATTATCGAAGTATGTCTGCAGAATACAGCTGATATTTATCGCCACCCCAGCCTGTAGCTGCTCTCGATTTCTTTAAGTCAGCTCAGCACCCAGACCGATCAAAGCTCACACCCTCACTAGCTGTACAGGCATCGAAACTCCTCTGCCTTGACTTCTGTTGATTTTGCAACATACCAGCATAGTTCATCCCTTGAATTCACTTGCCCCTTCATTGTCTGTAGTGATAATTTACTTCAGAAAAGTTGTTACGGTTAATATCTTCAGTGGAATTTCTTGTCTTCTGAACTACCAGTGAGCTGTGGCATGCATTTGGTAGTGCCATCTTAAACAGGAAGTTAGTCAACAAGATTAAAACACAGAAAGCAGGGAGTGCTGATATGGATAACATCTAATTATTAGACAAAGGTTGAGAGGCAATCAGTAATATTTCTCAGTGTAACAGGCAATGGCTGTTGGGGTACTTGAGGCAGTGCTACCCAGGTCCCAGTTTTCCTGAGAAGATCCCATCTCCACATGATACAAAACTAGGTGGGGTTGTAAGCAGGAGGAAGGCTGTAGTAAGGCTGAGTAGACAAAATACAGCAGATGTACAGTAATAGAACACGTAAACATCCAAAAATGTGCACTTAATTGAATTGACTTTATTACTTACATCCTTCACATACACGGGGAGTAAAAATCTTTATGTTACATCGATGTCTAAATATGCAATGTGCAACTTATTGTAATTTCTGATCAATAGTATGTACAACAGGACAGTCAATATAGCATAGAAATACAGTTGTGTCAGTGTGGTAAACTATGTATACCTGTCTGGACATGCCCCTCTGCTGACTGCTCCTGTGGCTCCTCCCACAGACCCCTGTAGAAAGGCGATTGGGGCACTGCTCCTCCCTCAGTCTTCGAGATGTCGTGCTCCCTTTTGCTGTTAATAAAAGCCTATCGTTCACTTCCAGTCTCCGAGAGTTATTGATGGTGCATCAGTCAGCATGAGTTGATCATTCTGATGGTCTGGATGAAGAAGCTGTCCCGGAGCCAGTTGGTCCTGGCTTTTATGCTGTGGTACCATTTCCCTGATGGTAGCAGCTGGAACGAATTGTGGTTGGGGTGACTCATGTTCCTAATGATCCTTTGGGACCTTTTTACACACCTGAATAATGAGAAGTTCACATCTACAAATGCACAAAACAGAAAAATAGAGCAATTGTTAAATGGTGAGAGACTGCACAATGTTGATATTCAAATAAATTTGGGTATTAGGAGGGATGCAGGATCTAGTGATGCATTGTGGGAACTGGCAGACCCTATCATGGTTCCTGGTGACCACGTCCATGGCAAGTGGTGGTTGGTCAAGGAACTCAGGCTCAGAGATGATGGCCTGTGATACATCTGGGAAAGGGAGAGTTACTCGGACACCGTTTCAGAAGGAAGTCACGCTCATTAGATTAACAACTTCAAATTTGTTCGGTGGTCAGGTACTGCGAGTGAAGCAGGTAGGGGGATCCAAGCAGTAGCACTGGAGGAGCTTGTCCAGCAGGTCTTAGGTTGTTGCTCCCTGTGGGGATGGGTGTGTGGGTTGTATGGAGCATGAGCAACCAAACCCGGCACTGTGGTTCCGAAGGCTACTCGAGGGAAGAAAGAAGAGAAATGTTGTTGTAATTGGGGATAGTACAATCAGGGGAATAGACACAATTCTCTACCACAAAGACTGAGAGCCCCATAGTCTGCATTGTCTGCCTGGGTTTGGGACATCTCAATTGACCTGCAGAGGAATTTGGAGTGAGAGGGGAAAATATCCAGTTGTCGTGATCCATATGAGTACTAACAATGTGGGAAAAACAAAGAAAAAAGTTTAGCTGAGGGAATTTGAGCAACTAGGGATAATGGTGAAACAGACAACAAAAAGAATAATATCTGGATTGTTAACTGGGCTGCCTGCCACTTGGCTCAGGGTGAATAAAATCAGAGAGTTCAATGTGTGGCTCAAAGACTGGCGTGGGACAAGTCGATTTAAATTTGTGGGATATTTTGTACCAGTATTGACAAACCATGCTGCAACCAGGGTGCTGGTGAATCGCAAAACTAGCTCTGTGGATAAGGCTTTAAGTTTAATAGTAGAGTTGGGGGAGGTTCAACAGCTTGGAAAAGTATGGATAAAGTAAAGGGAAGGAGAGTGCAGGAAAGGTTACTGAAGTTTCCGGAATAAAGGCTAAGAAAGAACATTTAGAAAGGGATAAGAATATAACTGCAAGCAATGTGCAGACAAAATTGAAAAGAAGGTGTTAAGTACAAGACTGGAGCTGTTATATTTGAATGTATGCAGTATATTAAATGAAGTAGATGATCTTGTAGTGCAGTTAGAAATTGGCAGTTATGCCATCGTGGGCATTACAGAGTCATAGCTGAAAGAAGATCAGAGCTGGGAGATAACCATCCAAGGATTATCATCATCATTAATGTGCCATGTTTACAACGCAGGTGATCATGGTCTTTCCATGACCACAAGTGTTCTTGGCAGATTTTTCAACAGAAGTGGTTTTTCATTGCCGCCTTCTGGGCATCCAAGAAGACACATTCTATTCAAAAGACAGGAAGTTGGGCAAAGAGGGTGGAGCAAATCTTTTTGTAAAAATTGAAATAAAATCCTTAGAAAGAAATGACATAAGATCAGAAGATATAAATCCTTGTGGGTACAGTTAAGACACTGTAAGTGTAAAATGAACCTGATTGGAGTTAAAATCAGGACTCTGATTAGTACCCAGGATGTGAAGTAAAAATTACAATGGGAGATAGAAAAGGTGCAATAAAAAAATGTTAAGATTGTTGTGGGGATTTCAATATCCAGGAAGTTTGGAAAAATCAGGTTGGTACTGGATCCCAAGGGAAGGAATTTATGGAATGCCTAAGAGATGGGCTTTTGGAGCAGCTTGTGGTCAAGCCCACTTGGGAAAAGGCAATTCTGGATTTGGTGCTGTGCAATGAATCAGATGTGATTACGGAGCTAAAGGTGAAGGAACCCAAGGAGACAATAACCATACCATGAGAGAATTAACTCTGCAGTTTAAGAGGGAGAATCTAATATCAAATGTTTCGGTATTACAGTTGAGTAAAGGTAACTACAGAGGCATGAGAGAGCTGCTGGTCAAAATTGATTGGAAGTGGATGTTAACAGGGATGATGGTAGAGCAGCCATGGTGGCAGTTTCTGAGGGCAATTCAGAAGATGTAGTATCAGTTTGTAACAAAGAAGAAGCATTACAAAGGGAGGATGAGACAACACACACAAAATGCTAGAGGAACTCGGCAGGCTAGGTAGCATCTATGGAGAAAAGGTCAGTCGATGTTTCAGGTTTGTTGACTGTGCTGTTTTCCATTGATGCTGCCTGGCCTGCTGAGTTCCTCCAGCAATTCGTGTGCTGCTCAGATTTCCAGCATCTACAGATTTTCTCTTGTATGAGACAACCATATCTGGCAAGGGAAATCAAAGACATAGAAGGCAATTAGAAACACAGTAAGGATTGAAAAGATGAAATACGAAGGTAAGAAACAAATAACATAAAAGAGGACAGCAAAATTTTTTCAGCTATATAAAGAGTAAAGGAATGGACATTGGGCCATTGGAAAATGATGCTGGAGAAGTAGCAATGGAGGAAAAAATGGCAGATTACCTGCATAATGATTTTGTGTCAGTCTTCGCTGTGGAAGATCATAAGACATAGGAACAGAATTAGGCCATTCAGCCCATCAAGTCTGCTCTGCCATTCCATCACGGCTGATCCCGGATCCCCCTCAACCTCATACACCTGCCTTCTCACCATATCCCTTGATGCCCTGACCGATCAGGAACCAATCAACTTCCACCTTAAATATACACACGAATTTAGCCTCTACTGCACACTATGGCAGAGCATTCCACAGATTTACTACTCTCTGCCTAAAAGAAATTCCTCCTTATTTCTGTTCTAAAGAGTCACCCCTCAATTTTGAGGCTGTGCCCTCTAGTTTTGGATACCCCCACCACTGGAAACATCCTCTCCACATCTACCCTATCTAGTCCTTTCAACATTCGGTAGGTTTCAATGAGATCCCCCCGCATTCTTCTAAATTCCATTGTGTATAGGCCCAAAGCTGCCAAACACTCCTCATATGTTAACCCCTTAATTCCTGAAATCATCCTTGTGAACTTCCTCTGGACTCTCTCCAATGACAACACATCCTTTCTGAGATATGGGGCCCAAAACTGTTGACAATACTCCAAGTGCGGCCTGACTAGTGCCTTATAAAGGCTCAGCATTATCTCCTTGCTTATATATTATATTCCCCTTGAAGTAAATGCCAACAGTGCATTTGCCTTCTTTATCACAGACTCAACCTGTAAATTAACCTTCTGGAAGTCTTGCACAAGAACACCTAAGTCCCTTTGCACCTCTGATGTTTCAACTTTCTCCTCATTTAGCAATAGTCCGCACTGTTGTTCCTTTTACCAAAATGTATAATCATACATTTCCCAACACTATTCCACTGCCATTTTTTTGCCCATTTTTCCAGTTTGTCCAAGTCCTGCTGCAATCACATTGCTTCCTCAGCACTACCTACCCCTCCTCCTATCTTTGTATCATCCACAAACTTTGCCACAAAGCCATCAATTCCAATATCTAAATCATTGCCAAACAATATGAAAAGTAGCGGTCTCAATACTGACCCCTGAGGAACACCATTAGTCACTGGCAGCCAACCAGAAAAGGTCCATTTTATTCCGACTGGATACTCTCTGCCTGTCAGCCATTCCACTATCCATGCCAGTATATTTTTTGTACCATAGGATTTTATCTCATGTGTGGCACCTTATTAAACGCCTTCTGAAAGTCCAAGTAAATGACATACTGCCTCTCCTTTGCCAACCTTCTTATTACTAATCGGCCCTTTCTTTGGCTTTTATACAGTCATTAACTTACCTTGTCAGCCACAGTTGCCTACCTCTGCCATTTGAGAACTTCTTCCTCTGTGGGACATATCTATCCTGCACCTCATGAACTATCCCAGAAACTTACCTCTGCTCCGCCGTCATCCCCTCCAGTATCCCCCTCCAATCCACCTGGGCAAGCTCCTCTCTGATGACTCAGTAATTCCCTTTATTCCATTGTGATACAGATACATGTGAGTTATGCTGCTCCTCTCAAATTGGAGTATGAATTCAATTATATTATGATCACTGCCTCTTAAGGGTTCCTTTATGTTAATCTCCCTAATTAGATCTGGGTTATTACACAACAGCCAATTGAAAATGGCCTTTCTCTGAATAGGCTCAAGCACAAGCTGCTCTAAAAAGCCATCTTGTAGGCATTCAACCAGTTTCCTCTCTTGTGATCTGACACCAAACTTGATTTTCCCAATCCCCTTGCATATTGAAGTTCCTCATTACAATTGTGTCATTACCCTTATTACATGCCTTTTCTAGCTCCCTTTGCAATCTTAAGTCCATCTCTTGGCCTCTTTTTGGAGGCCTATATATGATTCTCCTAGTGATTTTCTCACCCTTGCAATTTCTTAACTCCACCCATAAAGATTCATCATTCTCTGACCCTATGTCACCTCTTTCTAAAGACGTAATTCCATCTCTTACCAACAGAGCCACACCACCACCTATGCCTTCCTGCCTGTCTTTTCAATACAAAGTATACCATTTGATATTAAGCTCCTAACTATGGCCTTCTTCCAGTGATTTCCAAACGTCATACCAACCAATTTCTAATTGTGTCATGAATTTGTCCGCTTCATTCTGAATGCTACATGCATTTATATGCAGCACCTTCAGTCCTGCATTCTTCTGCCTTTTGAATTTTGCCTCTGTGGTACAATTGAACTCTTTGCTCTGTCTGCATTTCCAGTCATTGGCTTGTCCTACCTTACATTCACGTTACACCCATCATCTACTTGTAAACCCGCTGGCTCATCCTCAGCTCTATCACACTGGTTCCCATCACCCTGCTATATTAGTTTAAACCACTCCCAACAGGTTCAATAAACCTGCCCACAAGAATATTGGTCCCCCACGGATTCAAGTGCAACCCATCCCTTTTGTACAGGTCCCACCTGCCCCAGGAGAGGTCCCAGTTATCCAGAAATCTGAATCCCTGCCCCCCGCTCCGATTCTTCAGCCATGCATTTATCTGCCACCTCATTCTTTTCCTATCCTCACTGTCGCGAAGCACAAGAAGCAATCCTGAGATTACTACCTTTGAGGTCCTGCTTCTCAGCTCCCTTCCTAACTCCCTGTAATCTTTCTTCAGGACCTTCTCCCTTTTCTATCTATGTCGTTGGTACCAATTTATATCGCAACTTCTGTCTGCTTGGTCCCGGAGGAATGTTGTTTTGTTTTTACTGTGTACTGTCCCAGCAGTTATGGATGAAATGACAATAAAAGCGACTTGACCTGACTTACTCTTCCTTTTCAAGATACTGTGGACGTGTACAGAAACATCTCAGACCCTGGCATCTGGAAGGCAAACTACCATCCATGTTTTCTTTTTGCAACCACAGAATAGCCTACCTGTCCTCCTAACTATATAATCCTCTATTACTACTGCCATCCTCTTCTGTTCCCTACCCTCTGAGCCAGACTCAATGCCAGAGGAATGTCTGCTCTTGCTTCCCCCCAGGTAGGTCATCTCCACCTCCCCCACCCCCAGATAGTACTCAAAATGAAGTACTTATTGCTGAGGGGACGGCCATAGAAGAGCTCTCCACTATCTGACGTTCTCCCTTCCCTCCTCTGTCAGTCTCCCATTTATCTGTCTCCTGGAGCCTTGGGGTGACTACCTCCCTGTAGCTCCTGTCTATCAGCTCCTCACTTTCCCTAACAAGCTGAAGGTCATCGAGCTGTAGCTCCAGTTTCCTAACACTGTCTCTAAAGAGCTGCACCTTGATGCTCCTAGCTCCAATGTGGCCATCGAGGAGGGTGCAAATCTCCCAAAAATCCCACATCTGACACCCAGAAAAGAACACTGGCTCTGTTGATACCCCCCCCCCCCCACCATTCTCTCAAGATTTACGCAAGAAATAAGGAATGAACTTGCCTATTTACCTTGGCCTGTTCTCGCCAAAGCCTTGCTACTCTGCCTCAGACAACTTCATCCACTCCAGCAGGCGGTACCTCTCTTTTATAGATACTCGGTTTCCCGTCAGTCCTGTACGTGATTGCGTCTGTACTCTACCCCAATCAATGACTCATGACGAAAAAGACTCCAGGAAATGCCAGAAATTCAAGGAATTTGGGGATGGAAATGAGGGTTGTCACTACACTGAGGAGAAGATGAAAGAGATAGCTAAACAGATTGTGGAGATACAGTATAAGTAGTGATCTTTTAAGAATCACTAGATTCTGGAATGATTCTGGAGAGTCTTAAAATTGGCAATGTTACTCCACTCTTCAAGAAGGGAGAGAGGCAAAAGATGGGAAATTATAAGATAGTTAGCCTGACTGCAATGACAGGTAAGATGTTAGAGTCCATTATTAAGAATGAGGTTTCAGGGTATTTGGAGGCACAAGATAAAATAGGCCCAAGTCAGCATGGTTTCCTTCAGGGGAAATCATGCCTGACAAATCAGTTGTAATTCTTCGAGGAAATAACAGGCTATTTTCTAAATAGAGAGTGAATTTAGAAATTGGAGGTGCACCAGAACTTGCGTATCCTAGAGCAAGAACGACGAGTCAGCTTACAGAGAGGAGGTGCAGCGGCTAACGGACTGGTGCAGAGCCAACAACCTGTCTCTGAAATGTGAACAAAACAAAAGAGATTGCTGTTGACTTCAGGAGGGCATGGAGCGACCACTCCCCACTGAGCATCAACGGCTCCTCGGTAGAGATCGTAAAGAGCACCAAATTTCTTGGTGTTTACCTGGCAGAGAATCTCACCTGGTCCCTCAACACCAGCTCCATAGCAAAGAAAGCCCAGCAGTGTCTCTACTTTCTGAGAAGGCTGAGGAAAGTCCATCTCCCACCCCCCATCCTCATCACATTGTACAGGGGTTGTATTGAGAGCATCCTGAGCAGCTGCATCACTACTTGGTTTGGAAATTGTACCATCTCGGATCACAAGAACCTGCAGCGGATAGTGAGGTCAGCTGAGAAGTTTATCGGGGTCTCTCTCCCCGTCATTACAGACATTTACACTACACACTGCATCTGCAAAGCAAACAGCATTATGAAGGACCCCACGCACCCCTCATACAAACTCTTCTCCCTCCTGCCATCTGGGAAAAGGCACCAAAGCATTCAGGCTCTCATGGCCAGACTATGTAACAGTTTCTTCCCCCAAGCCATCAGACTCCTCAATACCCAGAGCCTGGACTGACACCAACTTACTGCCCTCCACTGTGCCTATTGTCTTGTTTATTATTTATTGTAATGCCTGCACTGTTTTGTGCACTTTATGCAGTCCTGGGTAGGTCTGTAGTCTAGTGTAGTTTTTTGTGTTGTTTTACGTAGTTCAGTGTAGTTTTTGTACTGTTTCATGCAGCACCATGGCCCTGAAATATGTCGTCTCGTTTTTACGATGTACTGTACCAGCAGTTATGGTCGAAATGACAATAAAAGGTGACTTGACTTGCAGGATTCCCTAACAGTTAATGTAGTGTTCTCGCACAGGTGTAAAAGAACTCTGAACTAAACACCGAGGTAAACCGTAGTCAATGAAAACAGGATCGCAGTAAGATTAACCGTTTACTGTTCACTCTTCCACATTAACGTATGGTGAAAACTGTTGATAAAACAATACAAAATATATACAGTATTTGTTTCCTTCTTGATATCACATTTACATCGTAAATACTTGCAAAAGTAAAACTACAACAACCATATTACATTAAAGTGCAACATACAGTCAGAATCTACCTACGCCATCGACTGCTTTAAATACACTTCAACACAAACTATCCGCAACTCTTTAAATAACAAAAACATAAACTTTATCAACCGTCATTACTTTTAACAGAATCAGCGTTAACATTTTAAATTCAACATATTGATTATCTCATGAACTTACGGCGTTGCTTCACTGATGTTTCTAGTGCGTAGAAAGAAAACTTTTCTCGCGCTGATCCTGCACATGTGAGCCCCCTCCTTCTCGTTTCTTCAAACCGGTATTTTCCCACAAGACACGGCGAAACCGGGTGTGACATCATCGCATGCCGCGATACATCACAGACAACAAATTTACTTTAAACAATCTTAACTTTAACTAGAAAACGATAATGAACGAATTACTAAAGCGAAAATATAATAAACTAAACAAATGCCATAAAGGCAACACAGTTAACTTGCAGATTGAGTTGGTGGTAAGGAAAGCAAATGCAATATTAGCATTCATTTTGAGGGGACTAGAATACAATAGTAAGGATATAATGCAGAGGCTTAACTACACTTGGAGCAGCTCCAAGCCCCGTATCTCAAAAAGGATCTGTTGACGTAGGAGAGGGTCCAAAGGAGGTTTACAAGAATGATCCTGGAATGAAAGAGTTAATGAATGAGGAGTGTTTGGTGGCTCTGGGCCTGTGCTTGCTAGAGCTTAAAATAATGATGATCCATTGAAACCTGTGAATATTAAACATGAGAAATTCTGCAGATGCTGGAAATTCAAAGCAACACACACAAAATGCCGGAGGATCTCAGCAGGTCAGGCGGCACCTACGGAAATGAATTAACATTTGGCGTTTTGGGCCAAGACCCTTCTTCCAGACTGAAAAGGAAGGAGGATGATGCCAAAATAACAGAGGTAGTGGGGGCAGGGGAAGGAGGCTACATAGCTGGAAGATGATGTAGAAGCCAGATGGGTGGAAAAGATAAAGGGCTGGAGAAGAAGGAATCTGATAGGAAAGGATAGTGGAACATAGGAAAAGGGGAAGGAGGAGAAGACCAGGGCGGTGGGGGGGGGGGGGGGGGCGTAAGTGATAGGCAGATGAGAAGACATAAATGGCTAGAGTGGGGAATAGAGGAGAGGGCAGAGGGAAGGAAATTTTTTTACCAGAAGGAGAAATCTATATTTATGCTATGAGGTTGGAGGCTTACTAGACGTTATATAAGGTATTGCTCCTCCACCCTGAGGGTGGCCTCATTTTGGCACAAGATGTCAAAGTGGAAATGGAAAGTGGAATTAAAATGTTTGGCCACCAGGAAGTTCTGCTTTTGATGCAAGGAGCGGAGGTGCTGAACGAAGTGGTCCTCCTATTTACGATAGGTCTCACCAGTGTGGAGGAGGCCACAAATTCACAGGTGGAGTGTTGCCTCATCTGGAAGGACTGCTTGGGGCTCTGAATGCAGGTGAGGGAGGAGGTGTATGGGCAGGTGTAGCAGTTACCCTGCTTGCAGTGATAAGTGCTAGGAGAAGATTAATGGGGAGGGACAAATGGACAAGGGAATTGCAGAGGGAAAGATGCCTGTGGAAAGAAGGGGGAGGTAAAGATATGTTTAGTGGTACAATCCCTTTGGAGATTTCGGAATTTGTGGAGGATGATGTGTTGGATGCAGAGGCGGATGGGGTGGTAGGTAAGGACAAGAGGAGCCCTATCAGTGTTAAGGTGCAGGGCTGAAGGGTCTGGATGGAGTGGCCATAGAGAAGACACTTCCTGTGGTGGGAGAGTCTAAGAGCAGATGGTACAGTCTCAGAACAAAGGATGCCTCTGTAGGACAGAGATGAGGAAAAATTTCTTTAGCCAGAGGGTGGTGAATCTATGGTATTTATTGTCACAGACAGCTGTTGAGGTTAAGTTATTGAGTATGTTTAAAGTGGAGGCTGATAGGTTCATGATTTGTAAGGATGACAAAGGTTACACCCTTAATAATCAAGAAAGCAAGAGAATGGTGTTGAGTGCCAAAAGATGTCAGCTGTGATCTAATGGCAAAACAGACTTAATGGGTCAAATGGCTTTATTCTGCTCCTATGTCTTATGTCTTATGGTTTTTGCATGCAATTCTCTGAAAAACCGACAGGGAAGTTCACACGAGGAAATCTGTAGATGCTGGAAATTCAAGCAACACGCACAAAATGCTGTTGGAACACAGCAGGCCAGGCAGCATCTATAGGGAGAAGCACTGTCGACGTTTCGGGCCGAGACCCTTCATCAGGACTAACTGAAAGGAAAGATAGTAAAAGATTACTATCAGTTAGGTTCAGTTAGTTATTAAGAAGGCAAGTGTTATATACGCAAATAAATTAAAAAACTTAAATTAACTAAGTAGTGCAAAAAAAGTAGTGAGGTAGTGTTCATGGGTTCAATGTCCTTTCAGAAATCTGCTGGCAGAGGGAAAGAAGCTGTTCCTGAATCACTGAGTGTGTGCCTTCAGGCTCCTGTATCTCCTCCCTGATGGCAGCAACAAGAAGAGGGCATGTCCTGTGTCCTTAATGATGGATGCTGCCTTTTGGAACATCACTCCTTGAAAATGTTCTAGATGCTGGGGAGGCTAGTGACCATAATCGAGCTGATCGAGTTCATGATTTTCTGCAGGTTATTTCAGCTCCCCCATACCAGATGGTGATGCAAACAGTTAGAATGCTCTCCACGGTACATCTGTAGAAGTTGCAAGTGTCTTTGCTGACATACCAAATCAACTCAAACTCCTTATAAAATATAGCTGCTGTTGTGCCTTTTTTGTAACTGCATCGATATGTTAGGCCCAGGATAGATCCTTGCAAATGTTGAACTTAAAGCTGCTCACCCTTTCCACTTCTGATCCCTCGATGAGGTCTGGTGTGTGTTCCCTTGTCTTACCCTTTCTGAAATCCACAGTCAGTTCTTTGGTGTCTCTGAGGTTGACTGCAAGGTTGTTGCTGCGATGCTACTCAACTAGCTTCTATATTTCGTTCCTGTGTGCCATCACCATCAGAAATTCTGCCAACAATAGATGTGTCATCAACAAATTTATAAATGGTGTTTGAGCTGTGCCTAGCCACACAGTTGTGGGTGTAAGGAGATTAGAGCAGCGGGCTAAGCACACATCCTTGAGGTGCGCCAGTGTTGATTATCAGTGAGACGGAGATGTTATTTCTGATTTGCACAGACTATGGTCTCCAGTGAGGAAGTCGGGGATCCAGTTGCAGAGGGAGGTGCAGGATTTGGAGGATTTTGATCAAACCTGTAGGAATGATTGTGTTGGAAACACCTGAGTTGCAGTCAATAAACAGTAGCCTGACATAAGTGTTAGTATTGTCCAGATGATTCAAGGCCACGTGAAGAGCCAATGAGATGGCATGTAGACCTATTGTGCCACTATGAAAATTGCAGAGATTCAGGTCCTTGCTGAGGCAGGAGTTAATTCTAGACATAACCAACCTCTCGTAGCAGTTCATCACTGTAGATGTGAGTGGTACTGGACAATAGTTGTTAAGGCAGTTCACCCTGCTCTTCTTGGGCACTGGTATAATTGTTGCCCTTTTGAAGCAGGTGGAAACTTCTGACTGTAGCAATGAAAGTGTCTTTGGTTTGCACAGGACTCAGAAAGGGAAATGATCACAGAAGATAATGGATAGGAAAAGGTTGCAGCAAGCGGATGAGGTATTGCCTTGGAAGCATTTATATTTTGTGATTAAATATTTTTAATTCATTTTGCTGAGGAAAATGAAGTGGGTTTTGGTAACATGGAAATGAGAGATGTGTAGGAATCTGAGCAACAGAGGATGGAGCAGGACAATATATTATTACATATTTTTATACCTGCTCTACAGAAGGTCAAAATAAGAAAAAATATGAATACACTTATGAAACAAAAATGAGGCTGGATGCAATACAGAATTTCACATCGCCTTTCCTCACCCTCTCCTTGCTTTCACGTGCTGGTGCCAAATTAGAGCTTATGATTTTGTAATCTGAATGAATGGAGAAAACTTGTAAGACCATAAGACGTAGGAACAGAATTAGCCCACCTGGCCCATTGAGTCTGCTCTGCCATTCCATCATAGTGGATTTATTACCCCTCTCAACCCATTTCTGCTTCCTTCTCCCCGTAACCTTTGACGTCGTCATGAAGTGAGAACCTATCAACCTCCACTTGAAATATACCAAATGACTTGGCCTCATCTGTGGCAATGAATTCCACAGATTTAGCACCCTCTGGCTAAAGAAATTCATCCTCATCTCTGTTCTTACTGGTTGTCCCTCTATTCTGAGGCTGTGCCCTCTGGTCCTAGACTCACCCACTGTAGGAAACATCCTCTTCACATCCACTCTGCCTAGGCATTTCAATATTAGATAGGTTTCAATGAGATTCCTCACCCTCCTCATCCTTCTAACAACTCTATCGAGTATAGGCCCAGAGCCATCAAACGCTCCTCATACATTAACCCTTTCATTCACAGAATCATTTTTGTGAACCTCTTCTGGATTTTCTCCAAGGACAGCACCTTCTTTCTTAGATGAGGGGCCCAACACTGCTCACAAGACTCCAAGTGCATTCTGACCACTGCCTTATAAAACCTCAGCATCACATCCGTGCTCTTATATTCTAGTCCTCCTGAAATGAATGCCAACATTGCATTTGCCTTCCTCACCACCGACTCAACCTGCAAGTTAACTTTTAGGGAATCCTGCATAAGGAGTCCCAAGTCCCTTTGTACCTCTGATTTTTCAAATTTTCTCCCTTTTTGGAAAATAGTCTTCACTTTTATTCCTTCTACCAAAGTGCATGACCATGCATTTCCCTACACTATATTCCGTCTGCCACTTCTTTTTCCATTCTTCCGATCTGCCCGAGCCCTTCTGCAGATCCTCTGCTTCCTCAGCAGAATCGGAATCAGGTTTAATATCACTGGTCTAAATTGTGAAATGTGTTAACTTTGTGGCAGTGGTACAATTCAATACATGATGATAATATAGGGAAAGAGACTGTGAGTTCCAGTAAGTATATGAAAAAGTTAAATTAAACAAGTAATGAAAAAGCAGAAATAAAAAAAGTAGTGAGGTAGTGTGCATGGTTTCAATGTCCAGTCAGAGATCTGATGGCAAAGGGGAAGCTGTTACTAAGTCACTGAGTGTGCGCCTTCAGGCTTCAGTACCTCCTTCTTGATAGTAACAGTGAGAAAGGGCATGCCCTGGGTGGTGGGGGTCCTTAATGATGGACACCAACTTTTTGAGGCAACGCTCCTCAAAGATGTCTGGGATATTACGGAGGCTAGTATCTATGATGGAGCTGACAAATTTTCACTTGATTTCACTTTGTAAGAACATACAAACCCAGACACAGCTCCATCCTTCATTGGTTCAAGTTTCGTCTGAAATTGCCACTTCACTTGGGTGATGCCTTTCTGGAGATCTTCCCTGGAACTCTCGTACCTTACTTGTCACCAGGCTTCTGATCTAGAGTGTGGATCTTCTGGTTCACACAGGGCTTCTGCTTGGAGAAGACTGAATGACAATATATTAATAAAATACAAATGCCAAAGGAAGTTAAACTAATAGTGTAAAAAAAGTGGCAATTACAGCAATGGCATCATTAAAGACTTTCTAAAGTAATTAGCTATCACATATGAGTAACTCATGGTTCTTCAATACTTTGATATAATTGCTCGTAATTCTGATCTCACAATAAGCTCCCAGAATCAACATCAGTGATGAAGAAATGATAATTAGATTGATTTTGGGGGGTTTTCATTTTCTATTAAAGTTACTGTGAAGTTGAGAAGTCAAAAGCACTCCTGTGGAAATTTCAGCCTTATGATCATGTATTTTCTTTTCTGATGTCAAATTATAAGTAACAAAGTTAAGCAAATGTTGCATATTTTCCATGTGACTGATGGGAACCTAAGAAATGAGTATATTATTTAGTGTGCTGTGACATTTGAAGAGCAAGAAAGTGCATTTAGGCCATCTCGTACAAATGATGGAACTAGTGTTTTATTTTCTTTCTTTCTCTCTCTCTCTCTCTCTCGCTCATAATTCTTTCTTGTTGATCTTTATGCTTCTGATGTTGTTCATTACAATAGAAAGAAGGCATTGTTTCCATATTAAGTGACTGTACTCTCTGACTTTGTGCAAAGTCATATGATGGATTTCTGTGAAAACAGAACCTGCTTGTTATCTTGTGTGCCCTGCAGAAAAAGGCTATGATAATAGAAGACTAGAGACATACCAGTGTTTGATGGCTGGTTTCGAGATATGGTTGACGGGCCTGTGTTAATGGTGTATTACTCTAGGACTTAAGTATGATTATAACTGTGATTTGAGCACAGAGTTTGGGGCAGTGCCAAATTACATGGTATCCTATAAAGTGATAATCCTTAAAATCTATGATTTACTGTGAGTCATTAAAACAGATTTATAATACAAATGACATTTCCAAAATTAATTAAGTTTGACTGCAAGTGTGAAGAGTTATCTTTAATGGGTATTCAGAGCTTTGACTCCAAGACAACATTAACTCGGAAGGTTTTCCAATTAGATTTAGCTTTGTGTGTATCTGTCCTGCCTCCAGGTGCGGAAAAAGAGCAAAGCCTGCAAAGCTGGATTGTGTGAAGGAGATGAACTCATTTCGATCAACAGTAGGCCTTGTTCAGAATTAACCCATTCAGAAGTCATGCAGCTGATTGATGGGTCCAGTGATACCCTGCAAATACTCATTAAAAGGTAGAGTTCCTTTTTTATATAAATTAATGCATCTTGTTAGCACTTTATTATTCATATTTTGCAGTACCAGGACAAGACTTTAAATTGCAGCGAACAGCAAACAGAACATGGTGTTAATAACCTAACTGGCCCACGGACAAAGCACTCGTTAGCTTCACTAACATCACTACGCACTTTCCTTAAGGAAAGTAACCATGCTTTACCCTTCAATGTAACATTGAAAAGGTTATTTATAGACTCACAGAGTCATAGAACACAGAAAAGCTCTGTCGGCCCACTGATCTCACACTGGACGAACACTAATCTCATTTTATTCTCCCTTATTTTTGACAAACTCTTCTAAATAACAGGCAAATATGGAGATAAAGTCTATGTTCCCAAAGCAAAGAATAGGAATATAATGTATCTCAATCTATGAATCACTCTTTGCAGGATTATGTCAACTTCTCACTATATATCTAGGCCACTAGGTGGAGAACCAAGTTGATCCTAAGCATTCCATTCCTGGACAGGGAAGAAATAGCATCATTCAGCTTATCCGGCTCAGATTACACTTCCTGGCAGCCTTTTATACGGTTGCATTTACAGTGGTGGAATAATTTGTGGGGAAGATCATTCTACCTTCTTGGCTCGAGGCAGCCACATGGCAGTTAGTGAGCCATGACACACAGCTGAAAAGGAGTCTGAGCAAAAAGAAAGCACACGAAGAGAAATGGATACATCCATATTGCAGTTTTGAGGTGTGCTTGTAGAGATAAAAGTTCTCAATATTGGGAGAGCTCTCATCGCTGTAGAAATATTGAATTAAATATTTCAGGGTGTAGTTGAAGTTCAGCTTGTGCTTCCTCCATAAAAAAAATTTTTTTGGCATATGGGACGCTAATGCAGAATATAGTTCCTATTTATGTGGCATGTAGAGTTGTGACTGATCAAAGTCACCAAAGAAACACTGAAGCTGGTGATATAAAAGTCTTTATTCAGAACAACTAATAGGCATAATTCTGGAGACAATAGCCAGTGACTCAATACAATTTCTATAGTTGCAATGCCATTGTTTACTTCAATACTCTGGGTTGACAAATGATTCATTGAGATATGTTGTGGAAGCACATTGTAATTAATAAGACACCTCTGACAGTCCAAACACCTTTGGGAGAAACTAATTAGCATAAATATTCTAAAACCTTTTGATGACAGAGAGCCAGACACCCAAAATTAATGTTGTCAGGGCTGCTCTGACTACACAAAGACTGTTGATTGCCTATACCAGTGACCATGTTTGAAATGCTAAGTGACAACATCCATCTGGTCTGCCAGCTTGCACATGATTCACAATGATGCAAATAACCTACCATGTTGCCTGGTTTGATACAAGCCAGTTAAGACAGACCCATTGTTTTAATGTTTAGGTCTTCAATATGCAATCTCTTGGTCTGTGGAGCAGCCTCTACTTTTAACTGGAAATTGCAAGCAGCAATTTGGGAAAAAAAACTGAAGGCTAATTGCAAGCTTCCTGAACTTATTTACATTTACAATAAGGACTGAGGCCTGGTTCTTGTTTAAATTAATTCTGCTATATTCACAACTCCAGAAAGCTCCGAAAACAGACGGTAAATAGAAGGCAACAGTGCCTACATGCAACCAAAATATCTACAAAAAATAAATTGCAGTTATATTACTATGTGAGCGATATAGCTTTGACCTTTTGATATTATATTTGCAATTTAACTGACATGTTGATTGCTTTCATTTTCTTTAAAGTTTAATTAACTTCATCTGGGCTGATAAAAATGGCTGTAAATCTGAATGGCAACTTCCAGAGCCTTTCATCATTTTGAATGCCTGACTCACTCGTGCTTCACTGCTGCAGTTTTAACCCCCGGTTTCTATAACGTCTATGTATATTTAGGTAATTAGATTAGAGTCCTGTTACTTGATAGTTTGTACAGACATCTGTTGATTGGTGCTCTTACTTTCTGTGTCATTGGTCTAAATGCAATCCCTTATGATTACATGATACATTCTGAACTAAAAACATTACACACGTTGACCATATATTTCTGTGAAGTGTAAAGTTCAACTATGACCTAATTGTGAATTTCCAAAGTGAAAAGAGATTCCAAAACTTTAAAAGCCCAGGTTTGATTTTGGTTTAGTCACAGAGAATTTGAGAATCCACTAATGATGAAAGCAAATAATCAGTAGCTCAAAAATCAGTATGTTTAAACATTGGTATCAAAAAAATGACCAACAATGTCGTCAATGGTATCACAGTACAGTACATTTCAACTTGCAGCTGGGCTGTAAAGATTGCAGTTCCTTCTCAGTGTGCATTTTAGAAATTACCTATCGAATTCAAATTGCAACTCCACCCCAAAGTTTATTTCTGCTACAATACTTGTTCCATCTATTGTAAAATAAAAATAAAAGCAACAGAGGGTAATGGTAAACATGAAGCTATTATAGATTATAAATACTAGAATCTTGGTGAAAGAATAAAGACTTTTATGTTTCTAATTGTTGTGGGGTTTTTATTGAAATCCCTTTAGATCCATCAGTGAGAAAGCTGATCAACCAGACTACACAGTAAATAAAGAAACAGAAAGTGAAGAAACAGTAGAAACTATACTACAAATCACCAGCAGCCAACCATCATGCAAGCAAGGCCTTCCTTTTGAACTCTACATCTCTGAGTCTCAGGATGAGGCTTATTATGGAGAGACAGAAAGTGACACAGACATTTCAGGGAAGAAAGAAGAAAAAGCCAAGCAGAGTAGCTCAAGATTGTTTTTGAGAGAATGTGACAACTCTGGAGAATTATTGCTGCAAGATACTGGCCATGCAGAGCAGAGAGGAACTCAAACGTCAGCCATGGTGGAATTCCAGTTGTCCCTTAATCAAGGTAAGCTTGGTGGCCCAGAGGCAGCTGCTATCACTGTGGATAAAATCGATTCTGCAACTGTGGATCAAACTGTGCTGCAAAAGAGTATCAAGAATATTGAATTAGCAGCATCAGAGTCAGATGAAAATGCAGCAGTCCAGCCAGCCTCTGCTACCACAGCACTCCGGAGCAAGACTGATAAAAAGGTCAAGCTGGTTGGGGCTAGTGAGCTGCAAGGGGATTCCTATCAGTCCAGGGTGGAGCTGTTTCTGGATTCCTCTGACAGAGAGCACAGTGGAAGGGAGGCCACCACGTCTGAAGTTGGCAGTGGCTGCGCTGACTCCCAGGCTGAAGAGGCATGGTCAAAAACCCATAGCACGCCTCCCTTCATCATTGGAATTTCATCAGAGGGAACAGAGCACGGATCAGAGACACACTCTGGAAAGGATTTGGCAAGAACCCACAAGCACCGAGCCAGGCAAGCCAGTGAGTACAATTGTCCTAGCAAATTTGTACAAAAGGGAATTTTGTGCTGATAATCATATTTCCCTAATAAGATCAAAGAAGACGATGTACTATGTGTTACTTGTGGCATTAAATAGCAACAGATCCAAGCTGCAGACTGATGATGCTTGCAGAACTGTGTTTGACAGACACAAGCAGTTGCAATCTAGGGAGTTATCTGATCCCTTGAAATAGCAAATCTTTGCTCAGTGAAAAGTGAACTCAGATTTTTGTCTGTCTTGTATTCAGGAGGCTAACCTTCGATGCTGTAAGGATATTAAGATTTTTTTTAACTTAGTTTCATTTGCGTTAGTTTTAATGATTACTAAGTGATGCTTTCAGTATTTCTTATTGAGTACAAATATAGCCACACTAGCCATAATTTATAATTCAAGGATTCTTATCATTGATAGATACTACATATTCACAGTAGTTTCATTTGTAAAAAATTCCAGGACTCATTTGGTAAGTGCATGGGACAGGTAAAATAGGGAACTGTTTTCGTTGACAGCCTGTTAAGGTATTGTATTGCTCCTGTAACTGTTTGCTTAGAAACTTGGAACACTTTCAAGTCATTCTGAATAAGATTTTGTATGATGTTTAGGCGTATGATCTGGAGTAAACTGACCAGTGGTTTATTTTCTTTAATTATTTTCCACTTGAGCTTTAGTGCATTAGTTAGGCATTTCTGGATTAGTCTTCTGTTGAGAAGCAAAAGATTATAGGCACTTTAAGTGAATCCACCCATGGTTTAAAGTACTAACAAGTGAAACTAAAAGTAGCCCTTTGAAGTAATTGCCAAGTTTTATAATTCTCTATTTTATTTGTGGTACAATGCGGTTTGTAACGCATTTAAAAATGGGATGATCTCAAATAGCTTCAAGAAGTGAGCAGTGAAAGTATTTTTTGTTGAAATTCAAACGATGTATAGTACACTTATCTATATGAATAACTGTATACATATACTATAAACACAACAAATTCTTTCCTAATTTTACAGATTGACCACCCTTTAAAAGGAAATGTTTTCACGCAGGCTATTTTTTTATACTTAATATCTATATTTAAAGCATATTATAAATCGATGCAATGTAAGTCTAGCTATAGCTTAGAAGGTTTAATGTATAATACTACCCACTAGAAACAATTAAAATACAGATTTATTTGAATTTATTTGAATTAACAGTATTCTCTGAGATATTCAAGAGGTACAGACTGTTTTTTAAATCTCTACATGATAACAATTCAAAATCTTTTAAAATGATGATATATGATTTTGCTAAGTAATTAACTTGTACCAGAATATTTACTTTCCTCTTGAGATCCACAGTTTACACTGTCCTCACTTTTCTGTAGCTCTAACAGACAAAAAAGAAATTTAAATGGAGGAGCAGTGTTGCTTTATTTCAAGTGTTATTTTCTCTATGCTGTTGATTCATAAACAAAAATAGTCTGAGTAACAGAAGCTGTGTGCAATTTTGAAAACATGTGTTTGATTTGTTTCCAACAGAAATTCGTCGAAGTGAAAGCCTGTCAGAAAAACAGGTTAAAGAAGCTAAATCAAAGTGTAAAAGCATTGCCTTGCTCTTGACAGCAACTCCAACTCCCAGCTCCAAGGGGGCGTTGATGTTTAAGAAGCGTCGTCAGAGG
The DNA here is from genome assembly GCF_048418815.1 of Hemitrygon akajei. Classification (NCBI taxonomy): domain Eukaryota; kingdom Metazoa; phylum Chordata; class Chondrichthyes; order Myliobatiformes; family Dasyatidae; genus Hemitrygon; species Hemitrygon akajei. The sequence continues at coordinate 100,394,229 of NC_133136.1, forward strand.
GCAAAGAAGTACACTTTGGTCAGCTACGGGACTGGGGAGTTTGATCCAGACGACGATCAAGAGGACTCCATAGAATTCACTTTGGTACCAACCAGTGACTCTGATCTTGATGAAGACTTTTGTGCTGATGTCAACTCAGCGCAGGTTGTGACATTTGATTGGGACACAGGTCTAGTGGAGGTTGAGAAGAAGGAGAAGAGTGTGGAGGAAATGCAGAGGTTGCCAGAGAGCAAGGGCAAAGGAGCCCTGCTGTTTGCCAAGAGAAGGCAGAGGATTGATCAGTACACAGCTGAGCAAGAAGAAATGAGGAGAGCAGGTGCATCTGAAATTGCCTCTGCTCAATCTGTTAAAGCAGAAAATTATTACCAGCCCACTAAAAGCAGTTTTAACAACTCATCAATAGCAATTCAAAATCATACCACTGAAAATTATATTGATATAAACAAGTTACATGGAATTGATAATGTTAAAGGAATGAGAGGGCGATCTGAAATGGTTGTCCAGAATTTGAAGGCCCGTGAAGATAACAGAGCCGGGGCGACAAATAGAACAGCTGCTCCATTCCCTGGTGTGTCCAACCGAGCTGCAGCTCCTTTCTCTCCCACAATGAAGGTGACAAACTCCCTGTCAGATTTACCTCCCCCACTCGCATACTCTTCGGCTCCAGCTGACAACATATACCACGTGGCTTCTCCTCCTTTGGCTACCAGTGCTCATCCAGCCATATGGTCTCCAGCAGGAATTGCAGGCGAGCAAATAGCCTCACGGGATGAGAGGATCTGTGTGCCTGCCATAAGAACAGGTATTCTACAAGATGCAAGGAAGCGGAACACCACAAAACCAATGTTCACATTTATTGACCGCCCTAAGGTAGCTCCAAATCCAGAACTGGTTTCCATGGTCAAAGGTAAGACAGACAGACGTAGAGGAATAGATCAGCCTGGTGGAGGTTTTGAGTCAGGACCTGAAGAAGATTATCTAAGTTTAGGTGCAGAAGCCTCAAATTTTTTACAGACCCCTACTGTAAAGCAGAAGACACCTCCTCCAGTTGCACCAAAGCCATCTGTTAAGAGCCCTCCCTCTGGGGCAACCCCAGTGTTATCTCCGTTATCATCTGCAGGAGTAACCCATGTTCAAGCGCCAGTCAAACCTTCTGAAAGTACTAATCATTCGCCAGTAAAATCACAATCATTTCAACCTGGTAATACATGGCACCAACCCCAAGGTGTTGCTAACCAGTTCACGTCTTCTGCAAGATCCCGATCAGTAACATCAGCGCATTCCCATGCTTCGAAAACACCTCCCACAACTCCCATAGCAAACTCTGCACCAGCTGGTGGTATGGGTCCAGCTTATGAAATGCCAGCTTTGAAAGGTAAAGGAGCACAATTATTTGCAAGAAGGCAGTCTCGAATGGAGAAATTCATAGTAGATTCATCAACAGTCAAGGCCAGACAAGCACGAGCTTCATCCCCTACCCCTTCTTTGCCAGCATCTTGGAAATATTCATCTAATATAAGAGCACCACCCCCTTTGGCTTACAATCCTATTCACTCTCCATCTTATCCTCCTGGTATTTTGAAAGCACAAGCACAATCTGCATCTTCATCTAAGTTAAATAAAGGTGCTAAAGGTAAACCTGCAAAAAAACCTCTCAATGCTTTGGATGTCATGAAGCACCAGCCATATCAAATTAGTGCATCTTTGTTCACTTTCTCCTCCACTGCTGATGCTATGACACCTCTAACCACCAGCTCACCACCTTCTATGCAGCCTTTAAAGTCTGATACTGTCCCACTTCAACCAATTAATGCTACCTATCCTGTTTCTAAGAGTGTCTCATCTGTGCCAACAGGACCATCTCTCCACCGAGCTAGTACAGCTTCTGCTGATGAAGAGCATACCCATTCTTCTGGAAAGAATGTCATTGTGCTTCCCAGTTACACATCATACACAAAGCAAGAATCTTCAGCTCTCTCAGTTGCTATGGCACCAAGACCCAAGTTTTCGGCAAGGAAAACTGGAGTTACAGCACAGGTGTGGAAACCCTCCACGATAGTTGAGTGATCTGATTGTTGCAAGACAACATTAGTTTTTCTTTGTGGTATTTATATTTTATTTTGCTCTAAGGTAGAACTGAAGCTATTGGCAGTTTAAAGAAATACTACATTCTTTTCTGCCACCTAATAGATAATTTACTAAAACTTGTTTTAATTCCTGCTGTTTTGGGGGAAGTCTAAGCAGTAGGTTGCTTAAAATATTCCTTTTTTCTTCTAAATTGAATATAAGTAATCCTAACTCCTTTTGTTGGTAACTATCTTCCTTTCAAGTGAAGAGGTAGAGAGAAAATACCCGTAATTCCAGTCCAGAAATAGAATGCCTTAAAAAGCAATGGCAGCATGATGTAAAAGGAGAGATGAATGTTGAAGTGAAATTCCCACCTAATTGGTCTTGGGCAAGTCTATGTACCTAATGAAAAATCTTCAGAGTCAAGTGAAAGAATAAGAAAGGAAGAATGAAATGAAGCATGTGGATTAATTTTGATGAAGAAACTTTTAACTACATGAGTTGATTATTTCTATGGCAATCGGTAGGGAGCAAAATGCATTTGGGAAAGTGGACATTGGTTGGTGATAGGATACTGGGACAGTATTGCTGGTCTCCTTTGCATATGTTGGGGCTCCCACTGCAACAAATGAAACTTTCTTGAAAATAACTAAAGAGCTGTGAACCAGACAGCCAGTTTCAGGTGTAACTTTTGACAAGGTATTTTTCTTTGTATGCACAATGTGTAAGGATTGAATGAATTCAGCTTAGTACTAATCTGATTAGATCGCTTGTCATATTATGAATGCTTTAGAACGTTAGTTCAATTAATGCACCTCACTTTTCTGCTCTACGATTTCATTTTGGCTTCAATGTGCATTTTCCTATAATCTTATTTTATCTGTTTTCAGTTCTGCTGTTTTTATAAGCTGCAAATTACATATAATCTGAGTAAATATTAGTGTAAATTGTGAAGCTCAATTAAAGGTCTTTCCTTTATTTTGGCAAAGAAAAACATCACATATTTTGGTTTTAATTCCATAGCAATTTATACACCCAATTACATTGAATTTTCTTATCAATGAACAGTACCTATAGCCTCATGTCTTGTGACTTTAATTTCTCAGTATAATTTCCTTCTGTTATGTGCTTGTATTCTTCTCTACTATTAAAATGCCTATTTTGTGTTTATAAGTTCATTTACTTTCAATTCTTGTTTTCTCTTTGCACTCACTGGCAAGCCTTTGGCTTCACGAAGAGAAGCACAAACATAAGCAACCACACAACGGGAGGAAGAGATAGCTAATTATTATGACCACTGGGCAGGATTTTATAAATAATCCCAGAAGCTGGCATGGAGATTGCAATAAGAATTATAAACTGGCTGCAGCATATCCCTTTGCATTCTCCTGCTGATGAATTGTCAGCACGGCCAACTACTGATACTAGTTGACAGCTGGGTCTTGTCAAAGTCACTCAAAATGAATTCAGTATCTAGTTAGAATTGATCTCTCTGTATGGAAAAACAGGAAGCCTTATTAATGCTGACAAGAGAAATAAATCACACCTCTATGATCAAAATCTATTCAAAAAGTGATTACAACCATTATATCTCTCCATTATTTTGAAAAGATTGCTGTAATTAATTGTAGAAAGAACTTTTGATCTGTGATTTAATTTCTATTTATTAATTATTTGAGAGAGCTTTACTTCTAAAGCAGTCTTTTTCCTAGAACAGGAGAGTCCAGAACTAGGGATCATAGATTTAGGATGATTGGGGGAAAGATTCAAAAGGGATCTTGGGGCAATCTTTTCACACAGAAGGTGGTGAGTATATGGAACAACCTGCCAGAGGAAGTCTTTGAGGCAGGTATAAAAATATCAATTAAGAAGCTCCTGGATAAGTACATAGAGGGCTGTCTGCAAAAAAATTGTGAGAAGATGAGTCACCATGCTTGGCATAGACTGGTTGGATTGAAGAGCCTGTATCTGCACTGTGACTCTGATTTGTGGTTGCCATGTTGTAGAAAAGACGTGGTTGCAGTGGAGAGAGTGCAGATAGGTTTCACTAGGATGTTCCTTGGATTGGAAGACCTTAGATATGTGGAGAGATTGGATAGGCTGGGTTTGTGACCAACACTGATGGAGGATCCTGATGTAAAGAAGCAAAGAGAACATAGTTAGTCTTAATCTTTTTCTCATGGTAAGGGTATCGAAAACAAGAAAGCATAGGTTTAAGGTGAGAAGAAAGAGATTTAAAGGAAATTCAGCGCAATATCAATGTCACATTTAAGACTAATGCATGAAATTGGTGTAGATGAGGGAAAAAAGTTGGCATGAATGTAGTGGGTTGGGCAAACCATTTCTAAGTTCCGCAACTTCATGATTCTATACTGTATCTTATGCAAGTATAATTAAGCTCTATTTCTCTTAATATTATGAACTGGAAAGATTATACCAGTCCTCAGTAAAGTTTAAAGATTAGTTTTATTTGTCACATGTGCATCAAAACATCGAAACATACAGTGAAATGTATTGTTTGCATCAATGATCAACACAGTCCGAGAATTGTGCTGGGGGCAGTCTGCAAGTGTCTGGTGCTAACATATGCACAACTCACTAACTCTAATCCGAACCATATATCTGTGGAATATGGGAGGAAACCATGGTACCAGGAAGAAACCCACATGGTCACAACTCCTTCTAGACTGCAGCTGCAATTGAACCCTGATTAGTGAGTGCTGGCGCTGTTCTTCCTCATCTGTATCTACAGTATATGTTAGGAACTACCGTTAGCTAACATGAATGCAGAATGTATCAAAATAGACATTAGGGAAAAAGTAGTCAATAACTTCATCGGGGAATGATGGGAAAATAAACTGTGACTAGGAAAACATTGCTTTTGTGACAAATATTGAACAAGTAATTTTCATTCAAGTAGCTCCTACACACACATCTGCAGCAGTACACTTTTTGTTATTGTAAAGCATGAAAGTTAAATATTTCACATATCAAGAGTCTGCATAGAACCAAAAATCTCAATATGATTAGAAAGAACAAGGAATGATATGATATGCGTTACTTAAAACAATTACTGCTTATAAACTAATTTCCTCCTTCTGTGACTGTATTCATCTTGTATTTTTAACAGATTCATTTTCATGTTTACTCTCCACATGCTGCAGTGTGACGGTGGTCCATTTTATCTGATATCTGTTTCTTTCTGTAGCACTCCATACAATCTACCAATGGCTAAACCAGCCAACTGGGTGCAATTAAATGCTTTTAATGGCAGTGGACTGTTCTGAAATGCAAATCCAATGATGTCATGTGAACTATTTACTGCCAGGATTATTCTAGGACCTGGGAACCCTACTGAGGTCTCAATAGCTTGAGTCACCCGAGCATATAGAGTGACATTAATATGGTTCTGCAGTTATGTTTTCAAAGAGAGCTCTTGTGATTTTTTTTAATGTCAATTATATAGAAACCAGGAAATGTCACTGGACACAAATAGTTCAAAATGCTGCTTCAGAATACAAGTTGTTGAAGCTCAATTTTAACTTTGTACAATTGTGTACAAAGTGATAACAATTTGAGCAAACCTTTTCATCTCACCTAATGTCAGTTCCTTTCATGTCAATGATAATGAGGAGCAATATAAATCATCCTGTTATTGTCAATGCAGATTTCATGACTGATCCACAGTGTAAAGCTGCTGGAGAATATAATTATTCTAAAACATGCAATGACAGTCTGGTCACAGCTAACTCTTTCTTATTTTAATTCAAGTTTTATTCATTTTTACTCATCTTGCACTGGATAAATTTCATATCTTAACCTACTCCCAGGCATGTACTGAATACCAGCATTTTAACAGGAGGGTGGGCAGAAGACATGTTCACATTCAATTGTAAATGCAGCATTTCCCTTCTCCCCTGTGTGCTTATCTGACTGCAATTTCAGATGTAGCACAAATAGCATGAAACCTGGGCAGATTTACCCCAGATCTTAACTGACCTGACATATTTCAGTCTCTCAGATCTTCCTTCAACACATAAAGAAAGTATTTCTTGTGGGAGTCTAAACTAACTCCAATTTTCTTCTATTACCATTTTGAATATATGTGTCCTTTAAATAACACTAATAAACTTTTCTTGGAATTTCCCACAGTCCACTGATATTTATGAGTATAAAAGGAATTTGACATTGATGGGAATAACAGTAGGCTGGTAGCTCGTTATCATATGTTTTAACCTATAACAGGTTTAAAGTTAACCTAATAATCCATTGACTCCCTTCTTAGCCAGAGTCAATATCTCCACCATTCGAACTGGAATACTTAGGACAAAAATGAAATGTATAATCAGTAAAAATTAAGGCTCCAAAAAGAGTAAAGAAATAGAGTGATTTGATCATCAGATACACATAACTTAAGAGAGAAAATGTATATAAATAGGACTGCAATTATGGAACTGGATTTAGCATTCATAAAATGGGTATGAAGTACAAAAACAAAGCGGTAATAATAAACTTGCATGAATGGCTGGTTAAAAAGAACAGGTTATTTGTCTAGCAGTTACCTTTCTAATGTAATCATTTCTTTGAGCAGAATTGTTGATATGCACAACTTTTAAACATTGAATGGTCTGCATCTAATTTTTGCAGGGATTGGATCTACTGTTATTTTCACCAACCCAGTTTTTCATTTCTTTAGACAGCTGAATTGTACAGGTGTCAAGCTCTTTGAAATACTAAAGAGAGCCCTATTACCTGCTTAAGCAACCTTGGGAGTAATACATGAACACTGAATGGGACGGGCGCACTTGACAAGTAGATGCAGAGACAGCAGCAATACAACACTCAACATCTGGACAAGACTCCCACATACTAGCATCTCCATTCTATCATGCAGGAATAGTGATGATGTTATTGGACTAGTAATTCAAAGAGCTGGAACAAACACAAATCACATCAGTTAATTAATGATATAAAACTGAAGAGCTAGTATCAGAAATATTGCTGATGAAATTATTAGATTGTAGTAAAATCCTGTCTGGCTCTTAGAGAAGAAGATCTCCAATGAATGGTTGTGTGGTCTGATTCCCGACACACAATATGTTGCAGAAATTCACTCAAATTTTATTAAAAATATTACAGATTGTTGAATAGTGTTTTTCCACCACATGGATTGCAACTGTTTAAAATAAATTACTCACCGATGAGTACAAATAAATGATGATCATGTTACTGTGGTGTAGAAAAATAAAATTTCCAGCCAAATCTTAGTTTCAGTGGCCACCTAGGCTCCTCCTGTACGTATCAAAGTGGCCACTGAGTGTCTAGTTGTGGGCTTCTGCTGCTGTCACCCATCCGCTTCAAGGTTTGACATTTTGTGCATTCAGAGATGCTCTTCTGCACACCATTGTTGTAGTGTGTGGTTATTTATGTTACCGTCACCTTCCTGTCAGCTTGAACCAGTCTGGCCATTCTCCTCAGACCTCTCTCATTAACACACAGAACTGACACTCACTTGATGTATTCTCGCACCATTCTCTGTAAACTCTAGAGCTTATCATGCATGTAAACTCAATGAGAAAAGTAGTTTCTGACATACTATTCAAACCACCCTATCTGGCACCAATAATCATTCCAAATTCACTTAGATCACATTCTGATGTTCAGTCTGAACAACAACTGATCCGTTTGACCATGTCTGCAGATTTTTATAAATTGAGTTGCTGTCACATAATTGGCTGATTAGATATTTGTATTAACAAGGAGGTGTACAGATGTACCTAATAAAGTAATCATTGAGTGTTTATGAAAGCTACGATAGGTGATGAGAGGAGAAAATGTGGGTGAAGAATATGGTGGACATGGGCACCTAGAATTGTGGCACCATCTAATGTGACCAGCAGTAGTCATAGAAATATTCATTATCAAAGTATGTATATGTTATCATATACCACTTTGAGATTCATTATCTTACCTGAAAATAAATACAATAGAATTTATGAAATACCCTTAATAACCAAAGACAGACAAACAACCAATTTGCAAAAGGAGACCAATTGTACAATAAAAAATACTGAGAATATGGGATGTAAAAAGTCCTTGAAAATGAAACGTCAACTGCACTTTTTTCTATAGACGCTGCCTGGCCTGCAGAGCTCCTCCAGCATTTTGTGTGTGTTGCTCAGATTTCCAGCATCTGCAGATTTTCTCTTGTTTGAAAATGAATTGAAATAGGTTGAATTGTGGTGAGTTAAGTTGTCCATGCCAGCTGAGGAGCCTGATAACTGTTTCTGCTGTGGAACCTAAGGTTTCTATACCTCCTACCTCATGGTAGCAGTGAGAAGAGAGCATAGCCTGGATGGTCATCGATGACAGATGCTGCTTTCTTGTGCAGTTCTCCTTGTAATTGTGCTCAGTGGGGAGAAGGGCTTTGCATGTGATGGGCTGGACTGTATCCAGGACTTTCTGTAGATATTTCTGTTCCTGGGCATTGTAGTTTCCATACCAGGGCACGACTCATTCAGTTCATATACTCTGCACTCTGCTTCCATAGATGTTTGTCAGTTTTTGGTGACATGCTAAACCTATACAAACCTCTATGAAAGGATAGCTGCCATCTTTGTGTCCCAGGACAGATCCTCTGATATATTAGTGCCTAGGAATTTAAAGCTACTGCTCCTCTCTACCTCCGACCTACTAATGAGGACCTTCTCAAGGACTTCTTGCTTCTTCCTCTTGTAGGCGATAATCAACTCTATGATGTTGCTGATGTTCAGTAAGAGTTGTTTTTGTGGCACCATTCAATCAGATTTTCAATCTTCCTCCTAAATACCAATTCATCACCACTTTTGATTTGGCTAATAACATTGTTCTCATCAGCAAACTTAAATACAACATTGGAGCTGTACAGAGAGAGGATCATACACTCAATGGCTATTTAATTAGGTATTTCTTGAACCAAATAAAGTGTCAAACGAGTGCATGCTTGTGATCTTCTGCTGCGGCAGTCCATCCACTTTAAGTTTGACTTGTGTATTCACAGATGCTTTTCTGTCCACTGCTGTTGTAACGTGTGATTATTTGAGCTACTGTCACCTTCCTGTCAGCTTGAACCAGTCTGACCATTCTCCTCTGACCTCTCTCAATAACCAAATGTTTTTGATCACCGGTTAAACACTGACTCTCTTGTGTTTATCTACTATACACTACAATGCTTCTGCATGCTGAGCAATTGAACTTTACCAAAATCATTCATTAAAACTGATTTGGACATTAGTGATGTATTTTGGTGCTTTTATACCGGCCTTTATATCTGCATGACAGACAAAGATGCTTGGACATGAGCAGTGATACTAAATGGCATATGTAGCATGAAATGAAATGAGTTAAATAAGATTGTTCTATGCATAGGATAGTATGGTCCTTGAACTGAATGGTGAGGCCAGATTTGGCATTATTTACCCTTCCCTTCTTGGGAAGCTCAGTTTGCCTGATAGTCTGCCTGTTCAATGGCCAAGAGGTCTCCAACTTGAATTGTTAATTCTGTTTCTTTGTGAGCTCCAGAATGTGCAAACCTATTTTAAAAGACTGACCATTTAAGAGTGCTTTGCGCATTCCGTGAAGCTCAACACAATGGGTCAACAGTATGTCATATGTGGAATGCCTTAGTTTTGCACCACACTACTTTAATGTATCTTTCTAAGGTCTACCTATGTGCAATAGTTGAGCAGAATTAAAATGATGCTGATGTGATTAATAAGGAATTTAGAACAAAGAGTAAAATAAGCTTCATTATGCAGAGGCTTGTATGGATATAGAATGCTCTATTGGAATAAATGATTTAAGTGAGACAAGAATCACTTAGATGTCTGAATGGAAGGGAGTCATAATTATATAGGAGCAGAGTTAAAATTGCCGTTGTAGAAAAAGATAAAAGCTCCAAGAAGTTTTGTTGGACCTATGTGATCTGCTTGTACATTATGATCAAATTTGGACCTTCATTAGCTGAACTTAATTATTTGCAAGTATTCAATCCTTCATTTTCTTTGTATGGAATTACTAATTATTGTGAAGTTACTTTGCTCAACTCAAGTTAACTGTTTCTCTTTCCACAGATGCTGCCTGACCCACTAATATCTCTGATCATTTTCCTTTTTTACTTCAGATACTTATTTTTTGATTTCATTTAGCTAAATATGGGATGATTTGAGGTGTGATGATGATGTTGCTCATACACAATGTTGTAAAGTGTCCCTTGCCTTCTATACTGGACCTTAGCAGGTAACACATTGTAGGTTTATTCAGCAATACTTCAACATCTTTTTGCATTATCTTGTATGAGCTGAAACCCATTCTGATATTTTGACGTACAGTATTTATCTATTTAAAGTAGACAGTTTAATACTAATTAAAATAAAAGCACAAGGAACTTTCAAACAATAACACAATAGTTGCTAATTAGCCGTCTTTCAGCTAATTAGCCCTTTGTTTAAATAAGATGATGGTTAAGTGGCTTTTAATGCTGATGTAGGAGAAGGTTATAAATTTCCTTGCTGATGCCGTCAAAGTTTACTTTATCTTCAATGACCTCATGTTGATTTTTTGTTAAAGTACAGTTGCTGTTTTCATTTCTCTTACGTTAAGAATATTTAGTCCATGATAGTACTTTAACTTCATGGCATCCAGTAATAAAGGTGGCACAAATTATTTCCATACCTTTCAACACAGAAGAAATAGTTTTTAAACACAGTAACACCAATGATTTCTTTATTGCCCCTGCCTTTTAAAATTACCACTGTAATCACAATTCAGACATTAAAAGATCAAATAATCTGGGTGTAACAAATGATGATAAAAGATTCTTAATGTGAACTCTGAAATAAATACTTAGTTGTAAAAGGTTAATTAAAAATATTAGTAACTTTGGATAGAATGATAATAGAGTGTAAATAATAGCAGTTTCATTGTCCAATCATTCTAAAGTCTCAGGATTAAGTCATTTTATATCTGACATTTATATTAATATGTATTTTGTATTAGGAAGGAAGGAAAGCAGAACGTTTTGCAATGGCACAACATTTCATTTCAGGGTGAGGCAAAAGCAGGCTTTACCAGTTTTATTCCATGGTAAAAGCATTCTTTTGTTATTTTAAATGTCCACTGAACACTTAAGTTTACATTTGCAAAGCATCGTTAATAGCTAGTACTGATTAGGCATACTCAGTTTAATTTGTAGCCCTCTTCATTGTTTATCCTGTTAATCCAAACCAGTATTCCAACTTGCTCCCATTCCCTGATGCAGCTTCCTTCAATTGTCACGATTTATGGACCAAGCACAGTACCTTTGTTGCATTTCTGGTTCAGTTTTCGTTTGGAGAAAATCACCAATCACATCCTATGGGCACTCTGTGAGGAACCGTCAAACAATTACAATGCTCACAATTTGGAAGAAAGATGAAATTGTACTTAATCCAAGAAATGGCATGCAAACAAAAAACCCAGATTTAAAATATCTATATACACAAGGTTAGTACAGGCTCACCACCAACTGGTGGCAGCAGATATTCACTAAACATCTGCTTGTCTCTCTAAGGCAATGGAAACAGCAGATGATCCACCCACTTTCTGAAAATCCATGAACATATGTGAGTGAGTAGTATCTGAATATTTAACATAATGTCATAGTCTAAATTTATATTGTTTCAATTTTTCATGGAAAATTAACTGTGACAGAAAATAATAGTTGACCATTAAAAATATCATTTTCACATGTAATGGCAGCATGGTTAGCAAAGTGCTATTACTGCATCAGCATTCTAGGTTCAGTTCCACTACTTTGTTTTAAGAGTTTGTACATTCTCCCCAGGGCCATGTGAGTTTCTTCTGGATGCTCTAGCTTCCTCCTACATTCCAAAGGTGTATGGATGAGTATGTTAATTGATCACATTAGGCAGCACAAGCCTATTGGGTCAGAAGGGCCTGTTGCTGCTCTGTATCTATTTCTAAATTAAAAATAAAAGTTTCAATATTTATTAAGTAAGGAACATTTGAAATACTCCACACATTGTAAATTAACTGAAAATTCTCCATTGCAATTACAATTTTTTCTCTCTCTCATGTATTCTTGGTACTTGAATTGTGTGTAAAACCACTGGACTGGATCACACTCAGTCAGACTTAGAATTATCCAAACTCTTTATGGCTCTATATCAAGCTGTAGTAAATCAAGGCCACTAGACTTGTGTTGGCTGGAAGACATTTCACCACTCATCCAAGAGGCTGCTTCAGTTCTGATCCAAGCTGGGTAGATTTCTGGTTTATAAACTTTGTTTAAACATATAGCAATTACATGAGGTTGTTAAGAGTCGTAGAGATAATGAGAGGGTCATTCATCTTATCTTTGCAGGACCGGATGTGTAAATTGTGGAGATACCGGGGTAGAGATAGTAGGATTGCACTGCACATAGCTAATAGATGGTGTCATACCCCACCCCCTCAGCAATGGGGTGTCATTACCTCTACGACTCTTAACAACCTCATGTGATTCCTATACCTTTAAACAACTCACAGTTTATAAGCCAGAAAAAACCCACCATGAATTAGAACTGAAGTAGCCTCTCAGATGAGTGGTGAGATAGTGTTTAGATAACACAGCAAGTCTTGTTGCCTTGATTTACTACTGCTTTGTAAGCAATGACCTAGGTGATTGAGAACTTTCAAGACTTTATGGCTTTCACACCAGGGACTTGTCTTTTTCATTCTGTAAAGCTTCATATAGAACAAAATGGATGTGATTGTTATGGAAAATGTAATGTTCAATGGACTGATATGATGTATATTTCTTCTTTCAGTCAGGTCAGTATTGAATGAAATACTGGTAGTCCAGTGACAGGTATTCAAGATTTATAAAAAGGCTAAGAGGAATGTCTAAGTGACCTGTCCAGCAGGTACTCAGTAGCTGTGGGAACATAAAAGAACATCCCTGGGTCTTCCTGTACTATTTATTGGCACAATGTGCACTGGCAAATGTTGAAACCAAAGGCAGAGGGAAGACTGTCTCTGATGTAGAGAATCAGCCAGTGTTTATTCCAACAGTGCATCAGTGGCTCAGCCAAATAATATTGCAAGATATGAAATTCTCAAAAACGACAACCCTGTGATTAGCACTATTCAGGCTTCCTTTTAAATAACACAAGCAACATGGAATTCTCAAATCTATCAAAAAAAACTTAAGTTTAAACGGAAAGCACCAGGAGACCATGTTACAAACAGTGTGTTGCTTGAGAGAAGCACAAGGAAATCTAAGCAATCAAGACTTAAGCAACAATTAACCAATCCAGGTGCTCTTAAAAACCTTGGAGCCCAATGCCCTTTGGCTCCCCACAAACGCTTAAACAGTTTGTTACAACTTATAGTGGCACAACCTTAAACGATCAGTACAGGATTAGAGAACAGAGACAAGAATAAAGAAAGCAAAGGTATTGACAGCAAGGGAGCTAATTAACTAGGTACCTTAAATGGTGATTAGCCATAAAGTGAGAGGAAATCTTACTAAAATTTGGTTAACTTGTGCATTCAATATTTAAAATCTATTGAGAAAGGTAAACATGCTTTGGGAGGAACCAAACATAAAACTTAACAGGTATTACTGAAACCTGAATACAGTGCATGTTCTTGTATTCATTTGCGGATGTGAGTTTTGCTGATTGAGCTAGGATTTAAACACACATCCCTGATTGCCTTTGAACTGCCTTCTTGAACCACTTAAGGTGTACTATAAGGAAACAGTTCCTGGATTTTGACCCAGCAATGGTGAAGGAATGGTAATATGTTTCCACATTAGCATGGTGTGTAATCTGGAAGGAAATTTCCGTGTAGTAATACTCCCATACAAAGCATTAAAACCTTTTTCAATGCTCCGGTACATTTGATGCCCTTGTCCTTCTGGCCGATAAAAGTTATTAGTCTGGAAGGTGCTTTCTAAGGAATCATGGTCAGTGCATCCAATAGGTGGTACAAACTGCTGCTACTGCGCATTGGTGGTGGAGTGATTGAATTGGGTGCCTGTGAAGTAGACTGCTGTGTCCTGTGTGGTGTCAAGATTTTCCACTGAAGCTAGGCATGTTGAGAGTGCAGAAGAACATGAAGATGTCAAAACTAGGAAAAGTGAATGAGGGGGTATTGGGGATAGTCCACAATACATCAGAGGAGATGCTGTATGTCTTATGAGATATGAAAGTAGACAAATCTCTAGGGTCCGACCAGGCATATCTTAAAATACCATGGGGAGCTAGAGAGGAAATTTAAAGAACCCTTGCTGAGATATTTACATAATCTTTGGCCATGAGTGAGGTTCTGATAGATTGGAGGGTAGCAAATGTCAAGTCTTTACTTCAGAAAGGTAATAAAGAAGAGCCTGGGAACGACAGACGAGTAAATCTAACATTTGTAGTAGCTAGGACACTAGAGAGGATTCTGAGGGTTATGACTTAATATGAACTTGACTAGTAACTTTTTTACACAAAAGGTGGTACTTATGTGAAATGAACAAGTGGATGAAGTAGGTACAACAACTGTTAGGGAAAGCTTGGAAAGTTAAGGGCCAAATGCTGGCAAATTGGACTAGCTTGGATGGAGCATCCTGGACTAGATTGCCTGAAGGCCTTGTTTTCATGCTATAGGAGTTTACGATTCTAAAATTTCTTTGTACTTCTGCTTTGAGCCTTGTAAATGGTTGCCAGGCTTTGTAGAGATATGAGAAGAGTTATTCCTAATCTCTGATATGCCCTTGTAGCTATATTGTGTATATGGCCACTCCATTTCTGGCCAATGGTAACCTCCATAGGTAGTGGGGGGGGGGGGAGGGTTCTCTGAGGCAAAGCCATTGAATGTCAAGAGGTTGTAGCTGGATATTGTCTCTGACTTGCACTTGTAGTTTGAATGTGACTTGCCTCCTATCAGCTCAAGCTCAGATATTGTCCAGGTCTTGATGTATTTGTTTATGGACTGCATCATTATCTGCTGAACATTGTGCAATAGAGAACATCCCTGAATCTGATCTTACTTTTGTAGGTGGGTCATTGATGAAGCATCTAAAGATGTTTGGGTTTAGAACAGTACCTGAGGAATTCCTGCAGAGAAAACCAGTGCTGGGATAATTGATGTCTAACCACCTTAACTATCTATTTTTGTGCTAAGTATGATTCCATCCAGAGATTTCCCCTGATTCCCATTGACTCCAGTTTAGCCAGTGCTCCTTGATGCCATACTTGGAGTTCAGATTGTTTTTCTCCATATTTGGACCATGGATGTAATGAATTCAGAAGATGAGTGACTTTACCACAACCAAAACTGAGAATCTGTGAGAAGATTGTTGCTGAGTAGGTGTAGCTTGATGCACTATTTTCTGTCTGTTGCAAGGACCTATAACATCAACATTCCTTCCCTCCCACAGAATCAGCTTGATCCACTGAGTTCCACCAGTAGATTGTTGCTCCAGATTCCAGCGTCTACAGTCTGTTCTGTATCCCTACCAGAAACATCCTGGTGACAGAGAGGGACTAAAGGGCTTGTAATTGTCTGGGTTGGATTTAAATAGACCTGAGCAATTTTTCACTTTGTTAGGTATGTTGTACCATGTTGTAATTAAGGTTGCCATCTGATTGAACAAGGCATCTCTTGTGCCGGTGCCAGGAAGAGCGTGGTAACCTGCCTCAATCACTATCATCTGATTGCGCTTACATCTACTATAATGAAGTTCTTCAAGAACTTGGTCTTTGTGCAAGTCAATTTCTTTCTCAGCTGACTGCCTAGCACCACAACAGGTCAACAGCGGACGTAGCTGCTCTGGCACTTCACTCTACTCTGGACCATCTGGAAAACAGGAGTTTGTACGCCAGGCTGCTGTTCATTGACTACAGCTCAGCATTCAACACAATCGTCGCATTCAAATTCACCAGCAAGCCTTAAGACTTGTGCCTCTGCAGCTTGATATTTGAGTTCCTCTTCACCAGACCCCAATCAGTCAGCATTGGTAACAACATCTCCTCTCTGGTGCACCTTAAGTCTGTGTGCTTTGCCCCCTGCTTTACCCTCTATACACTCATAACTGTATAGCTAATCACAGCTCCATTGCCAGATACAAATTCTCCAATGATACTACCTTTGGACAAATCACAGGTATTGATGAGGCAGCTTACTGGAGCAAAATTGGTGCCCGACACCAGCTTCTCATCGTGACTGAGTACAGCAATTCAAATGCACAGTGAATCAAGAAGCTGCAGGGAGTAATGAACTCTGCCCGGTAATCCTGGGCCATCCCTCCCCACATTTCGGCACAAGCCCTCAAAAGTCAATACGTGTTGATAGACGTTGGACTTTACAGAGCTAACAAGGCTGTTTTTGTCATCTTTTCCAATGCCTCAGTTAATTCTGGGTGCTCTATCTAGCTTCATTTTCTTGGGGCTTTCTAATTATTTCTTACAGTTACTAGGCCACTTCTGAGGCAGATAAGAGTCAACCACGTCCTTGTAGGTCTGGAGTCACGTCTAAGCCAGGCCAGGTAAGAATGGCAGTCTTCCTCCACAAGAACTCTGCAGTGGTCACTTTTACCAATGGTATTGTGGATAGATGTTTCAGCCAGAGGTAGGTTGGTAAGGACAAGATCAAATATGCGTGTTCCTCATCATGGTTTGTTCATACTTGTTGCTGATGTGCCCAGCAACATTGTCCTTCAAGACTTGGTTACCCTGATTATTATGCCATTTTTAGTGCTGGACACTGAAGTTCCACACCTAGCATTCATCCTGGGCCATTGCAACTTTCAGTGCTTCTTTCAAATGTTGTTGAACATGAAGGAACACTGATCACCAGCTGAAGGAAGACAGTAAGTGGTAATCAGGGGAAGCTTTCCTTGCCCATATTTGACATGATGCCAGACTTTGTGGTGTCTGGAGACAACATTGAGGGCTCCTCAGGTTTCTCGTTTCTGCCTGTCTACTTTTGAGCCATTTCATCTGGTAAGCCTGTCCTGGTGGGACAGAATGTACTGATGGATTATGATGGAAGAATCTGATGCATTGACTAAGTGTATGATTCTGTGAATTCCTAATAGAGGACTTGAAAGTAATGCAAGAGTTTGAGAGAATGGATACAAGAGCAAATGTTTCTACTTAAGAGGAAGAGTATAAATAAGACGTCATGGATTTATATTCGTATCCAAAATAATCCAATAGAGACTTCAAAAGAAACTTCTTCTCCCAAAGAGTGGTAAGAATGTGGAATTTGCTACAATGGAGAGTGGTTAAAGTGAACTGTATTGATGTATTTATCAGGAAACCATACCAGCTCATAATAAACCTAGAAGGTTACATTGATCAATTTATCTGAAGAAACATAGGAAGAGATTTGATTGGAGCTTAAACATTGACATGGACTGGCTGGGTTAAATGGCTTTATCTGTATTATATATCCTCTGAAATCCCACAGAGAAGGTAATTTACATGTCTTGTGTTATATATAGCAAAATCCATCAATTGTCATTAATAATAATACCATAATCTAAGATAGTAATATCTGCTTTGAGTCATTTATAGTCTCACTAAAAGTTAGGGAAAATTTTAGGGTTATTATCCAGTATTTCACTTCGCTCATTAGTTTGTTGAACCCAGAAAGGCTTAAAATGTAGGCTAAACGTCCCACTGTGTGTGGCAGTAAAATGAAAGAAATATTAATCATCACAATGAGCTGTGAATTTGCTCTTTGAAAAGTTGGATGCTTGGCATAATATGGCCAGATGTTTTCCAACAAAGTTACTGTGCAATTTTCAAAAGTGAGAAACATCTGTTCAACAAGCCAAAAACAAAATAGATCCCTTCCAATGTGGCTGAAATTATGTATCACTAGTTAGTTAACTGCTTATTATCACACAGCAAGGGGACACAAAAGCAATGAAATACACATTCCACGAAAGTTCATTTGCTGTGTCAGTGAAACACTACAGACAGCCAACGCGCTTCATCATTGCACAAGTGAACCACTTTGGGATAGATTAGAACTCATGAATCTTACAAAGCTGAAACAATGTGAATTACTTAAGGTTTATCATCCATAGTGCCACCTCAAGGTGGCAACATTGACCCGCTACACGACAGAAGAAGCAAATTCCTTGTGTATGATTCAAACATTCTCCCTTGATTTAATAAGCAGTGGTTTATCCTAAAGTTTCAACAGTTAATTAAGGGGTGGAGAAACATGTGGGACAAAGGCAGGCAAGAAAGGCTATAGCCAACAAAATAATGGAATGTAGAAAACTAAAGTTTCAGAGGACAGACAAAACTTCTGCTTTGAAATACTGTGTAATATCTCTAAGGAAAAAGCTGGTTGGATTAAGATGGATGTATTTGACCTAACTGAAAAGAGAAAAGAGCTGAGATTGAACAGAGTTTCTGTTTGATACAGTAGAATTTAAAAATAATGAATTAACATGGATAACAACTCTACCACTTAGTCAGGGCAAAACTGATTATTGACCTCAATGCCATATCCCTGCACTTTACTTTCCCTATCATCTTTTGATACATTTTGCAACTAGAAGTTTATTCATTATCTATTTAACTATATTCAACATTTGGAAGCACAGACCTGAGTGCGGAATAAGTAGTTGTTTATTATTGCACGGCGCTCTCGATGTAGCCTCTTTTATATCAGTGAGACCAAATACAGACAAGGTGACTACTTTGCCAGACACCTGTGTTTTTCCACCATGGTTGGCTGCAGCTCTCGGTTACAAGCCATTTTCGTTCCCTCCACTTTCCCACACTGACCTGTTTGTCCTTGGCCTCTTCCACAACTAGGTTGCGGCCAAGTGCGAATTAGAGGAAGAGAGCCTTGCTCTACCTGTGTAGTCTAGAACTCAATGACATGAACATTGGATTCTCCAACTACATACAGGCTGCTCCCTTTCTGTCCCTTCCTCTTTCCTTATAATCTACACAGGACCACACCTTGCACTGCCCCCTCCCCCAAATCTCCCTCGTTTGTTTCCCTGCTTCACTTTCCTCTCTGCCTTTTATTGTCTCCAGCTGTCACCTTCCACTCCTCGTTCCTCTGTCTGTCCATCACCCCCTCCTCATCTGGATCCCCTTTCTCCTCACCTCTTTGTACTTGCTGCCAACCCTCTGTTCTTTCCATTCATCTTTAACTGAAATGTTGGCTATCCACTTCCCTCTACAGATGCTGTACGGCCCACTAGGTTCCCTCAGGACGCATTCTCATAGGATACTTCTAGTCATGGTCAGCAGTATGTTTTGATGTGTTATGACACTACAGAACAAGCAATGTTTACCTTCTCTCGGTGTAAGCTGGAGCCTTCCTGTTTCTGAGACTGCTTGAGAGACTTTAAACTGGCAGTGCAGCGTTGCAAGAATGCTTCTTTGTTAGAGCCTTGTCTTGTAAGATGTTAAGCTGAAGCTGTGTGCTCCCACCTGGAATGGTACTATTTCACAGAAAAGCAGGTGTGTTAGTCTTGGCGTCCCATACAACAGTTACCATCCGGTCAGTATCAATGATTAAAATAAAACAATTATCCTTCATTGTTTGTGGTAACTTGTGGGCAAGTTGGGTGCGGTGTTTTCCACATTACGACAGTAACTACATTTCACGTATTTCATTGGTAGCAAAGCATTTTAATGCATAAAATCTCAAAGGGTACTAGATAATGGTAGATGTATTTCCTTTATCTTTATAGTCCTCTAACACGAAGATAGGACAGATGAATGAGTGGCTGAGGAGATGGTGCAGGGGCAGGGTTTCGAGTTCCTGGATCATTGGCACCTTTTCTGGGGAAGGGGTGTACCTGTAGGATGGGTTGCACCTGAACCAGAGGGGAACCAATATCCTAGGAGGGAGGTTTGCTAACGCTGCTGGGGAGGGTTTATTGTCACATGCTCAAATACACTGAGGTACAGGTACAGTAGAAAAACTTGCAGCAGCATCACAAGCATATCGTTTCAATTAACACACAAAACATAACTTGCATGACAATGAAGAGAAGAAAAAGAATGTGCCAAGCAGGACAGTAATGCCAAAAAAATCTCCCTCGGCAACAAGTCAATAGCAGTGTAAGAGGTGGCCCGTGGATTTCTGTTGCTGAGGTAAGACTAGGCTTGCGCAGATTGCTTCAGAGCCTGATGGTTGTGGGGAAGTAGAGGTTCCTGAATACAATAGTGGGAGACTTTAGTCTTCTGTATCTACCCCCATCTACAGAGGCACAGAGAAAAAATCGTGGTAACACCAATGTTGTCTGCAAATTATTCTAAATCCAGCAGCAAGATTAGCAAATCAATGCCAGTGTCCTTTCCCAGGACATCCCCAGCACAGAGGGTCTAATTATCCAACTAAAATGGGCAGGCCACTTTGTTAGCATACCAGGCACTGGGCTCCTGAAACACGAACACTGCTCTTAGCTTTGTCTTTGTAAGAGATTGCCAGGGAGAAATTTTTAAAAATCTTCAAGTATGTTCTCAGGGCCTCTGAAAAATTTGATATACAATGAAAAAAGATCCGTGACTTCTCATCTCTTTTTTTCCAGTCCTAATGAAGGGTATCAGCCTGAAGCATCAACTGATTACTCTTTTCCAGAGATGCTGCCTGGCCTGCTGAGTTCCTCCAGTATTTCATTTCCAGCACCTGCAGATTTTCTCTTTGTGAAGATTTGTGAGTGTTGAGAATTATGACTCTTTTCATCAGAAGCACATTGAAACCTAGAGTAAATGACTGAATGAAGGCACCACTTCTACTGCCACAGTCTATGAAACTCACATGACATCAGTCACAATAGAACTAGAAGCAAAACATCCTCACACAAAGGACTGTCTAAGATGAAAGGAAGAGATCCACTGAACGAATGTAATTCCTTGCTAATTGCAACACCCTCTGAACTTCAGAAGGAGCTGAAGCTGTGTAGTGAGCTGTGTAGTATCCAGTCAACTCTCTGAATGTCAGCAGCTTGCCCCTCTGAATGGATGTCATTGAAAATGTGATATACCTCGAGCTGATTTCTGTTTAATCAACCAAGTTTGTAGGTTGCACCAATGACTTCAGTTTATGCCTGTAAAAGAGAAAAGATGATTAGTGATTTCGTTCAGTGTGTGACTATGCTGGAAAATATCGGATACTCTGGGTGAATCACAGATGGAAATGCTCAGTCCAATTTTCCCAGTGGGTACAATTTTATCCAGAAATGAATGCCTATACAATTTACCCTTTAGAAAACAGGCACTGATTGATCCAAAGCGCCACACACAAAATGCTAGAGGAACCCAGCAGGACAGACAACATCTATGGAAAAGAGGAAACAGTCAATGTTTTGGGCTGAGACCCTTCATCGGACTGGAAGGGAAGAGAAGTCAGGATAAGAATGTGAAGAAGTACAAGGTGGTAGGTGATAGGTGAAACCAGGAGAGAGGGAGAGGGGTGAAGTAACAAGCTGGGAAGTTGATTAGTGAAAGTGATAAAGAGAAATTCTGAGAGTGCAGAGTTTGTATGTTCCTGTCAGGGTTAAGGGCAAAACGAATAAGAATAAGGAACCTTGGTTCTCGAGGGATATTGGAACTCTGATAAAGAAGAAGAGAGAGATGTATAACATGTATAGGCAACAGGAAGGAAATAAGATGCTTGAGGAGTAAAAAAAAGAGTAAGAAAATAATTAAGAAAGAAATCAGGAGGGCTAAAAGAAGACATAAGGTTGCTTTGGCAGTCAGGGTGAAGGATAATCCTAAGAGTTTCTACAGGTATGTTAAGAGCAAAATGATAGTAAGGGATAAAATTGGTCCTCTTGAAGATCAGAGTGGTCGGCTATGTATGGAACCAAAAGAAATGGGAGAGATATTAAATGGGTTTTTTGCATCTGTATTTACTAAGGAAACTGGAATGCAGTCTATGGAAACAAGGCAAACAAGTAGTGAGGTCACGGAACTTATACAGATTAAAGAGGAGGAGATGCTTGCTGTCTTGAGACAAATCAGAGTAGATAAATCCCTAGGGCCTGATAGGGTATTCCCTCGAACCTTGAGGGAGACTAGTGTTGAAATTGCAGGGGCCCTGGCAGAAATATTTAAAATGTCGATATCCACGGGTCAGGTGTCGGAGGATTGGAGGATAGCTCATGTAGTTCCGTTGTTTAAAAAAGGCTCAAAAAGTAAGCCGGGAAATTATAGGCCGGTAAGTTTGACATCCGTAGTAGGTAAATTATTGGAAGAAATACTAACAGATAGGATCTATAAGTATTTGGATAGACAGGGACTTATTAGAAATAGTCAGCATGGCTTTGTGCGTGGTAGGTCATGTTTAACCAATCTATTAGAGTTTTTCGAGGAAGTTACCAGGAAAGTGGATGAAGGGAAGGCAGTGGACTTCAGTAAGGCCTTTGACAAGGTCCCGCATGGGAGGTTAGTTAGGAAGATTCAGTCACTAGGTATACATGGAGAGGTAGTAAATTGGATTAGACATTGGCTCAATGGAAGAAGCCAGAGAGTGGTAGTAGAGGATTGCTACTCTGAGTGGAGGCCTGTGACTAGTGGTGTGCCACAGGGATCAGTGCTGGGTCCATTGTTATTTGTCGTCTATATCAATGATCTGGATGATAATGTGGCAAATTGGATCAGCAAATTTGCTGATGATACAAAGATTGGAGGTGTAGTGGACAGTGAGGAAGGTTTTCAAAGCTTGCAGAGGGATTTGGACCAGTTGGAGGAACGGGCAGAAAAATGGCAGATGGAGTTTAATGCGGACAAGTATGAGGTATTGCACTTCGGAAGGTCAAACCAAGGTAGAACATACAAGGTAAATGGTAGGGCACTGAGGAGTGCAGTAGAACAGAGGGATCTGGGAATACAGATACATAATTCCCTAAAAGTGGCGTCACAAGTAGATAGGGTTGTAAAGAGAGTTTTTGGTATATTGGCCTTTATAAATCAAAGTATTGAGTATAAGAGTTGGAATGTAATGGTGAGGTTGTATAAGACATTGGTGAGACCGAATTTGGAGTATTGTGTGCAGTTTTGGTCATCTAATTACTGGAAGGTTATTAATAAGGTTGAAAGAGTGCAGAGAAGGTTTACAAGGATGTTGCCGGGACTTGAGAAACTGAGCTACAGAGAAAGGTTGAATAGGTTAAGACTTTATTCCCTGGAGTGTAGGAGAATGAGGGGTGATTTGATAGAGGTATATAAAATTATGATGGGTATAGATAGAGTGAATGCAAGCAGGCTTTTTCCACTGAGGCTAGGGGAGAAAAAAACCAGATGTCATGAGTTAAGGGTGAAGGGGAGAAGTTTAAAGGGAACATTAGGGGGGCTTCTTCACACAGAGTGGTGGGAGTGTGGAATGAGCTGCCAGATGAAGTGGTGAATGCGGGCTCACTTTTGACATTTAAGAAAAACTTAATGAGAAAAACTTATGGATGAGAGGGGCTTGGAGGGATATGGGCCAGGTGCAGGTCAGTGGGACTAGGCAGAAAAATGGCAGAAGAGCCAAAAGGCCGGCTTCTGTGCTGTATGTTCTATGGCTGGAAAAGGGAGAATCTGATGGAAGAGGACAAAAGACTATGGAAGAAAGGGAATGGGGAGGAGCACCAGACGACGTGACGGCCAGGTGAGGAGATAAAGTAAGAGAGGGAAACAAGAATGAGGAATGTGAGGCGGGTGGCAATTACTGGAAGTTTGATAAATCAATGTTCATGCCATCAGATTGGAGGCTACCCAGATAGAATATAAGGTGTTGCTCTTCTAATTTGAGTGTGGCTTCCTCCCCACAGTAGAGAGGGCCATGGATTGATATGTCGGAGTGAGAATGGGAAGTTGAATTGAAATGTGCGGCCACTGAGAGATTCTGATTTTAGTGGTGGATGGAGCGTAGGTGCTTGGTGAAGCAGTTTCCTAATATACATCGGGTCTTACTGATATACAGAAGGCCTCTCTGGGAGCCTCAGATACAGTAGATGATCCCAGTAGACTTGCATGTCAAGTGTCGGCTCAGTAGGAAAGACTGTTTGTAGCCCTGAATGGTAGTGAGGGAGAAGGTGTAGGTGCTCCAATTTCTGGGCATCAGTAATCTGTAAAGGTTTTAAGGAAGGCCCCAAGCAATTATCCCATTTGTTCTTCCTGTTATTGACATTATAGTTTTGACTAATCCAGTGTTGACCCTCCTTGTTCATTTTCCAGCCAGTCTAGACTCTTTTGCCCCATTTTGCTGCCCATTTTTCCTTTCATTCATTCTGTCTTTTCCCACTTGTCTTATGCCATTCCATTGTAGACATGCTTTACTATCTTTAATGTAGCTTTAATTTGGGCTTTTGGTTAAGATTTCTCCCTTCTTCCTGTGTAACAATTTTACGTTTATTTATCTGCCTATCTGTAGTGACTATTTAGGCCTTCAATAATTCTTGCTGATGCCAGCTAAAGACTACAGTGTTCCGCAGAGCTCATTTTGTAGATTCGTTCATTTTCATCTGTCATCCCTATTTAGAATGTGGTCTCATAGACACGAACATAATAACTTAAGGACAGGAGCATAAATAATCCATTTATGCCTTTCATCAAGGTCATTGTAATCTTCTATCAGATTTTCCTGCGCTAACCCCTAAATATGCATAAATCTATCCATTTTCATATTCAATATCAAAGACTGAGCTTCAACAGCCTTCTGGCCTTCAGAGAGTGAAAAACTAAATTCTTCTCATCTTAGTCCTAGACCACCCTTCTCTTACTTTAGACTCCTCAGCTAGAGGAAACATTTGCAACCAGCATCTCAAGCCATGTAGAAATTATGTGCATTTCAATGATATTTCCACCCATTCTTCAAAATTTCATTGAGAAGTCAAGCACAGTCTACTCAATCTTTCCTCAACTGGCATACGCAACATCCCCATAACAAGTCTGGAAAATCCTCATTGCTCTTGTTGTGTGGCACGTACATTCTTTCTCAGCAAAGGAGACAAATATTGTACAGAATTTTCCAGGTGTGATCTCACTCAGGCCCTATACAGTTGCACTAAGACCTCTCCAGTCCTCTACTCAAATGCTTTAGTAATAAAGGCTACCCTAACATTCACATTTCAAGTCAGATGATCCACCTGCACATTGGCTTTCAGTGGCATTTAAAAGGACACCTGATCCCATTGAACATCATCCTTATCTGACTATCACCATTTATAATCACCTCTGCTTTTCTGTGTTTCTCCCCCACAAATACATCAATGACCTCACATTTTTCTAAATTATGGTGCTTCTGCTACATTCTCTCCCATTCACTTAGCTTAGGCTAAAAGACCATAGATATAGGAGAAGAATTGAGCAATATGGCCCATCGAGTCTGCTCTGCCATTCAATTGCACTGATATTTTTAAACCCACCTTCTTGCCTTCTCTCTGTAACTTAACAACCTTACTAAACAAAAACCTATCATTCTCTATCTTAAGTACACCCAGCAACATGGTTTCCATAGCACTCTGTGGCAAAAGATTCCACAGGTTCAGCACACTGGCTGAAAAAAAATACTCCTCCTCATCTCAGTTTTAAAGGGATGTAATTTTATTCTAAAGCTGTGCCCTTGGATCGTAGCCTTCCCACAAATGGAAAGGAATGTCCTCCACTCTTACAGTATCCAGGACAGAGATCACCCCTCATGTTGCTGAGCTCCACTGAATGCAGGCCCAGAAACATCAAATGTGCCTCATGTGTTAATGTGCATATCCTCTGCGAGCCCTCTCCCATTCAGCATGGTTTTCATCAGCAAACTTGCAAATATGACACCTTATCCCCTCAGCCAAATTCTTCTTATAAATGGCAAACAGCTGGGATCCAATAACCAATCTCTCTGATAGCCCATTAATTGGAGACTTCTAAACTTTATTCCTTGCCTACTTCTAATTTGTAAGCACAACTGCCAGCAGCCAAGTCACTGCTCCGAGCCAAGTCATTAGTTCTAGCTGTAAATCCTTCCTACAAGAATTGTTCAGATATCATTTATCTCCTTTGACCTGAAAGGCAATATCTTTTCCCTCAGGAAGGGTGAAGTGGAAGTGCAATTATGATTTACATTTCCTTTTCCGCCATCATTGCCAATCATTTCTAAACAAGAAATACTGGACTAACTGCTGGAGAATGATTCCCACCCATGCCAGTATGCAAAAAATTAGAATTAATTGTTTGCTTTGAAAATTTTAAACAGTATCACCATTACCTTTCAGATTCCATTGTGATACTTAAACAATGTAAAACTCGGCTTTCTACAAACTGAAGCTTAACCATTGCAATGCCATGAGTCAGACATCTCAGCATTTGGTTCTTTCCAAAAGATGCAGGAATTAAATATTGTGTATTATTAGTAAAAAAAATCTATTTATTAAGAATGATATATTTTGAAGTAAAATAGATGTGCAAATTAATTCATAAAAGTTGGTCTTCAGTTAATTAATGTATAATTATCAAATTTTCATATGCTTCTTTTAATGAGCTACAAAGTTTAGTTGTGTGATACTGTTTTTTGCATGTTTAAATGCTATTTTGGTTAAATTATCGATATGATCTGTCCAAGTACCTTTTTAGCATCAATTGAACAGAAAAAAGAAAAATAAAATCACCCTGAGAGGGGAAAGATAATGACCCTGCAGAGACATTGTCATTATCCTGTAGTAACACCTCAGCAATCCTTGTAATTTGTTGGAACATAGGAAATTTGGAGATGCTGGATATCCAACAACACACAAAATGCTGGATGAAGGGTCTCGGCCCGAAACATTGACTTTTTACTCTTTTTCTATAGATGGCCTGGCCTGCTGAGTTCCTCCAACATTTTGTGTGTGATACTGAGACTTTTTGAGACATGATGGTGCAATGCCTTCTGCATGCGTGATTGTAGGCATCTCCATAATTCAAAACAATGTGGGCTTCTTGAGTTTGTGTATGCACCAAACAATCACTTTAATTATGTCTATCACCTTTTTTCCATATATTGCCCACTATTTATTCCTACAGATTTGAGTTTCATGCTTTCACTGTGTGTCTGTTGCTTACTTATTTAGCAATAAGACTTTCCAGTCAGTTCACTAAGAAATGTGAATCTTCACATGTTTTCCTGAATTCACAGCACTCTCAATTTGCTTGTGTGGTGTGCACTTTGGAAGGTTAAGTGTTGTTGGAATGTTTACAGTTAAATCCAGGACCTTTATCAGCATTGATCTTATACAGAGGGATCCATAGCTCCCTGACAATAAGGTAGTAAGCTGGTAAAGAAAGGGTATACCATGTTTGTCTTGATTAGTCGAGGCTTTGAGTTTAAGAGTAAGAAAGCTATGTTGCTGCTTTGTAAAATGCAGATAAGCCACATCTGGAGCATTGCATTCAACTCTGGTTGCCCCTTTATAGGCAGGATGTGGATGTTATGTGGGTGCGAAGAACACAGTGTGTGCTAAAAGGAAAGGTTGGACAAACCAGAGTTGATGTTTTTCTTGGATGACAGAGGTTTAGGCGAGACATAACGGAAGTTTATAAGCTTATGAGAGTCCTTGAGAGAGCAGACATCTTCTAATACTAGAGAGTATGCATTTAAAGTGAGAGGGCAATGGAGTTCAAAGGAGATGTGCAGGGCAGAATTTTTTTACATGGGAAGTGGTGGGTGTCAGAATGCACAGTCAGGGGTGGTAGTGGAAGCAGATATGATAGAGGCATTTAAGAGGCTCCTAGATAGGCACATGATTATGCAGAGAATGGAGGGCTATGGACCACGTGCAGACAGAAGAGATTAGGTGATACACATAAAATGTTGGAAGAACTCAGCAGGCCAGGCAGCATTATGGAAAAAAAAGTACAGTTGACGTTTCAGGTTGAGACCCTTCAGCAGGACTCAAGTCAAGTCACTTTTATTGTCATTTCGACCATAATTCATAGTAAAAATGAGACAACATTTTTTCAGGACCATGGTGTTACATGACACAGTACAAAAACTAGACTGAACTATGTAAAAAACAACGCAGAAAAAAACTACAGTAGACTACAGACCTACCCAGGGCTGCATAAAGTGCACAAAACAGTGCAGGCATTACAATAAATAATAAACAAGATAAGACTCGGGTCTCAGCCCAAAAAGTCAACTGTACATTTTTCCATAGATGCTGCCTGACCTGCTGAATTCCTTCAGCATTTTGTGTGTACTGCTTTGATTTCCAGCATCTGCAGATTTTCTCTTGTTTGTGAAGAGATTGGGTGATATAAGATTAATTAGTTCAGCATGTTCCTGTGCTGTACTGTTCTACTGGACTAAGAACCAGAGGGCAACTAGTCACAACAGGACTTATGATTTAGGGATTATTATCATTGAAGGGTGGTTAGGGAGTTGCCAAGGGAGTTGGAATCATGTAGGCAAGTTTGAGATTATAAATTTCACTCTGCAGTCTTGCCATGGGTGGCATCCAAGTGAAACTTCATAAACCATATGAAAATTCCCCTGCAAGTACTATAGCTAAATGAGGAATTGTTCTATTACTAAACTCTCTGAACTTGGTATGTTTGGGATTGGCGAGAGAAGTGGGTGAAGATTGTAATTCTATGTAGCAATGATAAGGGGGTAATTAAAATGCCTAATGTGGTTTATTCTGATTTCCTAACTGCTCCTGATATTCCTGTTTTGTAATCTGTTCCTCTAAATGGGAATGTTTAAGCATCTACTCAAGATAATGAGATATTTCTTCAGGTTCTGGATTGGGAGTTAATAGTCATGCTGCAATTTTAACTCAAATCTGATTGAGAAAACCTTTGTTATAATCCCGCCAGGTTACGATGAGTCAGCGACTATCAGAATAAGAAGAGATTTTAAGAGCTAAATTTTTACTTTGTCCTTTGGAACCAGGAAGATCAGAAAGACTCTTCCAGGGCCATCTACTTAGGCTTCTATGCCTCAAATCTCACCACTATTTCTTCCTGTAAGACTTTGTTAGAACCCCAGTTCCACATCTTTCATCACACATCTGTGATGCCATGATTGATTAACATTTGCAAGACTAGCAGGCTCAAATCAAGCATACATTTTAAATGGAGAGGTAACTAAGCAGCCATAGGTTCATAATGACAAAGGCCGGATGTCACTTCATTCTTGTGGTATCTATTGTTGGCACAATGTGCTTGGAATTTTCTGTATTTAAATCGAGTTCAAAGATGCCTAAGAAGTGACTATGCTACCAGGTTTTAAATAAATCTACTCAATGGATATTTACTTACATTTTACGTTAACTAAACCAGAGCTCTCCACATCACCTTAAACATTTTATTCCAGATTATGAATGGCCACAAAATGACATTATACCCACTAATGTGATGGCATAGCAGTGAAATACAGTACCTGCAGAACAAGGGTTTCTATTTCAATTAAATTATAAGAAAACCAGGTTAACAGCTTATGATCATTATCATTTTAATATACAGGGATGTTTCAGGCTTTTGCAGTATGTACCAAAGTAATGCAAAGTTTTCAAATCATTAGAACTTTCAGAAATATATAGTTACCAATGCCGATGTACAAAACTACAAGTGAAATTGGGAAATTGTACTCCATAATTGGTGGTTGTCTCTCGGGGTCCGAGGAAGACTAAACATTGTGAAGTCATCTGTGGATATGCATGTGGCTTCGGAGGCTGGAGGCCGAAACACCCACGCGGTTGCAGGTTGGACATGGAATGGCGGTTGTTGGAACAGGTGCATGCACAGCTTTGTGGTGTCGGTCTCGTGCTGCTGCAAGGCACTGATTTCGCTCATCCTCACAGTCAGATGCAGCTTTTCTGGTCGGGGCAGCCACGCAGCCCTGTCGGCTGTGGACTCCTCAAGTTGTCGAGGCTGGAGGTCTGCCCATTTGACGTATGATTTCAATTTGTCTTTGAATCTTTTTTACTGAGGCTGATTGCCAGGCCGAACAGCTTTGAGGCTGTTTGCCTTGTCGGCAGTCGTCTGCAGGTGGTTCTCCTGGTGGGCCATGGGGGCACAGTCATCAGCAATAATTAACACTGCAAAATTTAGCAAGTATAAAGTATGGGATAATCATGCATTCTGTATGCTTAGCTTACTTATTTCTTGTATCTCAAGGGTTCCCAACCTAGCATCCATGTACTCCCTTGCTTAATGGTATTGGTCCATGGCATAAAACAGGTTGGGAACCCCAGATCTCTCTATAGTTAATATTATTAAATTTACCAGAGGTAGGAAATATGATGGGGACTTAACATCAGTGATGTAACCTGGGGTCATTGGGTGTTTTGGCTTTTTTAACATCAGGCACTTTTGCCCAGCCAGGATTGATCAGGCCCTAGCTTGTGACCCAGCTGTGTTGGTCCTGCTCTTGATCCATAGTCACCTGGAGGCTCATTCAGCAGCCCCTGTGATGATCCTGATGGCTCTTTTCTTTGCAGTCTGCTTAATGCCAAGGAGAGAGTAGGTTCTGCACAGCGATCAGTCAGCAAAAACTCTATAGGACTGCATCATGCCCTCCACCTCTGTTTTTGATACTGTTCAAATTCCCAGCTCCCGGGTATTTGGCTTTCTTACGTTCAAATGTCTCCTCAAGCTGGTCTTCCCAAGGAACTGTCAGTTCTACCATGAGCACCTGCCTCGAGGTTTCTGACAGAATGACCATGTCAGGCCTCAGGGATGATGATGGGATATAGGACAATGTATGAAGGGAGTAATTGCTGATCTGTTTGGAAACAAACTTAAAAATTGAAACAAAAGAAATATTGGATCAATTTTCCAATATGTTCCTTTCTATGTATTTAACTTCACTTTAAATAGTTTCTTTAATACAAAGTAGGGTAATTATCTTAATTTTGTTTGCATTTATTGACCTGACTTTTATGACCAGCTCATGAGTACTGAATCAATAAAGACTCATTCTAGTCTTAAAGACACACAGAAAAAGCTGAAATTACTCAGCAGGTCAGGTTGCACCTGTGGGAAGTAAAAGAGTCAGGGTTTCAGGTCAAAACTGCAAAGAAGACAAAAGAAACTGGTAAAGGCACAGGGTGGGGGATGTCTCTGATAGGGTGAAATAGGGGTGACCATGGGGATAAAATGTGAGAACGGGAGTTAGGAAACGCAGAGCAAGAGGACATGCCTGGCAAGTCGAGCTGAGAATTTTCTCCACGCTCAGAGAAAGGGAAAAACAAATTGAGCTGATGTTCCAGATGGATTGCTGATACTGACCTAGAACTGAAATTACTTCAAGTTGTAGAATTCAGTGTTGGGTCTAGTAAGCTGCAGTCTGCCCCATGATAGACGACTGGGTGTCCTGATGGGACAAGGAGTGAAGAGAATAGAGTCCTGACGGGAGAGGGAGTGCAGGAACTGGAGATGGGAAGTAAGCTGCAGTCTTCCCCATGATAGACAATTGGGTGCCCTTCCTCAGGATGGTGTTGGACTCCACTGTGTCAGTGCAGGAAGCAGAAGGCCAACAGGGAGTTGTTGATGAGGGGGTGGTGAGAATGCATAGTTCTCCTGAAAACAATATGATTTTGAGGGCATTCAGCTCCAAGTTGCCATGACTGCACCAGGACTCTAGTTTATATACTTAAGAATCAGGTTTAATATCACTGGAATATGTTGTGAAATTCATTGTTATGCAACATCTGTATATTGCAATTATGGTAAGGTGTATATG
This sequence comes from Hemitrygon akajei, assembly GCF_048418815.1. Classification (NCBI taxonomy): domain Eukaryota; kingdom Metazoa; phylum Chordata; class Chondrichthyes; order Myliobatiformes; family Dasyatidae; genus Hemitrygon; species Hemitrygon akajei. The sequence goes on from NC_133136.1 coordinate 100,425,990, forward strand.
TATATATATATATATATATATATATAAATAAATAAAATTAATAAGTATTGCAAAAAGAGAGAAAAAAAAGTAGTGAGGTAGCATTCATGGGTTTCAATATCCTTTCAGAAATCAGATGGCAGAGGGAAAGAAGCTGTTCCTGAATCATTGAGTGTGTACCTTCAGGCTCCTGTACCCAATCCTGATGGTAGCAATGAGGAGAGGGCATGTCCTGGGTGGTGGGGGTCCTTAATGATGGCTGCTACCTTTTTGAGGCATAACTCCTTGAAGACGTCCTGAATGCTGGGGAAGCTGGTGCCCATATTACAGCTGACTGAGTTTACAACTTTCTGCAGCTTAGTTCAATCCTATGCAGTGCCTCCCACTCCATACCTGTTACACAGGGGGCAATGGAGGAGAACCCAAGTGCAGGACACTGGCACGTCAACTCAGTTAAGGAGACTGGCATAGACCTGAATGTAGAGCAGGAAACCAGAGGGATCTTGACAAGGAGACGGGATTCACAGGGACTCTCTAGGAACTAGAGCAGAACTTAGAACTACTAGTTCTAATCGGAACAGGGAACAAAGTATCACACGAGAATTGACCAACGAACTGGCAACCTGTGATAGAGTCACCATTGTATTTAATTCCCAGTCTCTGATGAAAGCTAGATGTATGGTAATTGGGTAACTAGCAGCAATTGACTGAAATTGGGGCATAATCAGGGAGAAAGAAGTGTTAAAGGGGACACTGACATGAAACAGGACAGTACACAAACAGAGCCAGGACTTATCCACTGACAAGCCAGGACTCATCTCTAACTCCACACCAAGGTGGGGCTGGATCATTCATCAGGCAACAGCAGAACAGCCAGACTTACCCCACAGGGGCAAGAACAGGAAGAGACAAACACCAAGGAACAACAGACAGTTCCACCTCTGCATCAAGGTAGCTCCAAGTAGCCATTACAGCCAACAGCCTTGGCTGGCTACAGAAGCAACCAGATCCCTACCTAGCTCGGAGTGGCTGACAGCCACCCAGCTAGCCCAGGAAACAGCTGAATCCATACTGCAATGACTGCTCCAACTACTGCCAGCAAGGCTCCCAGAAGCCATGGTTCTCCAACACAGCCCCAAGGATGGCAAGAGTCCATTCTCACCTTCCACCAGCCATCTGTACCATGAGTATCTTAACAAGACAACCCCCAACCACACTCAATACCAGGGCCACTTATATTCCCAGTTCCAATATGAGCCTCAGGTGTTTCTAGTTAAGTCCAACCGCAGCAGGGGACCGCCGGAAAACCCGGAGTCCGCAGACCTGACCACGGTCCTTGGACTGAACCACCACAGTACCCCCCCACCCCCCATGGGAGCATCCAGGCGACCATAGAGGCTCTCCATGACTATGGACGACTCGGGCGGGTGGGGGGGATGTTCAATCAGGAGAGGGACCCCAGGGTGACGAGAGTTAGACGTCAGTGTCTGTGTTGCTCAGTCCCTGAATGGGGGGATCGTTCTGTCATAAGTCGGGCGTTGAATCACGACCCAAGCCTGCAGCCTCTGGCCTCAAGCCTCGACCCAAGCCTCAAGTCCCTAGCCAAGCCTCGTCACATCCTTGCCTGGGTTTGGGGGTCCAAGCCCGAGGCAAGACCCAGGTTCTGGATCCTTGTTCAGCCTCAGGCTCGGAGTCCACCCCAGTCTCCTTGTTCCCAGTCCCTCGTCCTGGTCCTGCTTCCCCTGCCTAGGCTGCATCCCGTCCCGTCCTTGGGTTCCGTCTCGTCCTGTTTCCGGGACTCCAGTGTCTGTGCGACTTATGACAATACCAGACAGTGATGCAGCCAGTTAGAATGATTTCCACAGTACATCTGCTGAAATTTGGGAGTGTCTTTGGTGACATATCAAATCTCCTCAAACTCCTATTGAAACATCGTCACTGTCATGCCTTCTTTGCAACTACGTCAATATGTTGGGCCCAGGACTGACCCTGAGAGATGCTGACACCCAGTACTTGGTGCTTGGATATGTTGCCCCTGGTGATTAGTGCAATGTCAGTGGTGTCAAGAGGATGGTGACCTAGACATAAATTGGTCATAATTAGGGAGGGGTTAGGGAAGTGAGTGCTATGGAAAAGGTTGGGCTTGAGGGGTTGGGAAGCGTGGGAGGGCATCCAAACCAGGCAATTGCCCCAGTGTAGGGCTACTCTGTGATTGACCGTGTTCAGTGTGATTCCAATGGGTGAACATGGTTTGAGCTCCCCATTATTTTCTGAAGGAAACATTGTATCAGGAATGACATCATGATGGCTGCCTTTGTACCAAAACAACAAATACATAAATGTGCAGGATGAACAGATTTAAAACGACTTCAGAAAGATGTTGATTTTCTTTTGCTCTAGATATAAAAAGAATGATTTCAGTTGCGTAATGCAGAACAGATCAATAAACAATTGTATTTCTGGGCAAGTTACTTTGTTTACTCATATTTACCGTACTTTAAATTTGTTTCTCTAAAAAGTAGCACACACACGGTGCATGACTTTTAAGTTTGATAAGTACTCACACCACATGTAGATAATTCATCTTGGTAAGTTATCCATAAATTACTCATTATTTATATCATACTGTTCATACTAGATACCATTTGAAGTCTGTTGGAAATGAGACAGTGGTCTGCCAAACAATGAAAGATATGTTCTTATCTTGCATTGTCAATGACTGGAGTACTGGCTACTTTCAGCATGGGCTCTTCAATTTGAGTACATTTCAACACAACTAGTCGGTCTATATATAGTATGCAGTCATTTGCTGTTTTTATTTATCATAGTTGCAGGGAGCTGATTACATTATTAAGGTTTCCCTTGTGTTTTCTTATCCTTGTCAATTTAATTTAGTATATATTGCTTCTTATTTACAGATGCAGGCAAAAGATTTCAGACCTATAAGAGCTCCAGAAAATCTACTGTCATATGGGCTTACTGGACCACAAGCAACAAGACAGCCAGCAGAAAAATTAGCACCTCTGTCAGATAAAACCTCATGGAAAAAACTGACTCCATGGGATGCTGCATCACAGTCCGCTGTTGGTTCAGTGGAGGAAGCATTTTCCAAGAGAAATATCCAGTCATCGATAGCAAAGAGTATTGTTTCAGCAGCACGTCAAAAAACATTACCCGAGCCTCCAGAGGAATGGAAAGCCCGAGTGGCATATGTCCCCCCACTTCCAAGTAGTTACTCATCCATGGCCGCTTTCAATGTCAGAAGACCCTCTAGCATAACATCGCCTCTTAGATCTTCTTCCTCTCCAGTACCTAGCATTCGTGGCAGTTTAATGTACCAACAGCCATTAAGATACCAGCACTCCCTTACTGACTCTGAGCTGTCTACTGGGGCATACTCTGATTATGAAAGTTCAGGAAAACCAGTAGCAGGTTCGAATTATAATCCTTATCCACGAGGCTGGAAAAAACAAAGATAAAGTAGGTGGTTTCTCATGATGAAGATTACTGCATGACAAGGAGAGCAAACTCAAAATTAAAAAAGCAGAATCAGATGAGAAAAGTATCTGTGAAGTATTGTTAGAAAGGCATTTTCTGGCAGGTATTGCTTTTAGTATTGGTTTCCATTGTGATCAGCAGAATATAAGGTATTTTAGCACATTCACTTCAGCAAGTTGCCCATACGTACTGTATGTTTATGAAGAATGTTGTACAACATCCATTCAAAAATAATGTTGTACTAAACAGTGTATTTTCATAAAATGAGTATGTGATTGATCGATCAGTGAACTGTAACATTAATTTTGTGATACTTTCATTAAAAAAAATACTGCCTTGGTCTGACAGGCAAAAATAAAGAAACTTCAAATATGAATACAATAAATTTAAACAATTCTAAATAAGTCTATTAGACAATCCTTAGTTCCTAATGCAAAATTCAGAGGATTAGGGAATTATGTAGGGAACAAGGAATTATTTGGGTTAGGGAACATTTGTGGTCATTTTCATGGCTTTGTACATGAACTGGCAAGACGTACTTTCACATGCAAATAGTTGGTCCTCTGTTCCCATCTCTTGGGTATGGATCTTTAACCATTGCAAAAATAGAAAGGAAAACAAGTGATCTTTTGTCCTCTCAGACAGCCTGCATGAAGTGAGAAGAAAGCAATGCACAACAGAACATCATTTTTAGTCTTGGGAAATGCATGAATTTATGTAGACATGTGGATGCAAAAATTTGTAAATTGGTATTTTGTGTGAGCACTTTTCTGGAGAATGAATATACAGAACATCATGCCAGTTCATCATCATGATGTGCCATGTGGTTTGATTATGGTCTTTGGCCGTGATTGTTCTTGTCAAAATTGCTACAGAAGTGGTTTGCCATTGCCTTCTTCTGAACAGTGTCTTTACAAGACAGGTGAACCCTGCCATTATCAACACTCTTCAGAGATGGTCTGCTTGGCATCAGTCATCACATAGCCAGGACTTGAGATATATACCAGCTGCTCATACGACCATCTGCCACCTGCTCCCGTGATTTTATGTGACCCTTATTGGAGGGTTAAGCAGGCGCTACACCTTGTCCAAGGCGACCTGCAGAACCTGCAGGCTAGTGGAGGGAAGGAGTGCCTTGTACCTCCTTTGGTAAAGATGTATGTCCACCCCAGCACCCTATTAAATTGTATAAATTCATGAAACTTAATCCACTGAGCAGATAGAAATGTTCATTTTATCTGTTTTAGATATTAATAAATCATTAGAAGCAAGTTTGTTAAATAAGCTTACTATGCTCTACACAAACTACATTATCACGGTATTGACTATGAAAATTTTAAATTACAGAATATATTTACAATTATCTGGTATCAAACTTCTTAACTACAGTATGCAAAAGAAAAGAGCATTGTGGAGTTTTTATATTGAAGTCCTCTGGCGATAATCATGTTCGACTACAAGTAAACATTTCATTTTAAATCCTATAAATGCATTTTCTTTAATATTAGCTAACTCTATTTTGAAACAGATCTAAAAATGAACATGTGTATCTGACAGGACTTTTGCAAATTATACACATAGTGTGTATTGTTAGAATTATGTCTAACAATGTCTGAGAATTGTGTGGCAAATATTTTCAGTATTTAGATTTAGGACATCTTTGGAAGTGGATGATCAGTATGTGTAATGTGGTTTGAGATGGGAGGTGAGAGTTAAGTAACAATAGCGAATTACTTTGCTAGAATGTAGAAAAAAGTGATTGAGTTATGAAAATTAAATAAAACATTTTTTTAAGGTTATGCAAATTAAAAATATACCATTGATTTATTAACCTACAGTAAAAGAAAGATTCATGCATTTCTGCTTCGTGAGAAGTCAAACACATTCTAGTTCACTTTATCAACTAATGTCTCTTCTTTGAAATAACAATAAACATACTGAGTATTCAAGGTATTCACTGCTGTTATTTAACATAAATATAAATAACTGCATTCACTTAAAAGATCAATTAATGTGTTTTACCCTGTAGTATATTGCTTTAAACCATTAACATTCATTGCTTGTTTAATGTCTGAAAACATTATATAATGTAAAATACTTCAAGATTAAGTGTTTTTCAAGCATTTTTCGAAGTAACTTGAAAAAAATACAAAAATGAATTTAAATGACTGCAATGATCTCTATTTTCCTGTCATTGAAAACAATGGGAATAATGACGTGAACTTTCATAACCTTCACACAGTGTTCAATCCCATCACATTTGTTTTGTTTCAGCATCATGTCAGCTCATAGAAACATTGTAGTGCAAAGGCACAATCCATCAGGTAAATAATAAAAAGTGAATAGTTCTGGTGTCATTACATTGACTATAATTTGTGCACTTGTTTTATTATCCTTGTATTACCTATATAGCATAGCTTAAATTCAAAATTAAAATTCCAGTTACATTATAATGCTTAACTTACTGCATAAGGGAGAACTATAGAACTCAGAACTAGTTGCACACTGAAAACATTATACGTCACATTTGTATGTCACATTTTTAAAAAAGCAAGTGGGCATAATTTTCTGTCTTTTATTGCAATCTGTGTCTGTGTCTGAGGCCTCTGTCACTCAGAGTTGACCATGAATACTGCGTCCTAGCTGTCTAGATTTGTAAGCCTGGGCAGTAATATGGAGAGCAAGCAGTTGCCCATGAAGCAAGCTCCCCCTATTCACACATCTGATGAACCCAAAGGAATGGCAGAGACTGATACAGTTTGGTACCAGCAATACTCGTCAATTATTATGCTCATTCAAAAAGTGTACAATATGTTATACAACATTTATTTGACTTGTACAATTGACTTACAAAATCTTTTCTACTACAGAAGGGATTCAAAATAAAGTTGCTTGGTGTCATGTCATTGTTGAAAGAATCCTTTTTTTTTACAAAAAAATTAATGTGCTAGTTTAGCCAAGTCACAAAATTTCAAACATTGATATAAAATTCACATACACATTCACTTTTCAAAAGCAATTTTTTTTCAATTAAAAGTTTAAGTCATTAAAATGCTAAAAATTTAAAACTAAATGTTTTTGAATCAGTACCTGATCAAGTAGATACGATTTTGAGGTTTTTGTACTAAAAGGTGCTCTTTGATACAATTCCATTGTGAAATTACTCTGCTTTGTAAAGGACCTAAACTTCACTTAAAACCAACTGGAATGTACATTAGGATAAACCACAAGATAAGCCAGAATTGTTTCCTGCCACCAAATAATCTTCCCACTCATATTATTAAGGCACAGACATTTCAAATGAATACTTTGGTAATGTATGGAACAGTAGTGACAGTGGTACTTGTTGAAAGGTAACATGGCATAAGTGAATATCATAAGGGGGAAAAATTCTAGAAAATATATAAACAAGAATAAAGCACACAATTCATAGATAAAGCCAACTTCTTTTCATTTTAGCCTGACTCAGTTTTGAGCAAATGTGCAAGTCCATTGACACACAGCAGAGTAGTTTGCCTGGACATTCTTTTCTCCCAGTAAAGATATGTGCTGGGAAGTTAATCCCCATATTAGAGATTCAAAGACATAATGCATTATGCAATCACAGGGAGATAAGGAGAGGTGGAAAGGGATTAATGGGACATATAGGTAGACATACAGTCTCTTTCTGTATTTTTACCATATAACCATATAACAATTACAGCACGGAAACAGGCCATCTCGGTCCTTTTAGTCCGTGCCGAACCGAGAATATTTTATGAGAATAAAATAATAGGAAGTAAAGCCTAAGGTCTTGAAGATGGAAACCTAAGAACAAAATTTAAGTTGTGGGACTAGGGTCTAAAAAATAGTGTAGACTGTTGTGTTGAAATTTGGTCCTGAGAAATATGATACTGGAAATGATATATTAATGCTTATAGGAGCTGACATAACTGAATCTAGAGGTGACACTTTCAAGTTGAAGATGTAATCAGCAGATAGGTATAGAGATGGAAACTGAGGAGATTATGAAGCGAAAGAAGGTTGTAAACTAAATGGCATACTATATTAGAGGTAAGATTAATATGCTTGCTTACAGTCGGTAGTTTTCCTCCAAAGATAATTTTGTTAATATAAGCAAGTAAGTAACGATGGTGTTACACAAAGCACATGGTAAGCTCACCCTTAAATAGACCTTAGATAATAAATTGACCTAATTGGCCTTGGATAATAAATCATCACAAGTATGGAGTCTATATATCATAATTTCAATCAATTGTGACAACTCTTGTGAACTCCTTGATCATGGATTCATTCTTTACCAGAGAGCAGGCTGCTTACCTGCCCTCTTTCATAGGGAAGGTGGGGCTGGGGAGCACAGGACTGGTAGAGGAAATGTAAATGAAGAGTCACAGAGTTATTCAGCATGGGAACAGGCCCCTCATCTTCACTTGTCCATACTGACTAAACTAATCCCATACGCCTGCCTTTGGCCCATTAACTTCTACACCTTTTCTATCACAAACACAAGAAAATCTGCAGATGCTGGAAATTCAGAGCGACACACACAAAGTGTGGAAGGAAACCAGCAGGTCAAGCAGCATCTATGGAAATGGACAAAGAATTGACATTTCAGGCTAAGACCCTGCATCAGACCTGGAAAGGAAGGGAGAACGTGCCAGAATAAGAAGGTGGGGGGAGGGGCAGGAGTACCATCTATAAGGTGATAGGTGAAGCCAGATGGGGGGAGAGATGGGTTTGAAGTAAGAAGCTGGGAGTTGATAGTTAGAAAGGGATGGAGAAGGAAGAATCTGATAGGAGACAGGAGTGGACCCTGGCAGAAAGCAAAGGAGCAGGCAAGGAGATAAGCAGGTCAGAAGAGGGGGTAAAAGGCCAGAGAGGGAATAGTAGAAGAGGGAAGGGAGCAGGGAAAAATTGCCAGAAGGAGAAATCAATGTTCATGCATCAGGTAGGAGGCTACCTGGATGCGATATGAGGTTTTGCTCCTCCAACCTAGAAGAGGAGGCCATGGATGTTCATGTTAGAACAGGAATGGGCATAGGAACTGAAATGGTTGGCCACCATGAAATTGCACTTTTTGTGGACAGAGTGGAGGTTCTCGAAAAAGCAGAAGGTTCTCTAATTTTCAATAGGTCTCACCAGTGTTGAGTATAAGCCACACCAGGAGCACTGGAAGCAGTAGACAATCCCAACAGACTCACAAGTGAGTATTGCCTCACCAGGAAGGACTGTTTGAGGCCCTGAATGGAGGTGAGTGAGGAGGTGAATGTGTTTCTGTTGCATACAGGGATATATGCAGGGAGGGAAATTAGTGGGGAGGTGCAAATGGACGAAGGAAACATGGAGAGCAGAGAGTGGGCAAGAGGTGAAAATGTGTTTGGTGGTAAGGTCCAGTTAAAAATGATCAAATTTGCAGGAGAATGATGTGTTAGATATGAAGGTTCATGGGGTCTCAGGTGAGGACAAGAGGAAATCTATCCCTGTTTGACAGTGGGAAGAGGGGTGAGTGCAGATGTCCAGGAAATGGAGGAGATGCAGGTGAATGCAGCGCCAATGATGGAGAAAGGGAAATGCCATTCTTTGAAGAAGACATCTCTGATATTCTAGAAAGGAAAGCCTCATCCTGGGAACAGATGTGGCGGAGATGAAAGAACTGAGAAAAGGGAATAGCATTTTTACCGGTGATCAAGGTGGAAAGAGGTATACTCAAGTTAGCTATGGGAATCAGCAGATTTGTAAAAGATATTGGTAGAACATTTGTCTCCAGAAATGGAGACAGAAAGATTGAGAAAGGGGAGGGAGATGTCAGAAATGGACCAAGTGAATTTAAGGACAGAGTGGAAGATGGAGGCAAGGTTAGATGAAATTAACAAGTATGAATGCAGTCATCAATGTAATGCAGAAAGAGTTGGGAAGTATTACCGAGGAAGGCTTGGAACAAGGACTATTCCATGTAGCCAATGAAAAGGCAGGCATAATTGGAGCCCATGTGGGTGTTTATGGCTACACCTTGAGTTTGGTGAAAGTGAGAGGAGTCAAAAGAGAAATTGCTGAGTGTGAGAATCAGTTCCTCTAGATGGAAGGGGGTGGTGGTGGAGGGGAACTAGTCAGGTCTGTTGTTGAGAAAGAAGAGGAGACATTTAAGGTGTTCATGATGGGGCATAGAAGTGTTCAGGGACATGCCTAGATAACTGGTATATAGCTCCTCCAATACTTCAGCTCTCAGCTTAGATGGAACATCAACTGTCAATCCCCACATAAGGTAACCTCCGTCAAGGGCAAGTTCATCTTGGCATTGGTAAAACTGGGGGAACTGGAATTTCTGCTGCACACTCAAGCCATTTTGGAAGCCAAGTTCTGACAGCTCTGAATACCTTTCTTTTAGATGTGTTGTCATGCTGAACAGTGTATGGCAAGCTGCTCGAATTTGCTGATCTATCCCAGGCCAGCAGACAAATCTTCGAGCCAACTCTTTCATTTTGACCATGCCTCATTGACTGGCATGTAGCTCTTCTAAATACTTTAACTCTCAGCTTGCATGGTACAACAACTTCCAATGCCCACATAAGGCAAACTCTATCAAAGGCAAGTTCATCCTGGCACTGGTAAAAACTCCATGGCCATGTATATCTGAGACAGTATGGGGTCTATTTTGTTTTCCCTTTGGATCATCTCTACCATAATAGGGAGGCTTTCAATTTGAATTAAGGAGACTTTGCAAGGGGAGTATCCTCTTCTGTAAATGTTTCAGGTATTTCCTTTTCCAAGGGACCAGACATCAACATTTCCATGATTAGTTGCCCTATTGAATTCTATCTTGTAATTGTGTCCTCCAAAAAAAAACAGAGCCCATCTCTGCATTTGTGCAGCTGCAGTTAGTGGAACATGTTGAAAATGGATGTAAGTGGTTGATGGCCAGTTATGAGGGTGAACTCTCTCCCATACAGGTACTGGTTGAAATGTTTTACACTTCACAGCAGACTCAAGGCCTCTATCAATCTGTGCATAAACTTCCTCTGCAGCAGTCAGGGAGCGTGATGCAAAGACTGAGGGGTGTTCACTTCCATCACACATAACAAGTGACATGACTGTACATATTCCATAAGGCAATGCTTCACAGGCAAGCTTCACTGGACGATGTGGGTCACGACGTGTGAGTACAGTGTCTGACATCACCATTTCCTTTACCTTTTGAAAGCCACCTGCTTCGTCCATTGCCATTTCTCCCGATCTGCAGTAATGAGCTCAAGGGGTGCAGTGCAGTAGCCAAGGCTAGCAGGAACCTGTCATAGTAATGGACAAATCCTTAAAGGAACTGCAACTTTGACACATTCTTTGGCCTTGGAACATCCACTGCTGCTTGAATTTTCTCAGCACACTTGTGTAAATTTGCATTTATGGTGTGACCACAGTAAGTGATGCTTGGTTTAATGAATTCACATAAATTGAATTGTGCTCTGAGCACATATTCTTCTCATCTTTTTAACACTGGCCTGAGACTTTGGAGATGTTCCTTGTTCTTACTGGTAACAATAATGTCATCCAGGTGACACTAAGTGCCTGGGCAGCTTTGCTGATCCATACCTTTCAGCCAGAGTGCAGGTGCAGATTCTACTCCAAACATAAGTTTTTTATAGTGACAGAGCCCTTTGTGAGTGTTTATGGTGAGGGACACTTTGCAGTCTTCTTCCATCTCCATCTGCAGGTAGGCCTCAGCTAAGGCCATTTTGCTAAAGTGTTTTCCTCAAGAAAGTTTTGCAAAAATCCTCTATCCTAGGCAGAGGATATTGACCTGCTTTCAGCACTGAGTTGATGGTGATATTAAAATCACCACAGATCCTGAAAGACCCATTCTTCTTAACTACTACGACTATTGACATTGCCCAATAGCTCCACTCAACCTTGGAAAGAATTCCTTCAGCCTCCATGTGATCTATTTCACTGGCTACTTCATCATGACTGGTGTAAGGAAATGTGTGGGCTTGGTAAAACTTGGATGTGGCATTCTCTTCTAACATTATTTTACCCTTGATGTATTTAAGTCTTCCCATGCCATCCTTGAACACTGCTGCAGCATCATCCAGTACCTTCCTTAATTCTCTTTCAGCTGATTCTATTACAGGGACGTGGCATGCAAATTGGGGATGGATCTCCAATCAAGTTGTAGTTATCTCAGCTCCACAATGCTGCCACATACAAGCACAATGTAGGAAAAGAAACAGCTGAGCTCGTGTCCAATTCCATTCTAATCTATTTGCCTTTCACTTCTGCTGTAAGCCATTCTGATTGCATATTGTCAGTTTTCACATTGTAAACCTTTAGGCTACTCAGTCCCATGTCAGTCTCATCATTACCAGATTTTCATCAGCATTATGCAGATCAGAGCCTTTTATGAAACTGCAACTTTACTTTTTTATCTTTTTTCTCTTCCCTGTGCAGTCCGTCTATTTTTGTGTGGCTGACAGGCTCTTTATATGTGTCCTACTTTGTTGCATTTTCTAAAAGTTTTACCTTGAAACCTGCATTGTTTGGTGTATGTGAGCCCCTGCCACAATGGTACCAAAATTTGTTTGGCCAGGCAGGGTTTTGTTTAGATGGTGCAATTTTGGTTGCACTCGCTTTCATTCCTGACTGCAACTCTATTACATCTCTGGCTGATGATTCCATTGATATAATGATTTCAACTGCTCTTTTAAATGTGAGTTGTGCTTCAGTTAGGAGCCATTTTTGAATGCTTTCTTGTAAGCTTCCATGCACTAAATGATCTCTCACTGCACTGACAACGGTCAAACAATTGCTTCAATTCTGCCACATGTGCTGAAATGGACTCTCCTGACTTTTGTTCATGCTCATGAAACCTAAAGCATTCTGCAATCAACAGTGGTTTCAGTTTGAATCACTTTCACAATATCAGCAAAGCTTATTTCAGCTGGTTTGGCTTGGAGCAAACTTCTAAGCAAACTGTGTGCTCTAAAACCTATTACACTCAGCAAAACTAGCACTCATTTCTCTTTGGATATTCCATTTCCTTTAAAATACTGCTCATTTCTCTCAGTATACATCAGCCAGATATCTTTACTGTAATCAAACACATCTATCTTTTAGATGTAGCCAGCTATTTGCATTTTTTAAATTATGATGATTATCACCCAATTTTCACTGTTTATGAACCCATGAATTCATCCGTTTTCTGTCTTTTTAAAAACTTGATCATTTCTGTCTTCCTGAAGAAGCACATGCTGCACTTTGTTTTTACTCAACCATTTCTCGCTGTACTTTGTTTTAATCAAGCATCTCAGTGCACTTTAACAGGTAGGTAATTGTCTTATGTTTGCTTAAAACTTCCTCATCGGCACTGTTATGTGTTGTAACTCCAAAACATAAAACTAATTAAAAGAAAAACATGGAAGAGCCATGGAGATCTTGTGTACATTTAGTTTTGTTCGTACTTTAGAGAGGTGCACACTTATAACGTGGCAGTATAACGATGCATACCATTCATGTACTTTTATGTATAACTCATAATGAATTATGTCAACAACAAATAAGGCTTAACCAATCAATACTTTTACAATATTCTTCAAATATTACCGAAATATTAAATACACAAGTCTTCTGCTGCTGTAGCCCATTCACATAAAGGTTTGATGTGCTGTGCATTTCGATATACCCTTCTGCACAAAGCTGTTGTAACATGTGGCTATCTGAGTTGCTGTTGTCTTCCTGTCAGATTTAATCAACCTGGCCATTCTACTCTGACCTCAGTCATGAATAAGGCAGTTTTTTTTTCCTCAAAGAACTGCTGTTCACCTTTTTTTGTTTTTCGCATCATTTTCTGTAAACTCTAGAGATTCTGTATGAAAATCCAGGAGATCAGCAGTTTCTGAGATACTCAAACCACCCCATCAGGGACCAAAGATCATTCTACAGTCAAAGTCCCATTTCTTCTCCATTCTGATGATCAGTCTTATCAAGAATTGAATTTCTTGACCACGACTGCATACTTTTATGCATTGTGTTGCTGCCACATGATTGGTTGTTTGGATACTTGCATTAATGAGCAGGTACACAGGTGTATCTAATAAGTAGCCACTGAGTGTACGTTTTAGCTTCCCCCATTCAAAATGCTCTTGTTCAAAGGGGCTTTGACATTGTGGCAACACAATAATCCATCTCCCAAAAGAGTCTCCAAGAAGCACAAATTGACTGTATCTATCCAGATGGCAGCATTCCTGAGTCAATCACTGTCACTCTGCCACTGTTTTTGCTGTGACCTGTTAGGTTGCTATCCCAGGCTGCTACAGCTCATGACAATCATAGGGTCATTCAGCAAGGAAACAGGCCCTTTGGCCCATCTAGTTGATGCCAAACAATGTGTCCATCTAAAGTAGTACCATTTGCCCCTATATGACCCACATCTATCTAAACCTTTCTTATCCAGGTATGTGTTAATGTACCTCCCTCAAGCACTTCCTCTGTCAGCTCATTCCATATATGGACAACACTCATGCTCTGCTAATGTCTTCAATCTGCAAAGTTACATCCATTCTATTTACTTTGGGAAGCAAGAATATGTTAAACTATTTAAGGAAGATGCAGAATGCCCACCCTCCCCAAAATCTACAATGTTATTTTTTAATGTTTTCCTTATTTTTTCTGTGTTTCTGCTCCATCCATGAAGTACATAATTTGATGGGCAATATTACTTTAGGAGTAGGTTAGAAATTTTAACTTTTCACTTTAAAAGTGTAAAACAAACTAACTTGATTGATCCTAGAATATAACTTCCATATAAATTATTTTATGGATTCCATTTCGGATACATTGCTTTCAATTTAAGAAAATAGAAGACAGTTCAAGATTGTAAAGGGGGTTTCAAGACAAATTAGGATAAGGTTTGGTTGATTAAAGTTCCTTGATATGATTATAAAGAAGCAAAATAACTGATGAGACCATGAAATCCTGTAGAGGGCTTTAACAAAAGTGCTGTGGTGATTCTGGATGATAATTTGCTAAAAAATCAATCAGAAGTTTAATTAAAAGGCTAAGCACAAAATTAAGTCTAAAAGAATAGTTTTTGATTTGTTGTCACAGTATACTTTAATCTGAAGTTTCTGAATTCAAAATTTAAAGAACACTGTTTAAGTTTTAGGTATTCTTCCTGTTTACATGAATTGATTACTTAGTTATCCTTTCAATGACTGTTTTAATCTTGTTTTTACATAATTCTTGTAAAATTTGCATTAGATATTGCTCCAGATCATTTCTGTTGTCAATGCCCTCTACCTTCACCGTTTTAATTGAAGAGAATGGAGTGGCTGAATTGCTTAGCACTAAATATAGCTGTTTGATGTAAAGTTGATGCCAGTCCTTGAGACCAGTTAATCTCCACATTGGGGGCTGTACAGACCACGGCAGATGTGATCCTGGAAATACTTGTAACTTACTGAGCAAAAAGAACACCTCAATCCATTTCACTGGCAAATTGTTGGAAGGAAACTATATTTAAGATTTCATCAAGGATCTGCAATTTTATAACAGGTAATATTATTTGTTCATGGAAATATTTTGGAAGTTTATTGTTTAATGATGAAGACCATGAGAAGGTTTTGTTATGTATCTTGAAAAGATGCCAAAGCAAGAGTTTATTTTTTTATTTAATAATTTGTAATTACATAAAATAATCAAAAATATTCAATATCAGACTTTTCTACTATAAATCTATGGTTGGCTGATAAAGTATAAAGATTGTGATATTCATACAATTGCTTACATGTAAGAAACAACAAATCAAGAAATTCTTTAAGTTATAAATTAGTAGATCCAAAAGAGGAAGATGGAATTCCTCAAAAGCATTATGTTATGGGTAAAATGCACATCATGCCCTTGGATATATTTCATTACAAAATATTATGAATGAAATAAGTAACAGACCCGTTCTAGTGAAGAACTATTATCTAATATCTGATTGCACACTGAACTAAAATAACTTCCAATTATCATGTGATTGTATGTTAAAGCACAAATTGTATGATTTTACATTTTTAATGTACAGACTATACAAGTTTAAAATTGAGTAATTAAGAGAATCTTAATTATGTAAGTTGGCATTACTAGTTGAAATTATTTAGCACTTTTGACACTGTGGAACTAATAAATCAATTTTTCATTTGTGTATTGTGATCATTACAGCTCTCAACAATAAAGTAAAATATACATTATGCAGTCGCACAGCACCCTCACGAAAGAACTGAAGCAGCAAGCATCAGCCATTGTAAAAGAAATCCAAGGGAAAGGTAGGGTGCTATTGAAATTCTATCTTTAAAATTATACCAGTAACTGAAATGCTTTATCGTGCATTGCAGACCAATCTCAAACATTAGCTAGAGTATACTTTAACAAAACAAATACAATATCTTTCTGCCTATGGTAAGTAAGCTTTGTCATTTACCACTGTCCTTCAAAAGTTATTTTTATCTTGAACAACTGTGTGGAGCTGTTGTTGAGTACTGAGATCTTTGACAGCTGATGCACATTCCTAACACACGTCCTTCTGACCTATGTTCAGAATTAGATTAGCCACAACCTCCTTTATGAAAGTCAATTATTTTGTGGAAAGGGTGGAACTCATAATAGATGTTTATATTTATATGTGTATGTCATATAGGAATGCTTACCTCATTTCACATCAATGTACATTCATTCCAAAACGAGTCATAAATGTACAGTTTAATGTCACCAACAACACTGAACCAAAATCTGAACAATCCTCAAACAAGGTGACATAGTGAATACAAAATCTAGTTGTGTATTGAACCACCAATATTCATCAGTATTCAGGTGGTGAGTACAAAGGTTTGGTGTTCTTTTGCAATCTTTGGTCTGCACAATCACGACAGGAGCAAGTGGAAGCTAGATTTTTTTTCTCTAGAGAACAGGCAAAAAGATGTCACATGGAACACCCAGTTCAAAGCTCTGAGCTGCAAGAGCATTGACAATCAAAAGTCAAGAATTAAGTAAACTTTCTTTGAATGTTGAACAGTTAAAGTATGTTGCTTTCAAATTTAGAGTAGTTCAAAAATTCTTCTGTCTTTGCCTTAATCTTGAGTTTTCCGTAAGATACGGGGAAATTTCTGGGTTAGGCAGTTTCTAGACTTTCTGCTCTACATGATGATGTTCAAACAATAACAAAATTTCTCTGTCCTCTGACAAAGAGTGATGCAACTAATCTGATTTCTCAAGTGTACAATGTTTAAATCCAAACAAAGTTGCATCTTAACTTGGCCTTAACATGTTTGCAGTTTTATTTTGAATCCAGTTTGGACAGATACAGCCTTTTGATGACCTATGATAAAACAAAAAAATAGCTTAGACAATCTCAGTTAGCACCTAGCTGTTGGAAGTTCACAACACAAAAGTTCCCTTTTTGGTATAGGTTTATTATTGTCACATGTGCCAAGATGTAACAAAAAGCTTGTCTTGCCTACTGTTTATTCACGGACTGATTAGTCATCTTTTTCATGATCATTACAGTGTATTGCATGAGAAAGCTAAGGTCAGAAGATAATAATTCAGAATAAAGTGAAAAAGCTACTAAAATGTGCACTGCAGGTAAACAATAAAGTACATGATCATAATGAGATAGATTGTGAGGCCGAGAATCCAGCTTAACATTCAGGAGGTTCAACAGTCTGATGGAAGTAGGATAGAGGCTGTCCTTGAGCCTGGTGCTATGTGCTTTCAAGCTTTTGCTTCTTCTGCCTGATGGGAGAGGTGAGAAGAGAGATGTCTAGGATGGCCATGATTTTTAATTATGCTGGCTGCTTTACTGAGGCAGCAAGAGGTATAGATAGAGTCCATTGAGGGCAGGCTGAGCTACATTCACAACTCTGCAGTTTCTTGCAGTCACATAAACAACAGTTTCTATACAAAGCCATTATGCACCGAGACAGAATGTTTTCTATGATGAATAGATAAACATTGGTAAGAGTTGGTGGTGACATGCCAAATTTCTTTAGCCTCCTGAGGAAGAAGAGGCATTGGTGGGCTTTCTTGGCCATGATATGGGCATGGTTGGATCAGTCAGTCAGTGTTTAACCTTCTCAGCCTCAACACCATTGACATAGACAGGAGTATGTGTGCCAGCCCGCTCCCACCCCCTTGCTGAAGTCAATGACTAGCACTTTACTTTTGTTGACATTGAAGGAAAGGTTGTTGTCGTGACACTGTGTGACTAAGCCTTCTTGCACTTTGACTAATCGCTATTTGACTGTAGCGGTATCGTCTACACACTTGTAGATTTGGAGCGGAATCTGGCCATGTAGTCATGAGTATACAGGGAGTAGATTAGGGGGCTGAGGATGCAGTCTTGTGGAGCACCAGTGTTTAAAATATATTGGGCAATTATCAAAATAATTCTGCATCTATACAAAAAATTACAAATGTTGACAAAATTTGAAAAAGAATGATAATCTTGGTAAGACACACCTCTCACCCTACCTACAACTGGATTTCCAAGTATCTATAGAGAATTCATTATTTCCTCTAATGTATAAACTCAAGAAAATTCAGCACACATCACTCATTTACCAAAAAAATCAAGATTTGTGTGTCTCTATACATACACTTATGCATAATGCTACTGTTATAGTTGAATTAATCATTATACAAATTACATAATTTTCATTTATATTCATATTATTTTCTCAAAGGATATTACAAATTGTGCAATGAACAAAAAAAGAACAATTGAAATGCTTACTTCAGTAAGGCCTTTGACAAGGTTCCACACGGAAGGTTAGTTAGGAAGGTTCAATCGTTAGGTATTAATATTGAAATCGTAAAATGGATTCAACAGTGGCTGGATGGGAGATGCCAAAGAATAGTGGTGGATAACTGTTTGTCAGGTTGGAGGCCGGTGACTAGTGGTGTGCCTCAGGGATCTGTCCAATGTTGTTTGTCATATACATTAATGATCTGGATGATGGGGTGGTAAATTGGATTAGTAAGTATGCAGATGATACTAAGGTAGGTGGCGTTGTGGATAATGAAGTAGGTTTTCAAAGCTTGCAGAGAGATTTAGGCCAGTTAGAAGAGTGGGCTGAACGATGGCAGATGGAATTTAATGCTGATAAGTGTGAAGTGCTACATTTTGGTAGGAATAATCCAAATAAGACATACGTGGTAAATGGTAGGGCATTGAAGAATGCAGTAGAACAGAGTGATCTAGGAATAATGGTGCATAGTTCTCTGAAGGTGGAATCTCATGTGGATAGGGTGGTGAAGAAAGCTTTTGGTATGTTGGCCTTTATAAATCAGAGCATTGAGTATAGGAGTTGGGATGTAATGTTAAAATTGTACAAGGCATTGGTAAGGCCGAATTTGGAGTATTGTGTACAATTCTGGTCAATGCATTATAGGAAAGATGTCAACAAAATAGAGAGAGTACAGAGAAGATTTACTAGAATGTTACCTGGGTTTCAGCACCTACAGAAAAAGGTTGAACAAGTTAGGTCTTTATTCTTTGGAGCATAGAAGGTTGAGGGGGGACTTGAAAGAGGTATTTAAAATTATGAGGGGGATAGATAGAGTTGACGTAGATAGGCTTTTTCCATTGAGAGTAGGGGAGATTCAAACAAGAGGACATGAGTTGAGAGTTATGGGGCAAAAGTTTAAGGGTAACACGAGGGGGAATTTCTTTACTCAGAGAGTGGTAGCTGTGTGGAATGAGCTTCCAGTAGAAGTGGTAGAGGCAGGTTCAGTATTGTCATTTAAAGTAAAATTGGATAGGTATATGGACAGGAAAGGAATGGAGGATTATGGGCTGGGTGCAGGTCAGTGGGACTAGCTGAGAGTAAGCGTTCAGCATGGACTAGAAGAGCCAAGATGGCCTGTTTCCGTGCTGTAATTGTTATATGGTTATATATGGTAATGAACTTGCTTTTAATTGTTTATATTTTTCTGATTGTTAGGGTCATATAAAAATACATTTCTACAAAATATATAAAAAATAGATGGATTTTTCAATAAAATGCAAATTCTGTAAATACATAGCATGCCAAACAGCATTTGTTGAAAGAGAAACCAGATTATTGACCCAGACTCTTTATAAATTACCTTCTTTATCTGAATTATTCTCACAACTCCTGTCACAGCCTGCTTATATTTTCCATTTATTTCCCCTCTTGACTTGTTATAGTCAGCCTGCTCTCACTCGAGTTATTCATCAGGAAATTGTTACATACCAAATGTTTCAACCTCATCTTTGGGTACTGTTTGGGGAGATGACCTAGCAGAGGGAAGTCACAGGGGTCAGGTCTCTAGCACTGAGTCTGGCTTTATGACTCAGAGTGGGTGGGTGGGGGGCATGAAGTAGAGGTGAGCTGTAGTGATGGAGGATTGGTTAGTTAGGGAAACCGAGAAGAGTTTCTGTGGATGAGAATGAGGATCTCAGATGGTATGTTGCCTCTCACGTGCCAGGGTCTGGGACGTCCCAGATCGAGTCCTCAGCATCCTTAAGTGGGAGGGTGAATGGCCAGAGGTCGTAGTCCATGTAGTCCATGACATAAGGAGGAATAGTGACAGGGTTCTGGGAGCTAGGTGCTAAGTTGAAGGACAGGACCTCCAGGGTTGTTATCTCAGGACTGATACACATGCCACATGCTAGTGAGGCCAGAAATAGGAAGATTATACAGTTCAACACATGGCTAAGGAGTTGGTGTTTGAGGGAGGGCATAAGATTTTTGGATCATTTGGGCTTTCTTCTAGGGAAGGTGGGACCTGTACAGAAGAGACAGTTTACACCTGAACTGGAGGGGGACTAATATCCTATGGGAAGGTATGCTAGTGCTGCACTGGGAGGTTAAGCTAGAGTAGCAGGAGGATGGGGATCGGAGTGCCAGAACAGTTAGTGGAGCAATTATGGACACAGATGTTGTCGAGACCTCAGACAAAGTCAGGAACCAAAAGGCTCAGTATGGTGTGACTAATATCCTGAGAGGTGTATATTTCAATGCAAGAAGTATTGTAGGAAAGGCAGATGAGCTCAGGGCATGGATCAACACCTGGAATTATGACGTTGTAGCCATTAGTGAGATGGGCAGGACTGGCAGCTCAATATTGCGGGGTTCCATTGCTTTAGACGTAACAGAGCGGGAGTGAGTAAAGGAGGAGGCGTGGTGTTACCAGTCAGGAAAATGTCATGGCAGTGTTCAGTCAGGAGAGACTGGAGAATTCATCTAGTGAGGCATTATGGATGGAACTGAGAAATAAGAGACATATCATCATGTTAATGGGGCTATATTATAGACCACCCAACCATCCAAGGGAAGAACAAATTTTACAGAGAGATCACAAGCTTGTTATAATAGGTGATTTTAACTTTTCACATATTGACCGGGACTCCCTTACTGTAAAAGGACTAGATGGAATAGAGTTTGTCAAAAGCATTCAGGAAAGTTTCCTTAATCAGTACATAAAGGTTTGTATAGAGGAATACTTTGCATCTAGTGATCACAATGCCATTAAGAAATAGGCAAAAAGGTAGGACTGGTCTGCAGGCTGAGATTCTAAATTGGAGAAAAGACAATTCTGATGGCATCAGAAAGGATCTGGCAAGTGTGGATTGGGACATCCTGTATTCTGGCAAAAGTGTACTTGGTAAGAGAAAGTACAGAGTTTGTAAAAAAGGAAATGCACAGCAGGTATAGACTTACGTGCTTACAAAGAATAAGAAATGCAAAAGAACACATAAGAAAGTAATCGGGGGAGGGGATAAAAGAAGGCACGAGGTTGCCCTAGCAGACAAGGTGAAGGAGAATCCTGATATATTCTATAGATATATTAAGAGCAAAAGGATTGCAGGGGACAAAATTGGTCCTCTGGAATGGTAATCCATGTGTGGAGCCAAAAGAGATGGGAGAGATCTTATAATTTTTTTGCATCCGTATTTACTCAGGAGATGGACACAGAATTTATAGAAGTGAGGCAAAGCAGAATCAACTTCATGGACCCTTTACAGATGACATGGGTGGATATGTTTGCTGTTCTGAGGCAAATTAGTATGGATAAATCCCCAGGGCCTGACGGGGTGTTCCCTTGGACATGTGGGAGGCAAGTGTAGAAATTGTCGGGGCATTGACGGAGAGATTTAATTAGCGACAAGTGAGGTACCAGAGGACTGGAGGACTGAAGGATAGCCAATGTTGTTTCACTGTTCAAGAAAGGCAAAAAGTAAACCAGGAGGTTATAGCCTGACATCAGCAGTGGGGAAGTTCGTGGAAGGCATTTTAAAGGACCGAATATAGAAGTATCTGGTCAAACATGGACTGGTTAAGGATAGTCAGCATGGCTTCATGCAATGTAGGTCAAGTCTTATGGAACTTATGGAGTTTTTAGAGGTAGTTACCAGGAATGTTGATGAAGGCAAGACAGTGGATGTTGCTTGTGTAATGCACTGGTTCACATCTTTACTGTTATGCTGTAGGTATTTCATTTAGCAGCTCTGTAAGAACTGTATTTTGCTGCTGTCAGCCTGTTTGGGTTATTGTTGAAGATAAGGGATGATGTGGAATGTGTGCCACCCAATTAGCGGGGGCTTTTTCTTGGTGAGGGACAATAAGTTTGGTCTTGGGCTTTTGTTCGAGAGGAGATGAAGAGAGAAGATGCTGGGGAGAACCGGTTGTAGCGTATGATCCAGTGAGAGACCCGGTCGTTTGAGATGGATTGTGAACAATCTTCAGAAGATGGTGCGTGCTTTCACGTTGACCGAGGGCCCAGCGCGCGAGTGTTCGAGATGAGCTCCAGCTTGTGCACATTTGACTCTTTAAATAGAATAGGCCCTTTTCTTTTCGTTTTTCTTTACTAACCCTTTAGTTAAGATTCATATATGTAATTTCTTTAATCGTATGTAGTGTACTCTGTTATTTTGTGGCAGTAATTTGTAACAGGGTAGCGAATTACATAACATCCACACAAAGAGGGTGTTTGGTGGTGGGGGAGGCATGCCTCAATCTCACACGTTTGCCGGGGCCAGAGATGGTCTTCCCCAGACTTACACAGACAAGGAAACCAGGGTGTTTCACTTACATGGACTTTAGCAAGGCACTGGACAAGGTCCTGCATGGGAGGTTGGTCAAGAAGGCTCAGTCACTCAGCATTCAGGATGAGATAGTAAATTGAATTAGACATTTGTTTTGTGGGAGAAGCGAGACAGTGGTAGTAGAGTGTTGCCTCTCTGACTGGAGGCCTGTGACTACTGGAGAACTGCAGGAATCAATGTTGACTCCATTGTTGTTTGTCGTCTATATCAATGATCTGGATGAAAATGTGGTTAACTGGATCAGCAAATTTGCGGATGACACCAAGATTGGGGGTGCAGTGGACAGCAAGGAAGGTTATCATGACTTGCAGAGGGATCTGGATCAGCTGGAAAAATGGGTTAAAAAATGGCAGATGCAAATTATTGCAGACAAGTGCCAAGTTTTGCACATTGGTAGGACCAACTAGGATAGGTGTTACACAGTGAACTGTAGGGCACTGAGGAGTGTGGTAGAACAAAGGGATCTAGGAATACAGGTCTGTAATTCATTGAAAGTGGTGACACAGGTAGACAGGGTCATAAAGAAAACTGTAGGCACATTGGCCTTCATAAGTCAAATTATTGCGTACAGGAGATGGCATGTTATATTGAAATTGTATAAGACATTGTTTAGGCCTAATTTGGAATTTCATGTGCAGTTTAAGACAATAGACAATAGACAATAGGTGCAGAAGTAGACCATTCGGCCCTTCGAGCCTGCACCGCCATTTTGAGATCATGGTTGATCATCTACTATCAACACCCGGTTCCTGCCTTGTCCCCATATCCCTTGATTACCCTACCCATAAGATACCTATCTAGCTCCTTTTTGAAAGCATCCAGAGAATTGGCCTCCACTGCCTTCTGAGGCAGTGCATTCCAGACCCCCACAACTCTCTGGGAGAAGAAGTTTTTCCTAAACTCTGTCCTAAATGACCTACCCCTTATTCTCAAACCATGCCCTCTGATACTGGACTCTCCCAGCATCTGGAACATATTTCCTGCCTCTATCTTGTCCAATCCCTTAATAATCTTATATGTTGCAATCAGATCCCCTCTCAATCTCCTTAATTCCAGCGTGTACAAGCCCAGTCTCTCTAACCTCTCTGTGTAAGACAGTCCAGACATCCCAGGAATTAACCTTGTGAATCTACGCTGCACTTCCTCTACAGCCAGGATGTCCTTCCTTAACCCTGGAGACCAAAACTGTACACAATACTCCAGGTGTGGTCTCACCAGGGCTCTGTACAAATGCAAGAGGATTTCCTTGCTCTTGTACTCAATTCCAACATTCCATTAGCCTTCTTCACTGCCTGCTGCACTTGCTCATTCACCTTCAGTGACTGATGAACAAGGACTCCTAGATCTCTTTGTATTTCTCCCTTACCTAACTTTACACCGTTCCGATAATAATCAGCCTTCCTGTTCTTACTCCCAAAGTGGATAACCTCACACTTATTCACATTAAACGTCATCTGCCAAGTATCTGCCCACTCACCCAGCCTATCCAAGTCACCCTGAATTCTCCTAACATCCTCATCACATATCACACTGCCACCCAGCTTAGTATCATCAGCAAACTTGCTGATGTTATTCTCAACGCCTTCATCTAAATCGTTGACGTAAATCGCAAACAGTTGTGGTCCCAATACCGAGCCCTATGGCACCCCACTAGTCACCACCTGCCATTCCGAGAAACATCCATTCAACGCTACCCTTTGCTTTCTATCTGCCAACCAGTTTTCTATCCATGTCAATGTCTTCCCCCCAATGTCATGAGCTTTGATTTTACGCACCAATCTCCTCTGTGGGACCTTATCAAATGCCTTCTGAAAATCGAGGTACACTACATCCACTGGATCTCCCCCATCTAACTTCCTGGTTACATCCTCAAAAAACTCCAACAGATTAGTCAAGCCATGCTGGCTCGGCCCAATCCTATCACTGCTATCTAGATATACCACTATTTCATCTTTAATAATGGACTCTAGCATCTTCCCCACTACTGATGTTAGGCTGACAGGACGATAGTTCTCTGTTTTCTTCCTCCCTCCTTTCTTAAAAAGTGGGATAACATTAGCCATTCTCCAATCCTCAGGAACTGATCCTGAATCTAAGGAACACAGGAAAATGATTACCAATGCATCCGCAATTTCCAGGGCCACCTCCTTTAGTACCCTAGGATGCAGACCATCTGGACCTGGAGATTTGTCAGCCTTCAGTCCCATCAGTCTACTCATCACCGTTTCCTTCCTAATGTCAATCTGTTTCATTTCCTCTATTACCCTATGTCCTTGGCCCATCCATACATCTGGGAGATTGCTTGTGTCTTCCTTAGTGAAGACAGATCTAAAGTACTTATTAAATTCTTCTGCCATTTCTCTGGTTCCCATAACAATTTCACCCAATTCATTCTTCAAGGGCCCAACATTGTTCTTAATTATCTTCTTTCTCTTCACATACCTAAAAATGCTTTTGCTATCCTCCTTTATATTCCTGGCTAGCTTGCATTCATACCTCATTTTTTCTCCCCGTATTGCCTTTTTAGTTAAGTTCTGTTGTTCCTTAAAAATTTCCCAATCATCTGTCCTCCCACTAACCTTAGCTCTGTCATACTTCCTTTTT
This sequence comes from Hemitrygon akajei, assembly GCF_048418815.1. Lineage (NCBI taxonomy): Eukaryota > Metazoa > Chordata > Chondrichthyes > Myliobatiformes > Dasyatidae > Hemitrygon > Hemitrygon akajei. The sequence continues at coordinate 100,451,170 of NC_133136.1, forward strand.
TTTAATGCTATGCAAGCTCTGACTTCCTTTGTCATCCACTGTGGCCCCTTTCCCCCCTTTAAATCCTTCCTTCTCCAGGGGATGAACTGAATTTGCACTTTGTGCATAATTCCCGAGAATACCTGCCATTGCTGTTCCACTGTCTTTTCTGCTAGGATATCCGTCCAGTTAACTTTGGCCAGCTCCTCCCTCATGGCTCCATAGTCTCCTTTGTTCAACTGCAACACTGACACCTCTGAGCTGCCCTTATCCTTCTCAAATTGCAGATAAAAACTTATCATATTATGATCACTACCCCCTAATGGCTCCTTTACTTCAAGATCGCTTATCAAATCCTGTTCATTACATAACACTAAATCCAGAATAGCCTTGTCCCTGGTCGGCTCTCGTACAAGCTGTTCCAAGAATGCATCCCTTAGGCACTCTACAAACTCCCTATCCTGTGGTCCAGCACCAACCTGATTCTCCCAGTTCACCTGCATGTTGAAATCCCCCATAACTACTGCAACATTACCTTTGTCAGATGCCAATGTTAACTCCCTATTCAACTTGCACCCAATATCCATGCTACTGTTTGGTGGCCTATAGACAACACCCATTAGGGTCCTTTTGCCCTTACTGTTCCTCAATTCTATCCACACAGACTCCACTTCTCCTGATCCTATGTCCCCCCTTGTAAAGGACTGAATCTCATTCCTCACCAACAGGGCCACCCCACCCCCTCTGCCCACATTTCTGTCCCTACGATAGCACGTATACCCTTGTACATTCATTTCCCAGGTCTGATCTCCCTGCAGCCATGTCTCCGTTATCCCAACAACATCATAGTTACCCATTCGCACCTGAGCTTCAAGCTCATCCGCCTTATTTCTGACACTTGGTGCATTCAGATATAGAATTTTTAGCCCATTTCTCCTCTCTCTGTTTGAATCTCTGCCTATTGTGCTTAACCCAGCTCTCCGAACTCCCATCGGGCTATACGCCCCTAGAATTTTGTTGTCCTTCTTAAATTTACCTATTCTTTCTGCACATTTAACTCCATGTTCCATCAGACCATCCCTCTGTACATGTGTCCTCCTTATCACTTGTTCCGCCTCACCTTTCTCTACTACACACTTAATATTCCGGAACCGTGTAGTCCCCACCTGTCCTTTATTCTTCATCTCGCTATCCTCTCTCTCATTCTGGATCCCTGCTCCCTGCAAATTTAGTTTAAACCCCACCAAAAAGCTCTAGCAAACTTCCCTGCAAGAATGTTAGTACCGCTCCAGTTCAGGTGTAAACTGTCCCTTCGGAACAGATCCCACCCTCCCTGGAACAAAGCCAGGTGACCAAATTTGGTCACCTACCTATAGGAAAGATGTAAATAAGGTCGAAAGACTGCAGAGAAAATTTGCAATGATGTTGCCAGGACTGAAGGACCTGAGTTACAAGGAAAGATTGAATAGGTGAGGACTGTATTCCTCGGAACATAGAAGACTGAGAGGAGATTTGATAGAGGTATATGAAATTTGAGGGGTATAGATTGGGTAAGGGCAAGCAAGCTTTTTCCACTGAAGTTGGTTGGAACGACAAGAAGAGATCATGTGTAAAGGATGAAATGTGAAAAGTTTAAGGGAAACATAAGGGGAAACTTCTTCACTTATGAATAAGCTGCCACCACAACTGGTGCATGCAAGCTCGATTTCAACATTTAAGAGAAGCTTGGATGGTAGGAGTACAGAGGGCTATGGTCCCAATCGATAGGAGTAGACAGGTGAAATGGGTTGGCATGGACTAGATGATCTGAAAGGCCTGTTTCTGTGCTGTACTTCTCTGTGACTCTTTGATTCTATCTCTATTTCCTTGGTTATTTTGGGAGGATTTGCTTTGATTCACTTGTTTTACCTACTATGTCTATTTACTTTAATGCATCTGAGATACCTCCTCTTTTAAGGTCACCATTTATTCCACTACAGTTTTACCTAACAATATTTGGTTCCACGTTATCCTGCTCAGGACTTTTCTCCAAGCACTGTCATCAGTCTTCTTTTAGGAAGTTTTTCTTTAGATATTTCCATACTGCTATCTATTTTTAAAATCTAATCTTAATGATCATTTGACAACTATTCACCAAATATTTTACATTCACAACTTCAGACTTCAGAATCAGTTCTGATAATCCTTACTTAATCTTCGGGGCAAAAGTGCATTGAGCAAGGAAATTATCCTCAGTACATTTCTAAAATTCCTCCCTTTTCTTGCCAGATTTTCTGTTAAATGCATCCTCTATTTGAAATATGCCAGACTCTGGGGGTAAATTTGCTGCTTGTAAAAGCAGGTATCTATTCGAAGGAAGCTGATAGCACTCACGCCTTTAATGTTCATGTGAATAACTAACCAATCTATCTGTAGATCTTGGCTTTATCTGTGTTGACCACCTCATCATAACAGGTCAAGCATGGGATTTTGTTCAGACCAAGATGCTATCTACATTGCCTAACTGCGAAAACTGAATACTCAGATGCTAATCAACTTGAAACAAAACACAGCAACTCTTAGATCAACCTTGATGTGAATAAAAATTACAATTAACTAGAAAAACACTCATCTCACTTAACTTTCTAACCTGGTTTGACTAAGAATAATCTTAGCCTGCATAGTCTCTTACAAAAGAAGATCAAATGTTAGTGTCCAAAACAGCATCATCCAAAAGCTTGCAAATTCAAAAAGAGAGGCTCACCTTTTCACATCTGGAAACTTCGCTCTTTCTGTGTTTACTCCATTCCCAAGTATTGTAGCTGGATACGGGAACAACACTTAGTTCCTTAAAAAAGATGATCGAAGAATACTGCAAACTCTTAACTGACAACCCTGAATATTGACATCATGTGCATCCTTTCTGGAATAATCTGTGGACAACCAAGGACAAAGGAAGCATCAACCAGCGGATACCAAGCACACTCTACATTATTTTACTACACAAATAAACCTAAGCTTCCTGTTATATTTTGTAACTCCATAAATTGATTGAAAGAGAAACATGAGGGCTGGGAAAACCTGTCTACTTTGCTTTACTAGATAGAGGTGCTCACATATGACCTGATGACATATGCAATTCACATACTTCAAAGGTTTCAAAGGTATGTTTAATGTCAGAGAAGCATATACAGTGTACATCCTGAAATGCTTTTTCTTTGTAAACATCCACGAAAACAGAGGAGTGTCCCAAAGAATGAACAACAGTTAAATGTTGGAACCCCAAAGCCCTTCCCCAGCTTTCCCCTCCCACACATGAGTAGGAGCAAAGGAACAATCCCCCCCTCCCACCAGCAAAAAAAAAGCTTTGGCACCCACCACCGTGCAGTCAAGCGTGCAGCAAAGCAACGGCAAAGACACAGACTTGCAGTACTCCCAAGACCACTTGATCACCCAGTATTCAACGTACCGCAGGCTCTCTCTCTCTCCCGAATAAGGGAGAAAGAGGTGTTTCCAATTCACCGTGAGAGGGGAGACATAACAAACAACTCACTGGTTTACAATGTTAAAAGTCAGTTGCATCGCTTTTTCCAAGCTCTGTACCAAAGATCTTAGGTCTCTGAGCACACAGCCAAAGATCTTCCATCTCCCACGATACACCAGATTCCTGCTGGGTCACCAACCTTCAGTCCGCCCGTCTCCAGGGCCACAAGATCCTGGATCTTTGAAGGTGAGCTAAGCTCTTCGGCTGCACCCTTGGTATATTAAATAATGGCCAGTCGTGAAACCCCGAGAGCGGGTCCCATTCCCACAAAGAACCAAAGTCAGCATGTAACTCCTGGTCAGGGTCTTCAAAGGAATCCTGAAAGGGAAAATAGAGATATTAAAGATGGAAATAGAGCTGTTTCCAAAGATGCAAGCAAAGAAGTCGCCATTAGGCGCCTTTGTCTCCTCCTCCTTACATATAGTCCAAAATAAATTATGTAAATAAACAAAGAATGCTTAATCAAACAATATCTTTACAATATCACTCAAATATTAAATACACCGCAGTCCTCCCTTATTGACCATAAACACCATCTGAATATTGAATGTACTTCAACTCAAATATGTAACGTATTCCTCCCTAATTATCTTACAAACACAGTATACTATATAATACAATTACTGTATAGACATCCACACCACAGTAAATTTTACATTGTGTTATTGGCCTAGAGATTTAATTGCTGTTGGGGATTTTTTACTCTTGTGGGTTAACATCTATCCTGACAAGGGGTGGGGGTGTTACGCTGCTTGTCAGGTGAGATTTGTGGCTATGATGCTATCTCAGGTTCTGATGTCTCCTCCATGGTGGTTGTAAGAATTGACTCTGGTATTGCAGGAAGTGCTTCTGACAGCTCTGGAAACCCAAGTACCTACTTTTTATTGTTTCTACAGTCCCTCACCAGGACTGCTTGTCCAGGAGTGAAACATTGAACCTCCTTATTTGAGGAGCCCTCGGGTTGTCTCAGCTGTTTGTCCTGCATACTTCTGAGATTGGATTTGAGCAGATCCAAGCATAAGCACTAGAGACGACCCAGGAACAGCACAGCTGGTGTGTTGGTTGTGGAGTGTGCTGCTTTGCGATATGCAGGGAGGAGACTGGCAAGCTTCTGATTCAGTATAGTGTGGTGTGTTCTGCTGACTTTGCTCACAGTGAATTCTTTAGACTCTGGACAAACCTTTCTACCAAGCCATTTGTAGCTGTGTGGTACAGTGCAGAAGTAATATGTCTTACTCCATTCATTTTCAGGAATGACTGAAACTGCTACAACAAACTGTGGCCCATTGTCACTGACTTAGTGTTCTGAAAACACCAGTCCTGGAAAAGAGGCTTCTTAATACATAGTGTGAGTCTGGAGTGGAGGGTATTGGGAACACCTCCGGTCAATTTGAAGGTGTACCCACTACTACCAACATTCACATGAACCCTCTGCCAGGGCAATACAGGCCATTCCCAGGGATGGAGAGGCACCGCTCTTGGCATCTTCTGGACGTGTTGACATTCCAAACAGTGTATGACAAGCTGCTCAATTTACTGATCTATCCCAGGCCACCAGAAAAAACTTCAAAGCCCTGGTTTAATTTTGAACACACCTAGATGTAGCTCCTGCAATAGTTTAGCTCACAGCTTGGATAATACAACGCCTCTCAATCCCCACATAAGGCAAACTGGCTCTGTAAAAATAGGGAAACTATAATCTTTGCTGCACATTCCAACCACTTGGGGTAGCCATGTAGACCTGAGACAATGCGGGACATTTTTTGATTTCCTTTTGGACCATGTCTGCCATAGAAGGGAGAATTTCAATTTGTGTTCGGAAGAATACATCAAGAGGAGAGCCTCTTTTGTAAATTTTTCAGGTATTTCCTTTCCCAACTGTAAACCAGACAATCCAACAACATTTCCATGATTCTTAATTTGCTTAAGTTTGATCTTGTAATTGTGTTCTCCAAGAAACCGAGCCAATCTCTGCATTTGTGCTGCTGCTGGTACTAGTTGAAATGTTTTACATCACAAACTACGCTTCCCTGCCAATCTATGCATAAATTTCTCGGCAATGGTAAGAGAACATAACACAAAGGCTGTGGAGCGTTCACTTTCATCATTCAAAACATGTGACATGACTGCCCCTGTACCATAAGGTGGGGCATCACAGGCAAGCTTCACCGGCCGATTTGGACCATAATGTGTGAGTACAGTGTCTGATGTTACTGTTTCCTTTGTCTTTTGGAAAGTCATCTCACACTGCCTTTTCTTCTCAGTCTGTAGTAATGAGTTTAAAGGGTAGAGGACAATGGCCAGGATTGGCAGAAATCTGTTACAGTAATTCATCGTTGTTAGGTCGCACCTGGGATTTCCAGTTGGCGGACGATTTCCCTCTACGCCGCTCTGACGTATTGGGAGATCATGTACGTGGCAAGTTACAGCCGTGGTTTGCCTTTGCCTTCTGCTGTAATTAACAGATCCTGAACAGGACCAAAACAATGACACATCATTTTGGACTTGGGGCATCCACCACTGCTTGAATTTTTTCAGCACACTTGTGAAATTCTTGTGCATCAATGTTGTGACCACAGTAAGTGATGGTTGTTTTAAACAATTCAACATTTTGCATGGTGCTCTGAGCCCATAATCTTCTCATCTTTTTAATACAGTCTTGAGATGCTCTTTGTCATCCTCACTTGTAACAATGATGTCATCCAGGTAACACTGAGTACCTGGGAAGCCTTGCATCACCTGGCCCGTAGTTTTCTGGCAGAGTGCAGGTGCAGATGCTACTCCAATAATAAGCCTTGTATGGCAATAAAGCCCTTTGTGAGTGTTTATGTTGAGAAGCACTTCAGACTCTTCTTCCATCTCCATCTGTAGGTCAGCCTCAGCTAAGTCCACTTTGCTGAAGTGTTCCCTCCAGAAAGGTTTGCAAAGATATCCTCTTTCCTGGGCAAAGGGTATTGACCTACATTCTGTACTGGGCTGATGGTGAACTTAAAATCATCACCAATCCTGAAAGGCTATTAGCTCTGGTGACTGAGTCCTCTGTCACTGGCCATAGGCTCCAGTCAACCTTGGAAAGAACTCCTTCAGCTTCCATGCGATCTAGCTCAGTGGGCATTTTATCACAGATGGTATAAGGACCACCAGGCTTTTGTAAAATTTAGTGTGACATTTTAATTTAACACTACTTTACCCTCGGTGTACTTGAGTTTCCAGTCCTATCCTAGAACACTGCTGTCCGTCATCCAGTGCCTTTCCCAAGTTACTTTCTATTGCAGGGGATTTGGCATGCAAGTGGTGGATGGATCTCCAGTCCAATTGTAGTTGTCTCAGCCAAACCCAGCCCCACAATACTGGCCATCCTGTTCTTACCACATACTAGTCCAAAGTGCCTTGTTGGTTGTTGTATTTTACTGCTATGAATGCATTTTCCACAAAAATTTTCTTTTCCCCAGTACAGATTCTTAGTTGGATATCTGCAGGCTTCAGTTTTTTTTATATTTGAAATACTATTTTTGTGGAATGCCTGTAAGAGATACGCCAGTGTCCAATACCATTTTAATTGATTTGCCATTCACTTCTGGTGCAAGCCATATTGCTTGTCCCAGTTAGTTTTCACAATGTAAATCTCAGTCCTGTGTAACTCTTACACTTCTCATCAACAGCAAGCAGATTAGTGCTCTTTTTGAAACTGCAATTTGACTTTTTATCTTCTTCCCTTCCCTGAGCAGTCCATTTATTTTATCTGTGTCCTACTTTGCTCCTGTATTGGTCTGGTATATGTGAACACGTACCACAACGGTAACATAATTTATTTGGTCAGACAGGTTTCTATTTAGATGGTGCAATTTTGTTCATGCTTACTTTCATTCTGGACTGCAACTCACGTGTGTTTCTGTTTGCAGCAATGTCAAGGATTATTTTAAATGTGTGTTGTGCTTCAGTTAGGAGACATTTTTAAATGCTTTCTTCTAAGATTCCACAAACTACACAATCTTTCATTGCGTCATAAAGACTATCACTGAAATGACAATGTTCAGTCAATTTCTTCAGATCAGCTATATAAGCTGAAGTGGACTCCCCTTCCTTTTGATATCCCTTATGAAACCTAAAATGTTCTGCAATCAACAATGGTTTCAGTTTTAAATGTCTCTGGGTTACATTCACAATATCAGCAAAGCTCATTTCAGCTAGTTTGGTTGGAGTAGTTAAACTTCTAAGCAAATTGTATGCTTTTCTACTGAATGCACTCAGTAACACTGGCACTTGCATTTCATTGGCTATTTCAATTGTTTCAAAATATTGCTTAAGTTGTTCAACATATATCATCCAGTTATCTGTTGTGCAATCGAATGCATCTATCTTTCTGATGCAGCCTGCAATTTCTGCTTTTTTAAAAGTTATGATTATTATCACCCAGTATTCACAGTTCATGAACACATGAATGTTATCCATTTTCTGAAATATTTAAAATATGACCATTACTGCCCCCTTCCGAAGAAAAAATGTGCTGCAGTTCAACAGATAGGTAACTGTCTTGGTTTCATTTTAAAACTATTTCGTCACCACTGTCATGTTTTGTAACTCCAGAAATGAATCTAAAGAAAAAACATGGAAGCCCAGGAAAACCCATCTACTTCATTTTACTTTAGTGAGTTGCTCACGTATGATACGGTGGTGTGATGGCATATACCATTCGCTTACTTCTTACATATAACCCATAATGAATTATGTAAACAAACAGGAATGCTTCATCAAACAATATATTTACAATATTACTCAAATAATACCGAAATATTAAATACACTTAGGAAGACACAAGTTGTCGCTGATCTGAGGAGTTGTAGTAGGTACCTCCAGTAGCCTCAACATCTGGACAAGACTCCCACATACTAGCATCTCCATTCTCTCATGCAGGAATATTGATGATGTTATTGGACTAGTAATCCAAAGAGCTGGAACAAACACAAATCACATCAGTTAATTAATGACATAAAACTGAAGAGCTAGTATCAGAAATAGTGCTGATGAAATTATTAGATTGTAGTAAAATCCTGTCTGTCTCTTAGAGAAGAAGATCTCCAATGAATGGTTGTGTGGTTTGATTCCCGACACACAATATGTTGCAGAAATTCACTCAAATTTTATTTAAAATATTACAGATTGTTGAATAGTGTTTTTCCACCACATGGATTGCAACTGTTTAAAATAAATTACTCACCAATGAGTACAAATAAATGATGATCATGTTACTGTGGTGTAGAAAAATAAAATTTCCAGCCAAATCTTAGTTTCAGTGGCCACCTAGGCTCCTCCTGTACGTAACAAAGTGGCCACTGAGTGTCTAGTTGTGGGCTTCTGCTGCTGTCACCCATCCGCTTCAAGGTTTGACATTTTGTGCATTCAGAGATGCTCTTCTGCACACCATTGTTGTAGTGTGTGGTTATTTGTGTTACCGTCACTTTCCTGTCAGCTTGAACCAGTCTGGCCATTCTCCGTTGGCCACTGTTGATAACAGAGCATTTTCACCCACTAGATGTTTTTTATTTGTTTTTCACATTATTCTCTGTAAACTCCAGAGACTGCTGCGTGTTAAAATGCCAGGAGATACTCCAACCACCCCATCTGGCACCAACTGCACGGTTAGAGTCACGTTTCCTCCCCATTCTGTGACAACCACTGAATCTCTTGACCATGTTTGCATGCTTTTATGTATTGTGTTGCTGCCACATGACTGACTGATGAAATATTTGCATTAACGAGCAGGCATACCTAATAAAGTAGTCAGTAATGAGCGTAGAACAGACAAATACTAACAGCGTACATACCTTCATTATATTTTACGTGAAAATTCTTAGATTTGTTTTCATCCATTGGAAGCAGGTTACTGAAATTTCGAATTTATAGTTCATTAAAATACTTACATTAAAATCTGATTTACAAATCCTGAAACATTCATACAGCAGTTTTGTTATTGACAAATGCAAACTGCATGTTGTTTATATTATTCTGATATGGCATTGAGCATTCTATCAGTGACCAGGCTTGTAAGTTACAATATGGGAGCTGCTGCAAGTCAAGTCAAGTCAAGTCAAGTCACTTTTTATTATCACTTCGACCATAACTGCTGGTACAGTACACAGTAAAAATGAGACAATGCTTTTCAGGACCGTGGTGCTACATGAAACAGTACAAAAACTACACTGAACTAAGTAAAAACAACACAGAAAAAAACTACACTAGACTACAAACCTACCCAGGACTGCATAAAGTGCACAAAACAGTGCAGGCATTACAATAAATAATAAACAAGACAATAGGCACAGTAGAGGGCAGTATGTTGGTGTCAGTCCAGACTCTGGATATTGAGGAGTCTGATAGCTTGGGGGAAGAAACTGGAAACTGTTACATAGTCTGGTCCTGAGAGCCCGAATGCTTCGGTGCCTTTTCCCAGATGGCAGGAGGGAGAAGAGTTTGTATGAGGGGTGAGTGGGCCCTTCATAATGCTGTTTGCTTTGCGGATGCAGCATGTGGTGTAAATGTCCGTAATGGCGGGAAGAGAGACCCCAATGATCTTCTCAGCTGACCTCACTATCCGCTGCAGGGTCTTGCGATCCGAGATGGTGCAGCAACAAGCCTCTGTTATTATGTCTCATAATAAGGTAATTAGAAAACATTCTATGTGAGAACGCCTTGTAAACCTAGAACACTTCTGGTACAATAGAGAGCTGTCAGCTTTGACTATAATAATATGGTTTACTATTAAATGCTGTCATTGTTAATTTGTCATTGTATGGTTTTAAACCCAAATGATAATCTCCTTACCAATCCTCTAAGTGAATGAAGCATAGTGGATTCCATTACTTTACTAAGTTTTTCTTCACTGAAATAGAAGATTGGACATAGATATGCAATAAGTATCATGAAAAAAGTATATTAGAATGTATGAAGGAATTAAAAATAGAAAAATTGCATTTTAGTGATTGTTTGTGGTATCTTTCAGAGATAGAGATGGACTTTGGAAAAAAGATCAATGTTCCTAAAGACATAATGCTGGAAGAGCTTTCCCTCCTTTCCAACAGAGGGGCCAGATTGTTTAAAAAAAGACAACGGAGATCTGAAAAATACACTTTTGAAGGATTCCAGAACTCTGCCAATTCACAGATGAATGTACGTTCTTAACCAAAGTCGATAGTTTTCTAGTTAATAGTAGGTGAATGACAATCAAGCACTTCTGTTTTAATTAAATATTTCACTATACTCTGTTTTGCATGATATATTTAATTCTAGTCATTCACGAGTCAAGCGTAATGGTCAAGGATTGTGATGTTTTATTCAGATACTGCTGGTGAAGCAAATGCAGAATGTTGTTTATTCTATCATTTTAAACCTGTAGCTAATTGGACCCTCTGACAAATCTACTCACTAATTCATGCTAAATTAAATTACTGTACCTCTAAGTACATCTCAACTGTATATAGACCGTGTCAAAACAAAAGTCTTTTAGAACATGCTTTCTGTTTAAGAGCTGGCAGATTCACTCTGTACGAAGTTATGAGGGGTATAGATAGGATAAATATAAGTAGACTTATTCCTTCTGAGGTTGGGTGAGTTAGAACTTGAGGTCATGGGTTACGGGTGTAAGGTGAAATATTAAAGGGGAACCTGAGGGCAACTTCTTCACTCAGAAGGAACTGTGAGTCTGCAGGAGCTGCCAGTGGAAGTGGTAGATGGGTATATAGACAGATGGGAGTAGTATGGAAGGTCGTGGTCCAGGTGCAAGTCGATGGGACTAGTCATAGACCAGATGGGCCCTATTTCTGCATCGTAGAGCTCTCTGACTCTATGACTCAGATGTTGTTTAAAATATGTGTTCAATAAAATAGCTCATACTGAATGCATGGTAACAAATGTACCCTAACATTGCTGAAAATTTTCCAGAACTATATTCCATCAATAACACAGAGTGATGATGCAGCAGAGAACAGCAAAGGAATGGCAAATGAAGTGCAGAGTGGGCAACAAAACATCCCTCAGACACCACCGAATACTCCTGATCCGAGGACTCCACCAAACCCAGATACAATTGCTCCAGGTAAGAAGCTTTGCAGGGTTAAATTACTCAATGAATACTGGAGAATTGAACACTACTTCAGTGATCCCAAGAACTAAAGATTCTTTCATTTGTCATCATTAACACTAGCTGCAGAAGAAAACTTAACACTGATCTATGTCTTTAACAATGAAAATCTTGTGTTTTTATTAGGCCTTATTTTGATAAAAGAAATGTAGTTTTCAGTATTTTATTTGATCAGAATCCATCAGTGATCATAGTTTAATAATTATCTTACAGCATAGATTTCCAACACAACTGGCCATCAGGCAATCCGCTGAGATTAATACTTAAAAAAAGAAGTAATTAAAATATGTATTATGCCTCCACTGCACTTTCCTTTTCATAGCAATTACTTTTTAAATGGAAAGATAAGAACTCATCAAGTATGTACTGTAAACAACAGCGGTTGCCAACTTTCCTTTGAGCTTTCATGCAGTACAGTATATCCAGCTTTCTCTTAATTCAAGTTAACCTTTTGGTATTTCAGTTGTGTGGCTTCTCTGCCGTCTGTTGTGCCTTTAACTATTTTTCCTTTCTGATTTAATTTTTATTTTCCTGCCACTGTCATAAGTTTCCTTTCTATATTTGGTTTTTAGTCTTGCTGCTTGTATTATGTTTTTATAACTTTTTATTCTGTTTGAGAGAGACGGTACAGAGTAGGCCCTTCTGGCACTTTGAGCCATGCTGTCCTAGCAGCTCCCAATAAGCTGAATTAACCCTAAGCTAATCACGGAACAATCAGCCTGCCTGATACGTCTTTGGACTGTGGGAGGAAGTTGAAGCACTTGGCGAAACCCACACTTTCCACAGGGAGGATCTTCTGATACTCCTTATGACACCAGAATTGAACTTTGAACTCCGGAATGTCCTAGGTTGTAAGAGCATTGTGCACACCACTAGGCTACCATGTGCCCATTACCTATTGATCTTCGATTTTGAACATTAATTTAATCACTTGTCCAGTTACAAACTTCTCGCAGCAAAACGTATTTTCTATGACTGATTCACTACCCATCCTAGTACTTCAAAAGATATTATGCTAATAACTTGACACCAATCATGTCAAGGTTCATGAATATAGTGTTTACTTTGCCCATCTATATAGGATACACAGGGCCACTGAAGGAAATTCCACCTGAAAAATTTAATGCAACATCTGTACCAAAATCATATCAAACACCATGGGAGGAAGCTATTGCTGATGATCCAGAACTTCTCTCAGCTTTACAACCCAGGATGCCAGAGCTCGTGCCAAGGGCAGAACTGACAGAATACAAGACTTTTAACAGGTAAATCACATTCATTCAAAGAACAATCTGCTTCCACAAGGATTACTATTTCAGATAATAATATTTAACAATCCGCTGGTTCTTGTGTTAAAAACTTTTCTGTATACATTACTATCTACTATAATTAACTGAAAGATTCGTGATTCAGGGACTGTCTACTGTCATTCTTCAGTACCTAAGTGTAAAAGAAAGCAAAATAATTGTCAGTCCAGATCCGATGCAGCATAAAAAAACACACAAGTGGAAAGAACACAGTAAAAATCCCAAAAATACAAATACATAAGATTAGCTTATGTACATAGACTCATTGTCTGTACATAAAGTGACATTAGGTACAAAGTTACATTCTGTACGCAAGGTGACTCTGACAGAAAATTATAAAGTAGTGGTGGTGGTCAGCTTGACAGTTTGAAGGAAGTTAATTGTTTTTGAGTCTAGTGCTCCTAGCGTGACTGCTATGGAGTGGGGCAAACAGCGCATGAGTAGGGTGGTTGGGATCCTTCATGATATTGCTGACCTCTTAAAAGGATGTCAACAGCTTTTGAAATGAAGTGTCTGCAGAGAAGTAATGATCCATTCATTAATCCATCAGTTCTTTTAGTCATGGGTCTGTCACTTGAAAATTCAGTAGCTCCCAAAGACTAGCTGAATTTTATTGAATTCTTCATTACACATGCTGCATCGGTATAGTGTATTAAAAGCACAAGGCAAGTCTGAATCTGAAGGCAGCTCTGGAGGTTGTGGAGGAGGGAGGCCTGAGGGATCAGAGGATTGGGGATCAGAAGAGGGATAACACTTGGCTGTTGGCAATTGTTGAGACTGTGACTTATAAATTCAGGACAACAAGAGAGATAACACTGAGTTAGGCAATAATTGGCTGTTCAGGAAGTGGGATAGCCAGTGAATCTAGGGGTTGTTAATTCAGGAAACTGTTGTTAGATGAAGGTCACTGAGTTAGGTGACAGAAGAGGTTTGAAGTACCATGTCTGTGTACTGATCTAGGTAGCATAACAAGAGTCTGTAAGCATTATATGGATGTGTTGGAGGCGAGTGTAGCTTAGGACCCTTTCCAGATTCCTTCATTTACTACAGTTGACAAAGATGAAAGATGAATGTAGTGGGAGTATGGAAAGGATATGGAAGTGGGGGTGAGTGAGATGGAGAAGGCAGAAGGACTGGGTTTATGGAGAAATAATGGATACCTCATTCTAAATAAGATCGAACACACACACACACACACACACACTCACACACACACACACACACACACACACACACACACACACACACACACACACACACACACACACACACACACACACACACACACACATACACACACACACACACACACACACACACACACCATGGAATTATTCTAAGCACAATCCCAAAGCTGCTGAAGTTCAAACTGCTTTAACCCTTCTGCAGGAATTGCTCTCATCCACCACCAGTGGAACTCTCTGTTAATTGCAGGTTCCACTTGCAATGATAGTCAATACTGCAAAAGTAATTAATCATGAGATATTTTGATTTCCAACTTACATTTTTGTGATTTTGGTGCTAAAAGTAAAAAAAAAATGCCAAGACTTCTATATATTCAGAGTTCAGGAATATGCATTTATGTGGTCTTAGCTGATGCACTTATTAATTGTCTTTGTCTCTTGAAATGTTTTTAAATTCAGTCTAAATCTAGTTAAAAGAGGCAAAATAATATTGAGTTTTAAGTCTCCATTGAAATAATTGACAAACAGACACCATATGGATAAAATATTGCTTCTTTGCTGTTTCTTTGGACACCATATTGACACTAATTCCTGAGGAAAAATGGGGCTCTGTTTTGAGCTGTCTGCAGGTGTCTCACTGAGTATCACTGACTGGATTACTCAGCTCCTCCATTCATTTGTACTTAGTGTGTTACAACTGTTATTAGACTGTGATTTATATATTTAAGCTGCCTTTCAACTGTATGATTGTTGGATAACTATTTAAAAACCTGCTTCGAAATTGAATGGCACATCAAAGTGGCGACCAAAATATTATCTTATCTTCCTCCAGTAGTTATGATTCTGCAGGAGAGAAACGGAGGAGGATGTTGAAAATTGCACTCTGCCCGTCATCATTATCCTTCTTAAGTTTCTTCTTTTTCTCTGTCTTTCCTGCATGCTCAGACCTACAGTGCTTTCACTCTTGTGATTCAGCAGACCTGTTGCTCAGTGAGGTCAGTAGACTAATATATAATCAAAGGCAGAGGTTTATTTACAACATGATTTAAATCTTCAGATACTAGGATAAAGAAATTCCTCTTACTCACTAATTAATTGTTTCCTTTGATGGTTAGAATAGTTACATACTTCAGTGGAACTTTCTGTTACTTAAACAAGAAAGAAATACAGAAAATCTGGTAATATTTTCCACTTGAGATAAAGGTACTTTCTGTCTCCTAGGCAGTCATCCGTGGTTGAGGATGACTCCAGTTCTGTTGGTTCCGAGATGATTGCTGAAGCCAAACATGAGACTCTCAGATACTACAGGAGGTGCCCAATGCACCCAGTGGGTGGGTAGTTTTAGAGGTGGTGCCCTGGTGCACTCCGTCCACTCCTTACATTGGGTTTCGGTGTGTGGCTTATGAATGAACTTGAGGTTCGCAACGCCATGCTAAACATTACTTTTCCATTTTGAACAATCACGCGTCAGGGATTTCTGTGAATCCATGAAAATGTTCCATATTTTCAGGGGGTTCTTAAGAATATCCTTGAATTGTTGCTTCTATGACAATCACTTGCTATAAGGTAATTTGGAACAGGGTGGCTGCTTTGAGAGTCGGTTATCAGGCACATAAATTGTATGGCTGGCCAATGAGAGTCAACTGAAATCAATCATTGGGTGCTGGCCTGGGAGAGAACACTGCAGCTGATTTGATTTTTTTTTAGCCCTAGGGGCAGGATTAGGCCAGTCATCCCATCGAGTCTGCTCTGCCATTCAGTCATGGCTGTTTTATTATTCCTCTCATCTCCTTTCTCCTGCCTTCTCCCCGTGACTTTTTCCTGCCAGAGGACTGAAGATTTTGAGGCAGCAGAATTGGTGGCATTTCTTTAGTGATCTGATGTTCCTGTTGTAGTTTGTCCAAGTTTCTGAAATATTGAGGAGCACAGGGATCAAGGTGGAGGCTGTAATCTTTCAACATCCTTTTTCTCAGATGATCAAAGGCTATGCTGCAACATTGGCGCCTATGATGCATTTTGTCATCTGTGCCTGTATTCATTCACAGATGGGTCCTATAATACAGGAAGTAATTCACATTTTCTTGTGATCGGTCAGTATTCTTGTTGGTGACATTGTGAAGCAGAGATAAATTGGTAGAGGATCTTTGTTTTTGGAATGCAATGTGTAATGAACTTTCTCTCCTACGCTGTAGTGAGCTCTAACTCTAAATATGCAGGAATGCAAGTGTCGTCTGAGTATTATTGTACAGTGTGTACAAAGGGATGACCTTGGTTCTGAACAAAGTTAACACAGGTTGAATTCTTTCACTTTGCTTTGTTGATTAGTGCTATTTCAGTGAGAAGTTGGGTTGAGAAATGTGCCAGGGTGATGATGCAGTGCTCCTTGACACTAGTTGATACTATTATTGATTCTGTTTTGGAACTGTTGAGTAAAATTGTAGCTCTCAAGGCATTGTGTTGTAAACTTAAGATGGAAACAAGGTTCTGTGAACAGACAAATTTGATAGGGAAGTTCAAAAGTCAGTATTGACTGAAGATATTAAAGGCTTTTTTGAAGTCAAAACAACACATGTATGGGTATTGGTGCTGTTGCCTTCATTTCTCTAACAGTTGAAAAACAATAAGGATCATGCCCATTGTGTCTCCAGATGGTTGGAATCCTCAAAACAACTTGGAGAGGAACTCTATGGTCACTAAAGCAGGACACTTAGGGTGAATACTGGCCTCTACATATCCTGTGGCAGACAACAAGAGATTCCTCTGTACTTAACAAAATTGGATTAGTCTCTTTTCTTAAAGATTATCAGATTGTGGCACATCTGAGGGATTCTGTCATGCTTCCTTTTCCCAGACAACAGAAATACTATTTTGAAACTGAGAAAATCTGCAAATGCTGAAAATTTGAAATAGTTTATAATATTTTAATATGACAAAGGATCTTCAACTTGTAACAATGAAGATCCTTTGTCTTCCCTCAGGTGCAGCTTGACCTGCTGAGTGTTTTCAGTGCTGAACCAGATAGTTGGGAGTCAAATGAGAAGGATAGTCTTGGCTGAGGAGCCCTTCAAAGAATTCCTTCCAGTAACTTAAGTTCTCTTTCTGTCCTTTGGAAGCCGATGTTCATTTGTGTCTCAGCAAGGAAGACCCTTGGATGTTCAGGGCTAAGGTGATTTTGACAGAGCTGAAGAATGCAAGCATGTCACAATTATTTGTGAGTTTTGGGACCTTCTGCATATTTTCCACTTGTCATTAGTTCATTAGGTCACTGTTTCTTGTTGGACTCAATCTTCGTTAATTTCATTCCTCCTGGGGTGTATCTGAACTTTCAATCCAAGAACTTTGTACATCTGCAATTAATCAATCCCTGCAATTCTTGTCCAAGTGCTTTCTGGTAGGGAAGAAAAGAATCTCCACCCAGGTGCAAATCATGGTGCTTGCCAGGAAACTCCAGGAATCATCTTCAGTGATTATGGATTCCGGAAGCATTGACTTGGAAGAGCTATCTTGGTAGGGTCTTTAAGACATTCGATATTAAATTCCTTACAGCACATTTTCTACATATGCCATTATTTTTGTTGCCAAGTTAATGGACATAACAGAATAGATTAGACAATAGACAATAGACAATAGGTGCAGAAGTAGACCATTCGGCCCTTCGAGCCTGCACTGCCATTTTGAGATCATGGCTGATCATCTACTATCAATACCCGGTTCCTTCCTTGTCCCCATATCCCTTGATTCCCCTATCCATAAAATAAGATTAGGATGTGGTCAGACCAACACCTATTGATACTTATTATAATCATATAACAATAACAGCAAGGAAACAGGCTATCTTGGCCCTTCTAGTCCGTGCCAAACGCATACGCTCATGTAGTCCCACTGGCCCGCACTCAGCCCATAACCCTCCATTCCTTTCCTGTCCATATACCTATCCAATTTTACTTTAAATGACAATACCCAACCTGCCTCTACCACTTCTAGTGGAAGCTCTTTCCACACAGCTACCACTCTCTGAGTAAAGAAATTCCCCTTCATGTTACCCTTAAACTTTTGCCCCCTAACTCTCAACTCATGTCCTCTTGTTTGAATCTCCCCTATTCTCAATGGAAAAAGCCTATCCATGTCAACTCTATCTATTTCCCTCATAATTTTAAATACCTCTATCAAGTCCCCCCTCAACCTTCTACGGTCCAAGGAATAAAGACCTAACTTGTTCAACCTTTCCCTGTAACTTAGGTGCTGAAACCCAGGTAACATTCTAGTAAATCTTCTCTGTACTCTTTCCATTTTGTTGATATCTTTCCTATAATTCGGTGACCAGAACTGTACACAATACTTGAAAAATTCGGCCTTACCAATGCCTTGTACAATTTTAACATTACATCCCAACTCCTATACTCAATGCTCTGATTTATAAAGGCCAACATACCAAAAGCTTTCTTCACCACCCTATCCACATGAGATTCCACCTTCAGGGAACTATGTACCATTATTCCTAGATCACTCTGTTCTACTGCATTCCTCAATGCCCTACCATTTACCATGTATGTCCTAATTTGATTATTCCTACCAAAATGTAGCACCTCACACTTATCAGCATTAAACTCCATCTGCCATCGTTCAGCCCACTCTTTTAACTGGCTTAAATCTCTCTGCAAGCTTTGAAAACCTACTTCATTATCCACATCGCCACCTACCTTAGTATCATCTGCAAATTATTATGGTGCCAGTGATATGAACATCTTTGCGGTTAGAAATTACATTATTTATCAGTCCCATGATCCATGATTTCTTGTGGTGGTTGCTCTGATGAAACAGGCTGTAATAGTACTGTGATCCAAGCATTTTGTCAAGAGGAGGATGCTATTGAAGTTTAACTTTACCAACTCCCTGTTGATAATCACACCTTGCTAGTGGTTTGAATCATCCAACCCTGATACAGATGTATCAGTTTGTCTCACTCTGGGATGTGGTCCAGGGATTTTCAAGGCCACATCCACACTTCCATGGTTGGGATATATTTGCTAAAAAGCACATTGCCAATTCTGTGTTAGTGAGAACAGGACAATAATGAAGCAATTACCTATCTCATACTGTGATCCTCAACAAGGTTATGCATGATGACAAAGCTCTGCCCATGAAATCTGTGTCCCTCTTCTGATCTACTATTCCACAACAATGTTCCTGAACTGGTCATCTCCTGCACTCAGGAGGGTGATGTCATTGTCAAACAGCCTGATCTCCTCGGAATTTACAGTGGAGTGTCATGTTGTTGCTGTCCAGTGAAGGTCCTAATGTTCCACATTCTGTCTTTAGGTTAAGGATAGGACATTGTGCCTTCATGAGATCTTTACTTGTGGAAGGAGCATTCTACACCAGCTACAGCATAGCCTTGACAGTGAGATGCGATTAGTTGCCAAAAATGTCCAAGATGACAGGACACTAAATTCCACTGCAAGGACGCATTAGTGGACAGGCATAACCACACACACACACTGCACCCCCCCCCCCCACCTATTTCAGTATATTCCTCTACTCTTTGCTCCCTTCATCCCTCCTCAGAATCCCTCCCTCAAATCCTCCCAACTTCCACCTCTCTGTCTCACGCTGATGATCAGTACCCTCCTTTCTTCCAGTTCTCCATGCTCCATCCTTCAGAATGTCTCTCCATTCGATTGCCCTTGCCCTCCCAAGGGCCTCAGGTTCTTGCTTGCTCTCCAACCCTAAGTTAAGTGCAATTCTCTTGACAAAATGTTGGGCTGAGTGAGGTGGGTGATGTCTGCAGACATCAGCAGGTGCTGTGTCAGGGTGTTGGAACAGGGGAATGAGCCCAAAGAGGAGGCCAGCCTGGGATCCCATTAGATCTTAGCTATTCCCCTTCGTTCATCCCTTTCCTTTTAGACTGTACCTTCTTCATTTCCCTCTTGGATTTCCATGTCTCTCTCCTCAATTTAGACCCTTCCCACTTTCTCCCAGCACAGTGCCTTGAACCAAGTCAGGATGCAAGATGCCTTGTGCTATCTTGGTACCAAGATAGCTTCCCATAATAATCGAAAACGAGAGTGTAATTTTGTTTGATGTTATCTGAAACCAAAAAGTTTTACTTTGCGCTAACATTCAGATATGTTGGCCAGTATGAAATAAAGTGGTTATCTGCTCAGTCATAGGCATGCTATAATAATAAAGATGTATTTAAGTAATCTTGGTTCCCAAAGTCCACCAGCTTTAAAGTTTACCCTTTGTTTACTACCTTAAAGATGTTGCTCTGTACTTACCAATGCATAACACTAAAACTCTTTTTGATTTCTTAAGGAATAGGTTTTAGTAATTTTATTAAATAGCCTAGGTATGGATACCTGCTCTTTATCGGTTAAGCTTTAAGTATTAAAGATGTAGTATCAGCAATAAAAGTACCTCTTTCCAAAGATATATCTTTATAACAGGCTTAAAAATGTTTAGCTTTTACTTAATAGTTTAAAATATTTTTACAATTTTGCAATGGATCAGAATAAACATTCCATATTATTACAATATCACTCAAATATTTATGGAATTAACAGAATACCTTGCCTCATGTACTTCAGTATAAAATTAAAATGCTTAGCTGAACCCCATTTTAAGTTATTGCCATTTTAACAACATATTCAAGCAAATATAACTTTTATCTGAGAACACTCATGTGAGCTACTTTTGCAACATCTGAAGTGTAATTACTTTTGGTTGGTGTCACAGTCCGGTCCATTGACTCCTCATTCCAGTTATTTCCTTTTCCCTGTGGTCCAGCGGTCGTCTTGATTAAGGCACCTGTTTCCCATCTGAGCCGGCAGCATAAAAGCACCGGTTTACAGCTACTCGGAGCTGGACGACATCCATGTGAATCCCTGCAGCATCTGCTGACTTGTGATCTCTGTCTCGAAGGCTAATGTCAGAATATCTTTCAAGAGGGTGAACTCCCATAAGGCGTCAAGTCCTGATGGTGTACCTGATAGAGCTCTGAAAACCTGTGCCAACCAACTAGTGGAATGTTCAAGGACAACATCAATCTCTCAACGCTGTAGTTGGAAGTTCCCACCTGCTTCAAAAGTGCGACAATCATACTAGTGTCCAAGAAGAGCAGGCGAGCTGCCTCACTATCACCCAGTGGCTTTCACATCTACCATGATGAAGTGCTTTGAGAGCTTGGTCATGGCTAGATTTAACACGGGCCTAAGCAAGGACCTAGACCCACTGCAATTTGCCTATCACCACAACAGATCTACAGCTGATGGAATCCCTCTAGCTCTCCACTTGGCCTTGGATCACCTGGACAATAGCAATGCCTACATCAAGCTGCTGTTTATTGACTACAGCTTAGCGCTCAACACAATCATGCCCTTAGTTCTAATCAAAAAGCTCCCAAACCTGGGCCTCTGTACCTCCATCTCCATCTGCACCAGGAGACCGTAGTCTGTGTGGTTTGGAAAAGATCCTCCTCCTCACTGACCATCGCTAGTATAGCTCAGGGATATGGGTTAGCCCATTTCTCTGCTCTCTCTCTATAGCCACATGATCTATAAATTTGACAAAGACACAACTACTGTTGGCAGAATTTCTGATAGCGATGACGGGCCATACAGGGATGAGATATATCTGCTGGTTGAGTGGTGTCACAGCAATAACCTTGCACTCAACATCAGTAAGACCAAGGAACTGATTGTGGACTTCAGGAAGGGGAAGTCAAGGGAACACACACAGGTCCTGATCAAGGGATCAGCAGTGGAAAGGGTGAGCAGTTTAATGTTCCTGGGTGCCAACAACTCTGAGGATCTATTGCAGAGAAGGCATGACAACAATTATACTTCATTAGAAGTTTGAGGAGAATTGGACATATCACCAAATTACTTGCAAATTTCTACAGATGTAATGTGGAGAGTATCATCATCTGGTAAGGAGGAGCCACTGCACTGGATTGGATAAAGCTGCAGAAAGTTGTAAACTCAGCCAGCTCCATCATAGACTCCCCAGCATCCAGCACATCTTCAAAGGGCAATGCCTCTAAAAAGGCAATATTCACCATTAAGGGCCCTCATCACTCAGGACGTCCCCTCTTCTCATTACTACTGTAAGTTTTAGTAAATAAAATGGCAAAGGCATTTTACATAAGGGAAAATGTAACAATAACAATTTGTCAACCAAACATGGAACATAAAGCAGGTTTAAAAAATTTCACATCAGACCAGCCTCTTAAAGTGAAACCTGACTCCATGTTGGTGGCTGTGAATTATGCATATGTTTCCAACCCTTATATTAACTGACACAGGTTCCCCCCCCCCCCCCCCCCGGAATTTACTAAAACTGCACTGTGAGCTTGGATGGGCTGCCGAGCTTGGGTCCTATGTTGCACAGATGAAGTAACAGCAGGTACCTCTGGCTGGTCCAGAGGTGTGCTGACACGCTCATGGTCATGTTGTAATGCCAGGGGCTTGGCAGTGGAATCCTCCAAGTCTTAGTGGGCTGGTTTAAGATGATTTCTGAAATACGTTTGGGTTTACCCCTTCGATCCATGATCAAAGTCTTTTCTCTGCATTCCAAAAGGCGGATGGGCCATCAAAAGGAGGCCTAAGAGGGTGTGCATGACGGTGGCCAAAAATGAACAAGGCAGAGTGTAGGTCAACAGGAACCCAAGAATGCTGCACGCCATGATGGGAAGTAGTAATAGATGAAAAGGAATTGAATTTACTGAGGAAGTCGGAACTAGGTGGTCATGGCATCAGGAATAAAATCTCCTGACACTCATAATGCCTGCCCTTATACCAACTCAGCTGTGGACTGCAGGTCCTTTTTTGGAGCCATTCTGTGCCCCAGCAGGACCCATGAGAGATGATCATGCCAACACTCAACCATCAGGGAAGCTCTCAGAGCAGACCTTAAAGGGTTGTAAAACACTTGTACAGACCATCGGACTGTGGGCAATGCGTGTTGCATGATGTATCCTAACACCAAGGTTCTGGACACTCAGAGCCCAGTGGTCTGAAATGATTTGGGGACTGTGACCAAGGGAAATATCAAATGGAGTGCCAAACCGGGCAACCCAGGTCCTAATGAACGCCCGAGCCACATCTGTGGCTGTCATCGATGCTAGAGGAGCAACCTCTGGCCACCTGGTGGTACAATCCATCATGGTAAGAAAGTGTGTGGAACTGCTGGAGGGGGCAAGGGGACCAACCAAGTCCACAATGACATGGTCAAACCATCATTCAGGGACCTCAAGAAGTGCCAATGGCACCTGGATATGTTGGTTAATTTTTGCCTGCTTACACTCCACACGGGCTGCACTCCAATTATGCAGGTCCTTTCTAAGGCCATGCTACACAAACTTCAGTGCAGCCAGTTTCTGTGAGGCCTTCCAGCCCGGATCCGAGAGGACCCTAACGTGATTGGAGTTAGAAAAAGAATGCCTCCACTATGGGGTGAGGGCTAACAGTGAGACATCACACAGGAGAGAAACCTCAGCCTCCCCGAACTTAAAGACAGCCAACTACAGGCCTGTGACTGCTGTTCGGTAAGCCTTGACCTAGGTTAGCTGCCATGCCAGCATAGTCAACCCTGCTGCGCATGGCCTCAGCAGCTGGCCATGGGAGGCAATTGGCTACAGCATTATTTTCCCCTTGATATGTCGTATATCAGTTGTGAACTCTGATATATAGGCCAGCTGGTATCGCTGCCATACAGACCAAGGGACTGATATTTTTGCCACTGCATGCACGAGTGGTTTGTGTCAACGAACACTGTGAAATGGAAACCCTCTAGTGGAAAACAAAAACCAATCTAGACAGGTAGATCTGAGAAGCTCACAGCAAATTCGCTGTACTTCCTTTCGGGGGGGTTGGAGTTGCTGGCTGAAGAAGGCAAGCAGCAGCTACACGCCTCGGATCAACTGTTCATGCACAGCATAGTCTGACGCGTCAGCAGTTACACCTGTAGGTGCACCAGCGAGCAGCTGAGGCAGTAGCATCATGTTGGAAAGAGCTCGATTGGTGACATCGAGTGCTCCTGTCATGTCTGCTGACCAGTCAAGCTTGTGAATAGGGACACTGCCTTTAAGGGCACTATACAAGGGGAGCATAAGTTCAGGAGCACATGGAACAAAGAAAACCTCTTGTGGTTTTATAGTAGTGGGGGTGGTGGGAAAACCATAGTGGTGACTTTGGATGGGAGAGGTTTTGCACCTTCTGCTGATGTGCCATGGCTGAGAAAGTCAATGTTGACAGCTCGAATGTTGTCTGGCATTTAGCAGAATTAATAATTAGCCTGTGGTGGCTTAAGTGCTCGAAAAGTGTGTGGAGATGAGAAACGTGTTCAGATTTGGATGCATTGGCGACAAGTATGACATCTAGGTAAACAAAAAGAAACTCTAAATCTTTTAATAGAGTCCATCAACCATTGGAAAGTCCATGCTGCATTTTTCAGCCCAAGCAGTATGCACAAAAACTCAGAGGCCAAACGGGGGTTCTTTTCAGAATGTCCTCCAAGCACACAGGATTGTAGTCCCTAGCTAAGTCAACTTCAGAAAAAATTAACTTTTTGGCTAAACGTACCAAAAAATATTGAATGTGTTGGACCGGGTAACGATCGGGGTGGTGACCTCAATACGGAGTCGGTAATTGCCACATGGGCAGCAACCACCATCAGAATGCCAAAAATTTTTCCATTACATAAAGAATAAAAGAGAGGCGAGAACAGATATTGGGTCACTAGAAAATGACACTGGAGAGGTAGTAATGGAGGACAAGGAAATGGCAGATGAACTGAATAAGTATTTTGCATCAGTCTTCACTGTGAAAGACACTAGTAGTATGTCCGAGCGTATGAGGGAACAGAAGTAAATACAGTTGCTATTGTTATGCAGAAAGGGGCTTTTGAAGCTCAAAGGTTTGAAGATAGATATGTCACCTGAAACAGATGGACTACACCCTAGGGTTCTGAAAGAGGTAGCTGAAGAGATCTTTCAAGAATCACTAGATTCTGGCAAGGTTTTGGAGGACTGGAAAATTGCAAATATCATTCCATTCTTCAAGAAGGGAGGGAGGCAGAAGAAAGTAAATTATAGGCCAGTTAGCCTCGGTAGTTGGGAAGATATTAGAGTCAATTGTTAAGGATGAAGTTTTGAGGTACTTGGAAGCACATGATAAAATAGGCCAAAGACATCATAGTTTCCTTAAGGAAAAATCTTGCCTAACAAATCTGTTGGAATTCTTTGGGGAAATAACAAGTAGGATAGACAAAGGAGGATCGGTGGATGATGTGCACTTGGATTTTCAGAAGGCCTTTGACAAGGCACCACATGAGGCTGCTTAGCAAGGTAAGAGCCCACGATAGTACACGAAAGATACTAACAAGGACAGAGCATCGGCCGATTAGCAGGATACAAAGAGTGAGAATAAAGGGAGTCTTTTCTGATTGGCTGCGGTGACTGATGGTGTTCTGTAGGGTCAGTATTGGGACTGCTTCTTTTTACATTATATCAATGATTTGGACAGAAATCATTCATGGAATTAATGGCACTGTGGTCAAATTTGCAGACAATACATAGATAGGTGGAGGGCAAGTAGTGTTGAGGAAGTGGGGGTCTGCAGTAAGACTTAGACAGATTAGGAGAATGGGCAAAGAAGTGGCGGGGGAATACAGTGTCAGGAAGTGAATGGTCATGTACATCGGCAGAAGGAATAAAGATAGAGACTATTTTCTAAACTGGGAGAAAATTAAAAAATCCGAGGTTCAAGGGACTTGGGCGTCCTTGCGCAGGATTCTGTAAAGGTTAACTTGCAAGTTGAGTCTGTGGTGAGGAAGGCAAATGCAATGTTAGTATTCATTTCGAAAGGACTAGAATATAAAAACAAGGATGTAATGCTGAGGCTTTACATTGGTGTAAAGATATTGGTGAGGCCTCACTTGGAGTACTGTGAGCAGTTTTGGGCCTCTTATCTAAGGAAGGACATGTTGACATTGGAGAGGGTTCAAAGGAGGTTTACAAAAATGGTTCCAGAATAAAAGTCTAATCATATGAGGAGTGTTTAGTGATTCTGTGCCTGTACTCACTGGAATTTAGAAGAATGGGAAAACCTCATTAAAACCTTTCAAATGTTGAAAGGTCTAGATAGAGTGGATGTTTCGAATGGTCGAGGAATCTAGGACAAGAGGGCACAGCCTCAGAGTACAAGGCCATCTCTTTAGAACAGAGTTGAGGAGGAATTTCTTTAGCTATAGGGTGGTGAATCTGTGGAATTTGTTGGCACAGCTGGCTGCAGAGGCCAGGTCATTGAGTGTTTTAAAGGCAGAGTTTGATAGGATATTGATAAATCGGGGTGTGAAATGTTATGGGAAGAACAAGGTTAAGAGGGAAAAATGGCCTAATTCTGCTCCAATGTCTAATGGTCTTAAATTGTGATTTTCATATTTTTACACATATTCTTGCTAAAATTCCCATTTTTGTCTTCTCCAGGTTTTGTTGCCAAGTGTTTTAACAAATGCTTAAGAGGTAAAGAACAAAAGGAAGTGTGGGACAGTCAGTCATTTTTGAGATGGGAAGGACAAGACTTTGAAGAAGCGTAACTATAAATATGAAGATTTATATTTCAAATCTTTTACTACCATAAGGTTATCAAAAAAGTGTTCAGAGATTTCTGATGTGCTTTGATGAAGGGTAGCAAACAGGATCTGATCAGTAGAGCATTGGAAAGGTCAGATCAGCAACTAGAATGAAGGCTTTAGCAGCAGCTGGGTTCGGGTAAGATCAGGGATAACTGATGTAAACAATCACTTGTTGGCAATTGTGAAGACACAGGCTGTGAATATTTTGTTTGTGGATGTGCCACTGGGAAACTCAGGGGAGCAAAACACACACAGAATCATGCACTGCTGAACTGCTATTTGCCTTCAAATTTAGCAATGGTAAGGTTAAAGACATGGGATCACAGGTGAATGAACTCTGAAGTGGGGTGGAGATTCAGTGATGCAAAAAGCATACAGTGGATAGGAGGGGTAGAATCAGAAGACAGCAGGCATGATTGTTAGTGAGGTACTTGGTCCAGTGACTAATGTTCAGCAGATGTCAGGATTGAAAAGATAAACGTGTGATGATATTTTGATGGCCCTGGGCCTGTACTTGCTGGAGTTTAGAAGAATGAGGTGGGGGAGGGGTGGGATCTCATTGAAATCTTTTGAATATTGAAGGGTCCAGATAGAGTGCACATTAAGAGGATATGTCCAACAGCGGGGAAGTCTAGGACCAGAAAACACAGCCTCAGAATACAGAACAGAGATGAGGAGGAACTCAGAGAGGGTGAATCTGTGAAATTCATTACCATAGGTGACTGTGGAAGTTAGTCATTGAGTATATTTAAAGTAGAGGTTGATAGATTCTTGATTAGTTAGGGTGCCAAAAGTTACGGGGAGAAGGCAGGAGAATGAGGTTGACAGGGATAATAAATCAGCCATGATCAAATGGCAGAGCAGACTTGACGGGCTGAATGGCCTAATTCTGCCCCTATGTCTTACGGTGAAAAAGTCTATTTAACAGTTAGGTGGTGTTTGGTAGTCAGGGCACCTGTTTAGTGATTGTAGATAAAACATGAGTCAAGTCAGCAGATTGATAGTCACTTTGGTGTGCGATCAAGCTGGCAGATGGATGTTGAATGCTAGAGGATAAACGTGAGTCAGTCAGGGAACAAACAAACAGTGGGAGGGTTCACAAGGCAGAGCTGGGTAAAGATCTATTTTAAAGTGTACCTACTGCTCAGAGGAGGTGCTGGGGTGGATGTACATCTCTACCAGAGGAGCTGCAAGGTGCTCCTTCCCTTCACTAGCCCGCAGGTCAACCTCAGGCAAGGTGTAACGCCTGCATAAACCCCAATCAGGGTTGCGTGAAGCCATGGGGGCAGGCGGTGTATGGTCGTATGAGCAGCTGGTGCATATCACAAGACCTGGTTACGCAACGCTGAAGAGTATTGATAATGGCTGGGGTCACCCGTCTTGTAAATCACTGCCCTCAAGAATGGAATGGTAAACTACTTCTGTAGAAAAATTTGCCAAGAACAATCATGATCATGGATAGAGAAAGGAATAAGAAGAGCTTCAGATGGAAGACCATGATTGTCCACGTCATGCGTCACAGCACATAATGATGACTGGTCAAAGTCACATCACTAGATTGAACCTGAGCAGCTTGTGGATGTGCAGTGCAAGTCTTTGTGATGAAGGGAACATGTGGACAGGAGTTTTTTCTTGAAGGCCAGATTTGTGAGCAGTCTGTTTCCATGTGATACAATGGCTAAGAAAAAAAACATAGAAAACCTACAGCACAATGCAGGTCCTTTGGCCTACAATGCTGTGCCGAACACATACTTACTTTAGAAATTACTTAGGTTTACCCATAGCCCTCTATTTTTCTAAGCTCCTGTACCTATCCAGGAGTCTCTTAAAAGACCCTATTGTATCTGCCTCCACCACTGTTGCCGGCAGCCCATTTCACGCACTCACCACTCTCTGCGTTAAAAACTTACCCCTGACATCTCCTCTGTACCTACTTCCAAGCACCTTAAAACTGTGCCCTCTTGTGTTAGACGTTACAGCCCTGGGAAAAAACTATCTACACGATCAAGATGGAGGGAAGTGAGAGGGCATGAGGGGCAATGAAGTTGAAATTAGTAGGAAAGACACAAGCTTAATGACATGTGGTATTTCTTTTCTGAGACCATTGTTTAGCTACAGAGGATTTTTGCACAGGCAAAAGTGGTTTTCTTGGAGACTGAACAGATTCGAGATGCTGGAATTCCAGAGCTGTAAAAGAAAGTTGGAGAGATTAGGCAGCATCTGAGAAGAAAGAGGGATAGTTGGCATTTTGGGTCAGGATCCTGCATCAAGACTGAGAACATATCGTAACGGTAGCTGGCATATAGAGGAGAGAAGGGGGGTAGGTGATGCAGGGCTGGCAGATGAAGGGCAGAACCGTGTGTGGAGGGGCATGATGGGCAAGTGGGAACGTAGGGTGAGGTAGAGACAGTGGTAGAAGGTGATGAGGAGACAAGAAAGGGGAGCAAAGCTGGAATCTGTTAAGTATGGAAGGTGAAAAGTGAAACCACTACAGGAGAGATGATGGTCAGATAGATGAGGGCATAAAATACACCGTGGGTTAAGGGTGTAAGCTGGTAAGGGTTTGGAAAGAAGTGGGGTGATGAGCCTGGATGGAGAAAACTCAAAGTTTATACCACTGAGTTCCAGACTACCCAGAGAGAATATGAATTAATTTTTACATTTGGTCTCACCTGGCATGAAGAAGGTCAAAAACAGACATGTCGGTGTGAGAATGGGAAGAAGAGCTGAAATGGCAAGCAACCAGTAGTTCAAGATAATCATTTTGGACCAAGAGCCATAACTTGGCAGAGCATTTACCTAATCTTAGTTCAGTGCTTGCTGATGTAGATGCTGCATTGCAAGCACTGAATGCAAAAGGTGCTTATATCCCCTTATGGTGATGAGGAAGGAGGTGTAGGGTCAGGTGTTGCATCTCCTATGGTTGTAGGAGAAAGTGCCAGAGAATGGGGAGAATATGTGTCTGAAGTCGAGGTTGGGAATGTCAAAGAATGATGTGCTGGGTGTGAAGGCTGTTGGGCTGAAAGGTAGGACAAATGGAACTTTATCTCTGCTCTGCCTGGGGGAGGCCAGATGAATGCAGAAGTGCAGGAGAGGAAATGTATCAACCACTTTTTCAGAAAATGGAGGACATTTCAGAAGTTTTGGAACAGGAAGCTTCATCACAAGAACAGATACAGCAGGGGTGGCGAAACAAAGAGAAAGAAATGGCGTCTTTGCAATAAACAGGGTGGGAAAATAAGCAGTCTTGGTAGCTGTTGGAGTCAAAAGTTTTATAGTAAATGTAAGTAGGTTGTCTCTTGAATGGAGACGCAGAGATCCAGAAAGGGGAGGGGCGTATCAGAATTAGTCCAAGTGAAGTTGAGGTGGTAGTTTGCAGTGGAGTTGATAAAATTGACAAGTTTTGCATGAGAGCAAGATGTAGCACCACAGCAGATGTCGATGTGGCAGAGAAAAGTTTGGACTTCTATTTTTAATCCTTCTGCTTTCTGCAAATGAAAGCTGTAGCATGGACACTTGCATAGCTACTCCAGCCTTTTCACTGTCGACATGGAACTGTCCTTGTTCTACACCTACTCTGGCACCACTCCTCCTACATTTCCCTTTACTGTGGTTGATGGAGTCTTCTCCACATCTCCTCCATTTCCTGCATTTCTGATCTTACCCTGCCTTCCCAAGAGAGAAGAAAGCTGGGTTTCTCTTCATCCTTGCTTTTCAACCCAACAGCCTTTGCTTCTAGCATATTATTCCTAGTCATTTCTGTCAGGTGCAACACGATCCCACTATCAGTCGCACTTCCTCCCCACCCCTTTCTGTTTGTCACAGTGACCACTCTATGATTCTCTGGTGTGCTTATCGTCTCCACCCACTCCTCCCTGCTCTCCTTTGCAACCGTAAGAGATACAGCAACTGTCCTTACACTTCCTTGCTCAGTAGGGACTAAAGCAGTCCTTCCAGGTCAGGTAAGATTTACATCAAGCTTCTCCAAATATTTCATTTGCTGCACTGACATCCTTGGAGAGACCAAGTGCAGACTGGCTAACTCCTTTACCAAGTATTTGTGCTTTGTCCACAATGGCCATCTTGAGCTCCAAGGTCGTATGGTTATTTTAACTTCTCTTCATATTCAATATGGACACATCCCTCCTCAGCCTTCTCAACTGCCAGAGTGAGGCCAAACAGAAGCTAGAAGAGCAGCACCTCATATTTTGTTTGTTCATGCAATCAAACACTTAATTTTCCAATTTCATATAATCTGGGCTTTGTATGCTCCTTTATTTCCCTTCTGGTACACTCAGCTTCTTTCACCCCCTTTTTCCAAATGCTTCTCCCCATCCCTGCTCCCCTTTGGCCAGTTTCTTTCCTATCCTCCATCTTGTGCTATTTGCACATTACCCACACAAGAAGCCATTTGGTTTCCAAATGGTTCCATCTGACAATGATCCTCCTTTCTCTGGGTCCTTCCTTACTCATGATTCTAGAACCTTCAGACCTTTGTCATCTACACATATCGCCTTCCAGCCTCTTGTCTCTATCTCCAACTCCCCTCCCCCACCTGCCCCCATCTGCCCATCTCACCTGGTTCCACCTATTGCCTGCTAGCTCCTTCCCCAACTCTCCTCCTCACTGCTTCACAATGGCTCTGTCTCCTGTTCACTTTCAGTGCTGAAACATCAACTATCCCTCTGCTTCCACCAATGTTGCTGAACAGTTCTTCAGTTTGTTTTATCCCAAGAATACGTTTCTTATCAACCAACTGATAACATAAAAGCAAACAAGCTGTCAAGTGTTTTTTTTTTAATTTATGCCTAAGAGCTATACGGTATAAGTCTAGTCATTATTATTTTGGAAAAGTAACCATTGTTCCAGTTTAGTTTTTCTATCAGCACATCTGGATTACTAACTACTTGATGTGTAATACTAAGATTAATCTTAAGTTCTCACTTGTTCACAGGCAAATTTGTAACTGTCTTTATTGAAATCTGATTTAGAGGTTAACATCTCACCAGACAAACACACTGTACAGAAAGTATGTTCGACATGGGCGGTGGTTGGGTGGCTTGTAGAAAAATAAACTACATGACACACCCTGGTGACTAACAACCTAAAAATGACCCCAGTTTTTACATAGCTGTTGGCCCTGTCCACAAGAGGTCAACTTCAAAATTATGCTGTTTTGTTCACTGGGTTGAATAGTATTAGCTTCATGCATTAAAAGCTAAAAATTCTCTTTACCTACTGTCTCCATAAAAACATTGCAGTGGGGAGCTAAACTTAGGAAGTCTTTTGGGAAATAACTATGTTATTCAGCATATGCTATGTATTAACCAATGGAAATAATTCTATCACAATGCAGTAGTTACCATTACTTGCAGATCATTACAACATGAAATTATCAATATCTGTCAATGAATCATAAAAAATTATTTTATATATTTGATAGAAACCATCTCCAAATGATACAGCTGAGAAAAGTATCACATACTTTCATTGACTAATTGGATCAATTTAAATGCAAATTTGATAGTTTAAATAATCATGTGATGAGACAGTATCTTCTAAGAAATTAACTAAAGAAGGATCTTGGCCAAAACGTCAGCTGTACTCTTTTCTATAGATGCTGAATTTCTCCAATATTTCGTTTATTTTGCTTGGATTTCCAGCATCTGCAAAATTTAGACTAGAAGCTTATATACTCTATGAATAGTTTTAATAGCTGTTTGTTCCTATTAAAGCAAAGCTGAAATCTTCTCAAAGACACTCTAAAATATTAGGCTTTCCAAACAACTTCTGTTGATTCATACTCAGATCAATATTCTAGAAAGATTAGTTACTGAAGGAAGAAAACACAAAACAGACATTTGGACATGACCAACAATAAGCACAACCTATCCAGACCAGCTTACTTGATAAGAGTGTCAGGGGGCTGAGGTGAGTGTAGTTGTCATTACTAATGAGAAGGTGATTGGGAAGCTGAAGGGTAGATAAGTCACCTGGAATGGATGGATACATCTCAGGGTTCTGAAAGAGGTAGCTGAAGAGCCATTCGTAATGAACTTCCAAGAATCACTAGATGCTGGAATGGTTCTAGAGGACTGCAAAATTGCAAATGACATTCCACCCCTTAAGAAGGGAGGCAAGCAAAAGTCAGTATATTATAGACCAATAAGCCTATCTTCAATGGTTGGGCAGATGTTGGAGTCCATTATTAAGGATGAGGATTTGGGTTAGTTAGAAGCACATGATAAACTAGACTGAAGAAAATTAAAAACAAGTGTATTACAAGTGTAACCAAAATTAGAGCCCATGATATTACCGGAGTTTCTATCATGGATAGAAGATTGGCTCACTGGCAAGGGGTAAAGAGTTGGAAATAAAGGAGGCCTTTTCTGGTTGCCTACTGGTGACTGGTAGTGTTCCGCAGGGTTTTATGTTGGGACCACTTCTTTTCACATTATTTCCCAGATTTGGATGATGGAAGTGTGTAATGCTGAGGCTTTATAAGGCAGAATAGCATGTAGCATTTTTGGGCCTGTATTTAAGAGAAATGTGCTGGCATTGGAAAGGCTCCAGAGAAGGTTCACGAGAATGATCCTGGGAATGAGTGTTGTCATATGAAGAGCGTTTGATGGCTCCGGGACTGTACTTGCTGGAGCATAGTGAATGAAAGGGATCTCCTTAAAACCTATTGAATATTGAAAGTCCTAGATAGAGTGGACATGGAAAGGATGTTTCCTAGAGTGGGGGGGGGTCTAGAACCAGAAGGCACAGTCTCAGAATAGAAGGACATTGAAGTAGAATAGAGATAAGAAGGAATTTCTTTAGCTAGAAGATGGTGAATCTGTGGAATTCATTGCTACAGACATCTGGGGAGGCCAAGTCAGTGGGTATATTTAAAGTGGAGGTTAATAGGTTCTTAATTAGTAAGGGTATCAAAGATTACGGGGAGAAGGTCAGGAGAATGGGTTTGAGAGGTATCTTAACTCAGCCATGATGGAATGGCAGAGCAGACTTAATGGGTCGAATGGCCTAATTCTGATTATGTGCCTTAGGGTCTTCTATTACCTCTTCTTCATTAAATTGTTCTCTCCAGTACCTTAACTACTGTATCTTTCTTTTACTATCTTCATCCCTGATAAAGACAATTACAAGCTACTTATGTGGTGTACTCTGCACCCCAACACCCCATAGTACTCATATTATTTATAGGCTTACAGAAGACAATTTAATTCTCTTTAGTTGCCATTTCAGTCTGTTTTCTTTCTTATTTCCCTTTTCACTTTCTCTCTTATTCTTCTACATCGGACAGACTCTCAGCTAGCATTAATTTTACATCAATGAATTAATCCCTCTTTCTGCATCTTATTTCTTTCTGTTTGGTTCATCGTTTAACAGGTTTTGACTTTGTTTTCTGTCTTCCACTCTTGGCAATGTACACAAGTAGTTTTCTCTTGGCGTGCTACCCATTATTCAATTAGTTTTATTTACAAGTCTTTGACTCCAATTTATCTCAGATAGATCTATTTCCAACCCACCCAAATTAGCCTTCTTCACATAAATATTTTTGTTACTGCGGATTTCTCCTTTTCTTTGCTAATCTAAAGCTTGGTCACCACTTTCTAAGTATTCCTATGCTGACAATTATCTGACTTCATTTCTTGGAACAAAACTCAGTAATGTTCCTTTCTTATTGGACTAGAAACAAATTGATCTAGAAAGTTCTCTGAAAATACTTCAGAATATGTTTCTTGAAATCTTCAAGAATTATTCCTTATTGACATTATCTGCTTACCACGTGTACCCTGACAACGATTTTGTTACTCAACCAAGCCTGTTTCAAAGTTAATAAGTTGCATAGCCAGTCATGATGGAGCCACAACTTCCTCCATTAAACTCTGGGAAAAACAAAACCATCGTTTTTGGGCCCCAGTTAAAAATACTGTATACTTGAAACTAGACAAGGTTGAAGGCAATTGTTTGCAACCACAATGTACTAACTGACACAGAGCCAAGCTTCCATCACATATCCTCTCCATTATTAAGATGAATTACTTCCAATTCAGTAATCTTGCCTAGCAACATCACTGCTTCAGCTACAACAACACTGAAACCTTTATTCAAGCCTTTGCAACCTCCAGACTTAATAATTCTAATGTTGTTTTCACTAGTGTTCCTTTATCCATCTTCCAAAAACTTTAGGTCATCTAAAGCTTTATTGCTCATCATTTATCTGAATATGTAATACTCATTAAAACCACAAAATACTGTAGTGTAAAGTTGGGATCTGAAAAATTTCTCAAATGATATTTTAGAATCTACTGATCACTGAGTGCTTTTGGAAAACATCAGGACTGAAAATGTGAAAGTCAGCTTTCAGACTTGGGGCAAGCTTACAGCTCTCAAGTGATATTTCTCACAGGCAGTCTGTGAAAGACTAAACAATAAAATGGCATTTTTATGATTTCAGGATGTCCTAAAGCAATTTATAAACCATGAAGTAGTTGTGAAGTGTATTTATTGTTATGACATGGTCTAGAGTCTGAAATATGTCTATAATTTTTAATAATGCAATAACAAGGCAACTGTGGAGAAAATAAGAAATACATTTTAAATTAAGATCAATGAATCTAGAAAGGTTTGTTCTGGAGAAAATGCCCAGTTATGTATTTTTTCATCTTTAATATCACAAACCAGAATGCTCCAAAGGATCTAATTGGGGGGCAGCTAAAGTGGTTGAATGTTACCAGTGTATCACATTCTCATTTTTCACTTCTACACCCACAGAGTTGCAACTCCTTATGGTGGTTTTGAAAGAGCTTCCAAACTTGTAGGTTTGAAGCTACCGAAGCTGGATTTTGCATTACTGGAACCAGAGCTCAGATTGCCTGTTTTCCAAGATGGGACCGCTGGCCGGCCAAGCTTCAACAGAACTGCCCAAGGATGGACATCTAATAATGATCCCATTGCATTTAAAGATCTGTCTTTGGAAGTAACCGTTCCTGAAACAGATGACCTCTAGAATATTAGTGTGGATTTACTTATATTGATAACACATTTTCCTTTATTATACATATATAGTGAGTCAATCAACTTGAGTTGATATTTCCTAGCAAACAGAAAATAATCCAAATAAATATAAGTATTCACATTCAGTATATGTAAAAACCTATACCAGAGTCTAATGTTGTACAAATTTTCAACCAGGCCCTGAATATTCTCAGATTGTCTACTCCTGCACTCCCAAGACATTTTTATAGTGCAATAGAATCTTGATGAATGCATATAAATAACATTTCCACAGGCCACATTTGTGAAAATTGTCCAAATTTTGGGTCTAATTTTTATATGGCTATATAAGAATCTTAAAATGCCATAACATATTGAATGATTCCTGTATAAAAAGAAATCGAAAGGTTAATTTTGTAGCATTAGTAAAATTTTGTCATTGCAATTACACTTCTATTGAATGTACTTGTAGGGTAGCCATGTGGTTCACAGTATTTCATTCTGACCAGCTGACTACTGGCCTCAGTTTTTACATTAAGCAGTGAACTTATCTGTCAGTAAAAATAAACAGATCATTTTATCAAAAGCTAGAATGTACACTTCTCCTTCATCTTTCAGTTGTTTTCCTTTTATTTTCTTTACTTCCTCTCCTTTTCCCTTCTTTCTCCTAAAGCAATGAGAAACACAGGGACTTTTCAATATTTAATAATTGGCAATCAAGCTTTGATTAATTATTGGTATTAAAGGAAATGACTGGCAAACGTTAGGCTAGGTAAACTAACATTCACGGACACACATCAGAAGCCACTACCTACATATAGAGAGAATATGACCTACAGTTCTTCTGATTTTTCTCTTCCTCACTCCAAACTGGGTTATGGTCCCCTTCTCTACTGTTCCTCCAAATATTTAGTGTTCATTTTTAAGATTATTTTTGATTGTGTCATACAAGACCTCATCAGACAATGGATCAACAAGTAATTCTAACTTTAATTCTTTTGGTAAATCCATTGCATGTTGATTCATAACATACTTATCTTGATGTTAATAAGCTGATTTCATGGGCAACTGCTAACAATGCCACTTGGAAACTTTCTCACTGTTAAGGATCAGTGCAGATTAAAACATTCTACTAACTGAAATTAAGGTGAGAGAAGAAACCAATTACAATTCCAAGAGAAAATATTCATCCAAATACCAGGTTTTTAACATTTTCATTCATTTAAAGTTTGCATAAATGTTACTCAATGGAGTGTTTTAAAGTGCTGGTGAATAGAAAGTCTCATGCAAAATTCTATTGTCGTGTGATCAGCATGTTAGACCATAACAAATCACTTGCTGTAAACATCTTTAATTAGTATAATAGTAATCAAACAAGAAGCTGAACAATACAGTATAACAATATAATAACAGAACTTGTTGATTTGTAATGGCATAGAAAATATTTATAATAATAGCCGATAACTCTGAGCTTTCAATGGTAGATATTACAGATGTAGGTTCAGTTAAAGGAGACTTTGTTTTATATTATTGAAACTGTAATATAAACTAGATTTATACTGCATCACTTTAGTAGTAATGCAAGTGAGAATTGCTTTTGTGAGCGCTGATTTGAAGTTAGAACATCTTTAATGTAAATTAGTCATTTCACTCAATTTTGCCAAAGAAGATTTGAAGATTTCACAATGAATCTTCCTCATTAATTTCAGAAAACAATTGATACACTCCTGACTGCTGGTACATTCTCCTACTTACCATGAAAATGTTTAAATCATCCAGGTTTTACACGATGATTCCTCAGAAATTTTGAATGGCTAAGGAAATACACCTCTGATTAATTTTAATTAGGCCCCTACCTTCTACAGACAGTGTTGTGATGTGTTAACTGTTTTACTGAAATACGACTGTATTTAGCAATTTGTCACAGTTCTTAAATGGTTGATGTGCTTCTTGTACAATAAATTTTTCTGAGGTGCACCACCCGTTCTGTTTGAAAATATAGTAACCGTTGTGTTTGCAGTCTGACCTCGATCAGGTTTAATTTCACTGGCATGTGTTGTTTTGCAGCAGCAGTACATTGCAATACATGAAAAGACTATAAACTACAATAACAACTATAAACGTTAAAAATAAATTGAATATGTAGTGCAAAAAAGAGCAAAAAATTAGTGTAGTGTACATTCAGAAATCTGATAGTGGAGGGGAAAAAGCTGTTCTTAAAACATTGGATGTGTGGCTTCAGGCTCCTGTATCTCCTCCTTGATGGTAGCAATGAGAAGAGGGCATGTTTTGGGTGATGGGGGTCCTTAATAATGGATGCTGCCTTCTAGAGGCATCTTCTTTTGACAATATCCTCATTGTGGCGGAGTCTAGTGCTCATGATGGAGCTGAATGAAACTGTAACTTTCTCCAGCTTTTTCCAATCCTGTGCACTGGCCCCTCCATACCAGATGATGATTCAACCAGTTAGAATGCTCCCCATAGTATATTTATAGAAATTGATGAGAGTCTTTGGTGACATGCCAAGTCTCCTCAAACTCCTAATATTGTGCCTTCTTTATAATTACATCAATACGTTGGGTCCAGGATAGATCTCTTCAGAGATATTGACACATTGGAACTTGAAACTGCTCACTCTTTCCACTTCTGGTTCCTCAATGAGGACTGATGTATGTTCCCTCAACTTCCCCTTCCAGAAGTCCACAATCAATCTCTTGGTCTTAATGACATGGAGTACAATGCAATTGTTGCAACACCTCCCAACCAGCTGATCTGCCTCCCTTGTATTCTCCAGAGTGGGGAATAGAAAAAGAGGGGAGGGGGAAGGAAATTTATTTGTACCAAACGAGAAATCGATATTTATGCCATCGGGTTGGAGGTTATCTATACAGAATATAAGGTGTTGCTCCTCCACCCTGAGGGTGGCCTCATCTTGGCACAAGAGGAGGCAATGGAACGGGAATAGGAACTGGAATTAAAATGTTTGGCCACTGGGAAGTTCCTCTTCTAGCCGATGAAGCAGAGGTGCTCAATGGCACAGCCCCTCAGTTTAAGCTGGGTCTCATCAATGTGGAGGAGCCCACACTGGGAGCACTATCCCACCTGGAAGGACTGTTTGGGGCCCTGAATGGAGGTGAGGGAGGAGGTGTAGGGGCAGGAGTAGCACTTAGGCTGCTTGCAGGGGCATTGCCGGGAGGGAGATCAGTGGGGAGGGTGAAACGGACAAAGGAATCACAGAGGGAACAATTCCTGTAGAAAGTGAAGAGAGAGAGGTAGGCAAAGATATGTTTAATGGTAAGATTCTCTTGGAGATGACAGAAGTTGCAAAGAATGATGTGTAAGATGAGGAGGCTCACAGGGTGGTAGGTAAGGACAAGAAGAACTCTATCACTGTTAAGGCGGAGGGAAGATGGGTTGAGTCTAGATGTTTGGGAAATGGAGAAAATGCAAATGAGAGAAGCCTCGATGGTGGAGGAAGCCCTATTCTTTAAAGGAGGACATCTCTGATTCCTGGAAAGGAAAGCTGCATGCTGGGAATAGATGCGGCAGAAACGAAGGAACTTGGAAAGGCTATGGTACTTTTACAGGAGACAGTGCGGGAAGAGGTATAGCCAAGAGAAGCATGGGAATCAGTAGGTTTATAAAACGTGTCAGTCGACAGTTCATCTCCAGTGATGGAGACAGAGAGACAAAGAAAGGGGAAGGAGGCATCAAAAATGCACGGTGAATTTGAGGGCAGAGTGGAAGTTGAAGGCAAAGTTGAAGAAATTGACAAGCTTAATGTGGGTGCGTGAAGCAACACCAACATCGTCGTCAATGTACCAGAGGAAGAGTTAACATTACCGGGGAAGGCTTGGACCCTGGACCTCTCTACCTTGCCAGTGAAAAGGCAGGCATAGACTGAGGACCGTGTGGGTGCCCATGGCTACCCCTTGAGTCTGGAGAAAGTGGGAGGAGCCGAAGGAAACATTTTTGAGGGTGAGGACCGGTTCTGCCAGATGGAGGAACGTGGTGGTGGAGGGGAACTGATTGGTTCTTTTATTGACAAAGAAGCAAAGAGCTATAACGCCTTTGAGATGGAAGGTAGAAGTGTATAGGGATTGGATATCCTTGGTGAAAATGAGGGGGACAGGGCTGGGGAATTGAAAGTTAGTGAGGAGATCGAGAGCATGAGAACTGTCACGGATATAGGTGGAAGGGACTGAACAAAGGAGGATAGAATGGAGATGAGGTATGAGGACACAAATTCAGTGGGGCAGGAGCAGGCAGAGACCATTGGCCTACCTGGACAGTCCAGTTTGTGGATCTTGGGTAGGAGGTAGAAGTGAGGAATGCTGGGTAAGATAACTATGAGTTTGCTGGCTGTGGTTGAGAGTTCTCCAGAGTTGATGAGATCAGTGATGGCATCGATGACATTTTTCTGATGGTCTGGATGGGGTCCTCTTCAAGGGGTAGGTAAGAGGAGGTATCTGAGATTTGCTGCCTGGCCTCGGTAAAGTAGACGTCAGTCCGCCACACTACAACAGCAACCCCTTTGTCTGCGGGTTTGGTGGCAAGGTTGGGATTGGTGTGGAGGGCAGTGCGTTCAGAGGGGTAAGATTCAAGAGAGTGGAATGCTGAGGTTGAGACAGTTGATGTCTCGTCAGCATTCGAGATGAAACGATCTAGACCAGGCAGGGAACTGGAGTGGGGTGTCCAGGAAGAGGAAGAGGAAGAGGGATCATTGGTGCAGGGTGTGGATGGAATTCTTGCCAATGGAGTGAACTCAGAGATGGAGGCACTGGAGGAAGAGCTCGGCATGCGGCAGGCGTGGAACTCCCTGAGGTACAGGAGAAGAGGGACAAAGGTAGGCCCTTGCTGAGGACAAAACGTTCTGCCTCAGAGAGTGGAAGGTTGGAGGGAATGGTGAAGAAAGGGCAAGGATTAGAGATGGATCAGAAGGTGGAACAGAGTTGCTGGTGCCAGCGGAGAGGGAAAGGTTGGGGTGATCAGGGAAGATGGGGGCTCCTAGGACCCATCTTATATGTTCAACATCAGCAGCAAATTGCAATTTAACACCTCACCTAAGAATGACACACAATAATACAAAATTCAAAAGCTGGGGTCACTCAGGCCTGTTCTGCCATTCAGTATTATCATATTAGAACGTGGGCCTTCTACATCAACTTTTTGTTTCCAGAAGCAGCTCTGCAAGATCCTGTAGTACAGTAACATTGATCTGTTTCAAACTATCTGAAATATATTCTATTTTCCATAATTTTCCAATCAAAGTGAAAATTCTCGCTTTTTTACTCATTGTACTCCACGTTCTAATTTATTGTCCATTCAGTGCACTTGCACATGTTTTGTGTTTTCTCCACAGCTCCCTCTTCACACAAGGTTAAATTTTCAACCAACTTGGGTACTTTCATTTCGTCTGGGTCGTCAGCAGAGTTTGTAAAAATGAAGACTGGATAATAGTCCCTGTGACAACCACTGTTTGCTTGCCTATTTTAAATATTCACTTATTCCCTCTCTCTGTTTTCTCTCCTTTAACCAATTCTCTATGAATATTAATACATCACAATCAACCCTATGAGTCTTCACTTTGTTTAATAATCTTTACTGCGTTGGTTTATTTTACATCTTTAAAATGGACTACATTCACTGATTCTCACTTATTCTCAGTTATTTACATCATTAAGTCTAAAAGGTCTGTCACTATTTTATTTTCATAAATCACATTGGCTCTTCCTAATTGAAAACTCAAAATTTTCTAGTCCTGTCCTGAAGAAGGATCTTGGTCCAAAACATTGACACCTTATTCCGTTCCATGCATCCAGCATTTTGTGTGTGTTGTTTTGGATTTCCAGCACCTGCAGACTTTCTCCTGTTTATATTTTCTCTTATCATGTTCATAACAATGGACTGCATTATCTTATTAACAACTGATGCCTGACCACATGATCTGCTACTTCCCATTTATCTTAGTTCTTCTTTCTTAACGCGTAGTGTTAAATTTTCTGCTTTCTAATCCGCTGGACCGTTGTGGAATCTATGACATTGTTTAAGACTGTCACTAAAGTCCCCATTTCTAAAGACACTTGAAATATTAACTCTGTTTCTCTCTCCACTGATGCCACTGATTCCCTGAACATTCCCAGAAATTATCCAACTTAAAGAAAAACGTAATTGCTGAAGGTGCTGATTGGAAGATTGGGTAGAAAATTAAAAACAAATGAATGACTAAAAATTAATAAGGCAAGAAAAATGAGATGTAAAAACACACGCTAAGGCTTCCTGCACATACCTGAATAAAGTTAACCAAGTCAATAAAATCAAAAACAAAAATTAGGTACTGGAAGTCTGAGGGAAACATGCCAGAAACACTCAGATGGTTAGACAGTACCTGTGGAATGAGAAGCAGAGTTAATGCATCCGATGAAAGACTTCGGTAAGATGGCGGCGCGTTCCAACGCAGCAGCCTTGTTGAGTTCAAACAAAGGTGAGATTGTGTGTCCTTGATATCTGTTTTACAATGACAAGAAGCTGCTGGATGTTAAGAACATCAATATGGCAGGTCAATCCCATCAGCGAGTAGTGGAGCTGGACTTGTGCACGGTGTTGCTTCAGCCACCTGGGGAAGAAGGCATAACAGTCGGTGCACTATCCAATGGAAATAATTAGCTTGGATGTTTTTCTTGTGATCACAAGTCCCTGTTGGACATTGGTGATGTGAAGTACCGTGATTCTGATTCGCTGGTTCATTGGTGAGTCTGATGGATGGGGAGCTGCAGTGTTTGCATTTGTTGTAGTGTGGACAGGACCTTTTTGGTCTGGGGTCATCTGTTGTGGTTGTTGGTGAAGTAGATGCCGCAGCAGGCTGTGTGCCGTTGGATTCCATACTGAGTTGGGGCTGACTTTTGCCTTTCATGCTGCTCTCCGGTGTGTGCTCCCGGGGACACAAGCTGGAGTGAATCAGCATTTGCACAAGATGAGGAACTGCTATGGGCTGTTCTTGCAGAAATGTGGCTCCAGGAGAACATTCATGCACCATCAATCCATGGGCCATGACACTCAGGGACCTGGACTGTATTATTTTGTTTTTATGTTAGTTTTTTGTTGCTGTATGTTTTTCTGCTAACATAATTCTATGTGCTGTGTGTGTGACTGTTAGTACAATGCTTTGCAACCTGGGCCCAGAGGAAGGCTGCTTCGTTTGGCTGTAGTCCTGTGTATGGTTGAATGATAATTAAACTCGAACTTGAACTTGAAGACCTGTCAGCAGACCTAGGAATGTGACAATATAGTTTTAAATTACAAAGTGTGCAGATAGGAGATAGAAAGAATAAACAGAATATCTTTCTTATACCATGGACACACCAGTATACTTTAGGCAAACTAAATGGCTGCCCCAATTAGCTGAAGTTTAATGGAAATAGTTAAAAGGTACAAAAAATACAAACTACCATTTAACTGAGTAACAAATAATGTATTTAAATGAAATACGGAACAAATTAGGAACCTATCAATACTACCACAGTAGAATAAAGCTGTGTATTCGTTCCTAATAGTTATTGGTGGAGGAATTTACCTGTTGCATTCTTTCAATTGACTGTAAATTAACAAAATCAATGCAGACATTTAGGGTAGATAGTGGACTGTCTTGGAGCAATGCTATTCACAGTTGTGTCCTCCAAATCTTCATTTTCATTGTAACATTCAAGTTTATTGTTGATATCTTCAAATTTAAAGTTCAAAGTAAATTTATTATCAAA
The DNA here is from genome assembly GCF_048418815.1 of Hemitrygon akajei. Taxonomy (NCBI): domain Eukaryota; kingdom Metazoa; phylum Chordata; class Chondrichthyes; order Myliobatiformes; family Dasyatidae; genus Hemitrygon; species Hemitrygon akajei. Next base: position 100,494,696 of record NC_133136.1, read on the forward strand.
GTATATATACATATGTCACCACATACAAGCCGGTGATTCATTTTCTTGCAGGCATACTTAATAGATCTAATTACTGTGATAGAATCAATTTAAAGACTACACTAACAGGGCAAGCAACCAGTCTGCAAAAGACAACAAATTGTGCAAATGCAAAAAGAAAATAATAACAGTAATAATAATACTAATCAATAAATACTGAACATGAGATGAGTAGTCCCTGAAAGTGAGTCCAATTCAGTGGGAACAGTTCAGTGCACCATTTGCTTTGTGATCTCTTCATTTTCTACCTTCACTAGGACCACTGCTGTCTCAAACTTCAGGGAATACAACATGGTAGAGAGGGGCTATGGTTAATGAAAAAGGAAAACATTTTAGAAGTGCTTGTGTGGAAGCTGAAGGTCATTTGTATGGATATGATAAAGGTGGAGAAAATTGTATTTTTGTATGCATAAGGCAAAGTGAAAATAGTCCTTACCAAGGCTTTTGATATTAATGCTTGAAAGTTTCTGTTGTCATATATACAGTACTTCCTTGTAGAAAAGGTGAAGCAGGAAAAGACTGAAGCATTTTCTGATCTGATTTATTTGTATGCGCCAACATCTGCAATAAAGAGATAAATCTCTTGCACCTCGTTGTCATTACTGTACTTAGTTTAGTTTTGTCCATAGATCATCAGCTCTTGAATCGCTATTTTGTATTCCTTTTAAGTAACTGACTCCAAAACCGCACTGCCATTCCTCCCAGGCCACAAGTATGAAACAATGGGCTGAGTTGAGCTGGATCTTCTTCAGAATAAAATTGGGCCCAGTTTAGAAAATGTAATGGTCTTCATGGTTTCTCTCTTTCTAGTCCTATCTTGCATAATCATCTTCTCTTACCTTCTCTGCAAGATTCAACATTTCATGATTGGTGTTGAATGGGCATTAGGCATTTTGAAGATCTTTTCATTGATAATCGTTTTGCAACTTTCTGCAAAGTTCAATCTACCTAATGCCCACTTCTTTAGATACCTTCAAATTAGATATTTCATTAATCCTTCATTTTCCAATTGTCCTGTGATGCCCGAGAAAAACGTTGTGGACCTGTTTCTTTCTATTAATCCATTGGGCAAAGGCTTAATTTTGTTTACTTGTCATAAATTAGTGATCCTAATGTGTGCCCCCTTTGATAAACTTAGAACTGCTTGGGAGCATGATTTAAATATTTGTTTTTCTGATGCAGTTTGGGACTCAATTCTCAAGTCAGTTAATTCAACCTCTCTATGTGCTCGCCACTGTCTTTTACAGTTTAAGGTTGTACATAGGGCTCACATATCCAAAACTAAATTGCCCCGATTTTATCCTGACATTAGTCCTGTTTGTGACAAGTGAAAAGGTGGTGAGGCTTCTCTTATCCATATGTACTGGGCTTGTCCTAGTCTAGAGAAATTTTGGAGAGAAGTTTTTTTTAAATTTATCCCATATTCTTAATTACCACTTAGAACCTTATCCTCTGATTACTCTTCCTGGTACCTTGGGTGAGGTAGATACACATTTGAGCCTGACTAAATGTCAAACATTATCTTTTGCCTCTCTTTTGGCTAGATCCTTAATTCTTCTTAGGTGGAGAGATGTTGCCCCACACACCCATGCTCAATGGCTTAGTGATATTATGTCCTGTTTAGCCCTTGAAAAAATTCACTACTCACTTCTCAACTTGGACATAAAGTTTCAGAAGGTGCGGCGACCTTTTCTTGAATACTTTCACAACTCCTCTTTAGATTAAGTCTATTTTCTTTAATCCCTTACTTTCAGCTTTTTTTTCTCTCTGTAAGTTCTATGGTTTTCTTTTTGTTTGAAATTTCATTTTAGTTTTGGTAGTCAGCATTATTATTCTTTGTTTTAATTTATATTACAGTTTTGGGGGTTTAAATTATCCGATTAATTTTTTTTACATCTTGTAATGGTTGGCCTGGAGTTTTTTTTTCTGTGGGAGGGTGGGGAGGATACTAACTTTATATGATTTTATTCTGGGTGCTATTTCCTTATTGTTTTGAACTATATAATTGATATGTTTATTTTGCACTGTATTAATCTTCATTTTGCTGTTGGGTTGTTGCTTGTAGTGGTTGTAGAAATGCATTAAAAATCAATAAAAATAAATTTATTATCAAAGTACATATATGTCAGTATACACAACTCTGAGACTTATTTTCTTGCAGGCATTCACAATGAATACAAGATTGAATGAAAGACCGCCCCCAATAGGACAGGCAAACAATCGATGTGCAAAAGAGAACAAACTATGCCAAGATAAAAAGAGATAATAATAAATAAACAATAAATATTAAGAACATGAGATGAATCCTTGAAAGTGAGTCCGTTAGTTTAGTGATGGGGGAGAGTGAAGATGAGTTAAGTTCTACCCCTATGGTTCCAGAGCCTGATGGCTGAGTGGTAATGACTGAAACTGGTGATGTTGGTTCTGTAGCCCCTGTACCTCCTTTCCAATAACAGCAGCGAGACAAGAGCATGACCTGGATAGTGAGAGTCCCTGATGATTGATGCTGCATTAGAAACATAGAAAACCTACAATGCAGGCCCTTCGGCCCACAATGCTGTGCCGAACATGTACTTACTTCAGAAATTACCCAGGGTTATGCATAGCCCTCTATTTTTCTGAGCTCCATTTACCTATCCAGGAGTCTCTTAAGAGACCCCATTGTATCTGTCTCCACCACCATCGTTGTCAGCCCATTCCATGCACTCACCACTCTCTGCTTAAAAAACTTACCCCTGACATTCCCTCTATACCTACTTCCAAGCACCTTAAAACTGTGCCCTCTCATGTTAGTCATTTCAGCCCTGGGAAAAACCCTCTGACTATCCACATGATGAATGCCTCTCTTCATCTTATACATCTGAGTCAACGCTCCCTGTAGATGTGCTCAAAGGTGGGGAGGGCTTTACCCGTGATGGACTGGGCTATATCCACTACGTTCTGTAGGATTTTCCGTTCAAGGCATTGGTGTTTCCATACTAGGCTGAGATGAAATTAATGAATATACTCTCCACCACACATCTGCAGAAGTTTGTCATAGTTTTACATGTCATATCAAATCTTCACCAACTTTCTTCATAATGGCACTTATATGCTGGGCCCAGGACAGATTCTCTGAAATGATAACACCAAGGAACTTAAAGTTGCTGACCCTCTCCACCTCTGATCCTCTGATGAGGACTGGCTTATGGACCTCCAGTTTCCTTCTCCTGAGGTCAATAATCAGCTCCTCAGTCTTGCCTACGTTGAGTAAAAGTTTATTGTTAGAGCACAACTCAGCCAGATTTACAATTTCCCTCCTTTTTTCACCACCTTTGATTCAGCCTACAACAGTAGTGTCATCAGCAGACTTAAATATGGCATTGGAGCTGAGCCAAATGGTTGTAACTATAAAGCAAATAAAACAGGGGGCTAAGTACACAGCTTTTGTCATGTTTCTGTGCTGATGGAGACTGTGAAGGAGATGTTGTTACCAATCTAAACTGACTAGGGTCTGCAAGTGAGAAAGTTGAGAATCTAATTGCACAAGAAAGTATTCAAGCCAAGGTCTTGAAGCTTGGTGATTAGCTTTGAGGGATGACGGCATTGAATGCCGAGCTGCAATCGATAGAAATCATCCTGATGTATGCATCTTTGTTGTCCAGGGTTGAGTGAAGATGCAATGAGATGTCATCTGCTGTGGATCTGCTATTGCAAATTAGATTGGATCTAAGTCACTTCTCAGACAGGAGTTGATATGTTTCAACACCAACCTCTGAAAGTACTTTATCACAGTGGATGTAAGTGCTACTGGACTTTAGTCAAAGAGGTATTGGTGTTATTGAAGCCTACAGGTATCTCAGACTGCCGTAGTTCCTAACCTTTGCTCAAAGGATGGTAAAATCAAAGTATTTGAATATCTCAGCCATTTCTATATGAAACAATACAGTACACTTCCAGTTACATCTTGGGAAACCACCAGGGCTCCAATCATTTTCCTCTTCTGATAATAATCTTAATAAGTATTTTATCAAAGACAGAAAATTTAAACAAAATGAGTCAGCATAAAATAACCCCAGAGTTAGGAAAAACTATAAAAAAATCAAAGCCTAGCTTTCTTTATATGAATACATGTAACATTTTAATATGATAAATGATTTAACAGCAGAGATAGCAAGATGTGATCTCATAGTTACTAAGGAGATAGGGTTGCCGTTGAGCAGGGATGGGTGTATAATATACCTGGTTATACTATTTTCAAAAGAGCAAATGAAAAGGAAAAGTTGGCAGGGTAGCATTGCTGATCAAGAAGGTATCAGAGTGCTGAGGAATCATGATATAGAGGCAGAAAAGAGTGATGTAAAATCAGCTTGGGTTGAAACCATAAATGGCAGGGCAAAGAAAGGGGAGTAAGCTTTTGATTTGCTGGAGCAGAAATAGAGAGGCAGCAAGATATTTAAAGGGAATTGCAATAGTTGTGGAAGCTTTTAAGCTACATATTCATTGGCATGGATACCATTAAAAAAAATTGTGTAAAGTATCAGGTGTTGCTGTTGTGTATTTAATACTTCAGTCATATTTTTTTGCCACAATATATTTATTTGCATTTTAATACCATGAAATACAGCTTTTACCTTCCTATACTTTCTTATATTATTCAGAAAATACAGAAGTTGCTATAATAAGACAACAAACAAGACAACACACAAGCAGTCCTGGTGAGGGACTACAGAGGTGATCAAAAGGCGGTACTTGGAAAGATTAAGGAAAGAACTGGATCACTCTTCTACACAGTGGAGACAGCGTCTGATGTTACTTGGAGACAACACGTCAATCAGCTGAGGAGAGCACAGTGAAGAATGGTGTTCAGAGCTGTCAGAAGCATCCCCTGCAGTCCCAGAGTACACGAAGAAGGCCCGAAGACCTGAGATTGTTTCACAGGCACAAGTCTCTCCTTCCAAGCAGAGTGTCTCCCTCCTCCACCCTTTGTCAGGAAAGACATTATCCTAGAAATCCTCCACAGTGATTAAATCTTTAGGCCTGAATGGGACAATTTAAAATTTACTATGCTCTGGATGTCTGTGTAGTTGTATTATATAGTATACTGTGTATATAGTTGAGATGCATTCTCTATTGAGTTGGAGTTTATAGCTAAGCACGGAGGGGTGTTGTGTATTCAATATTGCAATCATATTTGAATTATATTCTAAATATATTATTTGGTTAAGCATTCTTTGTTGTTTGCATAATTCATTATGGGTTATATGCAAAAGTACATGAATGGCATATATCAGCAGGCCACTATGGCACAAATACACGTTTCACTAAAGCAAAAATGATGTAGGCACGTGTTATCCCTGGCTCCCCATGTTTTTCTTTTGATTCCTTTTATGTTTGGGAGTTACAAAATATAACAGTTGCTGCTTAAAGCTATATGTTATAGAGACCAACCATTTTTGATTTGGCCATGTATAATGAGGAGGGATTGAATGATGAATCACAAAAATCCAGCAGATTGGTCCAACAAGTATACAACAGTATAGCCTTGTGGTGAACTACATATACCTGTCTGGACACGCCCCCCCTGCTGACTGCTCCTGTGGCTCCTCCCACAGACCCCGGTATAAAGGCGATTGGAGCCACAGACCCTTCCTCAGTCTCCAGGATGTTGTATGATGGTCACTTGCTGCTTGTGCTTTCTTCCAGCCAATAAAAGCCTACCTTAACCCACGTCTCAGAGTTATTGATGGTGCATCAGATAGAGAACAATGTCACTCCTTTTTTCATAGAGGAAGGAAAACAGGAGATTGGAACCTTTTAGCATCTAGCAGCAAAACATTAAAAAGTCGATTTTGAGAGAAAACTTGTAATACCAAAACAAGCTGTATCTGTGTTGTTGGCAAGGTATTGGGTTCAATAATAAGATTAAATTACCAATCATTCATAAAAACTGAATATAATGGAAGCAGGTTAATATGGTTTTATGAAAGGTAAATCAATCTTGAAAAACTTGAACACCAGAGTAGCAATGGCTTGAGTTTCTGGGAAAAATGAGGAAGGTGCAGGACAGATGTACTCCAAAATCAAAGAAATACTCAAATGGTAAAATATACAACCATGGCTGACAAAGGAAGTCAAAGATAATGTAAAAGCAAAAGAGAGGGGATACAACAAAGCAAAAATTAGTGGGAAGATAGATGATTAGGAAGCTTTTAAAAACCTACAGTGAGGAACAAAAAGAATTATTAGAAGGGAGAGATGAAATATGAAAGCAGGCTAGCAAACAATATCAACATGGATAGAAAAAGCTTTTTCAAATATATAAAAAATAAAAGAGATGAGAGTGGATATAGGACTTCAAGAAAATGAGACCAGAGCGGTACTAAAGGGGGGGGTGGCAAAGTGATTGCAGATGAACTGAATGAGGTTTTTGCATCAGTTTTCACAGTGGAAGACACTAGCAGTGTGCTAGGTGATAAAGGGTGTACGGGAAGAGAAAGCAATGCAGTTACTATTACAAGGAAGAAGGTGCTCAAAGAGCTGAAAGACCTAAAAGGACATGTTACCCAGACCAGATGAACTGCACCACAGGTTCTGAAAGAGGTAGAAATTGTGGAGGCATTGGACTTGGGCATGGTGCCAGAGAACCACTCTTTAAGAAAGGACAGAGGCAGCAGAAAGTAAATTATAGACCAGTTAGCATGACCTCAATGATAGGGAAGATGTTGGAGTCAATTGTTAACGATGAGGTTATGGAGTACTTGGTGTCACAGGACAAGATAGGACAAAGTCAGCATGGTTACCTTAAGGGAAAATCTTGCCTGACAAACCTGTTGGAATTCTTTGAGGAGATTACAAGGAGGATAGATAAAAGGAGTCCAGTGGATGGTGTCTATTTGGACTTTCAGAAGGCCTTTGACAAGGTGCCACACATGCTTACCAAGTTAGGAGCCCATGATATTACAGGAAAGTTACTAACATGGTTAGAGCATTGGCTGATTGGTAGGAGGCAGCCAGTGAGAATAAAAACATCCTTTTCCAATTGGCTGCCAGTGACTTGTGGTGTTCTGCAGGGGTCGGTGTTGGGACCACTTCTTTTTATGCTGTATATCAATGATTTAGATGATGGAATAGATGGCTTCATTGCCAAGTTTGCAGATGATGCAAAGATTAGTGGAGGAGCAGGGAGTGTTGAGGAAACAGGTAAGATGCAGAAGGACTTCAACAGATTAGGAGAGCGGACAAGAAAGTGGCAAAGGAAATATAATGTTGAAAAATGCAAGGTCATGCACTTTGGTAGTAGAAATAAATGTGCAGACTATTTTCTAAACAGGGAGAAAATCCAGAAATCTGAGATGCAAAGGAACTTGGGAGTCCTTGTGCAGAACACCCTAAAGGTTAACTTGCAGGAAGAGCCGATGGTGAGGAAGGCAAATGCAATGTAGCATTTATTTCAAGAGGTCTAGAATACAAGAGCAGAGATGTGAAGCTGGGGCTTTATAAGACACTGGTCTTATAATCCTCACCTTGAGTATTGTGAACAGTTTTGGGCTGCTTATCTAAGAAAAGATGTGTTGGCATTGGAGAGGGTTCAGACGAGGTTCACAGTAATGATTCTGGGAATGAAAGGGCTATTATATGAAGAAAGTTTGATGACTCCAGGCCTGTACTCGCTGGAATTTAGAAGGATGGGGGGGGATCTCACTGAAACCTTTCAAATGTTAAAAAGGCTAGACAGGGTAGATGAGCAAAGGATGTTTCCCATAGGACAAGAGGGCACAGCCTCAGGATAGAGGGGAGTCCATTTAAAATGGAGATGTGGAGACATTTCTTTAGCCAGAGGGTAGTAGACTTGTGGAAGTTGTTACTACAGGCAGCTGTACAGGCCAGGTCATTGGGTGTATTTAGGGCAGAGAGTGCTAGATTCTTGATTGGCCACGGCATCAAAGGTTGCGGGGAGAAGGCCAGGGAGTGGCGCCGAAGAGGGGTAAGAAAAGGATCAGTTGTGATTGAATGCCGGAGCAGACTCGATGGGCCGAATAGCCTAATTCTGCTCCTATGTCTTATGGTCTAATGGAGAGTGTGTGACAGACAGTGTAGATAGAGCAGGACATGTAGATTCAGTGTGGCTAGATTTCCAACAGACATTTGATAAAGTGCCACATACAGTACTGTACAAAAGTCTTAGGCATATTATATATAAATAGCTAGGTTGCTTAAGACATTTGCACAGTACTATATTTGTTAACATGGAGCAGAGAGCGAGTTTATAAGTCTGGTGGGAGCAAAGGGAGTTGGGTTTGGTGAGGGGTAGAGTGCCATGGAAGGGGTGTGAGACAGGTGGCAGGGACAGAGTGCCATGGGTGGGGGGTGGCACGTGTGCAGACACACCCAGCCCTGAGACATCCGGCAAGGTCACTTGATTCCAAACAATTAAGTTATTGATCGTTAAGAAAGTCGCTCTGGTGCTTCCCCCTCTGTACCCCCTGCTTTACCACGATTCCCCTCTTCCTTGCCCCTTTCCACTCTCAATTAACAACAGACAGCCTGGTCAGAATCAGGCTTATCATCACTCATATATATCGTGAAATTTGTTTTTTTTTCTGCGGCAGCAGTAGAGTGCAATACATAAAATTACTACAGTACTATGCAAAAGTCTTAGCCACCAGAGCTATATTTATGTGTCCAAGGCTTTTGCACCATACTGTAAAATGTGATAGCAACACTGAAGGATTATTGTGAACTGTGACGCATGAGAAACTGCACATGAGCAAATAACACAATGATCTTCTTCCTCCTCCTGCTCCTATTGTCTACTGTCTTTGTAGTATTTAATTTGGAAAATGATGATTGGCTAGTACCCTGTGTGATTCACTTCCAGTGAATTTCTGTGGCTTGTAGTCACATGTTGACTGTGCTCATTGCTTTTGTTTTAACTGGCTTTATCACCCACTTTCAGGTCAGCTGTTGTTTTATTTGCTCCCATTTCTCTGTGCGAATTGAGAATTCCATTTTGCTTATGTTTGACTCGCAGTTGTTGCTCTGTTGCGTAACTTCAAACAACTCAAATAATTCAAAGGGAACACAGTTCCTGGAGATCATTTTTTTCTGAAATGAAACATTAACCCAGATTTGGCGAGTAATATGTGACTGAGCAACGTGCTGGCAAGATACCCTCAAATGCCTATGCAACTTCTTGTGGTGCTACAGAGAAGAATGCAGTGTGTTCCAGCTAAACAAAACACCTAACTTGATAGTAGTTGGGCATCTTTGCAAAAGTCTATTTTTGTGACAATTTTCACATACAATGCATTCACAAGCAAATAATGGAAGCATTCCAGGTCTAAGGAAATAGTTTCAGGCAATTGTCTGGCCTTACAAAGTCATGTTATAAACCATGATAAGCACTAAAGTATAATGACCCAGAAATTTATTTGCTTTAAACGTTGAAAGTTAAGATATCATGCAAATGCCAGTTTATAAAGACACGAAATAATACCACTTTCATTCATGGTTGTCATATGTTGTAACTGTGAGCAAAGTCACCAAAGAGACACTGAAGCTAGTGGATATAAAAGTGTTTATTCTACAAAAATGAGCAACAGGCATCATATTGAGACACAATCAATAAAAAATCCGCAGGTGCTGGACACACACAGAATGCTGGAGGAACTCAGCACGCCAGGCAGCATCCATGGAAATAGTACAGTCGATGTTTTGGGCCGAGACCCTCCAGAAGGATAGTCCTGCTGAACGGTTTCAGCATGAAACACTGATTGTATTCTTCTTCATCGATGCAGCTGGGCTACTGAGTTCCTCCAGCATTTTTTCTGTGTTAATTATATTGAAAGGGTTATATTATATTGAGAAGAGGCCTGTTCGACCCAATATTCCATAACATTCTCTATGCAGAAGGACCAAAGGTAACCGCCGGAAAACTCTATAGTTACAATGTATCCTCTGAATTACACAGTTTTCAAACACCTCCTTCTTTGCACCCACTCTTCCGACACCAAATTGAATGTTAATCGGCATTGTCTGGTTTGCAATCAACTCCAGGGGTTCTACTGTTCTGAGAAATTCCATTTTGCAATCCACATTCAAATCTGAAGAATGGCTGCTACAGTATCCACCCTAACCGCATATGCAGTATTTCAATACAGATGCGAGCAACTAGCTTTGCAGCCGCAGCCGGAGCTCCTGCCATTAGAACTATTTGTAGATAATGCATACAGAACTCCAACAACTTGTAAAAATGTATTGTGATGCTAGAAACAGCAGTGGGGGCTGATTGAACTTGTGGGTTCAGTGGGGATCTACCTGAGAGAGTAATTGTGCTGACGGATCTGGAGATTGTCCAGGCAAAAATCAACTGTATCTGACAAGATAAAACACGGGGACTCACCTCCAGAATGAAAAATGCAAGGTCATGCACTTTGGTAGTAGAAATAAATGTGCAGACTATTTTCTAAACAGGGAGAAAATCCAATAATCTGAAAACCACAGAAAACGAATGGGGTTCTGAAGTGAAAATATTCATGTATTGCCTTGGCATTACATGACAAGATGATACAAAGATAGGTGGAGGTAAAGGTAGTGTTGAGGAAACAGAGTCTGCAGAAAGACTTAGACAGATTAGGAAAATGGGCAAAGAGGCTGATGGAATATAACGGAGTGAAGTGTATGTTCATGCACTTTGATAGAAAGGATAAAGGCGTAGAATATTTTCAAAATGGGGAGAAAATTCAGAAGTCAGAGGTGCAAAGGGACTTGGGAGTTCTCATACAAGAATCCCTAAAGGAAACTTATAGATTGAGTCAGTAGTGAGGAAGGCAAATGCAATGTCAGCATTCATTCGAGAAGACGAGAAGGATGTAATGCTGAGGCTTACTAAGGCGTTTGCCAGATCGCACATAGAGTATTGTGAGCAGTTTTGGGCCCCTTATCTAAGAACTGATATGCTGGCATTGCAGAGGGTCCAGAGGAGGATCCCAGGAATGAAAGGTTGACATATGAGGGACATTTTGTTGGTTCTTGGCCTGTACTTGACTGAGTATCTCATTGCAACCTACCGCTTGTTGAAAGGTCTAGAAAGTGACAGTTGAGAAGATGAAGGGGAGTCTAGGACCAGAGGGCACAGCTTCCCATTACAATTTTTTTAGAACAGAGATGAGGAGCAATTTCTTTAGCAGAGGGTGGTGAATCTGTGGATTTCACTGTCATAGCCAACTGTGGAGGCTAAAACATTGGTATACTTAAAGTGAGAGTTGATAGGCTTCTGATTAATCAGGGCATCAAAGATTACAGGCAGAAGACAGGAAAATGGGGTTAAGAGGGATAATAAATTGGCCATGATGGAATGGTAGCATAGATAAGATGGGCTGAATGGCCCAATTCTGCTCCTATGTCTTATGGTGTAATAAGCATAGAGAAATCCATCGTACAAACTTGCAAAAGTCACATGAAACTTTACTTAAGTCTGGATGTGAACGTACCTCTGGACTAGCTACTTAAAGAACTTCAGCAATACCTCAACAGATTGCTCAGACGTGAAGCTTGAGGCAACTGTGAGTGTGTATGACACTGAGTCATAGGGTCTCCATCAGCAGAGACGCCTCCTAGGTCAAATAATTGTTACTCGATGCATGAATGTATAAGGAAATACTCATTTCATTACTGAAAAACAGGAAATTATTTGAAGCTAGACAGTAGCATAACACTTGGAGAGAAAAAAATCCATGTCATATCATCACATATCTTATCCGATTGACCTGCTTTCAGTAATGTAAAATTAGGATAAGAGATCCAAAGATCAGAATCAATACTCCATGAGTCACATTAGTTCATTCCTATCATAATGGCTTCTCCTGTTAGCAGGGCCCTCAGAACAACTGAGAAATCACCTTAAACACAAGTATGACATCTCTTCCCCAATGACTGTCTGTGAGTGCAAGTACCACTGGTGCAAGCACTTGATTCAGAACGGTGACTGCTTCATTAGATTTATGTTAAATGATCCCAAATAGTTAATGAAGTTTTCTTTAATCTAATTACTAATTATGCCTCTGTGTGTTAGTTACTCTAATTGAAATGTTAGGTTGCCTTTATATCAGATCTCTAGCTACCACTTGTGGATTTAACACTAGTAAACAGATTCAGTAAGCAGGTTGACTGCAAGACTTTTTTGATATCCCAATTCCTTAACATTTGTAATGCTGGATAATGGAAATACATTTTGCCATGATGAATTTTTCCTGTCTAAAGATAAGTAGCTGGTGCAATCCAACCGAGGTGGCGCAAGTGCGAGGTTGTCATTTCTGGCAGTGTTCACTGAGATGGCCACAGTGGAATGAGGCAACAATGACGCAAGTAATCCACACAGAAGGAAATATTCTGTCATGTTTACAATTTCTCTCTGTGTGTCAAACACAAAGGTTTCTAAGGCACTGTATTTTGCTCCAAGGTTGTAAGAATACGAGTACTTTGTAATTTCAAGGAGTTCTATCAGAGCTCATGCTAGAATGGTCAGTTTTTGTTTAAAAAAAGGAGCTAAAAAGTCTTTGAAATGTCCCCATAATTTTAAATAGTTATTGTAATGTTAAACGTCAAGGAGGGATCTGGAAGCAGAAATACTTGGTCCTGACAGCATAAGCTTGTACTGTCTCCCACCACTGATGGCCTTATGAAGGTTTTCAGCTTGAAACGTTGACTGTTTATTCCCCTACTGAGTTCATCCAGCATTTGATGCGCGTCACTCTGGATTTCCAACATCTGTAGAATCTGTTGTGTTTATGACTGGGAACCTGACCTTAAATGCCAGTGAAATCCAGCATTGGTACAAGCCTACAGTTTAGGCTGCATATTTCAGTGATGACAACCTTGTTAAACTTCAGACTCTGAAGACACTGAACTGTCCCATTAAATTGTACAGCTGCACAGCAAACAATATTGTGGAAATCCACGTAGTCCTTGAATGACCAGTGCTTGAGGCATTTTGAAACAATGTGACTGAGTTTCACCAAGAGAAACTGTAAAATAGCATCGCATGAAGACTGGTGGCATTAACTGCATATCCAGCACTGGAAATTGTCATTATTGACTTTCACTCCAGCAAAATATAATCAATTCTTGATCACATAATGCCGGGAAAAAATAGTACAATGTGACTGCAACACACACTGGTGGAACACAGCAGGCCAGGCAACATCTATAGGGAGAAGCACTGTCGACATTTCGGGCCGAGACCCTTCGTCAGGACTAACTGAAAGGAAAGATAGTAAGAGATTTGAAAGTAGTGGGGGGAGGGGGAAATGCAAAATGATAGGAGAAGACCGGAGGGGGTGGGGTGAAGCTGAGAGTTGGAAAGGTGATTGGTGAAAGTGATACAGAGCTGGAGAAGGGAAAGGATCATGGGACGGGAGGCCGAGGGAGAAAGAAGTGGGGGGGGGGGGGGGGAGCACCAGAGGGAGATGGAGAACAGGCAGAGTGATGGGCAGAGAGAGAAAGAAAAAAGAAAAACTAAATATATTAGGAATGGGGTAAGAAGGGGAAGAGGGGCATTAACGGAAGTTAGAGAAGTCAATGTTCATGCCATCTGGTTGGAGACGACCCAGCCGGTATATAAGGTGTTGTTCATGGAGGCCATGGATAGACATATCAGAATGGGAATGGGACGTGGAATTAAAATGTGTGGCCACTGGGAGATCCTGCTTTCTCTGGCGGACCGAGCGTAGGTGTTCAGCAAATTGGTCTCCCAGTCTGCGTCGGGTCCCACCAATATATAAAAGGCCACACCGGGAGCACCGGACGCAGTGTACCACACCAGCCGACTCACAGGTGAAGTGTCGCCTCACCTGGAAGGACTGTCTGGGGCCCTGGATGGTGGTGAGGGAGGAAGTGTAAGGGCAGGTGTAGCACTTGTTCCGCTTACAAGGATAAGTGCCAGGAGGGAAATCGATGGGAAGGGATGGGGGGGGGACGAGTGGACAAGGGAGTCGCGTAGGGAGCGATCCCTGCGGAAAGCAGAAAGAGTGGGGAGGGAAAGATGTGCTTGGTAGTGACATCCTGTTAGAGGTGGTGGAAGGTACGGAGAATTATACGTTGGATCTGGAGGCTGGTGGGGTGGTAGGTGAGGACAAGGGGGACCCTATCCCGAGTGGGGTGGTGGGTGGATGGGGTGAGGGCAGATGTGTGGGAAATGGGAGACATGCATTTGAGAGCAGAGTTGATGGTGGAAGAAGGGAAGCCCCTTTGTTTAAAAAAAGAAGACATCTCCTTCGTCCTGGAATGAAAAGCCTCATCCTGAGAGCAGATGTGGTGGAGACGGAGGAATTGTGAGAAGGGGATAGCAGTTTTGCAAGAGATACGGTGGGAAGAGGAATAGTCCAGGTAGCTGTGAGAGTCTGTAGGCTTATAGTAGATATCAGTAGATAAGCCGTCTCCAGAGATGGAGACAGAAAGATCAAGAAAGGGGAAGGAGGTGTCAAAACTAGACCAGGTTAATTTGAGGGCAGGGTGAAAGTTGGAGGCAAAGTTAATGAAGTCAACGAGCTCAGCATGCGTGCAGGAGGCAGTGCCAATGCAGTCGTCGATGTAGCGAAGGAAAAGAGGGGGATGGATACCCGTATAGACTTGGAACATGGACTGTTCCACAAAACCAACAAAAAGGCAGGCATAACTGGGACCCATGCGGGTGCCCATGGCTACACCCTTGGTTTGGAGGAAGTGGGAGGAGCCAAAGGAGAAATTATTGAGAGTAAGAACTAATTCCGCTAGATGGAGGAGAGTGGTGGTAGAGGGGAATTGGTTAGGTCTGGAATCCAAAAAGAAGTGGAGAGCTTTGAAACCTTCCTGGTGGGGGATGGAGGTATATAGGGACTGGACGTCCATGGTGAAAATAAGGCAGTGGGGGCCAGGGAACTTAAAATCATTGAAAAAATTCAAAGCGTGAGAAGTGTCCTGAACATAGGTGGGAAGGGATTGAACAAGGGGAGATAAAACAGTGTCAAGGTATGCAGAAATGAGTTCAGTGGGGCAGGAGCAAGCTGAGACAATGGGTCTACCTGGACAGGCAGGTTTGTGGATCTTGGGTAGGAGGTAGAAACGGGAAGTGTGGGGTGTGGGAACTATGAGGTTGGTGACAGTGGATGGGAGATCCCCAGAGCTGATAAGGTTGGTGATGGTATAGGAGACAGTGGCCTGGTGCTCCTTAGTGGAGTCATGATCAATGGATAAATAAGAGGAGGTATCAGAGAGTTGTCGCTGTGCCTCGGCCAGATAGAGGTCAGTACGCCCTTATCAGTGGGTTTTATAGTAAGGTTGGGATTGGTGCGGAGGGAGTGGAGAGCAGAGCGTTCAGAAGGAGTTAGGTTGGAATTGGAACAGGGTGTGGTGAAGTCAAGACAGTTGATGTCCCGTCGGCAATTAGCAATAAAGAGATCCAGAGCAGACAGAAGACCAGAGTGGGGTGTCCATGAAGAGGAGGAGTGTTGAAGACAGGAGAACGGGTCATCGGTGGGGGTAGGAGAGTCCTTGCCAAAGAAGTAAGCTCAGAGACGGAGCCAGCGGAAGAAGAGTTCGGCATCATGGCATATGTGGAACTCGCTGAGGTGTGGGCGAAGGGGGACAAAGCTGAGGCCCTTACTGAGGACAGAGCGCTCTGCCTCAGAGAGTTGGTCGGAGGGAATGGTAAAGACCCGGCACAGATGAGGGATGGGATCAGAGGGGGGGAGGGAATGTGACTGTGTAATCTGAACCTATCCATTTACTTTTTATGCATGGAAAGACTAAAGTTCTGGAAAGAATGGATTTTAAATCAGTTATTAAATTAATAATTTCAAAGCCTTTGACTAAAATAATTACTATACTTCTCATTACATATTTACTTAATGGTCTTCGATCATGTTCCTCAGCTGTATTTATTTTGCAGAATATAATATTAATATCTATAGTTGTTATTGTAGTTTATAGTTCCTTCAGCATTTTGTATGTGTTGCTCTAGAATTCTCTGGACCTCCCTTTCCACTACAAACAATCTCTCATTCACAAATCAATCACCTTGATTTCTAAAATCTCTTGGCACATTTCTTCATTCCCATGGATTCCCTGTTTCTATTGGGATGCGGTCACAGGGAGAATGTAAAACTCCTTACAGGTAGCTGTGGGAATTGAACTTAGGTCTATGTCTCTCTCCCACCCTCTCCCTCCCTATCCCTCTCTCTCTCACTCTCTCCCTCTCCCCCCCTCCCTCTCTCTCTTTCTCCCCCCTCCCTCTCCTCTCCTCTCGCTCTCTCCCCCCTCCCCCTATCCCTCTCTCTCTCCCTCTCTCCCCCTCCCTATCTGTCTTCCTCTCTCTCGCTCTCTCCCTCCTCCCCTCCCTCTCCCCCTCTCCCTATTCTTCTCTCTCTCTCCCCTCTCCCTTCCCCCTCGCTCTCTCCCTATCCCTCTCCTCTCTCTCGCTCTCTCCCCCTCCCCTCTCCCGCTCTCTCCGTCTCACTCTCTCTCGCTCTCTCCCCTCTCTCTCTACCCCCTCCCTATCCCTCTCCCTCTCTTTCTCCCTCTTCCCTTCCCCCTCTCGCTCTCTCCCCCTCTCTCCCTCCCCCTCCCCCTCCCCCCTCTCCCCCCCCCTCCCCCTCTCTCTCCCTATCCCTCTCCCTCTTTTGCTTCTTTAATCCCTCTCACCAGCGAACAGAGCATTGATATTTCCTTTGGTCCTTTCCTTCGCTTCCTTTCCCCCTGCATTTCAAATACTGTGTCATTTCAAACACAAACTTAAAACTTTTAATCTTCTCTGATTGTGTGTTTGCTGGCTGTCGTGTTTCTCCAGGATGTCTGCCTTTATTTCACATTTCCAACATTCCTAGCATTTTGCTTTTGCATTTGAACTTCAGACATCTCAAGTCAGATAGTATCATAAGATTACAAAATAAATGAATCCTTCCCTGTGGGCTAGTATTTAAGTACTTCAGTTAGTATAGCATTAAGTCAAAGTGACCACAAAAATTCTATCTTTGATCTCTGGTTTAAAAGATTTCTTGTTTGGAGTAAGCCTACGGTGAACATTCTGTAACTTAACTCTGTTTCTCTAAATTAAACAAATGAAAACGTGAACAGGTATTACCGATTCTGATCGCAATCCTATAATGTTGTTGGAACAACAAGCTTGTGACTGGACTCAACCTCAGCTTTGGAATTTTCCAGGCACCAACAATTTGTCAGGCTTTATTGAGCCTACAAATGAAGCATGTGAACTTACTGATGTATTTTTTTAAAATCATTTACATGTACCTGTGAAACTATATTCATCCTTCTTATTTCCTTAGAAAATAAAGTCAAGAAAGGAACTGCAATGTTTTGTTTTCATTGAAGATTCTGGAAATTTCCACTGCATCACCTCTCTACATGTGACACAAATGTTTAACTGATTTATTTCTTTAATATTCTAGATGCCAGTAAGTTTGAAAATGTCCTTTGGTATACCCAGGCAACCTTCAGTTATATTCCTTGCCTGAGTGTGCCCATGGCTACCCCTTGAGTCTAGAGGACGTGGGGGCAGCCAAAGGAAAAATTATTGAGGGTTCTGCCAGACAGAGGGTGGTGGTGGAGGGGAACTGGTTAGTTCTTTTATTGAGAAAGAAGCAAAGAGATTTAAGGCCCTCTTGATGGGGATAAAGTGTATAGTGTATATTACATTATTTCCTTTTTAGATGGTAATAGAAAGTGATGAGTTGAGCAGCTTGCCTGTAGGATATCTAACCTCTTCCAGTCATACTTTTAAGGAAGGGATTATTGGAGGTAGACCCCTCTACTCATCCTTTATGCAAGGATTGTAAACGAAACGATGAAGTGAATAAAGAATTATTGAAAGCTGATGGTGTGGTCAGGATGGCATTGCACAACAATGAAAAGATCCAAATGTTATATTATACTTCTGATGCTTCATCTATTGTCCCCTACTATTTTGCTGTGAAATGGTCAATTGTTTCATGTTATCCTACAGCTAACTCTACCACATCTCCTCCTACCCTGTTTCCTGTGAGAACTTTATTCCAAAGTGTGCTGAGACCAGAATCTGTGAGTATTTGATATAGATAGATTCTTGATAAGCTAGACAATGAAAGATAACCGTGTTTGCAATACGTGGCACTCAAGTTAAAATCAGATCAGTTGTGATCCTGCTGAAAGACTGAGCAGTCTTGAGCGTCTGAGTGGCCTACTCCCACATAAAAATGTAGTGCTGACAATCAATTTCTATGCAAGATTTTTGAAGTAGGAAAAGCAGCAAATTATTATCTGTGAAAATAAAATAATATCTTCTTGCTTAAAATATTGAACAATAACTTAAGCAGAAGATTAGCAGATTCAAAACGATGAACAAATCCACATAGCAATACAATCACAACGGGTTTTCTTATAAATTGTAAACATCCAGAAAGCATTTGAAGTGAGTTAGAGAACACGGCTTTCTACAGTACGTACTGATGCCAGTCAGCTGAGACTGGCATATGGTTCTGGACTTGGATTTAACCCACTGTTCCTGTCACAATTGCTTTTTGGGAAAGATGTCAGAAGCTGAAAAAGAGGTTCCAACTTTGTCTAGCTGTCTGACTGAAATGATGTTTGTTATATATCTAGCTTCAGTGAGCTTTTAGCTGGAATGTGACAATAGAGCTTTAAGGGGTAAGGACTGCTGTATGGACATTTTGTTTGTGTTTGATTATGAAAGCAAGATAATCACAAAAAAATTCTGCTGATGTCTCAAGAATGCTTTTGAAAATCAGGGATATATCTACAGTGATCAAAACACTTCAAGAAGATCATGAGATATATCAGATGATATCATTCTATCATGGTTGACAATGATATTACCAAATTGTATAATTTTAGATCCACCATACTAGGAATGTTGTGTTTATAACTACTCTAACTGAAGTGGTCTATCACATATCTCTAAATTTTAAAGGTTAAAAAGAAAAACAGTGTCTGAAGTGATGAAAGTAATTGGAACATTCACAGAACTGTAACAGTGGAATATTTAGTTTCCTAATTTATTCCATGAGTCAGAAATCCCTGTAGTTCCATGATCAACAGTCATTGCTTAAAACATTCCCAAAGACACGTACAAGCTGCATGGGCTATCATATTAGAATTACTTAGAGTTATATAGTACCTACTATGAACATAGCTATCTATTTTTTTCCACTGCTATTGATATTGCCTGCACTACAATGGGGACAGTCTCTCATCTCTAAAGCTCTTTCCTGTCAATGTATGTTAGAAAAATGGCAAAGTACATTCTAAGATGAAGACACGGATAATGCCACTCTCAGATTTAATTGACTCATGCAGCTCTCCAACCACCTACACCGGTTTATAGGAAATCTACAATCTGCCTACCAGTAATCTAGTGTTATTTTCACAAATTATATTAACTCTGTGCAACCACCATAGTCAAATCAGTATCATTTATCTTCTGTGAAGTTGTTTCCAGCTGTATCCTGTTTATAAACATGAGAAGGTCTGCAAATGTTAGAAATCCAAAACAACACAGTCAAAATGCTGGAGGAACTCAGCAGGTCAGGCAGCCTCTGTGGAAATAAATAAACAGTTGACGTTTTGGGCCCAGACCCTTCTTCAGGACTGGAAGGGAAGGGGGAAGATGCCAGGAGGACTATTAGAAGGTGATAGGTGAAGCCAGTGGGTAGGAAAGGTAAAAGGTTGCAGAGGAAGGAATCTTATAGGAGAGGAGAGTGGACCATCGGAGAAAGGGTGAGGGAGGGGGTTGATAGGCAAGTGAGAAGAGGTAAGAGGACAGTGTGGGGAATAAAAGAAAAAGGGAGGGAGAGAGAAAAATGTTTTAACTGTAAGGAGAAATAGATATTCATGCCATCAGGTTGGAGGCTACCCAGATAGAATATATTGCTCCTCCACCCTGAGGATGGCCTTATCCTGGTACAAAATGAGGCCATGGACTGACATGTTAGAACAGGAAAGTGAATTGGAATTAAAATGTTTGGCTACCAGGAAGTCCTGCATTTTGACAAATGGTGTGTTGGTGCTCAACCAAGCTATCCTCCGATTTATAACAGGTCTCACTGATGTAGTGGAGCCCGCATCAGGAGCACTGCACACAACAGCCAACCCCAGCAGATTGGCATGTGAAGTGTTGCCTCACCTGGAAGGGCTGTTTGGGGTCCTGAATGGAGGGGAGGGAGGAGGTGTAGCATGTTGGCTGTTGCAGGGGTTAGTGGGAAAGAACCAAAGGACAAGAGAATCATGGAAAGCCGAGAGAGGGGGAATGCCGTTCAGTAGTAGAATCCTGTTGGAGGTGGCAGCAGTTGGGAAGGATAGCATGTTGTTGGATGCAGAGGACCATCTTATCACTGTTAAGATGGCGGGATGATGGGGTTAGTGTGGACGTTCAGGATATGGAGGTGGAACAGGTGAAGGCAGTAGTGGTGAAGGAAGCCCTGTTCTTTGAAGAAGGAGGACATTTCAGATGTCCTGGAAGGGAAAGACACATCCTAGGAACAGATGTGGCAGAGACGAAGGAACTGAGAAAAGGGAATAGCATTTTTACAGGAGATGGGTGGGATGAGGTATAGTCAAGTTAGCCATGGGAATTGGTAGGTTTATAAAAGGTGTCAGTTGACAGTTTGTCTCCAGAGATGGAGACAGAGAGATTGAGAAAGGGGAGGGAGGTATTAGAAATGGACCAAGTGAATTTAAGGGCAGGGTGGACGTTGGAGGCAAAATTGATGAAATTGACGAGCTCAGCACTAATTCTGTCATCAACCTAGTGGAGGAAGAGTTGGGGAGTATTAATGGGGAAGGCTTTGAACATGGACTGTTCTACATATCCAGTGAAGAGGCAGGCATAGCTGGGGTCATGTGGGAACCCATGGCTACCCCTTGAGTCTGGAGAAAGTAGGAGGAGCTAAAGGGAAAATTGTCGAGGGTAGGGCCAGTTCTGCCAGATGGAGGAGGGAAACTGGTTGGCTCTTGCATTGAGAAAGAAGTGGAGAGCTTTGAAGACTTCTTGATGAGGGATTGAAGTGCTCTGGGACTGGACATCCGTGGTGAAAATGAGACAGTCATGGAATTGAAGGGTACTGAGGAGATTGGGGCCATGTTAAGTTTCAGGGATGTAGGTGGGAAGGACAAAATGAAGGCGAGTCAAGGTATGAAGACACAAATTCAGTAGGGCAGGACCAGGCAGAGACAATGTGCCTAACCAGACAGTCAGGTTTGTGGATCTTGGGTAGGTGATAGAAGCAAGCAGTATTCTCTTCATGTCATCCAGAAATGAGAAAGGGATTTGCTTTCTTATACAGAGCATTTTTAGGGTCATGGAGTTATGAAGAGCATTATGACATGATCAATATGAAGGTGCCTTTATTTTAGTTGATGTACATGATTAAAGTTAAAAAAGCAGTCATATAGCAAGTTTTCTTGCAAATTTACTTCTTTCCAAAAAGATGCACATGTAAAAAGCTGCTTTAGTCAGTTTAATTAAACCTAGATTTAATAACTAAATAGATTTAAAGACAAAAGATTTAAAGGTAAAAAAAACAATGAAGAGGCCAATTTCTAAAGAGAGCAAATGAGGAAGAAATCATGAATGTGATTATTTTTGCAGTGATTTATTTATCCAAATAAACTGCAGAAACGTATTGTGTGATATAACATTTCCCTCATTTGAATTGCTCTGGGCTTGTGAGAATCAAATGGTAATCTAAACACACAAAATGTTGGTGGAACGCAGCAGGCCAAGCAGCACCTATAGGGAGAAGCGCTGTCGACGTTTCGGGCCGAGACTCTTCGTCAGGACTAATTGAAAGGAAAGATAGTAAGAGATTTGAAAGTAGGAGGGGGAAGGGAAAATGTGAAATGATAGGAGAAGGCCAGAGGGGGTGGGGTGAAGCTGAGAGCCAGAAAGGTGATTGGCAAAAGGGATACAGAGCTAGAGAAGGGAAAGGATCATGGGACAGGAGGCCTAGGGAGAAAGAAAGGGGGAGGGGAGCACCAGAAGGAGATGGAGAACAGGCAGAGTGATGGGCAAAGAGAGAAAGGAAAAAAAGGGGAGGGGGAAAAAACAAAAAAAAACTAAATATATTAGGAATGGGGTAAGAAGGGGAAGAGGGGCATTAACAGAAGTTAGAGAAGTCAATGTTCATGCCATCAGGTTGGAGACTACCCAGCTGGTATATGAGGTGTTGTTTATGGAGGCCATGGTTAGACATATCAGAATGGGAATGGGACGTGGAATTAAAATGTGTGGCCAGTGGGAGATCCTGCTTTCTCTGGCGGACAGAGCGTAGGTGTTCAGCAAAACGGTATCCCAGTCTGTGTCAGGTCTCACCAATATATAAAAGGCCACACCGGGAGCACTGGACGCAGTATACCACACTAGCTGACTTACAGGTGAAGTGTCGCCTCACCTGGAAGGACTGTCTGGGGCCCTGAATGGTGGTGAGGGAGGAAGTGTAAGGGCAGGTGTAGCATTTGTTCCGCTAGCAAGGATAAATGCCAGGAGGAAGATCGGTGGGAAGGGATGGGGGGGATGAGTGGACAAGGGAGTTGCGTAGGGAACGATCCCTGCGGAAAGCAGAAGGGGGGGGGGGAGGGAAAGAAGTGCTTGGTAGTGGGATCCCATTGGAAGTGGCAGAAGTTATGGAGAATTATACGTTGGATCCGGAGGACCCTGTTTCCTATCATTTCGCATTTTCCCCCTCCCCCTCCTACTTTCAAATCTCATACTATCTTTCCTTTCAGTTAGTCCTGACAAAGGGTCTCGGCCCAAAACGTCGACAGCATTTCTCCCTATAGATGCTGCCTGGCCTGCTGCGTTCCACCAGCATTTTGTGTGTGTTGCTTGAGTTTCCAGCGTCTGCAGATTTCCTCGTGTTTGCCTGGTAATCTAAACAGGAGGTTTGATAGTAGGTTCATTTGATATGTTTTCTTGGTTGTAAAAACGCAATGTAAAAGCATAATTTAAGGTGTTTAGTTAGTGTTCTTCCAGCAGCAGAAACAGAAATCTCTGTAGCAAATAATGAAGTAAATGCAACAGAGAAAATAATTCTAATAAACAACAACCTATTGTCCAAAATATCTTTCTGTTAATTAATACTTTTTAAGCACTAGATTGCTAGTAGACAGTTTCAAGGAGACATATTCAAAGTTTGGTCAGCTGGAATTTTCCTGGGGTGCCCACTATTTACTGCTATGACTTCAGTGCAAGGTAAACGTGAAAGCATGAACAGTAGTAGAAATATCTATCCCCTGGTTGTAGAACTTGCTGTTTGCCCTAATCATTCACCGCTGATGGTTAGTGTTCCTCATTTAACCGTTTGAACATTGTTTTTAGAAAGATTATGGTGAGGCTGTGATGAGACTTGCTGTATGTAGGGGTTTGTTGTGGCTCATGGGAAAAGAAATCATTCCAGTGTTTCCTGGAAGTTTTCTCTGCTTGGAAAGTTTCAGTTAACTCAGAGGTCAGTGGCAAGCTGACGGTATTTATAGTTGAATGCAAAACCCTAGAGGCTTCTTGTCTGTCATTCAGCTTAGGGCTGACCATGGACTTAGATCTTTTGAGTGGGAAGTTCAGATCTGGTAAAATTACAACAGAAAATGCCCATCCCTTTTCTGACATCGTGCAGGGCAGTACATTTTCTATTTAAATGTGGGGCTTTCTGTTTAATATCTAAATGTTGGCATTCCTGTCCTCCTTCGTCATATTCTCTCTCATCCCATCCTTTCCTTGTATCTCTCTTCCTGTAGGTACTGCTGAACTGATCTCAAAACTACATTTCTTCTCGATCCAAATTCATTCTTGATTCACTACTTTCATCGAAGCAGATGGCAACAGGCCAGGTTTGGGATAGTTAGAATCCACCATACAGGAGAGATGAAAAGTTGGCAGTTTATGGTAGGGTGTTACTGTAAAGTCTTGCAGTTAGGAAGTGAGGAAAATGGCTGGGGTGGGAGGCACGGTTGCTAATAGTATAGTGTTGTTAGGAATTTGTCTTATCTCAAAGGGAAAGATGATGAACCATATTCAATCTTCTTTACAATGTTCCAGATTTGGTGCTCAAAGCTTTAGACAGCTTCTGATGTGATGTCTTCATCCTTAAACTATATGTGCTTCCATGGATTCTTCTTGATCTGCTCACTATTTCTAGTATTTTCTGATTCACTTTATATTTCCAGAATTTGTTCCATTTTGATCTTTAAAAAAAAACATGCAATCGACCACACCCCAACCACAGAACTGTCAGACCTTACTCATTAAGACTTAGTCACACTGATTCATGTATAGTACATGTACTTGAATTTTAATCTCACCATTTCCATTGTTTTTCCACTGGTCAAATTTAACATGGAAAGGTTATGCTTTTTTTTTGTGAACCTCAAGGGCTAGGAAAGATATTCCCAGCCCCAAAGGATATGAAGCTACCCACGTGGCTTCACCTTCTAGCTAGTCCTCCTTCCTCTCCCCACACCTTTTTATTCTAGCATCTTCCCCCTTCATTTCCAGTCCTGAAGAAGGGTGTTGGCCAAGATATTGACTATTTTCTCATTTCCAAAGGTGCTGCCTGACCCACCATTTTGTGTTTGTTGCTCTAGATTACCTGCTTCCACAAAGTCTCTTGTGTTTATTATTTAGTATATAATCCAAAACCATAAATACTCAACCTCAGGATTATAATCTTGTACCAAGATGCAAAAATAGCTTTAATTTCAAAGGAGTGGTTATTAGATGAACTCTTAATGGCTCACTGTTTGGAATTCATGGCTGCCTTTTAACAAACTAAATATTGAGAGGGAAAAACATTACCAGAAGAAGAAATTGATGTTCATGCCATCAGGTTGGAGGCTACCTAGATGGAATACAAGAAGTTACTCATCCACCCTGAGACTGGTCTTATCATAATACAAGAGGAGGCCATTGACTGACATGTCAAAATGGGAATGGGGATAGTAATTAAAATAGTTGGCCGCTGGGAAATTCACTTCTGTTGAGTGGAGCAGAGGTGCTCAACAAAGTGGTCCCCCAGTTTATGTCGGGTCTCACCAATGTACAGGAGGCCACATTGGGAGCCCTAGAAAGAGTCAATGACCCCAACAGATCCACAAGTGAAGTGTTGCTTCACTTGGAGGGGCTGTTTGGGCCCCTGAATGGAGAGAGGTAAAGGAGAGGGCGAATGGGTAGGTGTAGCATTGTCACTTGTTTGATTATATGCCAGGAGGGTAGATTAGTGGGGATGCACAAATGGACAAGGGAATCACGGAGAGTGATTCCTGCAGAAGCGGAGAGTTGGGGGCAGGTAAAGGTGTGTTTGGTTGTAGGATCCTTTGAAGATGGTGGAAGTTGTGGAGAATGATGAGTTAGATGTGAAGGCTCATGGTAGGTGAGGAAAAGAGGAACATTATCCCTGTTAAGGCAGCAGGAAGAAAGGGTGAGTGCGGATGTCTGGGAAGTGGAGGAAATATGGGTGATGACAGAAGTATCTACTTTAAATACAGTATACAAACAACATTATCACATTTACACATCCGTATTACTAAAGGAATGGAATATCCCACCACTTATGGTGGGAAAGACACCATAAAGCCAACCAGAGTGTATCAGGTCAGTTTAGGATCCAGCAGATGCCATGTGACTGCCATAAAAATGCAGTGTGAAACAGCAGAATGCTCAACGTAATCGTACACATACAGTTAAGTACAAATAATGAAGTTGAACTGAACTTTGAAGTCTGATTCTGAGCGTACGTAGCAACATGAAGGGATACCAGTGGGTTAATTATGAGAGTATACTGGGGAAGACATTGAATTGTGTATGGTCAGCAGATTGACAAGGCAATGTTTGTGTGTGAGTGAATGCACATGTGCAAGGAGTGTGCTTACTAAGCGCTCTCCATCGCAGACATGTAGTGAAGTCTCTCCATCAGTGAGGATTGTGTGGTCTAGTCACCATGTTTCTGGTGCCAACATAGCAGGCTCACAGTTTACTAACCCTAACCAGTACGTGTTTGGTACGTAGGAGGAAACCAAAGCACCCGGAAGAAACCTATGCGGTCATAGGGAGAAATGTAGAAACCCTACAGCATGATACAGGCCCTTCGGCCCACAAAGTTGTGCCAAACGTGTCCTTACCTTCGAACTACCTAGGCTTTACCCATAGCCCTCTGTTTTTCTAAGCTCCATGTAGCCATCCAGGAGTCTCTTAAAAGACCCTATCGTTTCCACTTCCACCGCCGCTGCCAACAGTCCATTCCATGCACTCACCACTCTCTGTGTAAAAAACTTACCCCTGACATCTCCTTTGTATCTACTTCCAAGCAACTTAAAACTACACCCTCTCGTGCTAACCATTTCAGCCCTTGGGAAATGCCTCTCATTAACTTGTACATCTCCATCAGGTCACCCCTCATCGTCCATCGCTCTAAGGAGAAAAGGCCGAGTTCACTCAACCTGTTCTCATAAGGCATGCTCCCCAATCCAGGCAACATCCTTGTAAATCTCCTCTGCACCCTTCCTATGGTTTCCATGTCCTTCCTGTAGTGAGGCAACCAGAACTGAACACAGTACTCCAGGTGGGGTCTGACCAGGGTCCTATATAGCTGCAACATTACCTCTTGGCTCTTAAACTCAATTCCACGATTGATAAAGACTAATGCACCATATGATTCTTAATCATAGAGTCAACCTGTGTAGCAGCTTTGAGTGTCCTATGGACTCGGACCCCAAGATCCCTCTGATCCTCCACACTGCCAAGAGTCTTGCCATTAATACTATATTCTGCCATCATATTTGACCTTCCAAAACGAACCACCTCACACTTACCTGGGTTGAACTCCATCTATCACTTCTCAGCCCAGTTTTGCATTTTAACTATGTCCCGCTATAACCTCTAACAGCCCTTCACACTATCCACAATACCCCCAAACTTTGTCTCCTCAGCAAATTTACTAAGCCAACCCTCTATTTCCTCATCCAAGTCATTTATAAAAATCACAAAGAGTAGGGGTTCCAGAGCAGTTCCCTGAGGCATGTCACTGGTCACTGGCCTCCATGCAGAATATTGCCCATCTACAACCACTCTTTGCCCTCTGTGGGCAAGCCAGTTCTGGATCCACAAAGCAATGTCCCCTTGGTTTCCATGACTTCTTGCTTTCTCAATAAGCCTTGCATGGGGTACTTCATCAAATGCCTTGCTAAAATCCATATACACTATATCTACAGCTCTACCTTCATCAATGTGTTTAGTCACATCCTCAAAAAAATTCAATCAGGCTCGTAAGGCACGACCTACCGTTGACAAAGCCATGCTGACTATTCCTAATCATATTATGCCTCTCCAAATGTTCAAAAATCCTGCCTCTCAGGATCTTCTCCATCAACTTACCAACCACTGAGGTAAGAGTCACTGGTCTATAGTTTCCTGGGCCATCCCTACCCCCTTTCTTGAATAAGGGAACAACATCCACAACCCTCCAATCCTCCAGAACCTTTCCCGTCCTCATTGATGAAGCAAAGATGATTACCAGAGGCTCAGCAACCTCCTCCCTTGCTTCCACAGTAGCCTAGGGTGCATCCCGTCTGGTCCCAGTGACTTATCCAACTTAATGCTTTCCAAAAGCTCCAGCACATCCTCTTCTTTAATATATGCATTTTCAAGCTTTTCAGTCCACTGCAAGTCATTGCTACAATCGCAAAGATACTTTTCCGTAGTGAATACTGAAGCAAAGTACTCATTAAGTACCTCTGCTATCTCCTCTGGTTCCACACACACCTTTCCACTGTCACACTTGATTGGTCCTATTCTCTCACATCATATCCTCTTGCTCTTCATATACTTGTAGAATGCCTTGGGGTTTTCCTTGATCCTGTCTGCCAATGCCTTCACATGGCCCCTTCTGGTTCTCCTAATTTTATTCTTAAGCTCTTTCCTGCTACCCTTATAATCTTCTAGATTCCTATCATTACCCAGTATTTTGAACCTTTCATAAGCTCTTCTTTTCTTCTTGACTAGATTTACAATAGCCTTTGTACACCACGGTTCCTGTACCCTACCATCCTTTCCCTGTCTCACTGGAACGTACCTACTCAGAAATATCCTCTGAACATTTGCCACATTTCTTCCATACGTTTCCCTGAGAACATATGTTTCCAATTTATACTTCCAAGTTCCTGCCTGATAGCCTCATATTTCCCCTTACTCCAATTAAATGTTTCCCTAACTTGTCTGTTCCTATCCCTCTCCAATGCTATGGTAAAGGTGATAGAATTGTGATTGCTGTCTCCAAAATGCTCTCCCACTGAGAGACTTGACACCTGACCAGGTTCATTTCCCAATACCAGATCAAGTACAGCTTCTCCTCTTGTAGGCTTATCTACATATTGTGTCAAGAAACCTTTCTGAACACACCTAACAAACTCTACCCCATCTAAACACCTCACTCTAGGGAGATGCCAATTAATATTTGGGAAATTAAAATCTCCCACCACAGCAACCGTTATTATTACTCCTTTCCAGAATCTGTCTCCCTATCTGCTCCTCGATGTCCCTGTTACTATTGGGTGGTCTATAAAAAAACACCCAGCAGAGTTATTGACCCCTTTCTGTTCCTAACTTCCACCCACACAGACTCCATAGACAACCCCTCCATGACTTCCTCCTTTTCTGCAGCCGTGACACTATCTCTGATCAATAGTGACCCCTTTTCCATGATACTTCTCGCATTAAAATAGACACATCCTAAACCATAAGACTGAGTGATTCCCCTCTCTATCACCTGCCTATCCTCCCTTTTGCACTGTCTCCAAGCTTTCTCTATTTGTGAGCCAACCTTCCTCTCTTCAGTTCAGTTCCCACCCCCCAGCAATTCTAGTTTAAACTCTCCCCAATAGCCTTAGCAAACCTCCCCACCAGGATATTGGTCGCCCCGGGATTCAAGTGCAACCCGTCCTTTTTGTACAGGTTACACCCTTCTGGGAAATCTGAATCCCAGCTCCCTGCTTCAATCCCTCAGCCACGCATTTATCCTCCACCTCATTCTATTCCTCTACTCACTGTCGTGTGGCACTGGCAGTAATCTCGAGATTAATACCTTTGCGGTCCTGCTTCTCAACTTCTTTCCTAACTCCCTGTATTCTGTTTTCAGGACCTCCTCCCTTTTCCTACCTATGTCATTGGTATCAATATGTACCTACGACCTCTGGCTGTCCACCTTCCCACTTCAAGATACCATGGACGCAATCAGAAACATCCCAGACCCTGGCACCTGGGAGGCAAACTACCATCCGAGTTTCTTTCCTGCATCCACAGAATCACCTTTCTGACTCCCTAACTATAGAGTCCCCTATCACTGCTGCCATTCTCTGCCTTGCCCTACCCTTCTGAGCCACAGGGCCAGACACTGTGCCAGAGGCGTGGCCACTGTTGCTTCCCCCAGGTTGGCCTTTCCCTCCAACAGTACTCAAACAGGAGTACTTATTATTAAGGGCGACAGCCAATAGGGTAGTCTCTAGTATCTACTTCTTGCCCTTCCCTCTCCTGACTGTTACCCACTTCTCTGTCTCCTGTGGTCCCGGGGTGACTATCTGCCTATAGCTTCTATCTATCACCTCCTCATTCTCCTGGACAAGATGAAGGTCATCGAGCTGCATCTCCAGTTCCCTAACGTGGTCCCTAAGGAGCTGCAGCTCGGCTCACCTGGTGCAGACGTGGCCGTCCGGGAGGCCGGGAGTCTCCAGGACTTTCCACAGCTGACACCGAGCACAGAAATCCAGCCTCACACACATACTTTCTGTCTTTATTTTAAACAGATAACCTACCTGGCCTCAACCCTTTATCGTTGAAGCCTTGTTGAGCTAACGTCTTCCTACTCTGTCTCCCACTACTCCGTCGCCCGCTCTGTAAATCTGTCTTCCTTTTAAACTCTTCCCGCTGCTCCCACTGGCCGACCTCCACGCACTTGCACAGTCAAACCGCTGAAGAAATAACTGTCACTTGCAAGCTCCTTACAGACAGCGTTGGGAATTGAACGCTGATCATCGATCACTGCCGCTGCGAGACCGTGGCGCACCATATGCCACCATGCCACTCCATCCTGTCCTAGTTTCCAAGCTGGGTCTCTGATGGGTAGAATGAAAGGGCCTCATTCAGTCTAACTTCTGTGAAAGCAATAATTCCTTAAATTTCATGCAGAAATTTGAGCAGGAGTATGGCAACTCACAGGATTGCTGCCACAGTTACACCCAGCAGCAGAGACAAATCAAATGCAGCACACTTCTTCAACCAAAGGTTTAACCCTGCAGCACCCACAGCAAGAATATCAATTGTAAATAGTTTACCTACAGTATATTAGATATACAAACACTCAACAATCAGATATGGAAGTTAAGAGTTAGAAGAGACCTTAATTATAGCCTTAATACTTCTGAGTGTGAAATACACTTCATTTATAAATGAACTATAATTTGTTTGATGGAAGTCTTTGATTGAGCACTAAATTACTAAAACTCTGATCAAGCTGCAGCAGATTAATTAAACCTCTATTACAAACCTCAATAAATTTTTATGAGTGATGTCAGTGATGGGGATGTGTGCCATTTGGAGCAGAGGTGTACAACAACCCAACCCCTCCCCTTATGTTGTGGTATATATAGACAAGCATTATTGTGTTTTTGTAATTACTATAATCATAATTCATAACTGCCTTGAAGGCAAACAGTAGAGAGGCTTTAGTTAACCTAGAGGTACAGTGGATCACTTTAGGATGCCCAGTTTCTGGTCTTTCTAGATTGAGGTGTGTGTGTGTGTGTGTGTGTGTGTGTGTGTGTGTGTGTGTGTGTGTGTGTGTGTGTGTGTGTGTGTGTGTGTGTGTGTGTGTGTGTGTGTGTGTGTGTGTGTGTGTGTGTGTGTGTGTGTGTGTGTGTGTGTGTGTGTGTGTGTGTGTGTGTGTGTGTGTGTGTGTGTGTGTGTTGGGAAGTGGATTAATAAGCAATGAGAAGTCTGGAAAAAAAATTAGCCACAGTATATCACACCTTAAAATCAAGTCAAGTTAAAGCTGGGTTGAGAATAACAAATTATTTGCCACAAAAAGAAAACCAAAAGAAATAAATAAGGCTCCTCCAAACGTTTTAGCTGTAGCTGGTTTAAAGATGAGTTGCACCTCGCTCTTCATATCAGCAAATTATAGAATATTTTTGGATTTTGCCCTGAATCTGGGGACAATCCAGTCACCTCAGGCACATTCTGTACTTCCACACCACAGTGCAAAAGTTTATAACACAATATTGCTGAACATCTACATTGGCAGGAGACAGAATGACATATCATTACCAATCATCTCAGTCAGTGACCTGATTTCAGCATAAAAAAAGTTGGAATGTAAATGGAAGAAGTCTGGTGACTCTAATCCTGTGTTACTATTTTACATCTGTGTTGTTACTAAAAATCGTGCAATTATTTTACAACCATTAGATACAAATTTAAAAACTAATGATCTTTACCAAAAAAAAATGTCAAATGGAAACCAACCTTGAAGCAGACAAGACTTATTGTAATGCTGGAATTTTGGAAGAACATGATGTAACTAGAATACAACTGTGTATTTTAGCAATGATTTCACTTCTGAACCGGCAGTAATTGTTATTCCATTGTTATGTCTTGTCACTCCAATACTTAAAAGTAATTGGAAGGAAAACATGGAGAGTCCAGAATACAAGACTAACTTTGTTTTCACTTTAACTGAGGTATTTGCATATCATGTGGTAGTGTCATGACGTATGCAATTCGCATATTTTTTTACATGTAACCTGTCATGAACTATTTCAACGAACAAGAATGCTTGAACAGTATATTTACAATATTACTCAAATATTAAATACACTACTCCTCTGTGCTTAGCTATAAAATCTAACTCAATATAGGATGCATCTCAACTTATACACACACAAAAAATACACACATATACATACGTATATATAGAGCTAGGCTGTCTAAGATCTCATGATGCCTTCACATGATACGTACGCACCTCACTTAAAGTAAAAATGGAGATAGACTCACATTCTAGACTCTATGTGTTTTTCTTCCAATTACTTTTATATTTTGGAGTTACAAAGCATAATAGTTGTGATGATGAAGTTTTAAATGAACCCGAGACGACTACCTATGTACCTATTGAATTGCAGTTTGTTTTAATGGTAGATAACATTGAAGTCATTCCAACAATAACTGAGAATCAAAAAGGATTATAGGGCAGGATGAATGTAAAGCAATCTCAAATATACTGTAAGATAAATTTCAAAGTATTCAAAGTACACTTATATCAAAGAACATAATATTCTTCAACCTTGAGATCTGTTTGCTTACAGGCAGTCACGAAGCAAGGAACCCGAAAGAATCCAGTTTAAAAAAATAAAGACAAAACCCCAATTCACACAGAGAAAGAGATAAAAAAAACAAATCATGCAAACAATAGAAGTGAATAACAACAGCAGTGTTCCAAACCAAATTGAGTCCTTAGATCAGAATCCCCAGAGCAGCCCAGAGTAGGCCCAAAGCCTCAGTATTCAGTTCACTCAGTTGATCTGGAACTGTCGGAGCCTGTTTTTTGCTGGCTGAAGATCACTTGGGTGCTTCAGTGCTCTGCAGACTCGGAGGGAATTCCAGGAGGAAGAGGCAGCATGAGTGAACCTCGTGGTGAGAAGGCTGCAGGATGCGTGCAAACCAATGTTTGACTCTACTTTGCCGATGATAGGTTCCATTGTTCACCGATTAAAGCGACAGGGGCGATTGAAACATCAAGGCAAATGTGTAAGTTTTGAGATTGTTTGGTTCTGGGAGGAGTCTGGGAGGTAGAGACAGTGTGCACAAACCTCGTAGCAGGCAGGCTGTTGGATGGGACACATGCTGATTTTTGGCTCCATTTCACCAACTTAGCTTCCATTGTTTGCTGATTAAAAGAGCGAGGGAGATTAAAGTATTGAAGCGAGTGGTGAGGGTGAGCGACGGCTGCTTGCCTTTTGATCAGTTGCTCTGTACCAGAGGGTGAGAACCTGCCGCTACACCTGGAGAGTATTACCCAGGCATTTTCTGCTTTTTGGATGTGGACTTGGACTATAGACTCCTTTTCAAAGTCTTCTAGTTTTTATATTCTGTGCTTTTCATCCGATCTCCTCATTTTTTTTGTATGGGGAGGGGGACTTGGAGGTCGATGTGCCTGATCCATTTTGTTCGGGTTTTTTTTGTGGGTGAAGAGGGATTTTGTGCCTGATCCATTTTGTTTGTTTTTCTGTTCAGGAGAAGGAATTTGCAGGGGGGGTGGGGGGGGGGGGGAGGTTGATGTGCCTGATCTGTTTTGTTCAGATTATTGTGTGGGGAGTTGGGGTTTGGGGGTAGATAATTGTGCAGCTTTTCTTTTCCTTCTTGGTTTCATGGCTACCCAGGGAACTGAAGAATTTCAGAGTTGTATACTTCGATAATAAATGAACATTTCAACCTTTGAATCATATTAGTAGGGCAAATCACTGCAATGTTCGCAGATACAGAAGACAGCAGCCGGGGGGCAGTCTCATAGCCATAGTGGCACATAGAGAGGAGTCCCTAGTCTATTTGGGCCAACATTTAAATTGTCCGAACAGCCAATAGCACTTCGCACTTTGGCCCATTGAGTCTGTTCCGCCATTCAATCACGGCTCATCCTTTTTTCCCCTCCTCAGCCCCACTCCCCAGCCTTCTCCCCATAGTCTTTGATGCCTTGTCCAATAAAGAACTTATCATGCTCTGCCTTACGTACTCCCAACAATCTGGCCACCATTGCTGCCTGTGGTAATAAATTCCACAAATTCACCACTCTCTGGCTGAAGAAATTTCTCCACATCTCTGTTTTAAATGGACACCCCTCTATCCTGAGGCTGTGCCCTCTTGTCCTAGACTCTCCCACCATGGGAAACAATCTTTCCACATCTACTCTGCCTAAGCCTTTCAACATTTGAAAGGTTTCAATGAGATCCCTCCTCATCCTTCCAAATTCCAAGAAGTACTGATCCAGAGCTATCAAACGTACCTCATATGATAGCCCTTTCATTCCCGAATCATCCTTGTGAACCCCCTCTGAACCCTCTGCAATGCCAGCACATCTTTTCTTAGCATTACAATACTCAAGGTGAGGCCTCACCAGTGTCTTCTAAAGCTTCCGCTTCACATTCATGCTCTTGTATTCTAGACTTCTTGAAATGAATGCTAACATTGCATTCACCTTCCTCACCACCGACTGTACCTGCAATTTAACTTCTATGGTGTTCTACACAAGCACTCCCAAGTCCCTTCACATCTCAGATTTTTGGATTTTCTCCCTGTTTTGAAAACAGTTTGTACATTTATTTCTACTACCGAAGTGCATGACCATGCATTTTCCAACATTGTATTTCATTTGCTACTCTCTTGCTCATTCTCCTAATCTGTATAAGTCCTTGTGCATCCTACCTGTTTCCTCAACACTACCTGTCCCTCCACCAAACTTCGTATCATCTGCAAACTTGGCAACAAAGCCATCTATTCCATCATCTAAATCATTGATATACAGCATAAAAAGAAGTGGTTCCAACACCGACCCCTGTGGAACACTACTAGTCACTGGTAGCCAACCAGAAGAAGATGCTGTTATTCCCACTCACTACCTCCTACCAATCAGCCAAAGATCTAACCATGCCAGTAACTTTACTGTAATACTATGGATTCTTAACTTGGTAAGCACCTTGTCAAGGGCCTCCTGAAAGTCCAAATATACACTATCCACTGCATCCCCTGTATCCATCCTACATGTAATCTCCTCAAAGAATTCCAACAGGTTCGTCAGGGAAGATTTTCCCTTAAGGAAACTGTGCTGACTTTGTCCTATCTTGTCCTGTGTTACCAGGTACTCCATAACCCCATCTTTAACAATTGACTCCAACACCTTCCCAACCAATGAGGTCAGGCTAACTTGACAATAATTTCCTTTCTGCTGCCTTCCCCCTTACTTTTCAAGGGGGAGTGATATTTGCAATTTTCCAGTCCTCTGGCACTACGCCAGGGTCAAATGATTATTGAAAGATCATTACTAATGCCTCCACAATCTCTACAGCTACCTTTTTCAGAACCCTAGGGTGCAGTTCATCTGGTCCTGATGACTTATGTACCCTAAGGTCTCTCAGCTTTTTGAGCACCTTCCCCCTTGTCATAGTAACTGCACTCACTTCACTTCCTTCACTCCCCCTAACACCTGGCACACTGCTAGTTTCTTCCAAGACTGATGCAAGATACTCATTTAGTTCATCTGCCATCTCCCTGGCCCCTGTTATTATTTCTCTAGCCTCATTTTCTAGCAGTCCTATATCCAGTCTGATATCTCTTTTATGCTTTTTAACATACTTGAAAAAGTTTTTATTATCCACTTTGATATTGCTTTCTAGCTTGCTTTCGAACTACCAGTAAGTGGTCGAACACCTTCAGTAGCGGCATCTATTAATTAAGCAAATCAGTGATACTTGAAGCTCTGGATTGGAGAGCCTGTGTCCAGTTGTCTTAATGTATACAGATGCTGGGATACCATCTATTCAAATTCCCTGGCACTTTGAAGAGGCTATCTTTTGGCTGACATCAGTGTTTCAAGTTAAAGCTAGAAGATTATTCAGATGATTGAAAGGGCAATGTGGTGAATCTGATGCTGAATTTGTTGCTAGACATGGTAGGTTTAATTCCTTGAGCCTGGTCTGTTGCATATATTACCATAGCTATACCTGCATCTGAAGCAGTTGATTCCATTAGTGCAAAGATATTTATCTCAGCTTTGAATAGACGAAACAATTAAGTATTCACTGCAATCTTATATTGAGAAATCTAACAGCTTGCAATAATTTGATCAAAGAAATTTCTCATCACAGTTTGAAAAGGCTCAGTTCTCAGCTTGATAATTTCAGATTCTGGGACCTAACCTCAATCATATGTGGAATTACATCTGTCAATGCAATCACGTCATTATTCTAAATGTGCGTATGAGCCATGTCTACTCAAGCCTTTCAATATGTGAATGAACTTAAGTGATTATACCATACCCATTTTCACAAGATCTATCTGTGTTCAGAGGTCAAAGTGTTACATTGCATTTCAAACAATATTCAGTAGCAGCTTATTTCATCTCCCTACATTAAAGGGCAACATATCTTTAGTATTTTTTATGGCTTACAGCACTAACTTGTTGGTTTCGAGCACATCAAGATTCTGTTACATACCGGCAATGCCAAATAATTGTGGAATGATTTTAAAATATTTGGGAAAAGTGATAGCTAAACAGAAATGACGAAAGCTTCTATGAAAATGTTATAAAATATTGAAATACTAATGTTTAAAATATGGCCTATTTCATTTGACTTTTGCTCTTTGTGCTTTCAGTACAATGTAATAAAATTGCCTGCAGGCAGCAGTTACAGCATCTGTAAATGTTACCATTCAATTCCTCATCCAGGAATCAGTGACAATCAGTGAAATTGGTATGTTATATATAAATTAAATCTGTCAAGTGCTTTATTACTTTACTTTTTCCCCCATTGTTAGGGTTTAATCATATTATATTTTCATTTGTTGGCCAAAATCAACTTCAGTAGTTTTCATGCAATATTTTACAATAAATATCTACAAATACTTTGTATTTATTGGTCACAAAGTTGAAAGAATTATTGATTTGAAGCAGTTATTACCTTAAACATATTGTATGTTCAACTGACTTTCAATCACTTGCAGCCTCCTTTCAGATGTAAATACCACAATGTTAAACAGGATGCGGTGTAGTGTAGCTATGAAAATTCAATGACAGGAACACTACTGAAGAGTTTTGGAAATAATTAACTTCCTTTCCACTGTTAAATAAACAGTTAATTGTTAGATATTCCTATTCATTGTTATAAAACATTTTGATTGATTCACAAATAAATAAATTTAGAACTGTAATAGGCTCTATTATGTGAAATCCTACAGTTTATTTTTAAAACCTCCAGCCAAACCCGCTCTTGCACCACCCAGCCTGATCTTTCAATTGTTTGACCCCCTTCCCCAATCCAGCCAATCCTGGCCCTGGCAACCCTTGGCCCCTTGGAGTTAGACTGCACCCAAACAGGGTGCGGAAGCACGCGAAGAAGCAGTGATTCACTGAGCTGAAGATTTAACAAGGCAATGCTTTGCAGCGGTTTTCAGAGCCACACTGCGCCCAGTGGATGGGATTAATTAGAAAGGGCGAATAAAAATAAGGCAGGAGCAAGCAGAGCGGTTATTGTGTGAGTAGGCCAGTGTTGGAATGGCTTTGGCTCATCAAGCTTGGGCAAGGAAAGTAAACACGAGGAAATCTGCAGATGCTGGAAATTCAAACAACACCACACACAAGATGCTGGTGGAACACAGCAGGCCAGGCAGCATCTATAGTGAGAAGCGCTGTCGACGTTTCGGGCCGAGACCCTTCGTCAGGAGCGTTGTTTGGGCAAGGAAAGTATCTGGTTAGTTTCTTCTTCTTTATTCTTCATTCCTCATCTTTTTGGACAGAGTTACTGCAGTGAGAATGGCTCCAGGAGCAGTGTTTTGTTCTGTGTGTGGGATGTGGGAATTTTGGGAGACCTCCAGCATCCCGGATAACCATATCTGCACCAGTTACACCGAGAAGTAGCTCCTCAGAGTACGTGTTAAGGAACTGGAGCTGCAGCTTGCTGACCATCAGCTCATACGAGAGACTGAGGAAGTGATAGATTTTTTGATACAGTTGAGGGGGATACTGTACTGGGGGGAGCTGCAGTGATTGGGTCTCTGGCACTGAGTCTAGTGCTGTGGCTCAGAAGAAAGAAGAAGAGTACTGCAGAAGTGACAGGAGATTCTATAGTTTGAGGAACAGAAATTTTGTGGATGTGATAGAGACACCTGGATGGTATGTTGCCTCCTAGATGGCAGGGTTAGGGATATTTCGGATTGGGTCCATGGCACTCTAAAGGAGGAGGGTGAGCAGTCAGAAGTCTTATTACATATTGGCACCAATCACATTGGTAGGAAAAGTGAGGAGGTCTTGAAGAGTATTTTTAGGGAGCTAGGTAGAAAGATGAAAAGCAGGTCTTCTAGAGTAGTAACCTCTGGGTTGCTGCCTGTGCCATGTACTCGTAAGGGTAAGAATAGAATAATTTGGCAGATGAATGCATGGCTGAGGAACTGGTGCAGGGGGCAGGGGTTCAGATTTCTGGGTCATGGGGATCTCTTCTGAGGAAGGTACAAACTGTTCAAAAGGGATGGGTTACATCTGAACCCAAGGGGGACCAATACCCGTGCAGGCAGGCTCGCTAGAGCAGTTCAGGAAATTATAAACTAATTTGGCAGGGGGATGGGAACCAGAGTGATAGTGCTGAGGATGAGGAAATTGGTTTACAAACATAGGCAGTGTATTGTGAGACTGCCAGCCAGGAGAGGCTGATGATAGG
The DNA here is from genome assembly GCF_048418815.1 of Hemitrygon akajei. Classification (NCBI taxonomy): domain Eukaryota; kingdom Metazoa; phylum Chordata; class Chondrichthyes; order Myliobatiformes; family Dasyatidae; genus Hemitrygon; species Hemitrygon akajei. The sequence goes on from NC_133136.1 coordinate 100,533,219, forward strand.
GCAAAACTGCAGTCAACAGGATGAGTCGCAATGTAAAAGAGTGACAAAATTTAAAAGGTGATGAATACAGGATGTTATATTTGAATGCACACAGTAGAAGGAATAAGGTAGATAAACTTTTAGCACAGCTAGAGATTGGCAGGTATGATGTTGTGAGCATCACTAAATCATGGTGAAAAGAAGATTATAGCTGGGAGCTTAATGTACAAGACTACACCATGTATCAGAAGGACAGGTGGGTAGGCAGAGGGAGTGGCATGGCTCTGTTGGTAAAAAATGATATCAAGTCATTAGAAAGAGGTGACATAGCATCAGAAAATGTAGATTGAGCTAAAAAAAAACTGCAAGGGTAAAAAGATGTGAGTTATATACAGGCCTCCTAACAGTAGCAAAGAGGTGATCTACAAATTACAACAGGAGGTAGAAAATGCATGTCAAAAGGGCAATGCTATGATTGTAACGGGGGATTTCAATACGCAGGTAGATTAGGAAAATCAATTTGGATCCCGAGAGGGGAAATTCATAGAGTGCCTATGAGATGGCTTTTTAGAGCAGCTTTTGGTGTAGCCCACTAGCGGATCAACTATTCAGGACTGGGTGTGGTACAATAAACCGGAAATGATTAGTAAGCTTAAGGTAAAGGAACTATTAAGAGGCAGTGATCATAATACGATAGAATAATTGAGAAGGAATTTGAGAAGGAGAAGTTAAAGTCAGATGTATCAGTATTACAGTGAAGTAAAGGGAATTACAGATGCATGAAAGGGGAGCTGGCCAAAATTGATTGAAGGGAACACTACCAGGTATGATGACAGAGCAGCAATGGCTGGAGATTCTGGGAGCAATTCGGAAGCTGCAGGATAGATACATCCCAAGGAAGGAAAGGTATTCTAAAAGCAAAATGACACAACCCTTCTTGGGGACTGTTAAATATTTCGATAACTGCCGGACAGGAGTTGTCCACTGACACAGTCCAAGATCTGTGCTCCTCTCTGTTGAAGTGGGGAGTATCTTCTTACTTTGAGTCAACAGGATTATTTGAAATTCTACTGTTTTCCTTTGGAACATCCTAATGAACCGCTGTAAACTCTGCACTGCTACTCCTCGGCCTGTCGGCTGTTGGGGCTGCAGTTCTCTTCAGCCTATGGGCCTGCAGGAAGAATGCCAGGAAGGGCCCCTTCGCAGGGGCAGCTGAACTAGGAGCAGACGCGGCCCAGCAGGAAGTTTGGGGAATGGTGCCCAGTGTTGAGCGAGTGGAGCCTGAAAGCTGGAGATGCTCTGGTGAAAGTGAGGATCAAGCAGTGGGTGGCGAAAAACAAGTGCAGAACGATGAAGGGAGCCCAGGTTGTGGGTCAGGTGATGCGACGATGCTGCTGATGGGAGAGGGAAGAGCGCAGTTGAGCAGACTTGAATTTGTAGGAGAAAGGCCAATATTTAAACGAAGGAGGTAATATCAGTGGAGTACAGGGAGAAACTGAGGAAGGAGAATTCAAGAGGCAAGAGAGGACAGCTGAGAAGAGGTCAAAAATTCAACAGAGATCGGCAGAGATGTGGAGGGGCAGGACACAGAGATGAGGGAATGGATTTCACAGTTTGTAAAGCGATGCCTGAAGATACGACAGTACAATCAAGATTCTAGAAAGAGGAGTCGGTTGCTGCCACAAGATACACAGAAGTTTCGAATCCAAATTCTTCCAGCGAAGCTGAAGGTAGAAGTTATCATATAAGTGGGGGGGGGAGGGTGTGTGTGTGTGTGTGTGTGTGTGTGTGTGTGTGTGTGTGTGTGTGTGTGTGTGTGTGTGTGTGTGTGTGTGTGTGTGTGTGTGTGTGTGTGTGTGTGTGTGTGTGTGTGTGTGTGTGTGTGTGAGAGAGAGAGAGAATTTGAGAGAATAAAAATGAATGCATAATTGCTGTATCAAGGTTTTTATATAAAATAGTGTATTTTCTTAGTCATCTGCTGCTGTAGCCCATCCACTTTAAGGTTCAATGTATTGTGCATTCAATGTCTTGTTATGCACACCACTGTTGTAACCCATGGTTACTTGTGCTATTGGTGTCTTCCTGTCAGCTTGAGCTAGTCTGTCTATTTTCCACTGACCCTTTTAACTAACAAAGTGTTTTTGCACACCCATCTGCCGCTCACTGCACGATTTTGTTTTATTTTGCACCATTCTCTGAAAAGTCAAGAATCAGAATCAAAATCTGTTGGAATTCTTTGAAGAAATAACAAACAGGATAGACAAAAGGAGAATTGGTGGATGTTGTGTACTTGGATTTTCAGAAGGCTTTTCACAAGGTGACATATGAGGCTGCATAACGTTAAAAATCCATGGTATTACAGGAAAGATACTAGCATAGATAGAGTATTGGCTGATTGGCAGGAGGCAATAAATGGAGACTTTTCTGGTTGGCTGCCGGTGACTTGTGGTGTCCCACAGTGATCTCTGTTTTATGTGATATGTCAGTGATTTGGATGACGGAATTGTTGGTTTTGTGGCCAAGGTGCAGACGATATGAAGATAGGTGGAGGGGTATGTAGTTTTGAGGAAGCAGTGTGGCTACAGAAGGACTTGCAGTTTTGGGTCCCTTATCTAAGAAAGGGTGTGCTAACATTGTGGAAGCCAAGTCATTGGGTATATTTAAGGCAGAGTTTGATAGATTCTTGATTTGTCAGGACATGAAGGGATACAGTGTAGTGAAGGCAGTAGATTGGGGCTAAAAGGGAAATGGATCAGCCATGGTGAAATGGTGGAGAAACTCAATGGGCCAAATGGCCCAATTCTGCTCCTGTATCTTACGGTCTTAGGGTCTAATGCTCCAAATACCCATGTCACAAATGTTTCAGATCCCAACCTATGACACTCTCATTATTTGAGTTTCCAAATCCTGCCTTGCTCCCAACTTCCACATCTGCAGGTTCCTACCCATCAGTTCTACAACAGCTGACATTCCAAATGGAGGATCCCATATCGATCCACCAGCTGCAACAAAATGCCAAACTCTAACCCAGCAGGCTCCAGACCTTCATTAGCTTAAGTTTCCATGCTCGTCATGACCTGATCTTCTACTGGCCCCTAAGGAACTCCAACCTGCAACCTCCACTCTCCATTGACCATTTCCATTCAGTTAAATACAAAATCTATATTGTGTATTTACAAACGTTTGTATATTTATAATGTTGTTTTGTATTCTTTTTTTCCTCTAGTCCTGCCGAAAGGTCTCAGGCCAACGAGGGAGGAGCTTAGTCATGATGGCGCTAAATGGCGACTCCTTTGCTTGCATCTTTGGAAACAGCTCTATTTCCATCTTTAATATCTCTATTTTTCTTTTGAAGACCCTGACCTGGAGTTACGCGCTGACTTCGGTTCTTTGCGGGAATGCGTCCCACCCTTGGGGTTTCACGACTGGTTGTTTCTCAATGTGCCAAGGATACGGCCTAAGAGTTTAGCTCACCTTCGGAGGTCTGAGATTTCGTGGCTCTGGAGACTGGGGGGCGGGGGGGGGGGGGTGGTGGGATCAGAGGTTGCTGCCTCTGTGGGAGATCGGTGTGTCATTGGAGACGGAAGATCTCTGGCTGTGTGCCCAGAGACTTGAGATCTTTGGGCACAGAGCTTGGAAAAAGCAACGCAATGGACTTTTAACATCTCTTTCTCCCTTATTAGGGAAAGGGAGAGCCCGGGTGAATGAGTAGTCTTTGGGCTACTGCAGGTCTGTGTCTTTGCTCACGCTTGAGTGCTTGGTGGCGGTGCCCATGCTTTTTATCGCTGGTGGGGGAGGGGGGATCGTTGCTTACTGCTGTTTACGCGCAGGAGGGAGGGGAGCTGGGGGGATGTTTGGGGTTCTAACATTTAATTGTCATTCATTCACTCCTCTGTTTTGGTGGATGGTTGTGAAGAAAAAGCATTTCAGGGTGTATATTGTATACATTTCTCTGACATTAAATGTACCTTTGAAACTTTGAAAATGTCAGCTGTACTCTTTTCCATAGATGCTGTCTGGCCTGCTGAGTTCCTCCAGCATTTTGTGTGTGTTGCTTGGATTTCCAGCATCTGTAGATTTGACATACTTTAAAATTTTGCCTGAAGTGGAGTAAGAGGAATTTCCATGGCTGCAAAAAAAAATGCACTATTTAAACACAAATTAAATGAGCAAAAGGATACCAGCTGGAAAAGGCTGATTTTAAAATCTAATCAGGGAGTGGCATGAGATGAGTTCACCGCAATTTAATTAGCCATGGAACAATGGGTATGTTCTTAATAAGCCATGATGTTCTGTTTTCCTTGTTTCACATGCCCTGGCCCTTTAATTTTCCTTACTTGAATGACAACTCATCTACAAGTTGGTTGGGGTCATCTACTGTATCCAGTGCTCACAGTGCAGCCCTCTTCTACATCAGTGAGACCCAATATAGTTTGGGGATGGCTTTCTTAAGCACCTTTTCTCCATTCACCACAGGCAAGATTTCCCAGCAGTCAACCATTTTAATTCCTCTCCCCATTCCCAATGTGTTGATCCAAGCCTTCTTTACTGCCACTCTAAGATCTGGGTTGCCTCTAACCTGACAGCATGAGCATCGATTTCTCTAACTTCAAGTAATTTCTCTCCCTTCCCCTTCTCTCTTTTTCCATTCCCCAATCTGGCTCCCCTCCTACCCTTCTCTTCTCCTCACCTGCCTATAATCTCCCTCCAGTGCTCCTCCTCCTTCCCTTTCCTCTGTAGTCCACTCTTCTCTCCTATCAAATTCCTTCATCTCCAGCCCTTAACCTTTTTTTTCTACCTATCACCTCCCAGCCTCTCTCCTCATTTCCATCTCCACCCAGCTACTTTCCCCCTCACCTGGCTTCATCTATCACCTGCCTACATATACTACCCCACTTCCACCTCTTATTCTGAAATCTTCCCATTTCCTTCCATAGCTAATTGACAACAGGAATTTCAGAGCAGTAAGTGTTATAGAATGGAAAAATATAAAGGTGGATTGTTTTGACCTTGTTTCACATCATGTGCTTTTACAGATCACTGAGCAACTGTAGGCAATCTTTTAATAGGACGTTTGTTTTCAAATGGGTTATCCACAAAAAAAGAAAATGCAGAAATCAATCAAAACTTTTATTTTACAACAGATTAGATCCTACAGGAATAAACTGCTTTTGTCTCCTATTATTGTAGCATAATTCTTTGATACTTACTTCATAAATTATGCACAAAACCAAATAGTTTTCCTGAATGGTCATATTTCAAATTCCACATACAACTTGTGCATTGCCAGTTTAGTCGTTTTCAGCCATTCTTCTAATGATGTTGTTTTAAGCTAGGTCAGAGGTGGAAAACTGATGTGGAGAAAGAAGAAATTTCTGAAATTTTTGAGTTCCAAGAAAATGAGGTGACTGGTAGACAATGGGCTGATGGCCAGTGTTAGGATCATGGTCCAGAGGGAGGTACAGGAGATGTCTACCTGATGCTAAGCCTCTGCAAAGTAGGGCTTCGGTTTGCTAGACAGCAATCCCCTTGTAAGAAAGTTTGATGATAATGTGTATGTTTATTTTTAATAAGCTGCATTCACAATAGTTTGTAGGTTACATAGAGCATGTCAGTGGAAAAATTGAGATGGTGAATGGCATGTTGAATGATATCCTGGATGAAAAGATTTTGAGAGGATAACTGGCAGAAAAGAGGTGTCTCTGTGGATCAAAAGTTCTGGAAATCAAGACTGAGGAAGGGTCTAAGCCCTAGTCGACTGATCATTTCCCTCCACAGATGCCGCCTGAGCTCTGCCAGCATTTGTATGTGGCTCTACATTTCCAGCATTTGCCGTTTCTGTAGTTGGACAAGGTATGTAAGCGTGGATTTGAGATGTTTCTTCTTAGTGGATAAAGGGCATTTCATCACTCTCATTAAATTGGAATCTGCAACATGCCTGGGCTAAAGGAATCCTCAAGTATCAGTCAATTGAGATATTTGTTACATATAAATACAACATCCAATTAGAAATGACTATCCTGCACCACAGCAACAAAATTGTCAGCACATCCTATGCTGGACTTCAACTGCCCCTCTGTCAAACATTGGAGATTGCTTTTAATTTACCTCTGTAAATAAAAGAAAATACTACTTAACACAGAAGTTTTCACTATTGAAAGACATAAAAATAGATTTCACATGATATAAAACAACTATTGTTTCAGTATAACTGAAGTTCCAAAATTGTTGACCTGGACTCACACCACTGGCTTCCCATAGATGTACTAGAATCAGCTTTGTGAACTAGTCAGACAACCAGCTGAGCTAATCTGTCAGGTGTAAAGTGACACCCGTCTCAACCACCAGCCTGATTTATTTGTGCCTATAGAAGTATGTGCAATTGGGTAAATATGCAACAAGCAGCAACAGCTGATTTCCTGAATTAGAAACCAAGGGGGACATTCCAACTCCATGCTGATTTTGTGTTTGAGTAAAAGTGCACGACTGGTAATCAAGAACTATTTCTACAATTTCAATCCTTTAATCAATAGCCTTAATTAAACAACTAGAGAGATTAGGATGCTTGAATTGGAATAGAAATATAATATACTAATGATAAGCAAGATGCCTTTCTAAATGTGTCTAAATTCACAAGGGTAGCAGAATAATTCTTGTTCATGAAAACATCGAATGCTCAAAGTGAAAGAAGTTAGTATTCCTTTATCCCTTTTTACATCTGAAACATCAAATCACATTTAATATATAGAAAATAATAAATGTACCATTGCCACCTCTTTGTTTACTAGAATTGTCCATCAACACTGGCACACCTCAGGGATGTGTGCTTAGCCCACTGCTCTACTCTTTCTACACCCATTACTGTGCGGCTCGGTACAGCTCAAATGCCATCTATAAATTTGCTGATGACACAACTATTGTTTGGCAGAATTTCAGATGGTGATGACAGGGCATACCAGAGTGAGACATATCAGCTAGTTGAGTGGTGTCGTAACAACAACCTTATACTTAACATCAGTAAGACCAAAGAACTGATTGTAGACTTCAGAAGAGTAAGATGAGGGAATACACAACAGTCTTCATCAAGGGATCAGAAGTGGAGAGAGTGAGAAATTTCAAGTTCCTGGGTGATAATATCTAACTTGGACCCAACGCATCAATGTAGCTGCAAAGGAGGTATGGCAGCAGCTATATTCCATTGGGAGTTTGAGGGGATTTGGTATGTCACCAAAGACACTCACAAATTGCTACAGATGTACTATGGAGAGCATTCTAACTGGCCGTATCACCGTCTGATATGGGGGTGGGGGGTGCCACTGCACGGGAACGAAAAACGCTACAGAGACTTGAAACTTAGTGCCATCGTGGGCATCTGTAGTATCTAGGACATTTTCAAGGAGCAATGACCGAAAAAAGGCGGCATCCATCATTAAAGGGCTCCCATCACCTGGGACATGCCCTCTTCTCATTGCTACCATCAGTAACAAGAAACCATTACTAGGTACTGTATTGTAATGCTGCTTCAATGACAATAAATTTCATGACATATGCCGGTGATATCAAACCTGATTCTGAAGTCGTGCTCTTATTAATTCTTTCATTTTGTCTGACAATACAATACATAGAACTTCAAAATTAAATTGCACCTTTCTATGAACAATTCAGAGTTCATTACATCATGTACATAATACCACTCCATTTGGCAGGTCAGCAGCACTTGATGAGCAGTGATTATCTTTAATTCTTGGCTCTGCAACCTAGCCCCAAATTCTACTCTCTCTGGCTACTGTCTTGAGGTGAACAGTGACATTTCATTCAACCCTAAACAGCCTCAGACACATAAAGAGACGTTGCTTACTCCCACCTCTGTAATAAGGGAAATGAATGAACCTTCAGTCCCTCATGTTTTTCCCCATCTTTCATTTATATTAAACTTCATTTCTGTTAGAAGCAAAATTAAGTAGCTTTCCTAACACTGTTCATTGTACCCAACAGAATTACTAATACCTCATCTTACTTCTGTTATTATAGACTTGGATATTCTTCTGACAAATGGTTCTCAACCAAAAATATAAACTTTTTCTCTTTGCACAGTTTGGCCTGCATTGCTTCTGTTCCTACGCTCACAGCTTCTTACCCAAACTTCTGTAACTGCGTCTTTGAAACAATCCCATTTATACCCTATCAGTACTGCATGAGAATCCAGATTCACACTTACATATATAAAATCAGGTGCCCTCAGAATACCTAGAGATAAATAGCAACTCGTTCAGGTTATTTGCCTCACCAAACCAGATCAATAAATATTAGAATTTCAATTTTTAATGAATTTTCAGCACTTACTGTGAATTGTGATGCTATGAATTAGTCATGGGAATGACTGGGTTTGACACAGGAATACCTTTTTCAACTGTCCTCAAAGACAGCACCCTACTTCTTAAAGCTTCATTCTATTATTTTCATTTTCCCTGTTTTTCTACTTTTTTTTACAGTTAAGGATAGCAGTACTTTCTAAGAACCCATTTAAGGTGAACAGAGCAAAATATTTAGGGATATCAGAGATCATTTTATCTTACACACAGAGTAAGTGCATTGAAGGCACTCCGGTTTGGTGAGAGAGATAGATACATTAGGGACATTGAAGAGACTCTTAGATTGGCAGGTGGATGAAAGAAAATGGAGGGTTATGTGGGAAGGGTCAGATTAAGTTCAGGGTAGGCTAAAAGTTTTGCGTAGCATTGTAGCCCTAACATCTGTACCTTGCTGTGATACTCTATATAACAAAACCTATCCAAAACCAAACACAAACTGTGAGGGCTTTTTTAAAAGTTTGAATTGTTATATTTTAACTCAGAGGTGATAGAGTGTCCTTTGAATGCAATGTTGCAATGTCGATAGAGACTAGGGTTATGCTTGGTTGTGAACATATGTTCACCAGACATTATCAGAGATTATTTCCTTGTTGAAATTAATCTTCTCATGTCAGTTATAATAACATGTGATTGAGGAGATAAGCTGTGTGAAGACAACTCTGGCCACTCTGAAGAGAAGGCATTTGTAATTCCACTCTGTTGCAGGACTCCACGTGTTTTGTAATGGCAGAGTGCTTACTTGGTGCGATTCTCCACCATGATGCCAAGAAATCTGCTCTCTGATGCTAAAATCAGTTAGTCTCGGCAATGAATTGCTGTCCTCATTCATTTAATGGCAATCTTAGACTAACATTGGAAACATAAAGGTAACCTATTTATTTTTCAAATTTTTTCATTTTATTTTTATTTCAATATTTTTGATTATTTTCTAGTATTTTACTGATTACAGCAATTAAGCATGTACATGTCTCTGAATATCAGAGATATTTCAAAGCTATAAATAAAAATGTAAAATGAAATCTCACAGAATTCAACCTGTGATTACACCATTCCTCCCCCGATACCTCTTGGATGCAGAGGACCAGTACAGGTACTGGAATTGGTTTATTATTACCACATGTACCAAGATACAGTGAAAAGTTTGTCTTGCACATTATTTACACAGATCAAATTATTACACTGAACATCGAGCTAAAATAAGGTAAACCAATTAACAATGCAGAATAAAGGGTAAAGGCTACCAAAAGGGTGCAGTACAGGTAATCTATAAAGTGCAAAATCATAATGAGGTAAACTGTGAGGCCAAAAGTCCATCTCTTTACTACGCCTTCCCCAGCTACCATTTTAAATGCCATCACATTGGATTTGTACTACACAAGATGACGTTGGTGAACCATGGCGATGTGTTGCGGGCAGCTTACAAAACTTCTAAATATAAAAAGTATTCCCCCCCCCCGAAAGTTTTCATGTTATATTGTTTTACAACATTGAATCACAATGGATTTAACTTGGCTTTTTTGACACTGATCAACAGAAAAGACTCTTTTGTGTTAAAGTGAAAACAGATCTCTACAAAGTGGTCTAAATTAATTACAAATATAAAAACACAAAATGAGTGAACTCGGCCTTTTCTCCTTGGAGCAACAGAGGATGAGATTTGACCTGATAGAGGTTTATACGAGAGGCATTGATCATGTGGAGAGTTAGAGGCTTTTTCCCAGGGCTGAAATGGTTGTCACAAGAGGACACAGGTTTAAGGTGCTGGGGAGTAGGTACAGAGGAGATATCAGGGGGGAAGTTTTTTACTCAGAGAGTGGTGAGTGTGTGGAATGGGCTGCCAGCAACGGTGGTGGAGGCGGATACGATTGGGTCTTTTAAGAGACTTCTGGATAGGTACATGGAGCTTAGAAAAATAAAGGGCTATGGGTAAGCCTAGTAATTTCTAAGGAAGGGACATGTTCGGCACAATTTCGTGAGCCGAAGGGTCTGTATTGTGCTGTAGGTTTTCAATGTTTCTATGTTTAACTGATTGCATAATTATTCACTCTCCTTCAAAATGACACACAAAATCATTACTGGTGCAGCCAATTGATTTTAGAAGTCGCATAATTAGTTAAGTGTGCACTCAAGGTGTTTCAACTGATTGCAGCAAAGAGTTTCAGCCCATAGTGTTGAGTGTAATCTTTTCCATAGATGCTGACTGGCCTGCTGAGTTCCTCCAGCATTTTGTGTGTTGCTTGGATTTCCAGCATCTGCAGATTTTCTCGTTTGTAGTAAAAATACACCTGTATCTGGAAGGTCCAGCTGCTGTTGAGTCAGTATCCTGGCAAAAACTACACTATGGAGACAAAAAAAAAAACTACAAGCAACTCTGCAAAAAGGTTATTGAAAAGCACAAGTCAGGAAATGGATACAAGAAAATTTCCAAGGCACTGAATATCCCTTGGTGTACAGTTAATTCAATTAACTAATTCAATCAGGTTCAATTATCAAGAAACGGTAAGAATATGGCACAGCCTTAAATCTGCCTGGAGCAGGCCATCCTCAAAAACTGAGTGACTGTACAAGAAGAGGACAAGAGAGGGAGGCCACCAAGAGACCTATGACCACTCTGGAGGAGTTATAAGTTTCAGTGGCTGAGACGGGAGAGACCGTGCATACAACTGTTGCCTGAGTCACAGCTTTATGGGAGTGTGGCAAAGAGAAAGCCACTGCTGGGGGGAAAAAAACTCATATGAAATATTGTCTAGAGTTTGCCAGAAGCCTTGTGGGAGACTCTGAAGTCAGCTGAAAGAAGGTTCTATGGTCTGATGAAACCAAAATTGAGCTTTTTGGCCATCAGACTAAATGCTATGTTTGGTGTAAGCCAAACACCACACATCCTTAAAAACACACCATCCCTACCATGAAACATGGAGGCTGCTGCATCATGCTGTGGGGATGCTTCACTGCAGCAGTCCCTGGAAGGATTGTGAAGGTAAAGGGTAAAATTAATGCAGAAAAATACAGGGAAATCCTGGAGGAAAACCTCATGCAGTCTGCAAGAGTACTGTGGCTTGGAAGATTTGTTTTCCAGCAAGACAATGAACCAGAGGAATGGCTTAAAAAGAATAAAGTTGATATCCTGGAGAGGCCATGTCAGAGTCTAGACCTCAATCCAATTGAGAATTTATGACTGGACTTGAAAAGGGCTTTTCCCTCATGATTCCCATCAATCTGACAGCTTGAGCAGTTTTGTACAGAAGTATGGGGAAAAATTGCAGTGTTCAGATGTACAAAGCAGATAGAGACCTATCCACACAGACTCCAGGCTGTAATTGCAGCCAAAGGTGCATCTACTAAATACTAACTTGAAGGGGGTGAATATTTATGCAAGAAAAGGAAGTTTGAGAAAGGAGTGGGTCCTGGTGAAGGTAGAAAAGGAAGAGATCATCAAGCAAATAGTGCCTTTGGAATGCTGATTGGGGAGTTGAGGTAATGATGCACCTGCTAGTGGCATTAGATTTAAGGTGGCAGAAAGTGTGGAAAATGAGAAGGGTGGGTGGTGCTGCTGAAAATGAGACAAGGGGATCTATTTCTTTGAATTAATTGGGAAAGAGATGAAAACTGGAACAGATGCAACTCTCAATACCAACAACAGAACGATCTTACTATAGTTGTCACGTTCATCCCTCACCGTCATCACTCCAAAAAGGACTATGTGACTTCCAGTAACACCAAGCCCCCAAAACTTCTCCCTTGCCTCTGTGAAGGGAGGACACAAACACTGCTCACAGGCAAAGATGTGGTTTAATTTCAGTTTATTCAGTGCTCATTAATTCTTTATTGCACTATTTATTTTGTAATTTATTTACAACAACTGTTAGGCTCTTTGCACTGTCCTACTGCCATAAGAACGAATATAATGTGTTTTGAGAGTGATAATAAATCTGATTCAGACTCTGTTGACGGTGTGCTTTCTACACTGGAGAACGAAATTAATGCAATAGTTACTAAACTTGACAAATGTGTTCAGATTTATACGAAAACCGTTTTGCCAAGATTTCCAAATCTATACTGCCAAATAGAATTTGTCGTTTACATCAGTAAAATTCCTGACCACATAAACATCTTTCAACTTGTAAGCAAATATAATTTACTCAAGATAACAATCCAAACAAATTATTTAGCAGGAAAAAGGAGTGACTGATCTGATGACTGAGATTTCCAAATTCTATCCTTAAAATCTTTGGTTTACGTTTTGAATTGCGATCACTAAAACTTGCCTCTGTCAAGTTAAGGTTCCAACTTTAGCACGATGTGTTTTTGAAAAAACGCCATGACTTTGGAGAAAGGCAGCTTTGCCGCTGGTCTTTCGTCGCACTGGGAGCGGGAGGGACTCCAGCCCTACCTCAGCCCTCCGGAGGCTCGGCCGCCCTCGGCGTTCCAACCCCCGCGCCGAGCCACGTGACCGGACGCCAGCCCGAGTCAGGTGGTGGTTCTGTTTATTGTGACGCTGGCAGCCGTGGAGCCGCGTCTCGCTCGAGCCCGTCGTCACTGCGGGTCACCTGTGGGGCCTCGGCCGGCAAACTTGTGCGAATCGAGTTCACAGCCATCGGCGAGACAGTAAAACTGCCCGGTCCGGGTGCAGGGCGAGACATGAGGGACTGCGGAGGGTAAGAGGCGGCGCCCGAGGGCTGGTTTTACCTGCGACCTGGCCGTTCGGGGAGAGAAGGTGGGCCCGGTGCACCGGCACGATGGCATGGGTGAAGCTGCTCCTGAAGCCCGGAGGCAACCTGAGGAACAGCTACCAGCCGGGCAGCATGTTGTCCATCGCGCCGACGAAAGGATTACTCAACGGGCCGGGCGAAAATAGCTGCTTCCTCAACAGTGCGGTACAGGTAAGGGAGAGTAGAGGGCGTGACGGTAAACACACTCTACACCTTCAGGCTGCCACCACATTGGCCAACTCCAAATCACTTGACTCGCCTGTGCAAGAAAGTTAGGGAAGTTTAATGTATTTCGATACTGGACCTGAAGTTGCTGGGTTTATTTGACTTGTCATTCCTCCAGTTCCGACGCAGAATATGTTGTGGCGCTGGTGACATTTAGCACTGTTTAATGAACCAGTCCTTTGAAATCAGTATCCGAATCAGGTTCAATATCATCGCCACATGTCGTGAATTTGTTGTCTTTGCGGCAGCTGCTGTTCCTATATAGTTGAGTGTGTGGCTTCGGGCTCCCGTACCTCCTTTCTGATAGGAACCTGGGTGATGGGAGTCCTTAATAATCAATGCCACCTTTTTGGGGCACTGCGCCCTGATGCATTGTAGAAAAGAGAAACGTCCTGGTAAAAATAGGCCATGGCAGTGGATGTTTTAAAAGATTATAGCGATTATTTGTGTTGACCAATGTTGAAGTTGTCATAGTAATGTGTGTTGTTTTGGTTCAAAATTTCTTTTAAGCAGTTAGTGAAACAGGTCATGCTTCTGTTCTATGAATACTTGCATAGATACTAGATACTATTTTGGATATGAGGCAGTGGAGAATGAATGTTACAGACCAGTATAATTTGAAACCAATTTTTTTTGGAAAGGGAACTTTCACACTATTTTTAAAACGAGTTTGTGTACAGGGCCATGTTCCAATAAAAATACTGTACTCAGACACTGGGAGATCATATTCAAAAATTCTGATTTTGCTTAGTTTTACAACAGTTATATTTTTATTTGCAAAACATTGACCAAAGTAATACTTAGCAGTTTTTGGTGGGCTACTTAGAACATAGAAAAACCTACAGCACCATACAGGCCTTTTGTCCCACAACGTTGTGCTGAACATGTACTTATTTTAGAAAGTACTTTGTACTACTTGTTAATGTCAATTGTGAGTTGCAAAATTTAAACAAGATTTTTGAAATTTTGTATATGTCTTAAGTTACAAATAAAGGTGAAAAATTCAGTGAATAAAGAGGGGCTGCTGGTTCTCAAGCATTTTCCTTGGACTGAGGTTTACTTCTCTGATTTTGTGGGTTTTTGTGTGGCTAATATGAAATTGGACTCTTCCACAGATGGAACAACTGGCATTTCATGGGCTGGGTGAGTGAAATGGTCTGTTGCTTTTGCTAGCTAGGAGTCTTTGTGTGCTCCTCATGCTTGGTTCTAAGCTTCTCAATGCCATCCTGAATGCACCTTTCCAACTCCAGCATTCTTAAGCCAAAGATTCGCTGGAGTATGTAGGGATGTTGCATTTCTTCATGGAGGCTTTGAACACTTCACTGAATCTTGTCATCTGCCTGCAATGTAATCTTTCCTGGGGCCGGAGCTCAGAAGTGTTTGTTTCCTGACAGTAGTGTCAGACAGAACATGCTAACAGTGTAACTTGGCCTTCAGTATTGACCTGCAAGAAGGTACCTGTGCTGGTTTGCTTTTTTCCTGGATTGGAGAATTTTGTAGAACAGTGGCATTTTTCCAGTATTTTGAGATGCCTATCATAAATAGCCCAGGACTTGGAAACAAGTAGGATAGGGATAACTGCTGCCTAGTAGACTATACCTTTGTGTCATTTCTGAGGTCTTGATCTTCAAAGTCAAAGTACATTTATTGTCAAGATACATATATGTACTTTGTCACCATATGCAGCCCTGAGATTAATATTCTTGCAGGTATACTCAATAAATCCATAATAGAAAGGCAACACCAACTTGGGCGTTCAGCCAGTGTGCAAAATAAAAGAAACTGAGCAAATACAAAAAGAAAGTAATAGTAAATAAATAAGAAATAACTATCAAGAGCATGAGATGAAGAGTCCTTGAAAGTAAGTCCATAGGTTATAGGAATATTTTGATGGGACAAGTGAAGTTGAGTTAAATTATCCCCTTTAGATCAAGAGAGCCTGATGGTTGAAGGGTAGTAATTATTACTGAACCTGTGGTGAATCTAGAGGCTTCAGATATCCTTTACTCAATTTCTCAAAGTAATGGTAAATTTCATCAATATAAGTTTGCTAAGAGATGGGAAATGCTGCGGATTTTCCAGGGTCTTGAGCCTGTATTGTCAGCATCCAGTGGGAGCAGGTTGAAGCTGATGCTCGTTGCAAGACCTGTATTGTGCTTCAGTGAAAACTTTGATAGTTTATGCCTCAGTCTCTGAGCACACATGCAGTTTGTACTCCAGTGCTACTCTTCAAGTTTGGATTTGGAATATTAGACCATAAGACTTGGAAGCAGAATTGGGCCATTTGGAGTCTACTCTCCTATCTACTCTATCGTTTGCATTCTCCTGTTTTCTCCCCATGGCTTTTAACACCCTTACTAATCAAGAACCTATCAATCTCCTCTTTAAATATACCCAATGACTTGCTCTTCACAACCGTCTGTGGCAATGAATTACAAAGATACTCCGTCTTCTAGCTAAATAAATTTCTCCTCAGCTCTGTTCTAAAGGGGTGTCCTTGCATTCTGAGGCTGTGTCCACAGGTCCTAGACTCTTCACCCTCCCCCCCCCCCCCCCACCCCAGTATTGGAAGCAGCTTCTCCATCTCCATGTCCACTCTTATCTGGTTCTTTCAGTATTCTGTAGGTTTCGGTGAGAATCCCCCCACCCCCATTCTTCTAACTCCAGTGAGTAGAAGCCCAGAGCCATCAAAAGCTCCACACACATTAACCCTTTCAATCCCAAGATCATTCTCATAGACCTTGAATGTTGGTGCCATGGCTGAGCGGTTTCTCTGAAGATCAGCTATATTCCTAAAATAACTTGGAAGAGAAATGCAACATGACTGAGAGATTGAGACGTCCAGTTCCAACGAAATTTGATCAAAGCGGTGTATGCAAGTAAACAAACAAGACTCCTTAGTTTTAAATAAAAGCTAAGTTCATCTACAGGAAATCTGAAATAAATACAATGTGCTGAAAACACTCAGCAAGTTGTGTATTGTTGTTTGGGGGGGGGGGGGGGGGGGGTGGGGTAGTTAATGTTTCTGGTTGACGATCTTTTGCCAGGACGAGGAAAGTGAGAAAGCAAGTTAGTTTTAAGTTGTTGTCATAGTCGGATGAAAAGGAATACTCATGGCGAGGCCAAAAATTGAGGCCAATCCCAGTTTTTAATGTAAGATAGTGTTATGGTGAATTGTGGGGAATAAAATGCGGGTTTTTAAATTTATGTTGGGTGTTTATTTTGTATATAGCTTCTAGATTTTTAAAATTAGTTTCATTTTGATGAATTTGAATAGGTTGGGAATTCTTAGTATTTTTGGGGTAACAGAGTGGTGCAACTGGTAGAGGTGCCACCTCGTGGCACCAGGGATCTTTGTTTAATCCTAACCTTGGGGAACTGCATGAGTTGTTTGTATTTTGTCCATGTGACTTCTGCTTTTCTCCAGCATCCCAATAATGTTGGTTGATAGGTTAATTGGGCACAATAAATTCTTGCTAGCATGTTGGTGAGTAGTATAGTTGGGTGTGGGGATGATTTGAAGAGAATGTTGGGAAAATAAAATTAAATTTCATATGGGATTAGTGTAACTGGGTGGTTGATAAGTGGTGTTGATTTGGTTAGTTGAAGAACCTGTTTCCATGTGGTATTGCAGTATGATTCAGTTTGCATTTGAGCTTGTCATCCAAAAGCGGGGCCTTGAGCAGGATTTTTATAAAACGTGATTTGTGGCAATATAATGGCCTTGTTTAGTAATACATTTATTTTGTTGCTTTTACAATGAAACTGGAGTTTGTGTTGAGGAGGACAGGATGTTTTATAATTTTGAGTTTCCTTGCAAGGCAAGATATTTATGTGAAACTTTGTATTGGAAAGTGTTTCAATTCTATGATGTGGGCTATGTCACAGAGCCTGATAGAGCCTGTTCCTACAAGACAGAAACAGGCACTTTAGCCCACCTATTCCATGCTGAACTATTAAACTATTATTCTGCCTAGTCCCATCAAGACTTGTCCTCCATACCTCTCTCTTCTTTCCCCCCCCCCCCCCCCGTCTAAGTATTTATCCAAGTTTCTCTTCAACATTAAAGTTGAACCGGCATCCGCCACTTCCTCTTAGCAGCTCATTTCACACTTACACCACCTTTTTGTGTGAAGAAATTCCCTATCATATTCCCTTTAAGTATTTCACTTTTCATTTTTAAACCAATGATCCCCAGTTCTAGCTCAAAGTTCAAAGTAAATTTATTATCAAAGTATATGTATATTATATACAATCCTGAGATTCAGTTTCATGCTGGCATTCTCAATAAATCCAATAGTCATAATAGAACCAATGAAAGACCTCACCAACAGGGCAGACAACCAGTGTGCAAAAGATAACAAGCCGCAAATACAAAAAGAAAGAAATAGTAATAAATAAACAGTAACGATTGAGAACATGAGATGAAGAGTCCTTGAAAGTGAGTCCATAGGTTGTGGGAACAGTTCAGTGATGGGGGCAAATGAAGTTACCTTCTCTGGTTCAGGAGCCTGATGGCTCAGGGCTAATAACCTCACCCAACATCAGTGGAAAAACCCTGTTTGTATTAAGTCTATCTGTACCCCCTCATAATTTTGTATACCTCTATTAAATCTTCCTTAATTTGCTTATAACTGATGTCCTCAAGTCCAGTAACATCCTTGTAAATTTTCTCTGTGCTCTTTTAATCTTATTGACATTTTTCCTGTACCTAGATGACCAGAACTGCACACAGTACTCCAAATTATGTCTTGGCAAGATCTAATACAACTTCGATTTAACATTCCAACTCCTGGACTCAATACTTTGATTTATGAAGGCCAATATGCCAAAAGCTCTCTTTATGGCCCTATCTACCTGTGACACCACTTTCAAGGAATCTGTGTTCCCAGGTCCCTCTGTTCTACCTCACTTCTCAATGCCCTGCTGTTTGCTGTGTATTCCTACACTGCACTGATTTGTCCTCCCAAAGTGCACTCACTTTCTAAAAGGATGACCCAGGGTAGGGCTTACACAACTCACACTTGTCTACATTAAATTCCATCTGTCATTTTTCAGATCATTTTCCCAGCTAGTCCAGATCCCATTGAAAGCTTTGATAGCCCTCTTCATTGCTCATTATGCCCCCAATCTTGGTGTTGTGTAATCTGTTTCCATTGTGATTTACCAAATAGTTTCATAAATGAGCTAATTCGGATTCGCAGGTCACCACACATTCCAGTGCCAACATAGTATACCCACCATGTTCACAGAACAACAGAAGCAACAACAACAGTAAATTCAAGCCTTATTCCTCCTTCCCTATATACCAACCCACACCCATGTCCATGCACCCAGATCAGCTCCAAGACGGGCTGTGTCCAGTCTCCAGTGGATTTGCAAACTCAGACATAGGACCTTTGACTTCCCCAGTGGGCTCGCAAGCCCACAGCTCCAGAGATTGGGTCTCTAATTCTGGACTTCGGATTGACTTTTGGGGTCCGATCTTTGAGATTATCAGCACTCACTGATAATGTCAAATGACAATCCTGGTGAGGACCCCAAACACCTTCCTTCAAACTCTGGAGTCTCTGATGAATAGGGCTTTGAACACTAGGTCCTGAACTGTGCTCTTGCTGACTCAGATACCTTGGGGGTGGGGGGTGGGGTCACTGGTTCTTGTGCCTCCTGCCTACACAGAACTCCAATACTGGAATCTGCTGAGATTTCATTGGTTTTGGGGGGGGGGAGGGGGGAGCGGCAACCGGCCCTTATCCTCACTGTACTTCTGCCCCGACGTCCAACCACAGATTTCCTTTGTCCTACATTAGCGTTACTGACCTTCAGATTCAGAACCCAAAAGAGCAGCTAGGACAGAGCCATGATCTCAATGGAACCTCAGTTCAGGGCCATCCTTGCTGGATGTTACTGTATTTTCTTGTATTTTTTAGTAAGATATTTTAATTTGGCAAACTAGTAACTTCCAGATAATTTAGACCATTAATCTGTGCACCTCTGGTTTCTACTGTATTGAATGAGTTTACACAGAATTCATTTTTCAGTGATAAATTTTCAATAATTGCAGTGAGCAAAATAGTCATTGAGCTATTTCTAAGTGGTTGCATTCCATATTGAGAAAATGATCTTTATTTGAACAGTTTATTGTGATGTGATTTATTCTCTTGGCATTGTGGTATGTATCCAGAGAAATTTCTGATTTTTTGTTTTGGCTAGATGTTTATACAGATTTTCCATCTTAAACAGCTCCACCCTGTGGTGGTCTGGAAAAAGTCTTTTTTCTCATTGCTTCTACTTAAGATCAATGAAATGAAAAATGTACAATAATTCACTTTTAAAAATGTAAATTATTCTGATCTATTCCACTCTTACTTTTCTTTGCTTCTAGTTTGATCTGGAAATGAAATTATTTTTCAGAACATGGCTGAATAGTGTCAGGAGTCTAAGTCAGCAGTGTAGTACATTTTACCGAGCAGCAGTAATTACATGTTAACATGTTAAAAGTAAAAGTAACTTACAGTATGCACCTCAAAACACTGGAGAAGTCTCACCACCAGTGCTGCTACAAAACCTTGAATCTACTGACAAAGTCAGCAAACCAAAGCAATGTCTATTACGTCAAGATTGCTGGAGCCACGACAAAGATATTTGTGGCCTCTAGATAGATATACTGTGAGGTCCTTAAGGCTGCTGAGTAGCTAATTGTTTGAGAAAGGAAATGAGGGAAAACCTGGTAGCAACGGATCAGTGACTCTCGTGTCAGTGGTAGGAAAGCTGTTGAGTATTCTTAGTAATTGGATTTATGTGCATTTGGAAAGCCACAGAAAGTCATGGAGGGATTGTCTACTGAGTCATTATAGGTGGATGTCAGAAACAGAAAGGGACCAATTTCTCTCTTGGAAGTATGCCATAGACCCCTCCCCCAATAGCAGCAGAGACACTGAGGAATAGCTTGAGGCAGATATCAGAAAGGTACAAAAATAACAGGTTTGTTGTCATGGGTGACTTCAACTTCCCTAATATTAACTGGCACCTTATTAGTGCATTTGCTAGGTGTGTCCAGGAAGGATTCCTGACACATTGTGTAGACGGGCCAATAAGAGGAGAGGCCATGCAGGATCTGGTGCTAGGTGATGGACCAGGTCAGCCTTTAGTATCTGTTGGTAGGTGAGCACAACTCTCTGACCTTTGCCATAGTTTTGGACAGGGATAGGAACTGACAGTAAGGGAATGTAATTGAGGGAGGGTGAATGTTGATGCTATTAGGCAGGAATTTGGGAGTATAAATTGGGAATGTATGTACTCGGGGAAATCCACAACAGAACTGTGGAGGCTGTTTAGAAGCACCTGCATGAGGTTCTGGATAGGTTTGTCCTATTGAGACAGGGAAAGGTTGGCAGGGCAAAGGATTGGCAAGAGATATGGAATATCTAGTTGAAAAAAAGGAGCTTACTCGATGCTTAGGAAGCAAAGATAAGATGGGACTCTAGAGAGTTAGAAGGTAACCAGGAAGGAACTGAAGAATGGATTTAGCAGCAGAATAAGGTTGTATGTTCCTGTCAGAATAAAAGACAAGGATAACAGGTTAGGGGAACCTGGGTTTTCATGAGGTATTGAGGCCCTGGTTAAGAAAAAGGAGGAGGTACATCATGGCAGGTATAGGCAGGAAGGAGCAAATCAGAAATGCAAGAGAACCTTGGGCTAAAAGAAGGCACAAGGTTGCTCTAGCAGACAAGGTGAAGGAGAATCCCAAGGAATTCTATAGATATATTAAGAGCTGAAGGATAGCAAGGGACAAATTTTGTCCACTGGAAGTTCAGAGTCATTATCAATGCATGGAGCCAAAAGAGATGGGGGATTTTAAATGGATTTTTTTGCATCTGTATTTAATTGGGAGATGGGCACAGTCTACAGAAGTGAGACAAAGCAGCAGTGAGGTCATGGGCTATATACAGATTACAGAGGAGGAGCTGTTTGCTGCCTTGAGGCAAATTAGGGTGCCTAACCCCCTGGGCCTGACAAGTTGTTCTCTCGGACCCTGTGGGAGGCTATCACCGAAATTGTAGGAGCTCGAGCAGATAATTAGAACGTCTTTAGCCTTGGGTGAAGTGCCGGATGATTGGCAGATAGTTAATGTTGTTCTGTTTCTAAGAAGGCTCGAAGAATAAGCCAGGATATTATAGGCTGGTGAGCCAGACATCACTGATGTCTAAGAAATTGGAAGGTATTCTAAGGGAATATAATATATCAATACTTTGACAGACAGGAACTGATTAGAGATAGTCAACATCGGTTTGTGCATGGTAGGTCATGTCTAACCTATATTTATAAAGAGTTTTTTTGAGGAATTTACCAGGAAAGTTGATGAAGGTAACACAGTGGATGTTGACTTCAGCAAGGCCCTTGATGAGGTTCAACAGGCGAGGTTAATCAAGAAGGTTAAGTCGCTTGGCATTCAAGGTGAGGTAGTAAATTGGTTCAGTATTGGCTTTATCGGAGTAGCCAGTGTGGTAGTAGATGGTTGCCACATTGACTGGAGGCCTGTGACTAGTGGTGTGCTGAGTCCATTGTTTGTCATCTATATAAACAGTCTGGATGATGTGGTCAACCAGATCAGCAAATTTGTGGGTGACATTAAGACTGGGGTGTAGTGGACAGTGAGGAAGACTATCAAAGCTTGCAATAGGATCTGGATCAGATGGAAAAATGGCTGATGGACTTTAATTCAGACAAGTGTGAGGTGTTGCACTTTGGGAAGCCAAACCAGAGAAGGACTTAGTTTGGTGAGCTAAAGGGCAGAAAAGTGTGGTAGAAAAGAGGGATTGGGGAAAACAGATACATACTTCCTTGGAAGTGGTGTCACAGGTAGATAGAGTCGTAAAGAAAGCTTTTGGCACATTGTCTTCCATAAATTAAAGTACAGTGGATTCTGGTTATAACTGGGCTATCACTTAATTGGGGCGATGCTTATTGGGACACCTGTTAAAGAACACAAACAAATCGAGAAAAATTGCTGGGATTCCTTTCACTACTTTGGGAAACTATGTTGCTTTATTGGAGCAGGAGACTTGCTGAACATTTTCTAACCTGAGCCAGTTGCATGCATGTTGTGTGGCTGTTCGACACTACCCCATACTGAAAGTGAACAGTTTTTAAATAACAACGCTTGTGTGTATGTTCAAAAAGCAGTGATTTTTGTCATTGATAGTTGGTGAGTGAAAACAGCAGGACAATTCAGAACTGTTTTTCACACTGCAGTTTCAAACATCCAGGCTTGGAAATGCCAGAGACAGCTGGGAGTGAGAACAAAATGATTTCACTACTTCAACAAGTTAGACACTATAAAGAATTTGAAGTTATTGACAATCCTCTTCAATATTACAACTAAAATAAAGATCTGGAGGATGCAATTGTCAAAAGCACTGCTTAAAGGCAGTCCACTATCTATACTAGGTGCCTGCGGTGATTTTTGTTCATTTACAGTTAATCAAAAGAACACATCAGCGTAGACTGAATAAATTCCTCTATTGATAACTATTAAGAACTGATACATAATTTATAGTACTGTAGTTGTGGTAATGTTCTAATTTATTCTGTATTTAATTGAAAGACATTTATTACTCAGTTAACATAGAAACAAAGAAAACCTACAGCACAATACAGGCCCTTTGGACACAAAGCTGTGCCGAACATGTCCTTACCTTAGAAATTAGCTAGGGTTACCTGTAGCCCTCTTTTTTTGAACTTCATGTACCAAATCAGTTAAATGGTAGTCTGTCCTTTTTTAAAAAAAAATCTTTTTAACTATTTCCATGAGATTTTGGCTAATTGGGCAACTGCTTAATTGGGCCAAAATGTACTGGTCTTGATATGTCCCAAAAAACTGGAACCCACTGAATTGAGTACAGGAATTGGGATGTTATGTTGAAGTTGTATAAGACGTTGATGAAGTCTAATCTGGAGTACTTTTGCAGTTTTGTTCATCTACCTATGGGAAAGATGTCAGTAAGTTTGAAAGAGTACAGAGAAAATTTACAAGGATGTTGCCAGAACTTGAGGACTTGAGCTATAGGGAAGGGTTGAAATGATTATACATTAGAGCATAGAAGAATGAAGGGAGATTCAGTAGAGGTATACAAAAGTATGGGCGGGATAGATAGGGTAAATGCAAGCAGGTTTTTTCCACTGAGGTTGGTTGAGACTAGAACTAGAGATTATGGGTTAAGGGTGAAAGGTAAAATGTTTAAAGAAAACATGAGGGGGAAACTTCTTCATTCCGAGGGTGGTGAGAGTGTAGAATGAGCTGCCAGCAGAAATGGCAGGTGCAGGTTCCATTTCAACATTTTAAGAGAAATTTGGATATGTACATGGATAGGAGGGTTATGGCCTAGGTGCAGGTCGATGAGACTAGGCAGATTAATGGTACGGCATGGACTAGATTGGCCAAAGGGCTTGTTTCTGTGCTGTAATGCTCTATGACTCTAAGGGGGCATTAAAAGTCCTGGCAAGTAGGATTAAGGAAGATCCCAAAGTGTTGTACTTGTATGTGAAGAACAGGAGGATGACTAGAATGAGTTCAGGACCAATCAGGGATAAAAGAGGATACGAGCTTAGAGTTGGAGGAGGTCCTTAATGAATACTTTGCTTCAGTATTCACCAATGACAGGGACCTTGACATTTGTGAGGACAACGTAAAACAGACTGAAATGCTTGAACATGTCAACATTATGAAAGCAGATGTGCTGGATCTTTTGGAAAAAAACAGTAGGATAGATAACTCCCTAGAGCCAGACAGGATAAACCAAAAGTTATGATAGGAAGCAAGAAAACAGATTGATATGCCTTTGGTGATGATGTTTGCAAATTCATTGGCCACAGGAGCAGTACCAGATGATTGGAGGTACCAAATGTTATTCCTTTGTTCAAGAAATGGAGTAGGGACCGATGAATGTACTTCACTGATAGAACATTATTGGAGAGAATTCTTAGAGGTAGGATTTACAAGCATTTGTAGAAGCATAATTTGGTTAAGGATAATCAACGTGCTTTAGTAAGGGTCTCACAAGCCTGATTGAATTCTTTATGCATGTGACAAAGCACACGATGAAGGTAGAGCAGTGGAAATGATGTATGAGGATTTTAAGTAAAATGTTTTCTAAGGTTCCCATAGTTGTCTCTTTCCGAAGGTCAGGAAGCATGGTATCCCGGGCGACATGGCTGTGTGAATACAGAATTGCCTTGTTGCAAGGAAAAGTATGTGAACCCTTTGCAATACCTGGTTTTCTGCATCAATTACTCATAAAATGTGGTCTGATCTTCACCTAAGTCACAATAATAGACAAACACAATCTGCCTAAAATAATAACACACAAACAGTTGTACTACTTCTCATTAACACTGAGATCACCATTTAAGCAGATACAGTCTAGGTTCAAAAAAGTATGTGAACCTCTGGGGTAATGCCTTCTTACAAAAGCTATTTGGAGTCAGATGTTCTAGTCAATGAGATGAGATTGGAGGTGTGGGATGTACAGGTGCTCTGCCCTATTTTTAAAAAAAAGACATGCAAAGTCAGGTTACTGACAGAGCCTGCACTTCTCTTCTGTTAATGTGTACCATGCCTCGATCAAAGCAACTTTGAGAGGATCTTGGAAGAAGAACTGTAGAGTTGTATTGAAGCTGGAAAAGGCTACAAAAACATTTCTAAAGATCTGAGTGTGTCGGTCCACAGGAAGAGAAATTGTCTACAAATGCAGGGAATTCAGTATTGTTGTTACTCTCCTGATGAAAGGTCTCGGCCTGAAACGTTGGCTACTCTTTTCTCACGGATGCTGCCTGACCTGCTGAGTTCTTCCAGCATTGTGTATGTATTCTTTGGTCCACAGCATCTGCAGTTGTATTTTTGTGTTTTGTTGTTACTCTCTCTAGGAGTGGGCATCTTCCAAATATCACACCATGAGCACAACATGCAGTGCTGAAGGAGGTGAAAAAGAACCTAAGGGTAACAGCAAAAGGCCTGCAGAAATCTCTAGAACTTGCTAAAGTCTCTGTTCATGTGTCCACTATAAGAAAAGCACTGAACAAGAATGGTGTTCATGAAAGGACACAACAGAGGAAATCACTGCTCTCCCAAAAAATATCATTGCTGCATGTCTCAATTTTGCAAAAGACCACCTGGATATTCCACAATGCTTGTGGGACAATGTTCTGTGGACAGATGAGGCAAAAGTCGAACATTTTGGCAGAAATGCACTCCGCTATGTTTGGATGAAAAAGGGCACTGCACACCAACACCAAAGTCTCATCTCAACTGTGAAGCATGGTGGAATGAGTGTCATGGTTTGCAGCTACTTTGTTGCCTCAGGGCCTGGACAGCTTGCAATTGTTGAGGGAACAATGAATTCAAGATTGTATCTAGACATTATATAGCAGAATGTCAGGGTAGCAGGCCATTACCTGAAGCTTAATAGAAGTTGGTTTAAAAAGAAGAAAATTTGTGTTTTGGAATGGCCAAATCAGCATCCAGACTTTAACCCTTTTGAGATGCTGTGGCATGACCTGAAGAGGGCTATTCATACAAGGTCTTCCAGAAATATTGATGAACTGGAATAGTTTTGTATGGAGCAATGGTCTAAAATTCCTCATCGTCATTGCGTAATTATGATCAGCAGCTACAGGAAATGTTTGGTAGAGATTTTTGCTGCTGAAGGAGGTTCTACCAGTTATTAAACACAAATGTGAATGATTAAATAATGCATTCAATAAAGACATAAAAAGTACAATTGTTTGTGTGTTACTAGTTTAGGCAGATTTTTTATCTATTATTGTGACTTGGATGAAGATCAGACCATGTTTTATGAGTAATTAATGCAAAAAATCAGATCATTGCAGAGGGTTCACAGACTTTTTCTTGCAACTGCATGGTATGTAGGGAAACATGGCTGTGTGGATACAGAATTGCTTGCCTATAAAAGGAAAAGAGTGGTTGTGGATGGAGTGTATTCTGCCTGGATGTTGGTGACCAGTAATGTTTTCATAGTGATCTGTTCCGGTACATGCTCTTAGTGATTTTTTTTTTACAACTGTCTTTGATAAGAATGTGGAAGGATGGATTAGGAAATTTTCAGTTGACACAAAGGTTGGTAAAGTTGTGGATAATGTAGAGGGTTATTGTAGGTTACAACTGACATTGACATGATGCAGAGCTGAACTGAGAAGTGACAGATGGAGTTCAACCTGGAAACGTAAAAACTGATTCACTTTGGAAGGTTAAATTTGGAAGCAGAATACAGTGTTAATGGCAGGATTCTTAAGAGTGGAAGAATAGATTTGTCAGTCAAGATTATCCCTTAAGGAAACTCATGCTGATTTTTGGCTCATTTATCATGTGTCACTAAGTACCCTGAAATGTCATTCTTAATAGTGGACTCTGACATCTTACCAAGCACTGAAGTCAGGCTAACTGGCCAATAATTTCCTCTTTTGCCTCCCTCCCTTAGAATGGATTGAGATTTATGATTTTACACTTCTCCAAAACCATTCTAGAATAAGTGATTCTTGAAAGGTCACTACTAACAGATAGATACATTATTGATCCCAAAGGAAATTACATTGCCACAGTAGCATTGCAAGTGTACAGATATACAAATATTAGAAGAGAAGTAAGAAAGAATAAAAAAAAATTAAGTTACCACAAACAATCTAACACAGTGGTTCCCAACGTGGGGCGTATGCCCCACGGGAGTAATTTGATTTTTAAGGGGGGCAATTCGAGAATGAGTTATTAACAGTGAATTTTTTCTAGTAAGTCTGTGTGAGTATGAGTGTGTGTGCGAGTTAATACATATGTATATATACAGTATGCATACATAAAAATACTTGTGTGTATGTACATGTGTAATTGCGTATGTACTGTATATATAGTGTATCACCATCATTACAACCATCAAATGGCTTTCATAATTAAATTAATGAATTGACTGATGTAGGAAGGAACAAATGAACAAGTCCAAAAGCGTAAGAAACTCGTACTAGGTCGCGCCGATGCTGCTTTTTGCAGTAGCTTTCGGTTCTTGGTGGTGTGAAGGTGTGTACATTGCGTCATCTCTTTTAAACGGTGTATCTGTCTTTGTATGCTGTAGAAACGAATTGGCATTGTTTTATTTATTATTATTATTATTTTAATATCACTTAATGTTCTTTTTTTTTTACAATTTCTTAGTAATTTCTTCCTCAGAACTTTAACAGTCCTTTGGTTCTTTTATTTTTCTCTTTCATGAATGCCATGTTCTTTGGAAGCTTGTTTAAACCAAGTTAATGGTCTTTTAGGCTTCCTCCAGGTGAATAGGAGTTCACTTTTTGAATAATAAGAATTATATATCACCACAGGGGGCATCAGGAGTTTAGAGGTGATTAGGTGGGGCATGGCCAAAAAAAGGTTGGGAACCACTGATCTAACAGGAGGGGATCATCACTTCTCTGGCTGTAGGTTGACTCACTATAAAGCCTAAAGGCCGAGGGTAAGAATGATCTTGTATGGCGCTCTCTGGAGCAGTTGTCTTAATCTATTACCTCCACAATCTTTCCACTGCCTCCTTCATAAACCTGAGATATAATCCAGTCTGGTCCAGATGACTCATCTACCTTCAGATCTTTCAGCTTCCTAGCACCTTCCCCTTAGTAATAACAACTGCACTCACTTCTGCCCTCTGACACTCTTGAACTTCTGGCATACTGCTGGTGTCTTCCACAGTGAAGACTAACAGTCTTCCATAATGTCTTTAATCCCCATTACTACCTCTGTAGCATCATTTTCAGAGGTCTGATGCCCACTATTACCTCTCTTTACTCATATATATCAGAATTTAAAAAACTCTTGTATTATTGGATAGCTTACCTTCATGTTTCAGTTTTTTCTCTTATAGCTTAAGTTACTTTCAATTGTTTTGAAAAGCTTCCCAATCCTTCCCACTATTTTTTTGCTATATTGTATGCTTTTTTTTTTGCTGTGTTTGGCTTCCTTTCCTCCCTTTAGAGTGCAGCTTCTTTTGGATGAACTGATCTTGCATCTTCTGAATTACTCCCAGAAATTCTAGCCATTGCTGCTGCACTGTTATCCCAGCTTGTGACCCCTTCCTATCAACTTTGTCCACCTTTTCTCTCATGCTTCTATAGTTACTTTTACTGGAATGTGATAATGATACATCTGATTTTAACATGCGTCTCAAGCTGCAGGGTGAATTCTGTCACATTATGATCATTATTTCCTCAGTGTTCCTTTAGTTTAAGCTCTCTCATCAAATCTGTTTCATTCCACAAGACCCAATCCAGAACTGTCTTTTCTTTAGAGGGCTTAACCACAAGCTGCTATAAAAAGCCATCTTGTAGGCATTCTACAAATTCTTTCTCTTGGGATCCATTGCCTACCTGATCTTCACAGTCTACCTACATATTGAAATCCCCCATGACTATCATAACTTTGCCATTTTTGCCCTTTTCACGTACACTTTTTGTCTCCTGTTGTAATTTGTACTGTGCATCCTGACCAGAGTCCTGTGTACCTTTTTCTCCCAGAGAGTTGTAGGGGTCTGGATTGCACTGCCTCGGAAGGTAGTGGAGGCCAATTCTCTGGATGCTTTCAAGAAGGAGCTAGATAGGTATCTTATGGATAGGGGAATCAAGGGATATGGGGACAAGGCAGGAACCGGGTATTGATAGTAGTTGATCAGCCATGATCTCAAAATGGCGGTGCAGGCTCGAAGGGCCGAATGGTCTACTTCTGCACCTATTGTCTATTGTAATCGCATCAGGGTCTTCTTGCCCTTACAGTTTCTTAACTCCACAAGCGTTCTACATCTTCTGATCCTATGTTGCTTCTTTCAGATAATATGGTTTCATTTTTTTTCAACCAATAGAGCCACCCTATCCTTCTACCCATCTGTTTGTTTGATAGGAGAGATCCTTGTATGGTTGGATGTTTAGCTTCTAGCTACAGTCTTTCAGTTATGGCTCTGTGATGCCTTCAATAGCACTTGATGAGGTCCCACAAGGTAGATTGACATGCATGGGATCCACAGTGACTGAACTGTATGTATTCAGTATTAATGCACATGGAAGACAATGTACCGTAGATTCCGGATTTTAAGCCGCTACTTTTTTCCCACATTTTGAACAGCTTTGAACTTTGCGGCCAATAATCCGAAGCGGCTAATGCAAGGTTTTTTTCATGCCGCCTCGTAAACATTTTGCCTCGTAACAGTAGACCAATAAAATTGATGAGTAGTTCACAGAGGTCCAATGAAATTGTACGATAAATCAAGCGCACTTTCACAATTAAATTATTGTAAATCAGTCATTTGTACTCACCCTCATCAACATGGAAAACACTCGAAGCATTGTGCTACCTACCCTACTTAGTTTAAACTATATTTGTTTTCTGTACTACATCGCGGGATGCTATGACGTCACACCCGGTTTCGCGGCGTCTTGTGGGAAAATGCCGTTTGCGATGAAACGGAAAGGAGGGGGGAGCGGATTACGCGAGCGGCTTTGGATCCGAGCGAAATCTGCTTTTAAATGCCGTTTGCGATGAAACGGGACGGAGGGGGGAGCGCATTACGCGAGCGGCTTTGGATCTGAGCGAACGCTGCTTTTAAATGCCGTTTGCGATGAAACGGAAAGGAGGGGGGGAGCGGATTACGCGAGCGGCTTTGGATCTGAGCGAACTCTGCTTTTAAGTTAAAGGTATCAATAACTTTTCCTGGTAGGCTGCAGTATATATATTTTTTACCAGTCGTTAGGAGATATTGGAATGTTGTTCAGTAAAGAAGTATACGCAACATATATTTAAAAGTAGCCGCGTACGGGCACGGTTCGAAAAAAAGCATTTGCAATATGTATTTGTTTTTGTTACCATATGGATTTAATTAAAAGTTAAAAAAATCCTCACGTGTAATATCTTTCTGTGTAAATATCTCATATTACAACGTGGGACACCTGCGGCCGAAAATCCGGTGCGGCCTTTACATTTAAAAAAATGATTTTATTTCTAAAATTAGTGCCAGCGGCTTAAAATCAGGTGCGCTCTGTAGTCCGGAATCTACGGTAGTAGTTGATGGGATTTATTCTGGCTAGAGGTCCACTAGTGGTGTTCCATGGAAATTCATCTGGATTTTATATATAACCTATGTGAAATTGTGGCTAGTGTGTTGGTAAGTTCACAGATGAAACAAATTGGAAGTATCCCGATTCCTCACTTTCAACATGGTGTCCAGTCCCAATACACTTGTTCCCCATCAAGAAGACCTTAAAGCTCTTTGCTTCTTTTTGGACAACAGACCTAACCAGTTCCTCTACACCATCACCCTCCTCCATCTGGCGTAGCTGGTCTTCACACTCCGCATTTCTCTTTCGACTCCTTCTACTTTCTCCAAACCCAAGCTGTAGCCACGGGCACCTGCGTGAGCCCCTGCTATGCTTGCCTTTTCATTGGCTATGTGGGACAGTCCAGGTTTAAACCCTTCACTGGGTAGCACTTGCCAACTCATTCAGTGCTATGTTTTTGACTGCATTGGTGCTGCTTCATGCATCCTTGCTGAGCATGTCAATTTCATCAATTTTGCCTCTAACTTCCACCCTGCCCTCAAATTCATGGTACATTTTTGACACCTCTCTCCCCTTTCTTGATCTCTCTCTGTCTCCTTCACGGGAGGCAACCTGTCTGCTGATAACTTTAATAAACCTACTGACTCACAGCTGTCATGATTATACTTCTTCCTACCTGGTTACTTGTGAAAATGCTATTCTCTTTTCTCTATTACTCTGTTTCCACTATATCTGTTCCCAGCAAGCAGCTTTCCTTTTCAGGATGTCAGAGATGTCCTCCTCCTTCAGAGAACAGGGTTTGCCTTTCTCCACCGTTGATGCTGCCCTCATTTACATTTACATTTTGCAGACATCCACCCTCACCCCAACTTCCCACCACCTTAACAGGGTTAGAATTCTTCCATGATTCCTTTGTCCATTTGTCCCTCTCCTCTGATCTCCCTCCTGACACTTATCTCTCCAAGCTACACCTGCCCATTCATCTCCTCCCACACCTCCATTCAGTGCCCCAAACAGTCCTTCCAGGTGAAACAACACTTCATCTGTGAGTCCTTTGGGTCATCTCCGTTATCTGGTGTTCCCAGCACGGCATACTGTACATTGGTGAGATCTGCGTAGATTGGGAGACTGCTTTGTTGAGCATTTTTGCTCCATTTGCAACAAGTGTTTGGCAGCTTTGGGCCTGTACTCACTGGAATTTAGAAGAATACATGGGGATCTCATTGAAACCTACCGTATGTTGAAAGGATGAGAGGCACAGTCTCAAAATTGAGGGGTGTCTTTAGAACAGAAGTAAGAAGGAAGTTGTTCAGTCAGAGTGATGAATCTGTGGAATGCTTTGCCACAGACTGTGATAGAGGCCAAGTCTGTGAGTATGTTCAAAGCGGAAATTGATAGATTCCTGATTGGGGCATCAAGGGATATGTGAGGGGGCAGGTGTATGACGGTTGAATGGGATCCAGGATCAGCCACGATGAAATGGTGGAGCGGACTCAATGGGCTGAATGGCCTAATTTTGCTCCTATGTCTTATAGTCTTATGGTCTAAGTGGGATTCCTGGTGGCTAACCATTTTAATTCCAATCACCATTCCTATCAAGATGAGGCCACTCTCAAGTAGGAGATGCTACACCTCATATTCTTTCAGGGTAGCCTTCAACTTGATGGCAAGAACATCAATTTCCCTAACTTTTGGTAATTTCTCCCCCCTCTCCTTCTCTGTTCTTCCATTCCCCATTCTCCCTCTTATCTCCTTCATCTTACATGCCTTTTAGTTCCATCTGGTTCCCTTCTTCCTTCTCTTATACCCATGGATCACTCTGCTCTCCTCTTAGTTTCCTTCTTCATCCCTTTACCTTCACTTATCACCTCTCAACTTTTTATTTCACCTCCTCCCCCACCCACCAACTGTTGCCCTCACCTGGCTTCACCTGTCAACTTCTAGTTTATTCTCCTTCCTCCCTGAAAGTGGTTCTGAGTTGATAGACTAGTTAAGTAGGCATGTGATGGTGCATGGCCAAGCGGTTAAGGCGTTTGATCTAGTGATCGGAAAGTTCTAGCCTTGGCTGAGGCTGCGTGTGTGTCCTTGAGCAAGGCACGTAACCACACATTGCTCTGTGACGACACCGGTGCCAAGCTGTATGGGTCTTAATGCCCTTTACTTGGACAACATCGGTGGTGTGGAGAGGGAGACTTGCAGCTTGGGCAACTGCCGGTCTTCCTTTTTAAAATTAACCTTGCCCAAGCTTGCGCCCTGGAAACTTTCCAAGGCACAAGTCCATGGTGTATTGAGACTAATGGAGGCCTACTACACATAAGTAGGCATACACCATGCTGGTGTTTATTGGTCAATGCACTGAATTCAAGAGTCAGGAAGATGAGAAAATCTCCAGATGCTGGAAATCCAAGCAACACATGCAAAATCCTGGAGGAACTCAGCAGGCCAGGCAGCATCGATGGAAAAGAGTAAACGTTTCGTGCTGAGACCTTTCATCAGAACTAGAACAAAAGATGAGTAGTTAGAGCAAGAAGCTGGGGGAAGG
Source organism: Hemitrygon akajei (assembly GCF_048418815.1). Lineage (NCBI taxonomy): Eukaryota > Metazoa > Chordata > Chondrichthyes > Myliobatiformes > Dasyatidae > Hemitrygon > Hemitrygon akajei. The sequence goes on from NC_133136.1 coordinate 100,566,146, forward strand.
GGAGGAAGAAGTGCAATGTGGTAGGTGATGGGTGAATCTGGGTTCAATCAAGTTGATTGGTGAAAGAGATAAAGGGGTGGAGAAGGGGGAATTTGATTAGGAGGGGGTAGAAGATCATGGAAGAAAGGGAAGGAAGAGGAGCACCAGAGGGAGGTGATGGGCAGGTAAGGAGATAAGTGGAGAGAGAAATGGGAATAGTGAAGGGGGGGGGGGGGGGAGCAATTTCAGAAGTTTGAGAAATTGATGTTCATGCCATCAGGTTGGAGGCTGCCCAGACAGAATACAGGGTGTTGTTCCTCCAATTTCAGTGTGGCCTCATCACGGCAATAGAGGAGGCCACGGACTAACAAGTCAGAACAGGAATGGGAAGTAGAAGTGAAATAGGTAGCCACTGGAAGATCCCAGTATCGCTGGCAGACAGAGCATAGGTGCTCAGTGAAGCAGTCTCCCAGTCTACGTCAGGTCTCACTGATATACAGGAGGATACAGCAGATTACCCTGACTGACCAGGTGTAGTGTCACTTTACCTGTAAGGACTGATTGTGGCCCTGAATTGTAGTGAGGGAGGATGTGTAGGGGCAGATGTGGCACTTCTCCACTTGCAAGTATTCAACAGCCAGGAAGTTGTCATTGATTTATAAAACTCTAGTTAGGCTGCACTGAGAATATTTCATTTGAATCTGCTTATGTGATTTTAGAAAGGATGTTGAGGCTTTGGAGAGAGTGCAAAAGAGGTTTATCAGAATGCTGTTTGGATTGGAGAGTGTGTATAAGAAGGAGAGGTTGGTTAAACATGGGATGTTTTCTCTGATATGCAAAGGCTGAGGCGAACCCTGAAGAATATTTCAGGACACGGATCAAGTAGATGGTTGGTATCCTTATTCCCCAGGTTTAAATGTCGAATGCTAGAGGGTATGCAGTTAAGGTGAGAGGGAGTAAATTCAAATTAGATGTATAGGGCAATTTTTTTATAAACACACAAAGAATGATGGGTGCCTGGATGTGCTACTGAGGCCAATATGATAGAGGCCTTTTGGAAGCTCTTACATAGGCACATAAATATGCAGGGAATTGAGGGTATTGCACTTGTGTTAGTAGAAAAGATTAGTTTAATTTGGATTTTATTACTGTTTTAATTCAGCACAACATCATGAGTTGAAAGGTCTATTCCTGTGCTAACTGTTTTGTGTTCAATATACCGGGTAATTTAAAAAAAAATCCAGAATAGATTCTATCTAATTTCCTGCAAACTTCTTCCTTGATATCTGAATACTTTTGTATCTGTGTAACTCTCTAGATTATTGATCTAATCAATCAATTTGACGGAATCAGAACCAGTTTTAATATCACTAGCATATGTCATGAAATAATTTGTTTTGCAGTAACAGTACATTGTAATTTAGTTTATTTTATTATGTATTGCAATAAGGAATGCATATGTGTGAAATATATTAAAAAGTAGTACAAATAGAGCAAAAAAAGAAAAAAAAGCAATGAGTTGGTATATATGGGTTCATGGAACATTTAGAAATCTGATGGCAGAGGGGAAGAAGCTGCTCCTAAAATGTTGAATGTGTGTCTTCAGGCTCCTGTACCTGCACCTTGATGGAATCATTGAGAAGAGGGCATGTCCCAGGTCGTGGGACATGATGACATAATGACAGATGCCACCTTTCTGAGGCATGCCTTTTAAAGATGTACTTGATGCTGGGGAGGCTAGTGCCCATGATAGAGCTGGCTGAGTTTGCAATTTGCTTAGCTTTTTCTGATCCTGTGCAGTGGCCCCTCTGTACCAGATGGTGATGCAACCAATTAAAATGCTCTCCACGTAGCAATTCGTGAGAGTCTTTGGTGACACATGGCGTCTTCTCAAAATCCTAATGAAATAAAGTTGCTGTTGTGCCTTCATTGTAATTACATGAATATGCTTGGCCCAGGATAGATCTTCAGAGATGTTGACACCCAGGAACTTTAAACTGCTCATCCTTTCCACTTCTGATCCCTTGATGAGAACTGGTGTGTCTTCCCTTGACTTCCCCTTCCTGAGGTTTGCAATCAATTTTTTTGGTGTTACTGACATTTAGTGCAAGGTTGTTGTTGCAATACCATGTGACCTGCTGATCTATCTCACACTTGTGTGCCTCCTCAACACCATCTGAAATTCTGCCAATAATAATTGTCTTTGACAAATTTATAAATGATGTTTGCTGAGCTGTGCCCAGCCACACAGTTGTGGGTTTAGAGGGAGTAGAGCAGAGTCATCAGTGCTGATTGTCATTGAAGAGATGTTACTTCTGATCTGCACTGACTGGTCTCCTGGTGAGGAAATCAAGGATTGCAGAGAGGGGTACAGAGGCCCAGGCTTTTGATTAGAACGGAGTGTATGATTGTGCTGAACCCTGAACTGTTAATCAATAAACAGCAGCCTTACGTAGGTTTGCTATTGTCCAGGTGATCCAAGGGCAAGTGGAGAGCCAGTGAGATTGCATCTGCTGTAGACCTATTGTGGCGATAGGTGAATTGCAGCAGGTCCAGGTCCTTGCTTAGGCTGGAGTTGATTCTGGCCATGACCAACCTCTCAAAGCACTTCATCACAGTAGAATGGTAGTCATTGAGGCAGCTCACTCTGCTGTTCTTGGCACTGGTATGACTGTTATCCTTTTTGAAGCAGGTGATAACCTCCACCTGCAGCAGTAAGAGATTTAAGAGGTCCTTGAACACTCTGCCAGTTGGTTGGCACAGATTTTTAGAGTCCTGCCAGGTACATCATCAGGGCCTTACACCTTGTGAAGGTTCACTCACATGAAAGATGTTCTGACATCAGCCTCAGAAACAGAGATCACAGGGTATTCAGATGCTGCAGGGGTGCACACAGGTATAGTTTTATTCCCTCTTCAAACTATGCATAAAAAGCATTGAGCTCATCTAGGAGTAAAGCATCACAGCCATTCATGATATTAGATTTTACCTTGCAGGAAATAATGGCCTGTAAACCCTGATGGGACTAACATGCATCTGACTCCTTCTCTAACTTAGATCAGAATTGTTTTGTCGTTCTTAAAATGGCCTTCTGTAGGCTGCACATGGACTTCTTGTATCGTTCTGGATCACTGGCCTTGAATGCTACAGATCTAGCCCTCAGCAGATTACGAATCCCCTGATTCATCCACTGCTTTTTGTTTGGGTAAGTCCAGTATATTCTCCAAGGGACTCACTCATTTGACTTTGTCTTGTGTGGTAGCATCGTGACTTATTCATTCAGATTTGAAGACGAATTCTTGAATTTTGTCCAGTACACTGACTCAAAATAGTCCCATAAGCGCTCCTTCACCTTCTTTACCATAGCTTCTTAGTCCTTGCTACTGATGCTGTGATCTTCACTTTCTGCCTGTATGCCGGGATAGGCGATCAGACTTTCCAAAGTGCAGGCATGGAATAGCACAGTAAGGATTCTTGATAACAGTAGTCAAGTGTGTTGGCTCATCTGGTTACCGGTGGTAGTTGTTCAGAGAGTTTTTCAAGCTGGCCTAGTTGAAATCACTCGCAATGATAGGGAAGGCATCAGGGTACACTATTTCATAACTGCTGATCATGGTGCTCAGCTGTCTAAGTCCCTGCTTGACGTTGGCCTGAGGTGGATTGTACACTGCTACCAGGATGATGGCAGAAAACCCCCTCGGCAGATAAAATGGACAACACTTGATTGCTAGATGTTCTAGGTCAGGTGAGCAGGTCTGAGATACAACCGGCATGTCTGTGCACCATAGTGAGTTAATCATGAATCATACTGCTCTTCCTTTAAAATACTCAACTGATCTATCTTTGTGGAGAATGGTGGCGACTTCGGGGGTGTAGTGTTGTGGCTGAGCCATTTTTCCATGAAGCAAAGTACCCAGCAGTCTCTGATATCTCCCTGGTACTGCAATCTTGCTCTGAGGTCTACAATTTTATTTTCCAGAGACTGTATATTTGCCAGCAGGCTAGTTGGGAATAGGGGTCTAAGGCCTCTGAGTTTCACTTGTTCCTGCAATCCAGCATGCCTTCCCTGCTTTCGTTTCCTTAAAGGAGAACTGGACACGCGACTGGGGTCTGTTGATTTTGAGTACTGATAAACGTTGCTTACTGAAGTACCCATGGCTGTGACTGTGAACCAGCTGTAGTCCTAAATGGGAATAGTTGATAATTCCCATCAGAGCTACATGCAAATACTCACCCCTTATTGGTGTTATCTTTGAGGAGTGTTTAAGGCTGTTAATATCCTACTAACCTGAGAAGCATGCATTGAAAGTGATTTTGTGGTTAGTACTATTGCTTATCTTCTGTGAGCAATCTATAATGGATGCCGTTTTCATTTGAAATCTCTGACTGAAACGTTTGGAAAGGGAATTCATCTTATTAGCAATATTTCAGAGTATTCTTCTGTATATTCATGGTGCAAATGAAACACAGTCTGGGCCCTGATGTAATAATTAATAAGTGCAGAATCTCTGCTAATGACTGAAACATTTTGTCCCAGACAGTCTTTTGGTGATCCTCCTTTGCAGTCTCTCCGGTATACTTGTGCCTTTCCAATAAAGCACTAACCAGAACTATATACTGTACCGTATTTCAGCGTTTTCCTGCCCTATGTTTTATGAAGTTGTACCAAAGCCTCTTTGCTCTTGTATTTTATACCACAGCTAATGAAGCCAAGTGTTGCCTGTTCTGTCTTAACCTGTGCTGCCATGTTAAAGGATCTTTAGATTTGTACATTAAAGCTTCATAATTCTGTAATACACTCTTGGGGCCCTACCATTCAAAATATATCATGCCTTTATTAGACACCATCTTGTTGGGATTAAATTCCATCTGCCACTTGCTCAGTTTACCATCTGAAATGCTAGGAAGTGTGGGGAGAAAAAATGTTTTGAATAAAGCAATCATGAATTATGGTGTTAATGGAAGTACAAACCTTAAATATTTTAGAGCACAGATAGAAAGACATTTTTGGATGTCTTTTTGTCTTGGTCATTCTTACAATTGAAGTCTCTGGGTTTCGTCTTGCAGATTCTATGGCACTTGGATATATTTCGACGAAGTTTGAGACAACTGCCTGGACATGTCTGTTTTGGAAATGCTTGCATATTCTGTGCTCTGAAGGTAAAATCAGTTTTCAATATTGAATTACTCAATATCTTTGAAAGGCTTGATGTGGTAGATGCTGTGAGTCATATTTTCAAGAAGAGGGAATTGACATTTGAGATTCAGATAAGGATTTTTTAAAAACTTTTAGAAATGTGATTCTTGGCTCTGTTTGTCTGAGAAGATTCTGTATGCTCAAATAGTAAGATATAGTGGTTAAATTACCAGACTGGTAATCCAAAGAAAAGAACACTTCAAGTATTAAAACACTAGCAGGCGTAGGTCGGATGTAAAATGTCATTATTGGTCAGGGATTAAAGAACATGCATAATAATCTGATACCCAATACAACTGAAGCACAAACTCCTTATTTTTAAATTTCAATCACCTAGCAATAAGTAACACTGTTAGTTTTTCAAATTGTCATAACTTGATAGATTTTTACTAATTATGCATTGTGATACCCAATTCCCCATGAACATTTCCAACCCATTTTTATGTTAGCAACAAATTTACCAATCATGCATACTTCAGTGTTGCCTGTGAGTCATTCATATCAATTATAAATAGATAGGCTCCATCACAGTTCCCAATGCACGCCACTTGTAGGTCTTGCCAACAAGAAAATGCCTATTGGTTGTGAGCTTGGTTTTCTTTTAGGAAGCTAATTTTCTGTTCTATGTATATTAGAAATTTACTTTTAATACGTCCTTATATTATACTATAGATTTAATAGAAGACTTTTGAGAGAATACATGAACTTTGTCACATTTTGAATTTTAAGTCTTTATTCTTATTGGATTGTTATCGCTGTGTCTGCATGCTGACTTTTTCACATCATCTTTGTTATCTTTTGGCTCAGAATTCCTTTCTCCTCCAGCTTTATCTACTTTTTGATGGAATCATTAAATCTGACATCTAATAGGGTTCCCACACTTCCATTTCTAAAATTATTCTCTGAAGTTTAATAAAAAAATTGCTAGTTCTTTATCATTTCTGAGCTGACGCCTGTCATCACATTTTTCTTCTGTGTGGGAACCAAGTCTGCTTGAAATAGAAATCCCTGTCTTACAAGATCATTGGCCTGTTTTTTTTTAATGTTGTGATCAGTATTCTTAACTTTTTTGTTCCTTTTGCTTAAGTGGATGTGCCTAGTCTGCTTCCTGGATCCATACTACAGTCAACACAATACATAACTTTTCATTCTAAGATGTAATAAAGTCACAAGGCTGAAACTATTTCTCATCTGGTTGCAAAATGTATTAATAAGTTATTGTTTGTTTTTTGTTTTGGAAAAAAATTTGATTGGCTGCTCCTGTGCTTTTCCTGTTGTCATAATCCTGTAGACCCTGAGCAATTGCTCAGAAACTGGTTGGTTCATTGTGGTGCAGAGGAAGTTTTTGAATACTATATATAGCTTTATCAAGGTACTTTTATATTAAAAAAAAAGCTTGGTTGTGTGGTATCTTGAAGGTTATGCATATGTTACTTAAAAGTATCTAATTACTGAGGTTGATCTTGACATTTATTTCACCACTCACTATGGCAAATAATGTTTTCTTTTTGCAGGATATATTTGCAGAATTTCGTAACAGCAGGGAGAAAGCCCTTCCTTCTGATGCCCTTCGTAGTGCTCTAGCTGAGAGCTTTAAAGATGAACATCGTTTTCAACTAGGTTTTATGGATGATGCTGCAGAATGCTTTGTAAGTATCCTAGCAATTTTACTATCTTTCATTCAGCACCTTAATAACTTGATCTGCCTAACTAAGTTGTCTGTGCTGACTTCCTGAAAGAGATATTGTGGCTGGCCCTGAAACCCCAGATGTGCTTGATTTGGAGGCAGATTTCCAGCTTTCCTAGACTTTTGAAAGTATTTTTCTCAAATAAGCACATATTTGTTCCATAAGATGGTTTGCAAATTCCTGTTGGCACCTGGTTAGATAAAAGCGAGTCAGTGCATGTTGTTTACATGGGTTTTCAGAATGCCTTTGACAAGGTGCTGTACATGAAACTACTAAAGAAGATAAGCCCCCAGGAATTACAGGAAAGTTACTAGCATGGCTAGAAGATATGATAGCAGAGCAGTTAGCGTGATACTATTACAGCTTGGGGCGTTAGAGTTTGGAGTTCAATTCCGGTGTCATTTGTAAAGGCTCTGTATCTCCTCCCCCTGAAATGCGGGGGTTTTCTCTGGGTCCTCTGGTTTCCTCCCACAGTCCAAAGATGTACCAGTTAGGTGAATTGGTCATTATAGATTGTACAGTGAATAGTTTAGGGTTAAACCAGGGTTGCTGAGTGATGTGGCTTGAAGGGCTAGAACAGCCTATTCAACGCTGTATAGAAACATAGAAAACCTACAGGACAATGCAGGCCCTTCGGCCCACAATGCTGTGCCGAACTTGTACTTACTTTTTAGGAATTACCTAGGGTTACCCATAGCCCTATTTTTTTTCTAATTCCTTTTAATTAATTTATCATTCATTTCTGGCATAAGCTGTATTGCTTATTTTGTGTTAGTTTTCACATCGTAAATCTCAGCTTACCCAGTCCGGTGTCATTCTCATCATTACAGCATACAGATCAGTGCTCTTTTTCTTTTTTTGAAACTGCAACTTGACTTTTTATCTTTTTCTCTTCCCTTTGCAGTCCATTTATTTTTGTATGCCCAACAGACTTTTTATGTGTCCTACTTTGTTACATTTTCTAGAAGTTTCACCAATAAACCTGCATTGGTCTAGTGTCTGAGCCATTTTTGGTTTATTTACAATATTACTCAAATCTTACTTAAATATTAAATAGACTACACATGGAACAATCCAAGAAGGAATGAGCCTAATAGCGTTTCTCCAAGGGCGCCAATATGTATCTCTGAAAGTAAAAAAAGAAAAAGGTTGCCTGATTGACAGCGGGTAAAGAATGGGAATAAAGCAGTCTTTTCTGCTTGGCTGCTAATGACTAGTGATGTTTCACAGGGTCAATGTTGGGACTGCTTCTTCTCATATGTTAATGTTTTGGATGACGGAATTGATGGCATTGTGGCCAAGTTTGCAGACTGTACAAATATATCTGGAGGGGCACGCAGTATTGTAGAAATAGGGAGTCTGGGAAAAGGATCTAGACAGTTTAAGAGAATGGGCAAAAAAGTGGCAGATGAAATACCATGTAGGGAAGTGTGTGTCATGCACTTTGATGTAAAGGAATAAAGGTGTAGACTACTATTCAAAATGGGGAACGTATTCAGAAATCGGGTGCAAAGGATTTTGGGGTCCTTGTGCAGGATTCCCTGAAGGTTATCTTGTAGGTTGAGTTGCTGATAAGGAAGGCAAATGCAATGTTGACATTTATTTCAAGAGGAGTAGAATATAAAAGCAAGCATGTAATGCTGAGGCTTTATAAAGCATTGCATTGGTCAGACTGCACTTAGAGTCACAGAGAAGAATAGCACAGAAACAAGTGCTTTGGCCCATCTAGTCCATGCTGAAACTATTTAAACTGCCTACCCCAACAACCTGCACTGGGATCATAGCCCTCCATGTCCCTGCTATCCATATACCTATCCAAACTTAAATGTTGAAATTGAACTTACATGGACCACTTGTGCTGGCAGCTCATTCCACATTCTCACGACCCTCTGAGTGAAGAAATTTCCCCTCCTGTTCCCCTTAAACTTTTCTCCTTTCACCCTTAAACCATGACCTCTGGTTGTAGTCCTATCCAAACTCAGTGGAAAAAAGCCATCTTGCATTTACTCTATCTATGTCCCTCATAATTTTGTATACCTTTATCAAATCTCCTCTGCAAGCCATGGTGGCCTTCCTCACTGTCCACTACACCCTCAATCATAGTGTCACCAGCAAACTTGCTGATCCAGTTAACCACATTATCATCCAGATGACAAACAACAAAGGAGGCAGCACTGATCTCTGTGGCACACTGCTAGTCACAGGCCTCCAGTTAGAGAGGCAACCCTTTACTACCACTTTCTGACTTCTCTCGCAAAGCTAATGTCTAATCCAAATTACTTCCCCATTCTGAATGTCGAGCAATTGAACCTTCTTGATCAGCCTTCCATGTGGGACCTTTTCAAATGCCTTACTAAAGTACATGTAGACAACATCCACTGACTTGCCTTCATCCACTTTCCTGGTAATTTGCTTGAAAAACTATATAAGATTGGTTAGACATGACGTACCATGCACGGAGCCTTACTAACTATCCTTAATCAGTCCATGTCTATCCAAATATATCCAGTCCCTTAGAATATCTTCCAATAACTTTCCCACAACTGATGTCAGACTCACTAGCCTATAATTTCCTGGTTTCTGTTTATCGCCATTTTTAAGTAGTGATACAACATTGGCTATCCTGCAATTTCTGTAGGGCATAGAAACACCTTGTCAGGCCCTAGAGACTTATCCACCCTGATTTTCCTTGGTAGCAAACACCTCCTGCTCTGCAATCTACAGGGTCCATGAAGTTGGTGCTGCTATGCTTCTCTTCTGTAAGCTCTGTATCTGTCTTCGGAGTAAATACAAGTGAAAAGAAGACATTTAAGATCTCCTTCATCTGTTTTGGCTCCACACTTGGATTACCACTCTGGTCTTCCAGAGGACCAATTTTGTCCCTCCCTAGCAGTGCTTTTGTTCTTAACATATCTGTGAAATCCCTTAGGATTCTCCTTCACCTTGTCTGCTAGAACAACTTCATGTCTTTTTTTAACCTTTCTGATTTCTTTCTTGTATTCTCTTACATTTCTTGTATTCCATTAGCACTTCATTTGTTCCTACCTGCCTGTACCTGTCATGTACCTCCTTTTATCTCTTAACCAGTGCCTCAGTATCTCTTGAAATCTGTTATCTTTAACTTTTATTCAGACAAGCACATTAAAGCTTTGTACTCTCAAAATTTCATTTTTGAAGGCCTCCCACTTTCCAAGTACACCTTTGCCAGAAATGCAGCCTGTCCCAGTCCACACTTGCCAGATCATTTCTGGTACCATAAAAAATAGGCTTTTGTCCAATTTAGAATTTCAACCATGGACCAGACGTATCTTTTTGCATATTTACTTTGAAACTAATCGCATTGTGGTCACTGGCTATGAAGTGTTCCCCTATAAAAACTTCTGTCACCTACCCTGTCTAGTTCCCTAATAGCAGATCCAGTATTGCACGCTCCCTCATTGGGACTTCTACGTACTTGGAGTACTGTGAGCAGTTTTGGGCCTCTTATCTAAGAAAGGATGCTTTTGGCATTGGAGAGGGTCTGGGGAGGTTCATGAGAATGATCCCAGGAATGAAGGGGTTAATGTATAAGGTGTGTTTGATAGCTCTGGGTCTGTACTCACTGGAGAATGAGGGAGGAGTCTCTTTGAAACCTATCAAATATTGAAAGGCCTAGACAGAGTGGACATGGAGATAATGTTTTCTATAGTGGGGTGTCTAGAGCCAGAGGTCACCGCTTCAGAATAGAAGGATTTCCATTTCAAACAGTTGAGATATTTGTTTAGCTTTAGAGGGTGGCGACTATGTGGAATTCACTCCCTCAGACAGCTGTGGAGGCCAAGTTGCTGGGTATATTTCAAGTGGAAGTTTATTGATTAGTGGGGGGGGGGTCAAAGGTTACAGGGAGAAGGCAGGAGAATAGGGGATAATAAATCAGCCATGATGGAATGATAGATCAGTCGATGGGCCAAATGGCTTAATTCTGCTACCATGTTTTGTGATCCATTGCACTTATTTTATGAGCTGAGTGTTTTTGAAACACTTGTATTTAGCTGAAATGCTATGCAAAAGTCAAGAAGGAAATAAAACATTATTGAAACACATCAGTTTTCAATCAGTATAACTACTTGTAAATCACTTTGAGAAAATGCAGTTATCATTCCTCAAGTTTTTCACATGTACAAAATACTTGTTTTAAAACGCAACGCTGCTAAGACAACAATATCTTGTATTAAGTTGTTAGTTTCCAGTTTTGGAATGTTCGAATATGAAGTTAATCAAACTTACAAAGTTTGTTCTTATTCATTGTTCTATTAATTTTAATTTCTGCTCAAAATTGCTTGATGATCTTGCAGAAAGTTTTATTTTTTCATTTTTAAGCTGTTCAGCTGTATTTTTGTTTTGGAGTGACTAATAAATGACATTAAATTTGCTCGAAGTTATGGACTTCCAAAGACTTCCAATTGCACCATTATTTCTGATGGAAGTATCCATGATTTTTCTTTTTCTCTTCAGGAGAATATTTTGGAGAGAATTCACTCGCACATAGTATCAGACATGGAAATGGATACATGTACTGCTAAGTGTTGCATTACCCACCAGAAGTTTGCTATGACACTCTATGAGCAGGTGAGTAATGAAGTGCAAGTGATGCCAAAAAAGCAGTATCCTGTAGTCTTCAAGGAAATAACAGACTTCTTAAATTTTGAATCATTCTGGATAAGGCATCTATCTATTGGATACTGAATTCCATCAATCATTGAAACATTGAAATGTATCATTGTTTGTATAAATGAGGAAGCTACTTCTTTGTCATACTGAAATAGACTCTAAAAGAGTTTATTATTTTGTGTTCTCTGTGGTGGTAGTGAATTATATTTTAAGCAATTTTGAACATGTTGAGATGCTAATGGTGTTTCAAAAACAATGATTTGTTATTTGTACATGATCCAATTTATTATTATGTGAGCAGTTTAATGAAGCATTATTACAATCTATTGGAATCATGGATCAACATCAGAAAGTTGACTTGCAGCAAAAAATCAAAAAAGAACTTTAAGAAGCCAGTATTTGTACTAGTGATACACTGATCTACACAGAAAATACAAATATATCTTTAACACATCTGCCCGTGTGAACTTGCAGCTTCAAGCCAAGCCAAACAAGCCCACTCATGAAACCGTAGAATAAACTTTTGAGAGTTGGTTAAATTGTGCCCTTGGACTTAGCCAAATATCAAAACTATTAAAGGTGTTGAATTCTTTTTGTGCCCCATATGTCAGGTTTTGTATTTTTTTTAATGTTTCCATCTTTTAAAGAAATAATTTTAAACGATCCTAAAAATTATTAATTTAAAAATTGGAAGTACACTTAACCAAATAAATATTTAAACAAACTTTGGTACTCTCCATTTAAAATAAATAGACTTGCTGTCTTGCAACAATTTCTGACACAACTTCAGTGGAACATTAGTCAGCATGCAGTGGTGAAAATGCAACACGTTCATTCCACATCACCAAGCTACATACGCAGTATCCAAATATAATAACAATGTTTTTAACAAACTAGGATTTCATTTGAAATTTTCTGAATAAATAAGATTTAATATATTTTTTGAAGATTTGACATTCTGGAACTACTGCCACAAATCCTGAAAATGGTATCTCCTATAACCATACATTTTTGCGGAAAAAATTATATTCCAACTCAATATAAATGATTTTGTACAGGACTAGGTCGACTCAAGTTTTGCAATGGAATTTTTTGATATAAGCCATGTTGAATTGACTGTATAATACATTTTGTTTATGTCTTTACTCGTCTCCCATATATTGTGCAAAAACAAAATCTCCACAGGAAAGGCATTTTTAACCTTTGTATTCTTTCAATAAAGATTGTGCATTTATATGCTTTTTGTTTCCTTATGGTAAGATAGCAATGCATTCGGTTACAGTGGCTTCTGTGGGGCCAAAGGAAGGTGTTACTGTCTTTTTTTTTGGAACTTTTTTTATGATTGCAAGTCCCTGCTGTACATTAAGAACCAAGTCCTGCAGGTTTACCCCATCAGTGAGTTGCTCATAGATGGAGAAAGTGGTGGAGCTGGACTTGGTGCAGCTCATGCTGCTGTCTGTGTCATAGAGCTGTTGGAGGAGTCAGTACGCAAAGGTGGTATACAATCTAACAGTAAGTGGTAATCTTGGTCATGTTCCTTGTGATTGCAAGACCCTGTTAGACATTGTTAATGTGGAATGCTCTAAGTCCGATTCCATAACTTATTGGTGGATAGCAGGGGAGCTGCATGACCTGAATTGTAGTGAGGACAAGCCCTCTAGCCATGGTGTTGCCTGTTTACAGCCACCCAGGAGAGAGGCATTGGAGTCGGTGCACAACACTGGAGTGCTGGGGCAGTATGGCGAGGCATCCAAGCTGGAATCATTGTTGCCCCCCCAGAGATCACTCAGCAGAAGACAAGTTGTATTGTGTTTAACTGCAGACTGCTGCAACGTTCATCAACTCAAGCTCTTGGACTATATTTTTTTGTGTGACTACATTTTACTGATATTTTATGTGCTTGCTATCTTAAATGTACTGTGTCTTGTGCTGTGTGTGACTGTTGGTACTGTATTTTGCACCTTGTCTTTGCAGTAATGCTGTTTCATTTAACTACCGTATATTCATGGGTATTCCTGTGTGTTTGATTGACAATTAAACTTGAACTAACTTCTTTGAAAATAGATAGAAAGCACAATTGCTGAAAATCTGAAATAGAAACACAAAACCTAGAAACACTCAAGCCTACCTGCTGAGCATTTCAAACACTTATCTGAAACACTATAACAATAGTAATTAATGGTGTGATGAATTGAGAACCCTGTTAATAAATCCCTGCAGCAATAAAGCATGTTTTAAGATTGTTGTATTCTAGATGCATTATTGTTTTGGGTAAGCAGTTCCTCTCTCTATATTCCTATCCATTACAAATAGTCAAAAGAATTGTTATTTTTAACAAATATTTTAAATAAGCACTGAACCTTTCTCATTTTAGAGTGTGTGCCACAGCTGTGGAGCTACATCGGATCCTTTACCTTTTACTGAGCTTGTACACTATGTGTCAATAACAGCACTCTGGTGAGTAATATTTCATAAATTTTAGAAAAAAGCAGGTTTTCCATGTGTAAATTAAAACTGAGTTAACTGATAATTGTAATTTAAATTTAGTAACCAGGTAGATAGGATGTTGGAAAGAAATGAACGCCCTAGGCCAGAATTGTTTGCAGAGCTACTTCAAGCAGCAAGTACTGTTGGCGACTATAGGAACTGCCCGGTAAGAACAATTTGGATTTAATTACCACTTATTCCTCAACTTTGAACTTTTATGCAAGTGAATGTCATGATTTGCAAAAAACAAAACATTCACACCCCTCATTTAAGTGAAATTGACAATTTCCATACTTTTGTGAAATCTGTGGGCAGGGTAGAAATTTTGTTTAAATCTTGCTTTACACCAGGACAATGCCTATAAAAACTTTCTGATAGATGTTCTTATAGTTGTTACTGTAATAAGCATCTCGGTGCTATGTATTGCATCTACACTGCCAATCGTCATCCTGCCAAACTCAAACATGGTAGTGTGGACCCACTAACAGATCTATTCTGACTAATTTATTGCCAGCACCACAAAGCATGCTTGATTCTGTCTGTTGTATACGAGGCATATTGTATATATTCTTGCTGTTGCCAATGGGAAGCCATTAAGATTGGAAAGAAAAGGCTGCTTTTAGTTGTTGGCTTTAAAACATTTAAACTTGGCCTAGCTGAAGTTTTAGCTTGTATTGCTAGTTTTCATTAATCTTGTTTTGTTGAGAATTTCCTCCAAAAATTCCCCAAGTTATATAACCAGGTGAGTTTTTACAAATGTGCTAGTCATCTTTTCTGTGTATGTTAGGCCTACTAATCTTGTGGTTCGTTGGTCAACATCCTATCACTTGTGTCTGACTATGATACTATGATAGAAACAGAAGAAAACATGAGCTGAAGCAAATTAAATATGTATATCTGCATCTAGATGCAACATAATGTTTTAAAAAAATAACAGGTTGGAAAAGAGGAGGCTAATCAGATCCTTAGGAATTAGTTTATATGATCATGGTTCATATGCGGAAACCCTCATCTCTTCCGTGCCAGTTGCTCATAATCTCTGAATTCCCTGACTTTTCAAACATCTATTTTGTATTTAAATTCCCCACCAAAAGTAATAACCCTCTCTAACCCTCTGAACCAGAAACTTTCTGAAATTCATTATTCTCTGCAAAAGTTTTTCTTAACCACCTGAGTTTTGAATTACCATGATTTTGTAACTCTCGCAAGTGGACATCACCCAAGGATCTTGTGTTTTAATAAAATTCCACCTTTTTCTATTAAATGCCAAAGCATATAGATCTATAGATAAGGCAAGCCTTTTATCCCTTGACATAGCCTTTTGAACTGCTTGCAATGGCAGCATGCCATTTAACATGAGGGGTCAAAAACCTGCAGAGTGCTTCAGGTGAGGCTCCACTAGAGCCATTTTCAATTGTAACAATACATCAAACTCTTGCACTAAGAACCAGTTGCCTTAACCACTTGCTACGCCTGCCTGTAACATTTTGAAATTTGTGCACAAGAACATCTGGCTTTGATTTTACCCCATTTAGATAAAAAAAATTAACTTTTTGGATTCTTACCAATGTGTATGACATCTTCCCTCAACGGATTTCATTAATGAAGTTTTTGCCCAGATGTTGAATCTGCCTTGAATATCTCATTGCAATCTTCTTAGCAAACTTCTTATAAGATGTCATTTCATCTATACTGGACCATATGCCTTGTATGCCTGGTCCATTGTCACTGATATGTTAGTCTATGCATTTTTGGCACGGCTGGTACTCAC
Organism: Hemitrygon akajei; assembly: GCF_048418815.1. Taxonomy (NCBI): domain Eukaryota; kingdom Metazoa; phylum Chordata; class Chondrichthyes; order Myliobatiformes; family Dasyatidae; genus Hemitrygon; species Hemitrygon akajei. The sequence continues at coordinate 100,581,918 of NC_133136.1, forward strand.
CTTGCACCATCCTCGTAACAGATCTTCTAGGGATTAATGCTCTGGACTAACAATCACCCACATATGAATTTCAATATTGCAATGCCAGTTTAAAGTTTTGCATGGGGTAAATAAAACATGTAAAATTGATGTTGAAGCTGTTGGATTGTCAAAACAGAAAACAAAGAATAGCCATCATACTGTGATTTACATTCTGATGGTATGTTTGGGGCTGATTGAGCAATATGGCACTTTACTGTCTGCAAGGGAGTTCGATAACGTTTGGAGCAGAGTGGGCGGCCTGGTAGCTTGGAGACTGGGCGCAAGCCCACAATCAATTCCATTGCTCCTCTCTACTTGAGGCGTCGAGCAAAGTTGAAGTCAATGAGGACAAGTTGGGGGACGGGTGGGTATTGGGCACCATCTGCCTGCTTTTGTCCAGTGTTGATTTCCCTCGTGCTAGCTGCTGTTGGAGGAAAGTGAAGAAGTCTTGGGATTCGTGTTGCCAGGATTGATCAGTGAGGCTATGGACTCATTTTGGGGGACTGAGGTTTATGTGGATTCTGGTTACTTTTTTTTTGCTGTTTGTGAGTGGTTTGATCAGGGTGATCAATGTGGACTGGAGCACTTCGGCAAAGAATAGCCCTGCGGCCTGCATTGGCTAGCAGCACAGCGCTGAACTGAACTAAACTGAATACCACTGGACTCCTGGTTTGATATTTGATATTCTATGTATTGTTTGCTCAGTTTTGCCATTTGTGAAATTTGCTTGCTTTCACGCATTGGGTACTTGATGTTTTCTTGAATGTGATCAATGGTGTTTCTTTTTGTCCTGCAGGAGGACAAATCTCAGTTATATTCTGTATACGTACTTTGATAGTAAATGTACAGTACTTTGAATCTTTGAATCATGCTAGGCTTCAAGTTTCTTTCCTGTGATCTAGAGAATTGGTGTTGCTGAAAAACAATGGCTGAAAATTTCAGTTGCAAGAAAGTATTTTTGCTATTGGATTATGTTTCCCTCTTCTAGCATGGAGAATTTGTATCTGTGACCAAAGTGTGTACTTTACTTGATATTTATAGTTCTGTCTGGTCCATCATACACAAGACCTGGTATTGCATATGGATGACACCAATCCTCATGTACTGATCTTATTTTTGTGATTATTTTTCTCAAACTCTTATCATTTGTATGATATAATAATTGTGAGGCAGTGTAAGGGAAACAGCTTTTAAATGTTGCCATGCTCAATATCTATTCTAATTGAAGAGGTAATCCACTATGGTTACCTCTTGGGAATTGTTTGTATTTTGAAGTCTAGCAGGGAAAGGTTCGATTTGTTTGGTTTATTATGATACAAAGCAGGGTGCATTGGAACTCTTGAGTGAAGTATAAAATTCTCCTTTGTTAAGCACAGTCCTTTATTTTCAGTAATTGCTTTCTTAACTTGGTCATTCATTTCACAGACCTTGTACTCCAAAATGTTGGAACTATTATTATTCCATCTTTCATTGGAGCAACATACCCAGGAAGCAGCATTTCAAAGTCAATGATGGCAAAATTCTAGTTTCTCACTTATTAAATTGTTCCATCTGTTGAGGTTAAGATCAATGCCACTTGAAATACTTCATCCCATGGAAAAAAAATCAGAGGCAATGACAACAGTGCCTTATCACTGTATCACGATTAATAGTATACTTTATTAGAGATGTTTCTAAAGCTCCTTGCTCAAGGTTAGTGCACTTCATCTACTGCTCCTTGACTAGAGATCAACTGTCCTTGTAGACAAGGAGATTACAAGGATTTTCAGCTTAAGATTCATTGTGCTTGTTCCAGCTCCCTGTGCTTACATAGATGTTAGATAAATTGGAAAGCCAATTACTCCCTGATAAGCAGTCGTTCAACATGTGACATTTTTTATGACAAAGGCTTCTGTTTTCACTTTTGGCCAGGCATCCGTGTTTGTCACATTTCAGCCTCCATCCTGTTTAGCTGACTGATTTTATAACCATATAACAATTACAGCATGGAAACAGGCCATCTTGGCCCTTCTAGTCTGTGCCGAACACTTACTCTCACCTAGTTCCACTGGCCCGCACTCAGCCCATAACCCTCCATTCCTTTCCTGTCCATAGACCTATCCAATTTTACTTTAAATGACAATACCGAATCTACCTCTACCACTTCTACTGGAAGCTCATTCCACACAGCTACCACTCGCTGAGTAAAGAAATTCCCCCTCATGTTACCCTTAAACTTTTGCCCCCTAACTCTCAACTCATGTCCTCTTGTTTGAATCTCCCCTACTCTCAATGGAAAAAGCCTTTCCACGTCAACTCTATCTATCCCCCTCATAATTTTAAATACCTCTATCAAGTCCCCCCTCGACCTTCTACACTCCAAAGAATAAAGACCTAACTTGTTCAATCTTAGGTGCTGAAACCCAGGTAACATTCTAGTAAATCTTCTCTGTACTCTCTCCATTTTGTTGACATCTTTCCTATAATTCGGTGACCAGAACTGTACACAATACTCCAAATTCGGCCTTACCAATGCCTTGTACAATTTTAACATTACATCCCAACTCCTATACTCAATGCTCTGATTTATAAAGGCCAGCATACCAAAAGCTTCCTTCACCACCCTATCCACATGAGATTCCACCTTCAGGGAACTATGCACCATTATTCCTAGATCACTCTGTTCTACTGCGTTCTTCAATGCCCTAGCATTTACCATGTATGTCCTATTTGGATTAGGACCTCACACTTATCAGCATTAAACTCCATCTGCCATCGTTCAGCCCACTCTTCTAACTGGCCTGAATCTCTCTGCAAGCTTTGAAAACCTACTTTATTATCCACAACACCACCTACCTTAGTATCATCTGCATACTTACTAATCCAATTTACCACCCCATCATCCAGATCATTAATGTATATGACAAACAGCATTGGACCCAGTCCAGATCCCTGAGGCACACCACTAGTCACCGGCCTCCAACCTGACAAACAGTTATCCACCATTATTCTTTGGCATCTCCCATCCAGCCACTGTTGAATCTATTTTACTACTTCAATATTAATACCTAATGATTGAACCTTCCTAACTAACATTTCATGCGGAATCTTGTCAAAGGCCTTACTGAAGTCCATATAGACAACATCCACTGCTTTACCCTCATCAACTTTCCTCATAACCTCTTCAAAAAATTCAGTAAGATTTGTCAGTCATGACCTCCTACACACAAATCCATGTTGACCATTCCTAATCAGACCCTGTCTATCCAGATAATTATATATACCATCTCTAAGAATACTTCCCATTAATTTACCCACCACTGACGTCAAACGGACAGGCCTATAATTGCTAGGTTTACTCTTAGAACCCTTTTTAAACAATGGAACCATGTGAGCAATAAGCCAATCCTCCGGCACCATCCCCGTTTCTAATGACATTTGAAATATTTCTGTCAGAGCCCCTGCTATTTCTACACTAACCTCCCTCAAGGTTCTAGGGAATATCCTGTCAGGATCCGGAGATTTATCCACTTTTATATTCCTTAAAAGCGCCAGTACTTAATCCTCTTTAATCGTCATAGTTTCCATGACTTGTTTCCCTTACCTGACACAATTCAATATCTTTCTCCTTAGTGAATACCGAAGAAAAGAAATTGTTCAAAATCTCCCCCTCTCTTTCGGCTCCACACATAGCTGTCCACTCTGATTCTCTAAGGGACAAATTTTATCCCTCACTATCCTTTTGCTATTAATATAATTGTAGAAACCCTTCAGATTTATTTTCACCTTATTTGCCAAAGCAACCTCATATCTTTTAGCTTTTCTAATTTCTTTCTTAGGATTCTTCTTACATTTTTTATATTCCTCGAGCACCTCATTTACTCAATACTGCCTATATTTATTATAGATATCTCTTTTTCCTAACCAAGTTTCCAATATCCCTTGAAAACCATGGCTCTCTCAAACTTTTAACCTTTCCTTTCAACCTAACCGGAACATAAAGATTCTGTACCCTCAAAATTTCACCTTTAAATGACCTCCATTTCTCTATTACATCCTTCCCATAAAACAAATTGTCCCAATCCACTCCTTCTAAATCCTTTCGCATCTCCTCAAAGTTATCCTTTCTCCAACCAAAAATCTCAACCATGGGTCCAGTCCTATCCTTCTCCATAATTATATTGAAACTAATGGTATTGTGATCACTGGTCCCGAAGTGTTCCCCAACACGTACCTCGGTCACCTGACCTATTTCATTCCCTAACAGAAGATCCAACACTGCCCTTTCTCTAGTCGGTGCCTCTATATATTGCTGCAAAAAACTATCCTGCACACATTTTACAAACTCCAAACCATCCATCCCTTTTACAGTATGGGCTTCCCAGTCTATGTGTGGAAAATTAAAATCTCGCACAATCACAACTCTGTGCTTACTACAAATATCTGCTATCTCCTTGCAAATTTGCTCCAGCAATTCTCGATCCCCATTAGGTGGTTTATAATACACCCCTATAAGTTTTACTACACCTTTCCCATTTCTCAATTCCACCCTCTAATCTCTCTTGCCAGAGCACCGCTGTAATATTTTCTCTGACAAGCAACGCACCACCTCCCTCTCTTATCCCTCCGATTCTATCACACCTGAAGCAACGAAATCCAGGAATATTTAGTTGCCAATCACACCCCTCCTGCAAACATGTTTCACTAATAGCTACAACATATTTCCAGGTATCAATCCATGCTCTAAGCTCATCCACCTTTCTTACAATGCTCCTAGCATTAAAATAAATGCATTTAAGAAATTCTGCACTTCCTCCTGTCTGTTTATCTCTAACAGTACAAAGAACTTTACTGTCTTTTTCTTCCTTCTCCCATACATCTGTTCCTACACTCTGGTTCCCCTCCCCCCTCGTATCTAGTTTAAAATCCACTGGCGCCTCTCTAGCAAACCTACCTGCAAGAATATTTGTCCCCCTCCAGTTCAGATGTAAACTGTCCCGCCGGAACAGGTCCCACCTTCCCTGGAAAACTGCCCAATTATCTATAAATCTGAAGCCCTCCCTCCTGCACCATGTCTTCAGCCACATGTTGATGTGCACTATCTTACTATTTCTAAACCCACCTGCACGTGGCACTGTTAGCAATCCTAAGATTGCTATCTTGGAGGTCCTGCCCTTTAACTTGGCACCTAGCTCCCTAAACTCACCTTTCAGGACCTCCTCACTCTTCCTACCCACATCATTGGTCCCTACATGGACCACGACATCCGGCTGCTCACCCTCCCTCTTGAGAATACTGAGAACTCGATCCGAGATATCGCGGACCCTGGCACCAGAGAGGCAACAGACCATTCGAGATTCTTGATCTCTTCCACAGAACCTCCTATCTGTCCCCCTAACTATCGAATCCCCTATCACTACTACTCTCCTCTTTTCCCTCCTTCCCTTCTGAGCTGAGGGTCCAGTCTCGGTGCCAGAGATGCAACCACTGCATCTTGTCCCTGGTAGGCCGTCCCCACCAACAGTATTCAAAACGGTATACTTATTATTGATGGGAATGGCCACAGGGGTGCTCTGCTCCTCCTGTCTATTCCCCTTCCCTCTCCTGACAGTCACCCAACTACCTGGCTCCTGACTCCTAGGGATGACTATCTCCATGAAACTCCTGTCTATTTCTACCTCTTCCTCCCGAATGATCCGAAGTTCATCCAGCTCCAGTGCCGTAACACGGTTTGTCAGGAGCTGCAGCTGGATGCACCTGGTGTAGTCATCAGGGACAGTTGTGCTCACCCTGACTTCCCACATACTGCAAACAGAGCACTCAACTGCCCTAACTGCTGCCTCCATTACCTACTCCTAAGCTAATTAGATTAATTAAAGGAGCTTACCTGGCCTTATCTCACCTGGAGTGAAGCTCATACTCGGCCTCTGCTCGCTTTTTAAATTCCCCCGCTGATCTCAGAGGCCGACCTTCATGCGCTTGCGCAGTCATGCCCCGTTCAACCTCGCCTCTGCCTGTTTTCGCTGAAGCCTGATTGAGCCAAAGCCGTCCCACTCTGCCTCAGTCCACTCCGACAATTTTGATTGTGTTATGAGTGAGTTTGCTAGCTGATGTAGGGATAATGACTTTCCTCATATTTCTTGTCTGTCACCAAGGCTGTAAATAGTTGGAGTATGCTTTTATTTTTGCTGGCCTTTAAGCTTTGGTAACGTGGTAAGCATGTCCATTTGGATTTGCTTTAACTTGTAGTTTCATATAGGGTATTCTTTTACCGTCTTCATCTTAAAACTACAGAGTACAAATTGTATGAAACAACCTTTAAGCAGTTGATGCACAACCTGTTTGTACTCTGTCATTTCAATTCAGTGAGATGTCAAGATTTAGTGTTGTGTGCGGTAGCGCAGTCATTATCTATTTTCCTCGCTGTGTTATCTTGCTCTTTAGCCAGATTGGTTGGGAGTAATGAAGACATGTATCACATGGTTGAGGAGGGGCACTGTTATTGCACATCTACTGCAAATGAACTGAAGTCCAGTGAGGAACACATAGATTTGAAGGGGCATAATAGCACTTAAAATGTCATCAATTGAATTTGGTTTCTGCAAAGATTGTTGGTTCCATGGATCCAAGGTCCAATGATAGCACATTTTCCTCTATCCTAAAAGTACATTTTATGTAGAAGAGTCATCCTTCCCAACTGCTGAGTCAGAGGATGTTTCCTTAAATATCATCAAAATTATTTACCTATTTCCAATTCTTACTGAAGTTCTAATCAAATGACTAGTATACAGTACTTCTCCCCCCACCCCTAAATAAATATTATAGAGTTTAGTATAAGGTTCATTCAACTCGGCCTAATACATTGCAGATTTTCCTAGAGTTGGTTATTTAACTTGTATATTCTGGTAAAGTTCACTGTATCTGTTAGTATATGAATGGCTATTTTTTCTCCTTCATTTTCTTGAAAAATTTCTCGATATATGTTCCGGTAACATTTCAATGGTTAGGTATTCAGTTTTTGCTAAAATATTTCGAGTTTTATCAGTGTTGAACTTCTGTATTGATATGTTTTATTTTTTTTTATCCTCGTATTGTTTGTGCTTTCAGAGTAACTGTGGACAGAAGATAAAGATTAGACGTGTGCTAATGAATTGCCCAGAGATAGTCACCATCGGTTTGGTCTGGGACTCTGAGAATTCTGATCTCACGTTGGATGTGATCCGATACTTGGCACTACAGCTCCATCTTCCTGGAGTGAGTCAGAGGAAACTTTTCATTTAAGTTAAAATAAACCCTTTTAAACCCTAAAAATAAACCTTTTTAAGTAAAACTCATTTAAGTAAAAATAAGCCCTTGTTCATGCATCTGAACAGTTGCTTATAGTCTTAAAAGTAGTTGTGTAAAGATAAGCTAATTATATTTGCTTATATTGTCCGTGTTTGGGATGGGCTGTCAAAAAGTAATTTATGTTAATAGGAACGTCTATTCAAGTTGTACTAATGGGCTGAGATTGGTGTAATGAAGTTTTGCTGATTTAGCCATGCCATTCTGATATTTTCTTTTGATTACTTGCTACCATTTTTCAGCATTCTAAACTTTGTAGAGCATTTTGTTTAAATGAAAGGCTATTTCATTGTTTTTGCTAAATAAACTTGGCAAAAAATCATGTACTTGGGTATACTTTAGCTATCCAGTTCAATATATTATGTAACTTCAAACACCATTGACCACCCACCTCAGCAGTGTCCTTCATTTCTGCTTCTCCATCTCCCAATCCAGTCTTCACCAGATGACTCCCACTTCCTTCCTCTATCAGAATTCACTTCTGTAATAATAGCATTAAATAGAGGTCCCTTCCCCCACTCCAGTTTGCAGGGGGACAAGAGTGTTTGCATTCCCAGATTTAAAATCGACACATAGATTCCATGGCATTGAATTTTTATTCTGTCTCTTCATCCTAATTATTCTGGGAAACTTTAATTCCTTATTCATTAGTGTGCATATTCCATGCGTTGTTATTTTGTCATTTAGTCTTAGAAACTAAAAATCAAAAAGAAATTTCATGCCAGGAGGACTTGAATGCTAAACTCAATTTCACATTTAATTTGGGTTAAAACAAGCTCTTTATTTGGTTCTGTTTACTGTGGGCCAGTGTGTAAATAGGATTGCCATTAGAAGGTGCTACTGTTTTGGAAGGAGCTAAACTATTTGAGTAGTTATGTACAAATCTCTCATATTACAAATCTCTTTGGATAAATTTAGTTTCCTCCCAGAATATGTAACTTTGTAAATAAGGCAAATGAACTATTGTTACAATGCCTGCAGAATCTTCTGTCTTCACTTTTAAAGTTGAAGCCTGAATATTGTTCAAATTGTAAATAAAATTTTGAGAAATGTGGTAACACAGCCTCATTAGTAATGTTCCATGATCTTTAAGCTTTTTTTCAGAGCAACTGATGAATTTGCTAAAAGAAGTGAATTGTTCCTTGTTGGGATGGTATGCTACTCCAACAGACACTACTGTACATTTGCCTTTCATACTAAGAGCTCTAAGTGGATTTTCTTTGATGATGCTAATGTTAAAGAGGTGAGATTTAAATCAGTTTTTTTGTAAGTATGATGGCATATGGATTCTATTTTGATAACATTTATATAAAAAGAATTGGAATTGGAAAGTCATTACACAGTGCATTGGAGAAATAGAGGGGAAAATGATACGAATGCAGAACAAAGCTCAATGTGATTTGTTACAGAGAGAATGCAGTGTAGGTAAACAATAGGGTGCAAGATCCTAAAAATGTAGATTGTGAGGTTAAGAGTCCATTTTATCACACTAGGGAGCCATTTAATAGTACAGGTTGAGTACCCTTTATCTGAAATGCTTAGAGCCAGAAGTGTGTTGGATTTTTTTTTCTGATTTCTGAATTTGTGCTACCAGAAAGTAGTCTGTCTTACACTTGTTCATCACGCTTATGTACTTAACAGTGAACAAATACCTTTGATATAATGAAAATATAATCTGTGCAGGGCAACAAAAGCTACCCAGCAGCATTGGGTAAAACCTGAAATCAGCCATTGAACAACAAACAGTGGCAGGCCATCTCCACCTCCAATGCTGTCTTTTGATGAAAATGTTGTAGTACTTTGTATTTTACGTTCTTTATGTTTTATGTAAAGTATACAAACAATCAGTATCATAGACTTATTCTGGTGCTAGATTTTTGTGATCAGCGGATGATTTAAAAATTTAATGTGGTGCCTTTCCTTAAATTTCTGCAAACAGCCTACTGATATTCACAATTATCTTCAATTTTAAGTTTGTTGTGATAGATCTTTGCTTGTTTTGTGATCAGCGTACTGATAAGCGGCATACAGTCTCTCCAATGCTGACAGCGCACAATCGAGATCTTCATTTTTTGCTCTATGCTGTGTTCTTCTATTTTTTTTATTAACTTCCACTCATTACATATGTGATGTCACAACTTGGAACTGTCTATGCACTTGTGGAATTTTCCATTTGTGGCATGTCAGTGTTCAAAAAAAATTCAGATTTTGGAGGTACTTGGATTTTGGAATTTTGAGTAAGGGGTACTCAACCTGTATTACTACAGTGGGATAGAAGCTGTCCTTGAACTTAGTGGTAGTGCTTTCAAAGTTCAAAGTAAAGTTATCACAATAATGGGCTTTTGTTTCTTCTGGACGATAGAAGAACAGAGAAGAGAGAACATGTCAGGTGGGTGGGGGCTTTGATTATGCTAGCTGCTTTACTTAGCGAAGTATAGACATAATTGATGGAGGGGAGGCTGCTTTCCATGTTGTGCCGAGCTGTGTCCACAACTACAGTTTCTTGAGATAACAAAAAGAGGCCCTTGAGTGTGAGAGAAAGTTTTTGAGATTTATGGGAATAGTTTAACGGCTGGGTAAAATTGAAATGATGGTCACCTCTAGGAAAGAGAAAGCGGAAGGGGGAAATGTTGCAACAAGCACAATTTATGATCAAAGAGTGTCTTCCCCCAGTGTGTGATTTTTGTATAAATTAATTAAATGGTCTTTATTGATTTTTATTTGAGTTCTGCTGTGAGGATTACATTCCTTGACTTCTCTAGTGCCTTTAACACCATCCAGCCCAAGATCTTAAGGCACAAACTAACGGAGATGGGAGTAGACTCTCACATGGTGGATTGGATAGTGGACTACTTGACAGATAGACCTCAATATGTGCGGTTGGGAGACTGTAGGTCTGACACGGTGGTCAGCAGCACAGGAGCGCCGCAGGGAACCGTACTCTCTCCGGTCCTGTTCACCCTGTACACATCAGACTTTCAATATAACTCGGAGTCCTGCCATGTGCAGAAGTTCACTGATGACACGGCCATAGTGGGGTGTGTCAGGAATGGACAGGAGGAGGAGTATAGGAAACTGATACAGGACTTTGTGATATGGTGCAACTCAAACTACCTGCGTCTCAATATCACCAAGACCAAGGAGATGGTGGTGGACTTTAGGAGATCTAGGCCTCATATGGAGCCAGTGATCATTAATGGAGAATGTGTGGAGCAGGTTAAGACCTACAAGTATCTGGGAGTACAGTTAGACGAGAAGCTAGACTGGACTGCCAACACAGATGCCTTGTGCAGGAAGGCACAGAGTCGACTGTACTTCCTTAGAAGGTTGGCGTCATTCAATGTCTGTAGTGAGATGCTGAAGATGTTCTATAGGTCAGTTGTGGAGAGCACCCTCTTCTTTGTGGTGGCGTGTTGGGGAGGAAGCATTAAGAAGAGGGACGCCTCACGTCTTAATAAGCTGGTAAGGAAGGCGGGCTCTGTCGTGGGCAAAGTACTGGAGAGTTTAACATCGGTAGCTGAACGAAGGGCGCTGAGTAGGCTACGGTCAATTATGGAAAACTCTGAACATCCTCTACATAGCACCATCCAGAGACAGAGAAACAGTTTCAGCGACAGGTTACTATCGATGCAATGCTCCTCAGACAGGATGAAGAGGTCAATGCTCCCCAATGCCATTAGGCTTTACAATTCTACCGCCAGGACTTATTATTAATGCTTTTTGAGATAGTGATTTAGATGCATATCATATTTTTTACTGAGTTAAGTATTGTATGTAATTAGTTTTGCTACAACAAGTGTATGGGACATTGGAAAAAAGTTGAATTTCCCCATGGGAATGAATAAAGTATCTATCTATCTAAAATGAATATGAAGAACTGCCATTTGAAAACAGTTCATTGTTGGTAGATGGAAAAATATTTAAGCAGTACATAATATGACACTGCTTTCTTAGGCCCTTACAAATCAAGTCTGCCACAAATACATTAAAGTTGCAAAAGAATCTGCTTAAAATGGACTCATCAGATTTTTTTTTCACATGGCTATTCCAAAGTACTAATGGAAAGTTTTACTCTTCCCTCTGTAAACTTAGCTATCAAAAACTCTGACCAAAACTAGTACACTTACCCTTAACCACTCGGTTCTTCTCCAGTTGTGGCCTTTTCATTAAGCTTAAATTTAGAATGACAGTTGATCAGAATCAGACTTATTATCACTGATGTATGTTGTGAAATCTTGCTTTGTAATAACAGTACATGACATAAAATTACTATGTTACAATAAAAAAGTGCAAGTGGGGAATAATAATGTAGTGGTCATGGGCCATTCAGAAATCTTATGGCAGAGGAGAAGAAACTTCCTAAAATATCGAGAGTGAGTCTTCAGGTAAATTCCACAGCTTTGACTCCCACCATATAAAGCTAAACAAAAGTGTTAGGCAATTGCAACATGACTTCCTGACTCAAACTCATTGCCCTGACTGATCGTCGTCTTTACTTTCCTGTCTACTTTCCTGACCACTACTGGACTGGACCTCAAGAACTATTGCTTCCATTAGTTTATTATTGTCACATGTACCAAGAAACAGTGAAAAGATTGTATTGTATACTGTTCATACAGATCAAATCATTACGTAGCGCATTGAGGTAGAACAAGGTAAAATGTAGAATCAAGTTTAACTGCTACATAGAAAGTGTAATGCAGGTAAACAATAATACACTGACAATACTAAATAAAGTTTAAGTTGTCAATAATTTAAAGTTATTAACTGGAATAAAATAAAAATGTGTTCAGACCATCAAGTAGCATCTGTGGAGAGAGAAACAGTCAACAGGTGGATGATTTTTTACCAGAACCACTGATTGTTATATAGCATGATCAGTGAGTGTTATTTTGAAATGAGCATTCAGCTCTTGCATACTTGTACCAAGTTTACTTTTATCCACTTCCTGCCATAGCAAAGCACACTGTTTAGGAGAGTGTGAGGAAAAAGGTCTGGTTAGTAGTGTTCTTTTGTTCTGTTTTAAATTTTGGATGTGGCTGCTTATATAACTTGCTTTTGGTCACCTTACAGGGGCCGCAAAAGAAGTTTTTTCTGCCCTATCATTTGTTTTGGGTGGCTTTTTTATTGTCTTTGCATAAGCAGTTTCCTAGTGTCAGCAGTAAAAGAGGTGCTTAGCATGTTTCTGATGGAAAAATGAGCCAGTAATTAGATAGTGGTGTAGTTGTTGTAGGCCTAATAAGGCAGGACCAAGAGTTGTTTTGTAGTCTAGTATACTGGCGGGGAAAGCGAATCAATCAGGGAGGCAAATCTATAATGTCTGGGGAAAGTCCAAGCATTATGGTACATCAGGAGCAGAGTAGGAATAGTAGTATAAATAGTAGTTTACTTTTAAGAAATTAAATAAACACAACTACTTTATCTTCAGTAGTTCTTTGCCCCCCCCCCCCCCCCCAAGAATAATAATGCAGCCTCAGTAATGTCAGCCTTGCCTTTGGATTCATGGAAATGTGCTCCCCTGGAGTGTTCATATGCAAGAAATGTCAGCTAATCTAATGCCTTGGGAACAAAGTGGCTTAAGTTGAGGAGATAGCTGACCTGCAGTGTTGAAGAGAATTGGCAGACGTGCTCCTGATGCTCTTTAGGGAGATGGCGTGCACCCCATGAGCAATGGGTTGTGACTCCAGACTAGAAAGAAAGAAAGAGACAGGAAGCACAGGGTATGAGGTTCACACTGTATGGGAGCATCATCCCCAGAGTTGTAAGTGTCCGACCATTTGTACATCTAGCGGTGCTCGTGAAATTCCCGAGTTGGTAGGTAGGACAGAAGAGCTCCTTAAGACTCTCTAATCCTAAACTGAAACCCCATAAAAAGGAAGTAGTGATAGTAGGAGACTCAATTAATGGGGATTGAGAATCAGGTGCATACTGACAAGGACTCTTTTACAGTGTGTTGCATTAAGAGATCTCCCTGGATGAGTAGATAAGTTCCTATCCAGAGCTGGGGTGGATTCAGTAGTCATTGTCCACATCGGAACAAATGACGTAGGTAAGGGCAGGCTGTCATTTCTGCAAGACAATTTTAAAGAGTTGAGGGGAAGCTTAGGGATAGAACTGACAAAGTGGTCTTCTCAGAAGTTCTGCCTGTGCCATGTGCCAGATGGAGATTAGAAGATTTAACACATGGCTCAGATCATGATGTCGGTTAGAGTGGCATAGGTTTATGGGACACCTTTTGGGGCAGAGGGAATCTGTATCGTGGGACAGGTTGCATTTGAACAGGAAGGACACTAATGTACTGGGCAGGCATATGCTTCAGTAAGTTGAGGACAGTTTAAACTAGGGAATGTTGGGGTGGGGGCAGGGAACTTAGAACAGGCCAGGCTCAACTGTTTAAATGCCTTAGTGGAGAATAATGTATTAGGATGTAATCTGATTATAGGCTTCAAAAATATAAAAATGGATCTGAATAGGATGAAAAACATCAGTAATAGACTAAGGATGGCCTGTGTAAATGTATGAAGTATTAAGAAATAGGGACATCTCTTTTCCCTTGCTAAGGCGAGAGAGAGAGGGCCTGTGGTATGTCGAATTACCGGGTGAACGAGTAGTCTTGTCTGCAAGTTTGAGTTTTTATTGATGCTTTGCTGCACACTTCAGTGGTTGGTGGGGGGGGGTGCCAATGCTTTTTGCTGGTGGGGGAAGAGCGGGTCGTTGCTTTGCTGATGTGTGGGGGGGGAAGATGGCGGGGGCTTTGGGGTTCTAACGTTTAACTGTCATTCATTCTTTGGGGCACTCTCCTGTTTTTGTGGATGTTTGTGAAGAAAAGGAATTTCAGGATGTATATTGTATACACTTCTCTGACATTAAATGTACCTATTGAATAAAATAAACAAGCTGGAACTGTATGCAATGTGTGTAAGTATGATATAATATCAGTAACAAACCTGGCTGACCTCAAATGATAGTGGTGAATATAGTATTAAAGGATATACTTAGGAAAGATGAGCAAGATTGTAAACATGGAGGAATAGGTGTATACTTGAGAGAGAATTTAAATGTGAGGCTGGTTATGGTAGGAGATGAATCAAAACTTACTGAAGATACCTGGGTGAGAATTGAAAGCTATGAGGATAAAGGAATAACATAGGGTGTATGTTATAGACCCCCTAAAGCTGATAGTGATTTGAGTAAACAAATAATAAATATTAAAAAAGCATGTTCTGAGGGTGATGTTATAGCTGTGAGTAGCTTTAATTTCCAGTGACTCATGGATTACAGGAAAGTGAATTTATTGAATGTTTTTTGACTCAGTATGTTAATACATCAACAAAAGGGGAGCCCTGTCTAACTTAACATTCTGTAACAATCAGGATAGAATTTTGAGTATGGAAGTTCTTGAGCCTTTATGAACAAGTGATCATAATGTTGTTAGTCTTGAAGTTTTTTGGGAGAGTAATTCAGTTGAAACCAAAGCCATGAAATTGAATTTCAGAAAGGCAAAGTTTGCGCAGATGCATCAAAGACTTCAGAAGGTAAACTGGAAGGAACTACTTGACATTGAATCAGTTGAGAAACGGTAGGGTCAATTTAAAGATTAATACATGCAGTGCAGAAAATGTTCATATGCAAGGTCAGGAGAAGCAATAAAAACAATAAATCAACTACATGGGTGAATAACGATACACATAAAAATTACTGAAAAAAGCTATATAAGGAATACAGAAAAATAGTAATGATGTTAACCATAAGGCATATGAAAATGTGAGAGCTATAGTCAAATTCAGATTGCCAAAAGGCATGTTGAGAAGGATATTGCTGATAATGCTAAGATTGACCCCAAAATATATTTTCAATACTTTAGTGGTAAAAGAAAAGTCAAGGAAGAAGTTGTGTATTAGGAATAATAGTGTTAAAGTATGCGGAGAAGGAAATAGCTGATACTCTTTACTCATATTTTGCCAAAGTATTCACCTGAGAAGATGTTAGCAATATGTCAGGAAGTATAGAGGAAAAATAAGGTTTTTAGTGATTGGAGATCCTGGAAAGTGAGGTCCTGCTTCAGCTGAAAAGGCCAAAATTAATAAATCTCTGGGGTCAGACAACATGTATTCAAAGGTACTGAAAGATGTGATTATATCTACAAAAAACCCTAATGTGTATTTTTCAAAAGAAATTGAAGACTAGTGAAATCCCCAGGACTGGAAATGGGCTTACATTGTCCCAGTTTATAAGAAGGGTGACCACACTGACCCTGGTAACTATACACCAGTAAACTTAATGTGTATCACAGGCAAGATAGTGGAAACAACAATAATAAAGAATGAGATGGAAAAGCAGCTGATAAGAAAAGGCATGTTAGCAGAAAGCCAGCATGGTTTCAGAAAGGGAAATCAAATTTTGCTAATAAGCTGGAGTTCTATGAAGAGACAACTAAAATTTATGATAACAATGGAGCAGTTGATATCATTTACTTGGACTTTTAGAGGCTTTTGACAGGGTACCCCACGAGAGGTTAATAATCAAAATACAGGAGGTAGGGATTTGGTAAAATGTGTGAATGGGTGCAGAATTGCCTGAAACACAGAAAACAATGGGTTATGGTGAAAGAATCATTTTCACACCTAGAAGATGTTAAGAGCTGGTTTCAGCAGTGAACAGTTTTGGGGCCGCTGCTGTTTTTAATTTACATTAGTGATTTGGATAAGCACATAAATTAGTAAAGTTTACCAATGACACAAAATTAAGGGGATGGGATGATAACATTCGGGCGGCAGAATCAATACAGTTAGATCTAAACAAAATCCAGATGTGGACAGATAAATGGCAGATGAAATTTAATGTAAATAAATGTAAAGTATTACATAGAAGTAGAATTATTAGATATAAATATACACTGGGTGGGTCTTGAATTAGAAAGTGCACTGTACAAGAAAGATTTGGGCATTCTGGTAGACTCATCACTTTCAACATCTAGACAATGCCCAGAAGCGACTAGGAAAGCTATTAGAATATAATGTGAAGCTGTATATTGTGCTTGTGAGGCAATATATTGTGTACATTTTTGGTTTCCATACTGTGTGAAGAATGTGAAGGCACTGGAAAGTCCAGAGAAGGGCAAATAGACTCATTCCAGATCTGCATGATGTGTGCTATGAAGAAAGACTGAGAAAACAAAATCTTTTTATTCTAAGTAGACATAGAATGAGAGGAGACATGATAAAGTGTTAAAATCATTAGGTGTACAAGTAAGGTGAATGCCAGCTGCCACTTCAAAATTAATCCATCAGCAAGGACACAGGTGGAGACTGGTTAAGGGGAGATTTTAAACTAACATCAGGAAGCATTTCTTTATATAGGGAATTGTAGACACATGGAACAAACTAACTAGTTATGTAGTTGAGAGTAGTACCTTAGAGACTTTCAAATCTAAACTTGTTAGTTATTTCAACACACTATGTAAATAGGAACTTGGCTTGCTTTGAAGGGCCAAATGTACTGTTCTTGTCAAAAACTTCCTAATGTATCCAACATTTAAATGCTATCTCTCAGTGTTATGATATCCAAGCAGAGTACAAAAATAGCAAATGGAACATTTGGTGGTCAAGTCCATACTGTCTGCCAAGGGAGTTTTGTGCTGTCATCCTAGTTGCAATGAACCTTCCAACCCTGGAAAGGGCAAATGTTAAGCTGGTACTGAAGGAGCTGAGCACTGTGATCAACATTGACAAGACAGCACATGCTATACCTTCCCAATCATTGCGAGAGATTTCAACCAGGTCAGCTTGAAGTCTCTGACAGAGCACCACCAACAATGTTACGTGTGGAACCAGAGGGGTCAACACACTTGATCACCATCAAGAATGCCTACTGTGCCATCCTATGCCCACACTTTGGCAAGTCCAATTGCCTGTTTGTACTTCTACTCCTGGCATATAGGCAGAGTCTGAGTTCCACAGCACCAATAAGAAAGAAGCATTGTGTGGTATGGTCAAGTGAAGTGGAAGAGTGCTTCCGCACTGCTACGAATCTGAAGACTGGACCATATACAGGGATTCATCTTGTAATTTATAGTATTTTTTTTCTTTCAAAGGTTCATTTATTATCACTGAAACTCTTCTTCTTCAGATAGACATGAAACCAAGAAAGAAGAGAAAGCCAGCACAGTCATCAACCCCCAGATCCCCCTTCCCCACACACAAAAATACTGAGAAGAATACAGAATATTAGTCCAAATCCATATTCAAAATGCTGAAAAAGCTGGGTAACATTCTCCATGCACAGCGACAGACCTTTCTCTCTTTGGCAGGAAGCGATCAAATGGCGATCCTCCCTCTCTGATAGCAGAGCGATCTCACCAGCAATAAAAAGGCAGTCTCCCCTCTCTGTAGCGGAGCGACCTCACCAGCAATAAAAAGGCAGTCTCCCCTCTCTGTAGCGGAGCGATCTCACCAGCAATAGAAAGGCAGTCTCCCCTTTCTGTAGTGGAGCGATCTCACCAGCAATAAAAAGGCAGTCTCCCCTCTCCGTAGCGGAGCGACCTCACCAGCAATAAAAAGGCAGTCTCCCCTCTCCGTAGCGGAGCGATCTCACCAGCAATAAAAAGGCAGTCTCCCCTCTCCGTAGCGGAGCGATCTCACCAGCAATAAAAAGGCAGTCTCCCCTCTCCGTAGCGGAGCGATCTCACCAGCAATAAAAAGGGAAGTAGCTGGCGCTCACCTTCCGCTTCCGCCTCGATGTTTTAGTCTCCCTTGTCGCTTCAGTCTGTGAACAATGGAAGCTGCGTTCAGTGAAATTGAGTCGAGCATCAGCTCACCCCCCCCCACCCCCGGCAGCATTCTCGCCACAAGGTTCCCACACGCTGCCTCTGCCTCCTGGAACTCTTGGAGACTGCAGAGCGCTGAAACACCCAAATGATCTCCAAACTGTAAATCACAGGCTCCTACTGTTCCAGAATCACATTCAAGACAAAAACAAACAAAAGACATAAAAGAAGTGAAATATATGGTTTCGTGATCTATCCAGAAGATGTTGACTGAAGGAGAATTGTACTCAGGTGTCATCTTGACTGGAAAAAAGCTTTCATTTTATTACTGCCATAAAACAACAAATTTCATGGTGTGTGTCTGTATGTGAGAGATAATAAACCTGATTCTGTTAAAACTGTACCCCAAGTATTTGGAAAGTGGGGGGGAGAGTAACAAAAAGATAGAAATTTTGTGTTAAAGCCACCTTACTTGTGAAGTTCATTTAAATAGTTTTTAAATATTGCTTTCGTTGTATATTTTTGTAAAGCATGTGATTATGTGCAGCATGAACTTTAAACAAAATGTTTGATAGGTCGGATCAAAGTGGAAAGATGTGGTCTCCAAGTGTAATCGAGGTCACTTCCAACCTTTGCTGCTGTTTTATGCTAATCCCTATGGTATGCCAGTCAGTACTGAGGATGCACTGAGACAAGTATTTCATCCTGTTCACTATAAATTGGATGGAGAGGATTCAGGTGAGTTTCTGGTTCCAGGTTGATAGAAGTAGATATTAATCACTATAACATAGCTGACTATGCAAATAATTTATCAGAATTTGCATCTATAATCTGTTTTCATTATTAAACAAATCATCTTCAGTTTCTCTGCTGCTACAGTTGCAAAGAAAGCTCTGCCACTTGAATACGGTTTAAATACCTTTTCACACTTTTGCTTTCAAGTTAAGGGATTGATCCATTTATAAAACACAAGTTCATAGGCTGATCTCTCTGTACCCTCATTAATCCACTGAAATAAGAATTTAAGGTGTAATCTGTACTTAAACCAAATCCTTTCTGCTTTTAAAGATTAGTGTTAAAGATTCAAAACAATATTTCTGCAGTGATTGTATAATTTCTAGGTCAATATTCAGCATCAACCAACACCATCAAAATAATTTAACTGCTGATTGATTTCAATGTTAATCTCAAATGACAGCATTTTGGAGTCTTTCATATGCCCCATTTCTGTTTATTTTATTTCTGTGCAAATACCCTTTCAACATGTGTCATAGAACAACTATGACATTGTTGAAGTGTTCTCAAATGTAACTTGAAATTCAGATCATTAAACAGAAGAGCTCCAGTTTCTTTCAGCATCAGTTGCAATGACTTAATGGGACATTAAACAGTACATGTATGATTTGAACGTTGTGAACTGCCCTGGTAAACTGAACTATCCTCACTCCTTAAATCATCAATATTTTTCAAAAAAAAAATTACCAAAGCTCTTCATATTGTGAAAAATTACTTCTGCAAATTGTAATTGCTATCTTTATACTTCATGGTTTTCAATTTTAAAAACAATATCAATAGATGCAAGTTTGACTGGCTCGCATTTGAATGCCTGACGAAGGTAAATGTATCAGCTTATTTTCTTTTCTTTGCCAAGTGTGCATTTAAATGTCCAAAGATGATCAGTTGAAAAAGCAGAATTCATATCTGTATAATCAGCTCTGATATTCAGTACAAACTGCTTTATTTTTCTACAGAATGGTACTCAAGACCTTCAAACCCATGATAGTCATGCAGGAGTTATCTTGTTACATGGCTCAGTTTTGTGCACTTAATTTAGGTTCCACATACAATAATGTGCATGTTTGTTTTGACTAGACTTTTGTGGTGTGGTTTGCTTTTTACTGCCAACTAGCTATAAGCATGACTGTTTGCTAAAGGTAGTCAAGTGAGACAGTTGGATATTAAATCCAAGCTTTTTACAATCCAGAATGTTTGGGCTTCAAGGTGCTATGCAGCGTTAATTCTCATTGACCATTTAGTTTTTATTGAGATACAGTGCAGAATAGGCCCTCCTGACTCTTCGAGCCGCATCATCTGATGATCCCCCAAACTTAATCCTAGCCTAATCATGGACAATTCACAATGCCCAATTAACCTACATCCAGTGCATCTTTGGGCTGTGGGGAAACTAAAGCCCCTGGAGGAAACCCACACAGTCAAGGGAGGAATGTACAAACTCCTTCCAGGCAGCAGCAGGAATTGAACCTGAGTCACTGGTACCATAAAGTATTGTCGGTAAACCAGTATGCTGCTGTGCCACCCAGTTAATGGCCTGATTTTGCTCTTTTGTCTTCTGTACTTATCAATCCTTTGATACTACTCCTGTGCCAGTGCGGATGCAAAGGTCTCTGCCATCTGATCTTTTGAACGGTTCATGAACACTACCTCTCTTTCGCAGTGCTTCTTTTACTGTAATATTATGCTTGCACTGTACTGCTGCCTCAAAATCAGATTCTGAAGCTCATTGTCAATGCTCCAGTAATCTCTTCGCTTATTTCCTATGGTGACTTGGGATATATCTCATGCAGTCTCAGGGACTTGTGTAGCCGAATGATTTCCAAAATCTCTGACATTGCCTCTTTCTTAACCTTGACATGCTTCAGTGAGACAAACCTATCAGTACCCCATGCAACTATTTCACTAAACAATATCTACGTTTCCACTGTGCTTTTCCCTGAAAACCACTTTTCCCAATTTATACTCCCAAGTTCCTGCCTAATATCATTGTAATTAGCCTTCCACCAATTAAATAATCACCCCTATCGCTGCCTGTCTTTTTCTGTGGCTATGCTAAAGCTCCAGGTGCTGTGGAAACTATCTCTGAAATGCTCACACACACAGATCTGTTACTTGACCAGGTTCATTGCCTTGTACTAGATTGAATATGGCCTTTTCTCGAGTCAGCTTGTCCACATATTGTGCTGGAATCGTTCCCAGACACACCCAACAAGTTCTACCCCATATCAACCTTTTTGCCAGGGAGGTGCCAGTCAATATTAGGTAAGTGAACTCACCCATGACAATTTTTGCACCATTCTGCTCCTCGTTATCCCGGATGCTGTTGGGGGCCGTGGTGGATGTGCACTGGAGATATAGAATACTCCTAACAGAGTGACTGTTCCCTTCATGATGTCCTCCCTTTCTGCAGCTGTAATACTCTTATGTTTTGTAACTCCAAAACATCGAACACTTGACAGAAAAACTCAGATGTGAGTAACTAGATGAGATTTTTTTTGCTTTAGCAAAGTATGTGCATGTGACATGATGGCTTAATAACGCATGCCATTCATGTACTTCTACATATAATCCATAATCAATTGTTAAAACAAAGAATGCTTAATCAAAACAATATTTTACAATATTATTCAAATATTACTGAAATATTAAATGCACAACACTCCTCCCTGCTTAGCTATGAACTCAAATTCAATATAGAATGCATAATGCATCTCAACATTTTTATATATTATGTAATATACATTGTCTATAAAAAGTATTCACCTCTCTCCCTGGAAGGTTTCATGTTATATTGTTTTATAACACTAAATCACAGTAGAATTAAGAGCAAACACGAGGAAATCTGCAGATGCTGGAAATTCAAACAACAACAACACACACAAAATGCTGGTGGAACACAGCAGGCCAGGCAGCATCTATAGGGAGAAGCACTGTCAACATTTCAGGCCGAGACCCTTCGTCAGGACTAACCGAAAAGAAAGATAGTAAGAGATTTGAAAGTAGTGGGGGGAGGGGGAAATGCGAAATGATGGGAGAAGACCGGAGGGGGTGGGATGAAGCTAAGAGCTGGAAAGGTGATTGGCGAAAGTGATACAGAGCTGGAGAAGGGAAAGGATCATGGGACAGGAGGCCTCGGGAGAAAGAAAGGTGGGGGGGGAAGCACCAGAGGGAGATGGAGAACAGGCAAACAACTAAATATGTCAGGGATGGGGTGAGAAGGGGAGGAGGGGCATTAACGGAAGTTAGAGAAGTCAATGTTCATGCCATCAGTTTGGAGGCTACCCAGCCGTATATAAGGTGTTGTTCCTCCAACCAGAGTTTGGATTCATTTTGATAATAGAGGAGGCCATGGATAGACATATCAGAATGGGATTGGGACGTGGAATTAAAATGTGTGGCCACTGGGAGATCCTGCTTTTTCTGGCAGACCGAGCATAGGTGTTCAGCGAAACGGGCCCCAGACAGTCCTTCCAGGTGAGGCGACACTTCACCTGTGAGTCGGCTGGTGTGGTATACTGCGTCCGGTGCTCCCGGTGTGGCCTTTTTATATATTGGTGAGACCCGACGCAGACTGGGAGACCTTTCCAGCTCTTAGCTTCATCCCACCCCCTCCGGTCTTCTCCCATCATTTCGCATTTCCCCCTCCCCCCACTACTTTCAAATCTCTTACTATCTTTCCTTTCGGTTAGTCCTGACGAAGGGTCTCGGCCCGAAACGTCGACAGCGCTTATAGACAATAGACAATAGGTGCAGAAGTAGACCATTCGGCCCTTCGAGCCTGCACCGCCATTTTGAGATCATGGCTGAACAATTCCTCATCAATACCCGATCAATACCCGGTTCCTGCCTTGTCCCCATATCCCTTGATTCCCCTATCCATAAGATACCTATCTAGCTCCTTCTTGAAAGCATCCAGAGAATTGGCCTCCACTACCTTCCGAGGCAGTGCATTCCAGACCCCCACAACTCTCTGGGAGAAGAAGTTTTTCCTTAACTCTGTCCTAAATGACCTACCCCTTATTCTCAAACCATGCCCTCTGGTACTGGACTCTCCCAGCATCTGGAACATATTTCCTGCCTCTATCTTGTCCAATCCCTTAATAATCTTATATGTTTCAATCAGATCCCCTCTCAATCTCCTTAATTCCAGCGTGTACAAGCCCAGTCTCTCTAACCTCTCTGCGTAAGACAATCCAGACATCCCAGGAATTAACCTCGTGAATCTACGCTGCACTTCCTCTACAGCCAAGATGTCCTTCCTTAACCCTGGAGACCAAAACTGTACACAATACTCCAGGTGTGGTCTCACCAGGGCTCTGTACAAATGCAAGAGGATTTCCTTGCTCTTGTACTCAATTCCCTTTGTAATAAAGGCCAACATTCCATTAGCCTTCTTCACTGCCTGCTGCACTTGCTCATTCACCTTCAGTGACTGATGAACAAGGACTCCGAGATCTCTTTGTATTACTCCCTTACCCAACTCTATACCGTTCAGATAATAATCTGCCTTCCTGTTCTTACTCCCAAAGTGGATAACCTCACACTTATTCACATTAAACACCATCTGCCAAGTATCTGCCCACTCACCCAGCCTATCCAAGTCACCCTGAATTCTCCTAACATCCTCATCACATGTCACACTGCCACCCAGCTTAGTATCATCAGCAAATTTGCTGATGTTATTTTCTATGCCTTCATCCAAATCGTTAACGTAAATGGTAAACAGCTGTGGTCCCAATACCGAGCCCTGTGGCACCCCACTAGTCACCACCTGCCATTCCGAGAAACACCCATTCACCGCTACCCTTTGCTTTCTATCTGCCAACCAGTTTTCTATCCATGTCAATGCCTTCCCCCCGATGCCCTGAGCTTTGATTTTACCCACCAATCTTCTATGTGGGAAGATACCCACCAAGCTTCTCCCTATAGATGCTGCCTGGCCTGCTGTGTTCCACCAGCATTTTGTGTGTGTTGTTGTGGAATTAATTTGACTTTTTTGACACTGATCAACAGAAAAGACTTTTATGTCAAAGTAAAAGTTAAGACAAAATTCTACAAATTGGTCTAACTTTATTACAATCATTAAACACAAAATGATTGATTGCATAAGTATTCACCCCCCTCAAGTCAGTATTTAGTAGATGCACCTTTGGCAGCAACTACACCCTTGAGTCTGTGTGGTTAGATCTCTATCAGCTTTGCACATTTAAACACTACAATTTTCCCCCATGTTTCTTTACAAAACTGCTCAAGCTCTGTGAGAATGCATGGAGATCATAAGTGAACAGCTCTTTTCAAGTCTAGCCTCAAATTCTCAATTGGATTGAGGTACGGATTCTGTCTTGGCCACTCCAGGACATTAGTTTTGTTTATAAGCAATTCCTGTGATGCTTTGGCTTTATGCTTGTAGTCATTGTCTTGCTAGAAAACAAATCTTCTCCCAAGTTACAGTTCTCTTACAGACTGCATCAGGTTTTCCTCCAGGATTTCCCTGTATTTTGCTGCATTTATTTTACCCTCTACCTTCACAAGCCTTCCAGGGCCTGCTGCAGTGAAACATCCCCACAGCACGATACAGCCACCACCATGGATGTTATGTTTTTGATGATTTTGCAGTGTTTGGTTTATGCCAAACAAGGCCTTTAGTCTGATGGCCAAAAAGTTCAATCCTGTTTTCATCAGACCATAGAATCTCCTTTCGAGGTTCTCCCATATGCCTTCTGGCAAACTCTAGCTGTGATTTCTTGAGTTTTTTTTTCAACAGTGGCTTTCTCTTTGCCACTCTCCCATAAAGCTGCGACTGGTGAAGCACCTGGTCAACAGTGGTTGTATGTGCAGTGTCTCCCATATCAGCCACTGAAGCTTATAACTCCTCCTGAGTTGTCATAGGTCTCTTGGTGGCCTCCCTCACTAGTCCCCTTCTTGTACAGTCACTCAGTTTTTGAGGACAGCCTGGTCTAGGCAGATTTACAGCTGTGCCATATTCTTTCCATTTCTTGATGATTGACTTAACTGTACTCCAAGGGATATTCAGTGAATTGGAACATTTTTTGTATCCATCTCCTGACTTGAGCTTTTCAGTAACCTTTTTGCACAGTTGTTTGGAATGTTCTTTTGTCTTCATGATGTAGTTTTTGCCAGGATATTGACTCAGCAGCAGTTGGACCTCCCAGATACAGATGCATTTTTACTACAAACAATTGAAACACCTTGACTGTGCACAGGTGGTCTCCATTTAATTAATTATGTAACTTCTAAAACCAATTGGCTGCACCAGTGATGTTTTGGTATGTCATATTAAAGGAAATGAATACTAATACAATCAATTATTTTGTCTTTTATATTTGTAATTAATTTAGCTTACTTTCTAGAGACCTGTTTTAACTTGGACACAAAAGTGTCTGTCTGTTGATCAGAGTTTTTTTAAAAAAAAAGGCCAGATTAAATCCACTGTGATTCAGTGTTGTAAAACAGTAAAACATGAAAACTTCCAAGGGGGGGTTGAATACTTTTTTAGGCACTATTCAGACTTAAAGATTTAATCATGGAGTATTTCTTACTCTTGAAGGAAAATGTCTTTCCTGACAGGGAGATCTTTCTGCTTGGCAGGTGAGACTTGTGGCTATGAAATAATCTCAGGTTCAGGGGCCTTCATGACGGTTGTAAGAGTTGACTCTGGCATTGCAGGAAGTGGTTTTGACGGTTCTGGACACCTTTCCTCCTTAACAATTGACTCGTTCTGCTCAGCGGATTGATGTGTTGTCATCGGATACAATCTGCATTGTGTAGAAGAGTGGTCTGGTTCTGTCCTTGATCTTTCCAAATACCCACTTTTGATCACCTGTAAGGTCCCTCGCCAGGACTATTTGTCCAGGAGTGAAACATCGAACTCTAAAGGAACCCTCAATATTCTCGGCTGTTTATCTTGCATACTCCATCTGAAATTAGGATTGAGGAGATCCAAGCATGTACACAAAGGATAATGCAGGAACTGTATATCTGGTGAGTTGTTGGTTGTGGAGCGTGCTGCATTACAGATGCAAGGAGGAAATTGTCAAGCTTCTGATTAATTGTCAGTGAAGTGTGTTCTGCTGATATTGCTTGCAGTGTGTTTTTTTTCTCTGCAGCGGTAAGAGAACATGATGCAAAGTCTATGGGGTGTTTTCTTCCATCACTCATAACTTGACTGCTCCTACACCATAAGGCGAGGCATCACAAGCAAGCTTCACTAGAGGATGTGAATCATAATATGTGAATACAGTGTCTGATACCACCATTTCCTTCGCGTTCTTGAAAGTCACTTGACACTGTTTTGTCCATTGCCATTTCTGCTCGATCTGTAGTAATGAGTTTAAGAGGTTTGGCAGGAACCTATTATAATAATTGGCAAATCATCAAAAGCACTACAGCTGGGACATATCTTTTGGGCTTGGAGTATCCACTACTGCTTAATTTTTCTCAGCACATTTGTGTAAATCTTGTGTGTTGATGGTGTGACCACAGTAAATGATGCTTACTTTGCATCATGCTCTGAGCCCATTATCTTCTAATCTTTTAAACACTGTCTTGATATATTGGAGATGTTCCTTGTCATGCTCACCGGTAGCGATGATGTCCGGTAACACTGAGTGCCTGGGGAGCCTTGCATCACGTGGTCCATAGCTTTTTGCCAGAGTGCAGGTATAGTTTCTTCTCCAAAAATAAGTTTATTATGGCAATAAAGTGCTTTGGACTTTTCTTCCATCTCCATCTGTAGGTAGGCTTCAGCGAAGTCCACTTTGCTGTTGTTTCCTTCCTGAAAGGTTTACAGAGAAATTTTGTAATTTGTCAGAGGGCATTGATCTACTTTCAGTACTGGGTTGATAGTGATCTTAGAATCACCACAGATGCTGACAGACCCATTCTTAGCTATTGGGACCACTGATTTTGCCCATAGGATCCACTTAAGCTTGGAAAGAATCCCTTCAGTCTCCATGTGATGTAGCTCACAGGCTACTTTATCACAGATGGTAAAAGGATCTGGATGAGCTTTGCAAAACTTAAGTGTAGCATTTTCATTTAACAATATTTTACCCTTTGAGTTTTCCAGTGTCATCCAGGACCACTGCTGTGGCATCATCCAGTGTCTTTCTCAATTCGCTTTCAATTGACTTTATTGCAGGGGATGTGGTATATAAATAGAGGATTGATCTCCAATCAAGTTGTAGTTGTCTGAGCCAATCACGTCCCCACATTGCTGGTCCTCCAGTTTGTTGCACATACAAGCCCAATGTGGCTTGTTGGTGTATTTCACTGTTAACAGATGTCGTTTCCACAGGACCGATATTTTGTCCAATATACGCTCTTAAGTTGGATATCTACAGGTATCAGTTCACTAACTTTGAAATATATGACTGAAACAGCTGAGCCAGTGACCAATTGCATTTTAATTAATCTGCTGTTTACTTCTTCTGGTCTAAGCTTGTCTGTTATTTTTCACATTGTAAATCTTAAGGCTACTCAGTCCTGCGTTACCCTCATCATTATCAATTTTTTAAATAGCGTGCAGATTAGTGCTCTTTCTGAAATTGCAACTTTTTAAAAATCTTTTTCTCTTCCCTGTGTAATCCCTGTTATTTTATTTTGTTCTTTGTTGCCTTTTCTGTAAATTTCATCTTTAAACCTGCTTCTGTCTGGTGTATGTGAGTCCCTGCCACAATGGTAATATAATTTGATTGACCAGGCTAGTTTCTGGTTCGCTGTTGCAATTTTGTTCTCACTCATTTTCATTCCTGACTGCAACTCAATTGTGTGTGTATCTCTGCTGTTTTCATCGATACAGCTATTTCTACTACTCTTTTAAATGTAAGTTGTGTCTCAGGAAGGAGCCACTTTTGAATGCATTCTTTTCAGATTCCACAAACTAAACAATCTTTCAGTGCATCATTAAGCCCATCACTGATCTGACAATGCTCAGATAATCTCAAATTAGACACAAACGCTGAAATGGACTTCCCTTCCTTTTGATTTTGCTTATAAAACCTAAATAATTCTGTAATCAAAAATGACTTTGGTTTAAAATGGTTCTGCATTACTTTCACGAAATCAGCAAAATTTATTTTATCTGGTTTAGTTGGAGCAGTTAAACTTCGAAGCAAACTATGCCTTTAAGCCAAATGTTCCTGCCGAAACTGGCACTCGCTTCTTTCTGGCTATTTGGTTTGTTTTAAAATACTGCTCAATTTGCTCAGCATATAATATCCACTTATATTGTGTATTTGAATGCAACCATCTTTACAATGTAGTCAGCTATTTCTGCTTTTTAAAAAATTTATGATTACCACCTGATATTGATTTCTGCCTTTTTTAAACTGGACTGTTTCTGTCCTTTCCCAAAGAAGCACATGCTGTGCTCTTTTTTTTTATTCAATTGTTTTTCACTTTGCTTTTCTTGCTGCACTTCAACATTTAGATAGTCATCCTAAATTTGTTTAAAAGTTATTCATCACCACTTCTGTGTTTTGTAACTCCAAAACATAAAATTAATCAAAAGAAAAATGGAGCTCGAACAATGTGTGTACACTTTTTGTTTTTACTTTTAATCAGACATACACTTATGACGTTGTGGCATAATGATGTATGCCATTCACCTACATTTATGTATAACCTGTAATGAATTATTTAAATAAACAGAGAATGCTTAATCAAACAATATATTTACAGTATTACTCAATACCTACTGAAATATTAAACACACAACTCTATCCCTTATTAGCAATGCCACTTCTCCTACCTCCCTCTTCTACCCCTCTCCCTATCACTTTTGAAACACCTAAACCCTGGAATGTCAAGCAAACAATCCTGCCCTTTCGACAGCCAAGTTTTTCTAATAGCATTATATTGCATCCAGATTAAGACCATAAGGTATAGGAGCAGAATTAGGCCATTTGGCCCATTGAATCTGCTGTGTCATTTCATCATGGCTGATCCAATTTTCCTCTCAGCACCAATCTTATGCCTTCCCTCCTATTCCTTCGCCACATATTAAACAGTTAATCCTCCTAGTTCTGGTCTCTCTAGCACTTGGCATGGATGGCAATCCTGAGATCACAACACTGGTGGTCTGGCCCTTTAACTTAGCATCTAACTTCTTGAACTTCCTATGCAGAACTTCATCACTCGTCCTACCCATGTCATTGGTACCTACGTGGACCATGATTTCTGGTTGTTCACCCTCCCACTTAAGAATGCTGAGCACTCAATCCAAGATATCCTGGATCCTGGTACCTGGAGGCATCATACCATTTGGGAATCTTGTTCTCACCCACAGAACCTCCTGTCTGTTCCCCTATCACCACAGTGTGCTTCTCTCATCTTCCCTTCTGAGTCACAGAGTCAGACTCAGTGCCAGAGACCTGGCCACTGTGACTTTCCTCTGATAGGTCAACACCCACTGTCCCCAAATAATGTGATATACCTGTAGTTAAGGTGGATGGCCACAGGGGTACTCTGCACTGGCCCTTTAACCCCTTTCCCCTTCCTGTCTGTCACCCAGTTTCCTGTGTCCTGCCCCTTGGATGTAACTACCTCTCTATATCCCTCACCCTCCCGAATGATCCGAAGTTCATTGAGTTTCAGCTCCAACTCCTTAACGCAGATTGTTAGAACCTGCAGCTAGATGCAGATTACCACTCTGACTGTCCAATCTAATGATTGCCACTGTGCTTGTTCCTGCCTTCCTTTAATCTGCTCTTGTTAATTAATCACAAATGTGGATTGTTCACTGGTCAAAGCTCTTTTTTGCTGTAGTGGCCTTCTGTTGGCTTTCTTACTCAGTCAGTGGACCTGAGTGAATTCCCCTCCTCTCAAAACTTCTGATGTCCAGGTTGGTGTCTGATCAAATCTCTTTGACCAGCAACTGCTCCAACATTAACACCAAATGCCCCAGCATCTGCATCAACTGATCTAACACTCTGGTTCCCATCCCCCTGCCAACTTAGTTTAAACCCTCCCAAACCTGCTGCAAGGATATTTGTCCTCCTCAGGTTCAGATATAATCTGTCCATTTTGTTCAGGTCCCTAAAAGAGATCCAAAAAATCCACAAATTTGAAACCCTATCCTCTACATTAATTCTTCAGCCAAACATTTGTCTACCATGTCATTTTTTTCTTAACTTCACTGGCATGTGGCACAGGCAACAATCCAGAGATTACTACCCTTGAGATCTTGCTTTTTAGCTTTCTCCCTAATTCCTTATACTCAGTGTTCAGACCTCATCACTTTTCATAGTTATGTAGTTATGTTGTTGGTACTGGTGTGCAACTGAACTTCTGGCTGTGGACTTGATCAGAGAAATCATTGACCGTGGCAACTGATAGGCAGCATACCATCTGTCAGCCCTGTTCATGTGTTGCCTGTTGCCCTAACCAATGAATCCCCTCTCCTCTTTATCCCCTTCCCTTTTGAGCCACAGAGCCAGACTCACTGCAGAGATCTGGCCGCTGCGACTTTCCACCTGCTAGGTCATCTCCTGCAACACTAGGAAGATTGGTATACTTGTTATTGACGGGAATAGACACTTGGGTACTCTGCACTGACTGCCTGTTCCCTTTCCCTCTCCTGATGGCTCTGCAACATTCCTCATGGCCGTGTCAATTAAGTGTTGTAAAAGTCCTATCTGAATTTGACTTTACAAAATGCAACACCTGAATTAAACTCTATTTGCCATTCCTTGATCCACTGAATCAGATGCTCATGATCCTCCTGTAATTTTTGATAACCTTCATTGTCTATTATTCCAGCTGTTTTAGTGTCATCTGCAAACTTACCAACCATGCCTTGTTCATTCTTATTCAAATGAGTAATATAGATAACAAACAGCAATGGGCCTTGCAACAACCCCTGAGGCATTCCATTATCACCCCTGATTTCTCCCTGGATTCCTTGCATCTAAACTTCCAGAGCAGTCTACTATGTGGAAACTTAGCAGACACATGACTTAAGTCCTTGTAAATCACACCTACTGTCTTGCCTTAGACTTCACCACATCAAAAAACATCTATCAGATCTCCTATACACATGCCAGCTATCACTAATCAGTCTCTGTTATTCTAGATGCACGTACATCTTATCTTTCAGATTGCTGTTCGGTAACTTGCCTAAACCTACTGGTGTTTCTTTGCTGCCCTTTTTAAATAAAGGCATGGTATTTGCAATATTTATATATGTGATTATTTGAATTTAAGCATTTAGAAACATTATTGAACTGTATTAATATGGTTTGTTGAATACCTGTTGTTTTCCATTTTTAATCCTACATCATCCTGGCATATTTTGTACAACAGAAAAAGAAATGCAAATTTCTGCTACCAGAGTATCTGACTACGAGAAGGTGAATGGAGTTGAAGGACGCACCTCAAAAGTTAGGGACCCGAAACTGCCTCTGAAGCAACCATCTAATGCCAAAGGTGGATTCCACAGAGGTTACATTCAAGATAGTAGAGGTCGAGGTCTGAGTAAGTATTTTATCTATTTTGGGCCCCTCCTTAAAAACAGAATTTTACTATTCAAAGTACATTTATTATCAAAGTATGTATGCAGAATACGTTTCTGAGATTCAACCTCCTGCAGACAGCCATGAAACAAAGAAACACCATAGAACTTGTAGACGAAAATATCAAATGTGGAACCCACGGTTGTGTAGACATCAAAAAACGAGCAAACAACACATAGAATATCAAACATCAAACCAGGTGTTTAGTAGAATTCAGTTTAGTTCAGTTCAGTGCTGTGCTGCTAGCCAATGAAGGTCGCAGGGCCTTTCTTAGCCAAAACGCCCCAGTCCACATCGATCACCCTGATTAAACCGCTCACAAATAGCAGAATCGAGGAACACGTAGCATGAGTCTTAATGTCCCCCAAAAGAAGTGTACAGCCTCATCGATCAATATGGATTTCGAGACTCCTGCATTTTCTTCTGACAGCAGCTAGCGAGACGGAGCTGACGTCAAACATCCATCCGTCCTCCACTCTCATCCTCATCGACATCAACCTTGCTTGATGCCTCAATTGGAGAAAAGCAATGGAGTCGATCATGGGCTCACGCCCTCAATGCCTCAGTTGCAGAGTCGTAATGGAGTTGATTATGGGCTTGCACCACATCTCCACACACACTCTACTCTAAATCTCATCGAACTCCCACAGATTCAGCATTTTGCCTGATCGCTCAATCTGCCCAAAAACACATGATCAAAATGTAAATCGCAGGTTCCAATCACACACAACTTAGTAGTAGAATCATATTTGAAAGACAAAGTAAAAGAAATAGTTTCATAAATTGTCGTCAGGACGTTGCCGTTGATTGTGTTGTTCACTAGCGCCACGCTCTTGATCTTGAATGTGGCTGACTTGCTTACTGTAGTAGAGAGAATTCAAAATATTTGAATTTTGCTTTACTGAACTATTACTGGAATGTGAGGTGTGCTGTAATGACTGAATATCTATGTTACTGAATATCTATATTAACCTTAATAGTATGTTTCCTTCTTGGTCTAAAGTTAATGCCAAAATCAAAAGATTTTTTTCATTATACATCCAAATTATTATAATGATGTTGAATATGTAACTTGTTGGCAAATTTGCTCCAAACGTCTGGAATACTCTAGGATTACTTAATGTCTATTGATATTGGTATATTCAAATTTATTCTATATATTGCTTGTCTTTACATATGATTTTTAATTTTATCTCATTTTATGACTATATCGACTACATCTTTACAATCTATGTAAAGTTCTTTGATCCTGCATCCTTGTATATGAAAAATGCTGTATAAATAAAGTTGTTGTTGTTATTATTATTTAGTAGTTAGGAACACTATAAATTTGTTGTCCACAGGATTCAAGAGCAAAAACTTTCGTAGTTGCTTTTAACTTCTACCAATGTTTTCTCATATAGGAATGAACAGTTCTATAATCTGTTTCTGTCGTGTGAATGTTTTTGATGCCAATTGTATTGAAGGAAATTTTTATTTTAAACAGTTAAAGTGTTTCCTGATGGCTCATCAGTTTCACCAATGGACTGTTCAAATGAACGTGCCCAAAAATCAGAGAATGGAAGGAACACACCACATGCCCAGAAAAAAGAAAATGATAAGCCAAGAACTGACTATGTCAAACAAAGAGGTTAGTGCCTTTTTAAAGTCATAGAACACTTCAGCACTTCGGCCTATTTAATCTGTACTGAGCCATTAATCTGCCTAGTTCCATCAACCTGCACTCAACCATACCCCTCTCATCCATGTCCCTATCAAATTGTTCTTAAATGTTGAAATTGAGCCTGCTTTCAATTGTTCCATGTTCTCAACCCCCTCGAGTAAAGAAGTTCTCCTTAAGGATTTCGTACTTCACCCTTAACCCATGACTTCTAGTTCTAGTCTCACGCAGCCTTAGTGGAAAAAGCCTGTTTGCATTTCCCAATCTATACCCCTCAGAATATTGTAAACCTCTATCAAATCTCCTCTTAAGTTTTCCATGTTCTAGGGAATAAAGTCCTAACCTATTCAACTTTTCCCTATAACTCATGTCCTCAAGTCCTGGCAATATCCTTGTAAGTGTTTTCTGCACTCTTTCAGTCTTATTTGCGTCTGTCCTGTAGGCAGGTGACCAAAACTGCTCACAATACTCCAAATTAGACCCCACCAATGTCTTGTACAGTATATTTCAATATAACATCTCAACTCCTGTACTCAGTATAAGGCCTACCCTGCTTGCTCCTCCCAGAGTGCCACACCTCACACTTGTCCGCATTAAATTCCATCTGCCATTTTCCAGCCCATTTTTCCAGCTGGTTCAGATCCCACTGGAAGCGTTGAGTCTTCATGCAGTTCACTGTACCCCCAATCTTGGTGTCATCTGCAAATTCGCTGATCCAGTTTACCACATTATAATCCAGATCATTGACAGAGAAGACTAATAACAACAGATTCAGCACCGATCCCTGTGACACACTGCTGTTCACAGGTCTCCAGTCAGAGGCAACCATCTGCTATCACTCTAGCTTCTCCCATGAAGCCATCATCTAATCTAATTTACTACCTCATCTTGAATGCCAAGTGACTAAACCTTCTTAACCAACCTCCCATGCAGGACTTTGTCAAAGCCATTGCTGAATTCTACTGCCTTGCCTTCATCAATTTTCCTGGTAACTTCCTCGAAAAACTCTATAGGATTGGTTACGCACAACCTAACATGCACAAAGCCATGTTGGCTATCCTTAATTACACCCTGCATATCCAAATTCTTGGATATCTTGTCCTTTAGAATACCTTTCAATAATTTTTCAACTTTGGTTGTTAGGCTCACTGGTCTATAATATCCTGTCTTATTCTTAGAGCCTTTTTTAAACAATGGACCATTAGCTATCATCCAATCCTGCAGCACCCCACCTGTAGCTAAGGATGTTTTAAATGTATCTCTAGGGCCCCTGCAATTTCTGCACTAGCCTTCCACAGGGTCCAAGGGAACTCCTTGTCAGCTCTGGGGATTTATTTTCCCTAATTTGTGTCAAGATAGCAAACTCCTCCTCTGCAATCTGTGTAGAGTCTATGATCTCACTGCTGCTTTACCTCACTTCTGCAGACTGTGTCCTTCCTCAGAGTAAATACAGATGCAGAAATTTTTTTTTAAAAGCTCCCCCATCTCTTTCGAATCCACATAAGATTACGACTCTGATCTTCCAGAGGATCAGTTTTGTCATTTGCAATCCTTTTGCTCTTTATATATCTGTGGAAGCCCTTGGGATTCTCCTTCACCTTGTCTGCTATAGCAATCTCGTGCCTTCTTTTAACCTTCCTGATTTCTTTCTTAAGTCTTCTCTTGCACTTGTACTCCTCAAGTACCTCATTTGTTCCTACCTGCCTATACATGCTATGCACCGCAATATCTCTTGAAAACCCTGTTAAACTTGACTTTTATTCTGACAGGAATATACAGACTTTGTACTCTCAGAATTTCACTTTTGAAGGCCTCCCACTTACCTTCGTCAGAAAACAACCTGTCCCAATCCACATTTGCCAGATCCTTCCTGATACCATCAAAATGGCCTTTCTCCAATTTAGACTCAGTCCAAAGGCCAGACCTATCCTTAATTACCCTATTAACTAATGAAATCATGATCATTGATGCAAAGTATTCCCTTCATAAACTTCCGTCACATGCCCTGTTTCATTTCCTAATAGTAGATCTAGAATCACACGCTCTCTCATTGGGACTTCTATGGACTTACTAAGGAAACTTAACTGAACATATTTGCAAACTCTTTCTCATCCAATCACAAACAAGAGAAAACCTGCAGATGCTGGAAATCCACGCAACATACACAAAATGCTGGAGGAACTCAGCAGGCCAGTCAGCGCCTATGGAAAAGAGTTCATTTGATGTTTTGGGCTTGAGACCCTTCAGCAGGAATAGAGAAAATAAGATGAGGAGCAGAGTTAAAAGGTGGGTGGAGTGGAGTGAGTAACATATAAGGTGATAGGTGAAACCAAGAGGGGGAGAGGTGAAGTAAAGAGCTGGGAATTTGATTGGTGAAAGAGATACAGGGCTGGAGAAGTGGGAATCTAATAGGAGAGGACAGAAGGCCATGGAAGAAAGAAGAGGGAGGAGCACCAGAGGGAGGTGATGGGCAGGCAAGGAAATAAGGTGAGAGAGGGGAAAAGGGGATGGGGAATGATTGTTGGGTGGTCTCTAATCTAATCCCATTAGCATGGTCATACCTTCCTTATTCTTCAATTCTACCCATAAAACCTCACTAGACAAGCTCTCCAATTTGTCCTGTCTGAGCCCTGTCATGACATTTTCCCTGACTTGCAATGCCATTTCTCCTGTTTTAAACCTTCCTGCTGCTCTGTCACATGTAAAAGAATGGAACACTGAGTGGCCAGTCCTGTCCCTCCTGCAACCAAGACTCACTAATGACTACAATGTCATAAAGGCACGTGTTTATCCATGCCCTAAAGTTATCCCCCTTGCCTACAATACTCTTTGCACTGAAATGTAATTCTTTCTGGTTAAACTTGAGGATCCAACATTCTAATTCTCTAATCAAGCTGTTCTTGAAAATCTACTTTAAATACTGTAGATGATTTTTTCTCCCCTACTGTACATTATTTGAAGTTAGAGCAACTGATCTATTCCCTTTGCCATTACCGAAACTACCAATACAAATTAGGTGTGTGTATTTGACTAAAATGTGATGAAGTATTGTTAAGCGAGCAATCTGAAAATATAAAAAGAGAATGAATGATTTTGCATTAACTGGTGTGAAGTAAGTACATATTTGTATACAGCACTTGCTGCAGCAGATCACATAAAACAGAAAACAAAACAGTAAATCAGAGGATTTTAAATTTTATTTTGGAACGTGGCTTAGTGAGCTTACTGTAAGATCTGTAAGTGCAGATAATATATTTAAATTTTATTTAATTTTTAAAAATAAATAAATGAGGATGCAATATCCAGCTCCTGCCTTGGCCCTCCACCTTGCCTTTCTATACTGGCTGTCTGCCTTTCACATGCTGTCCTGATCTGGTGTTTCGACCTGAAGCGTCAGCTATATCTTTTCCTCCATGGACTTTGTCTGACTGGCTGAATTCCTGCAGCAGCTTATCTTTGCTCCATATTTCAGCGTTTGCAGTCTTGTTTTGACTTTTCAGTATTGAAGAATGTGAGCCTAAATCTATTGATGTTAGTTAACATAGTTCTGAGCAATTGGATGGCATGCAAAATGGTTTTCACTGTACTTTAGTATGTGTCAATTATAAACTAGTTTACCAATTTAGTATGCTCCACAGAAAAGCTTTTTTTGTAAAACAAAAAAGGTCTAATGGAATTCCAAGGACAACTGCTTTCTTGTCAATAAGCCCTTCCTCATCCTTTGTTTCCAGCTATTGTGCCAATTTAGACTTTATTTTCTGATTGTTCTTTGGATCCCTTTTTAAAATTATCCTGCAGTGTGGGTCTTTATTAAACCTCTTGCTGTGATCCATGTTGACTGCTTCAAATCCATAATGTTCACTGATCTCTTTGCTACATTTTCAAATATGTAATCAAGTGGGTCAGACCTGTCCTCTGATCAAATCCACATTGCCTGTCCTTGATTAATCTGTGCCTTTATAGAAGCTGCTTGTACTTTTCCACCGAATTGATTCCAGTAGTTTGCCTAGCATCAAATTCAGAAGTCCTCCAATCTTCTGTTACCATTCTTGTCACCAGAGAATTGATCAGTATCTTGGTATAATTTTTTCCCTGGCCTAGTGACTAAGTTGCTAAACACCTTCATGTTTTCTTTCTCAAACTCTTCCTCATTATAACCATATTCATCTCCTCCTCTAATGAAGACTGACTCATTTGATCTAAAGACTCTAATTTGTTCATTAGATGATCTCTTGCTCTGTGTTTATAAAACACATTGTATTTTCTTTGATTTTACTTGTTTTCCTGAGAGAACTTCAATTTCAAAAAAAGAATAACTTGCTTGTAGCAAGGAACCTGTCATTCTTTTGTATATTAAAACAGTTATGTAAATGTTAAACAAGAGAAAATCTGCAGATGCTGAAAATACAAGCAACACACACAAAATGCTGGAGGAACTCAGCAGGCCAGGAAGCATCTATGGAAAAGAGTACAGTCGATGTTTTGGG
The DNA here is from genome assembly GCF_048418815.1 of Hemitrygon akajei. Taxonomy (NCBI): domain Eukaryota; kingdom Metazoa; phylum Chordata; class Chondrichthyes; order Myliobatiformes; family Dasyatidae; genus Hemitrygon; species Hemitrygon akajei. The sequence goes on from NC_133136.1 coordinate 100,619,502, forward strand.
CTGAGACCCTTTGGCAGTACTGGATGCTGCCTGGCCTGCTGAGTTCCTCCTGCATTTTGTGTCTTATATAAATGGTATTAATTTTGAAATTTTCTATGAATGGTGTTGTTTTATTATTACACTATGTTCTTTGCTGACATTGTGATTGTATTTTTTTCCAGATGACAGAGCTTCAAAATCTGGGGCGTCACATTTTGGCAGTAACACAAGACATTTCTGGGATCAGCATGCACACAGTCAAGGAAAAGGATATTTAAGTGAAGGTAGAACTACTACACACACTAAGGCAATATCAGATAAATATGCATCTGATTCAATACAACATAAGAAAAGTAACAGCTTCACTGGATATGATACTGATACCAGTCAAGATTCGAGGGACAGAAGCAATAGTAGAAATAGAAATAGGGGTAAAGTTTGGAAACCCTCACGGGAAATACTAAATGTGGATAGTATTTTTGAGGAAGGGAACAGGAGACAAAGCAGTCCAAAGCACAAAGCAAACACAGCTCAGCAGGTGTTACATAGCAAAGGACAGAACGCTAATGATTTATTGTATGAGAAACGAAAGCACAAAGACTTAAAGACAATTTATGAAGATGAATTCAAACAAGTAAGTGCAAGTTCTTCGCTGGAAGTTGATGGGAAAGCTCATTTAGAAAATGAAAAAAACACAGATGAAAATTTAAAAATCCACAGCTCTGGTTATCGAGGGCAGAAAATGGAATCTGGTCACGATAGCAGCGGTTGGTTCAGTGGTGGCTCCACTAACCATGACACTCAAAGTATGGAGATTTCCAGTGGAAAGAACTTGAAGAGGAACCAAGATGCACTTTCCCACAGGTAATCATTCTTTATAGATTATTTGTTTTTACAGGTTTGAAGTATGTTTAGATGAAGTAAAATTGTGGTTTATGCATTTACTTTTTCAAATTTATTCATAATTTGTGATTATATTAAGCTGTAAAATACTGGTAAAGATCTTCCACAGCCTTGAGGTTGCTGATTGTATTTGCCCTGGAGCGTGCTGTATCATGCAGCATACATCCAGATATTCACTAGAAGCTGGCTCTCAGTTAATCTTATCAATATTTTTATTAATTTCTACATTGAAGAATACAGAGTTCAAGAAAATACATATTATAAAACAGAAGAAAGATATAATAATACCAAATACATTATATTTGAATCACATTGATGAACTCCTTACCCTATATTCATGTAGATTAGATTAATTCGTATGTTGAGATATGAATAATTTATATATATATATCAAAGGTTTTGAAAATAATTCAAAAACAGTCCCCACAAATTTTGAATATCTTGGTTAGATTCAGAAATTGAACAACAAATCTTTTCTAAATTTAAGCATGCCATAACATCCCATAACCATGAGTGTGATTAGGCAGAGTAGCATCCTAGCCATAAGAGATAAAAGCCAGAAAGTGCAAGTCAGATGTCTTCAAAATGCTATCTTTCCCTCCAGCTCTCAGTTAATCAACAAGATGCAGAGCTCCCAGCACGATTGGACCGCTGCATTGACAGAACCGTCTTGAGTAGTGTGACCCCACTACTAGTAACACATGCAGATAAAGTTGCCACTTATTGAATGTTTGTGAATATCTTTGTGAGCAACCACCCAGCATTAACCTGTACAGCAGATTCAGTAAAGACCAACTAACATGTGAGATCCAGTTGTTTATGCAGTGGTATCGAAATGGGATATTGCCCCATAGACTGGTCAAGCAGTATCCTGACAGTTGTACATTTCTATAGTACCTTTTAGATGTGCCAGATCTCATTTCAATCCCTGAGTACAGACAGCAGGACAGGAGCATGAGAAGTGGCAGTATAACTTTATACAGGTGGAAGGAAGTAGCTCTCAGAATTCTTAATGTTGACTTTAAGACATCTAGCCTGTCCAGGCTTTGGGAATTTTGATGTCATTCCAAAAACCCAGTACCACCTGATCTCAAAATGCCCATGTTACTTTTGCCTATCCTCCACGTCTTCCTTAGTGAATTCTGACAAAATAAACCTGTTTAGTACTTCTGCCCTCACCCCATCCGCCCACCACTCCACTTCGGATAGGGTTCCCCTTGTCCTCACCTACCACCCCACCAGCCTCCGGGTCCAACATATAATTCTCTGTAACTTCCGCCACCTCCAGCAGGATCCCACTACCAAACACATCTTTCCCTCGCCCCCTCTTTCTCCTTTCCGCAGGGATCACTCCCTACACGTCTCCCTTGTCCATTCATGCCCCCCATCCCTCCTGGCACTTATCCTTGCAAGCGGAACAAGTGCTATACCTGCCCTTATACTTCCTCCCTCACCACCATTCAGGGCCCCAGACAGTCCTTCCAGGTGAGGCGACACTTCACCTGTGAGTCAGCTGGTGTGGTATACTGCGTCCGGTGCTCCCGGTGTGGCCCTTTATATATTGGTGAGACCCGACGCAGACTGGGAGACTGTTTCGCTGAGCACCTATGCTCTGTCCGCCAGAGAAAGCAGGATCTCCCACTGGCCACACATTTTAATTCCACGTCCCATTCCCATTCTGATATGTCTATCCATGGCCTCCTCTACTGTCAAGATGAAGCCACACTCAGGTTGGAGGAACAACACCTTATATACCCGGCTGGGTAGCCTCCAACCTGATGGCATGAACATTGACTTCTCTAACTTCTGTTAATGCCCCTCCTCACTTTCTTACCCCATCCTTGATATATTTAGTTTTTTTTCCCCCTTCGCTTTTTTTTCTCTGCCCATCACTCTGCCTCTTCTCCATCTCCCTCTGGTGCTCCCCCCCCCCCCTTTCTTTCTCCCTAGGCCTCCCGTCCCATGATCCTTTCCCTTCTCTAGCTCTATCACTTTTGCCAATCACCTTTCCAGCTCTTAGCTTCACCCCACCCCCTCCGGTCTTCTCCTATCATTTTGCATTTTCCCCTCCCCCTCCTACTTTCAAATCTCTTACTATCTTTCCTTTCAGTTAGTCCTGACGAAGGGTCTTGGCCCGAAATGTCAACAGTGCTTCTCCCTATAGATGCTGCCTGACCTGTGTTCCACCAGCATTTTGTGTGTGCTGCTGTTTAGTACTTCGTTCACAGGCTCTGGTGCCAAGCATAAATTCCCTTCTTTATCCTTGCATGGATTTACCTTCTTCCTAATTACCCTCTTATTTTTAATCTAAGTGTGAAATACTTTCTGATTCGCTTTAATCCTACTTGCTAAGAACATTTCTTTTTCCTGCTGTCTTTATATCCCTCGAGGGCCTTGCCTGACATTAGCGTCCTGAACCTTGCAGGTGCTTTGTTTTCCTTTTTGACTAAGCTTGTAAACTCTCTCGTTATTCAAAGTTCCCTTGCTTTGCCATCCTTGTTCTTCCTCCTTATAACAACATGCTGTTCCTGAATTCCGTTCAAGTAACTCCCATGTGTTAGGTGTGGACTTCTTCAATGTGCGGTGAGTATGCTTCCAATGGTGGGAGAGTCTAGGACCAGAGGGCAAGGCCTCAGTACAGGGTTGTCCCTGTAGTACAGAGATGAGGAATTTCTGAACAGTGAGTGATGAGACTGGGATTCATTGCTGCAGACAGCTGTGGTGGCCAAGTCATGGATATATTTAAAGTGGAAATTGACAGGTTCTTAATTAAAGGCATCAGAGGTTACATTATGAAGATTGGAGAATGGGGTTAAGAAGAAAAATAAAATCACCCAGGATCGTATAGCAGAGCAGATTGGATGGACCGAATGGCTTAAGTCTGCTCCATTCAGAGTTGAGATGAGTGAAGTTATCCACGCTGGTTCAAGAGTCTGATGGTTGAAGGGGGGTGATAACTGTTCCTGAACATGGTGGTGTGGTACCCAAGACTCCTTTACCACCTTCCTGATTGCAGCAGTGAGAAGAGAGCATAGCCTGGCCTGGATTGCAGGGTCTTTAATGATGAATTCTGCTTTCTGGTGCAAGCACTTCTTGTAAATGTGCTGAATCATTGCCCATGATGGGCTGGGTTCTATCCACAATTTTTTTAAATTTTCCCTTGTTGGGGATTGGTGTTTCTATATCATTAGGAAATGAATCTCAGTGTAATATATGGTGACATATATGTACTTTGATAATAAATTTACTTTGAACTTTGAAGCAGGCCATGAAGCAACCAGTCAGGATACTCTCCACTGTGCATCATATCAAATCTCCCCAAACTTCTAAGAAAGTAGAGGTATTGCTGTGTCTTTGTAATGGCACTTTGGTGCTGATGCCAGGACAGATCCTCTGATGTGATAACTCTAAGGAATTTGAAATTACTGGTTCTCTCCAACTCTGCCGATTGCAGATCTGATTAATCCATGGCTTCTGATTGGGGAAGACTGAATGATTTTGTGGGGTCACACTCGTCCATGAGTGTCTTTATAAAGTCCATGATAACCATGGAATATTCATTCAGTTCCTTGAGTCCTTGAAGATCGCCCTGTCTACTGGCTCGAAGCAATACCATAGCCAATCCTCTACCTCCTGTGACCACCTCTTTGTTGTCCTTGTCTCTGGTGCCTTGTTTTTTAGCTGCGGCCTAAATGCGGGTAGGAGGACTATTCCCAAAGCCCTATATGTGCCAAACGCTCAATCTTGCTACCTCCTGTTTCATTCAGTGGTATTACTGTTCCAAGTCCCCCATCTTCAATACTTTTGATTACCATTATGCAGATACTCAACTGCTGTAATCACTAGGTATCTTATGAGGAGCTGACACAATGAATAAGCTGTAGTTTTGGGTGAGTGGGGCTCCAGTAATGCTGGAAAAAGTTTAAGACTATATAGGGCACCACAGCTTGGTTGAATTGCATCCCTCCACCACTCAAAGTTCATTCCTTGCATTACTTTATTGTCACCAAACAATTGATACCAGAGCGTACAATCATCACAGCGATATTTGTTTCTGTGCTTCACGCTCCCTGAAGTACAAATCGAAGTAAATATAATAAAAATTTAAATTATAAATCATAATTAGAAAATAGAAAAGGGAAAGTAAGGTAGTGCAAGTCAGGTCCGGATATTTGGAAGCTATGGCCCAGATCCGGATCAGGATCTGTTCAGCAGTCTTATCACAGTTGGAAAGAAGCTGTTCCCAAATCTGGCCGTACGAATCTTCATGCTGCTGAACCTTCTCCCGGAGGGAAGAGGGACAAAAAGTGTGTTGGCTGGGTTGTACTTGTGTAGGTTGTAGTGTGTGCTACAAAATGTGCTGTTGTACTTACTGAGGCTACTTAGCACAGTTCACAAGTCTGCAACCAAGGGCTTCATGAGAAGTATTGGAACAGCGCCACCTGCTGGTGCACCTTCAAGTTGAATGCAGAGTGGACCAATATCTAGCAGGCAAATTGTAAACTGACTGGGTTGAAACTTCAAAGACATCATCAAATCTAGCTGGGGTTATCTGGATGATTCTGCTCCTATATTTTATGGTGTTATGGATTCTATTTAAAGGCAAAAGAATATTTGGTAAATAGGAAGCTTTTAAAAGGATCACATCAAGAGTTCGGAGGTAGCATTTTTCCATTAAGGTGAAGGGTAGACATACCAAGATCAACAAAACCTGGCTGATGAAAGATGTCAAGCATCTAGTCAGGAAAAAGAAGGAAACATATAGTACATTTCAGGCACAAACACGAGAAATTCTGCAGATGCTGGAAATCCAAGGCAACTCACACACTAAAAGCTGGGGGAACTCAGCAGGTCAGGCAGCATCAATGGAAAAGAGTAAACAAATGATGTTTTGGGACAAGACCCTTCATCAGGTCCTGATAAAGGTTCTTGGCCTGAAATGTCAACTTCATCAGTCAGGGCATCAAGTTTAGGAGTTGGGAGATTTTGTTGCATTATAAGTCAAGGTTGCACTTTAAGTTTTGTATACAATCTGGTCACAGTATTATAGGAAAGATGTGGTCAAAAGAGATTTACAAGGATGCTGCTTGGATTAGAGCCCAAGTTATGAGGAGAGGTTGGCCACCATAGAGCATATGAAAATGTGGGGTGACCTCAAGGGGTCTGGATAATGTGGAGTCTTTTCCCCAGCGTTTGGGTGTCCAAAGCTTAGAGAGCACAAATGTCAGATAACAGGAGAGATTTAAAGACTCTCAACTTTACACAGAGGTAGTGAGTACCTGGAATGAACATCCAGAGGAAGTAGTCGAGACCTGTATAATTGCAACATTTAAGAGGCTTTTGGATAGGTATATGGAGGGGAGGGGCTTGGTGGTTTAAGGCTGATTGTGGGCAGGTGGGATACTGTGGTCAGCTTGGGCCAGTTGGGCTGAAGAGCCTGTTTCCATGCTATTTCCATGATTCAAGAACTTCTATAAACTGATGGTTTTAAAAGATATGTTGTGAAAATTGGGGGAGGGTGGGATTAAAAAGCATAAAAACACTTAAACTCAATTAAATTGCTGAATTTTTCCCTGCTGTCTTCTATTTGCTTTGTTGGTACAATACATTTGCAGCAGCTTACTGCGATCCAGTAGGTGGATTTCCTAGCCTAACATGTGGCAAGTGACTGCTGTTCTGGTGGACTCTATAATGACAAAAACCAGTGCAACATGTGTTCTGAAACCATTGCTAAACTGAAGGCTACATTGCCGTCTTCACTCTGGAATACAACCATGAGTAAATCTGCCAGATGGATCAGATTGACCTTAGCAGAATAACAGACTTGTATTTGTGTACATTTTTTATCTGTAGCTCAGTTTCTTCTTGTATGCTGTTGCACAATGTGTGCCAACACTTTTCCCCTTGGGCATTCTTGTACCCATATTTATATTGTAACAATCCTCAATTTCTGTTGCTCGCTGAAGTGTTTTCAGTGCTACGTGGTAACTCAGTTACTATGTTTTTAACTACTTAACAATTTTAATTTTAATATTTTTGCATTTGTATTGATCATTTCATCTTGCAGGATTTGTTGCTTGCTATTTTTATATTAATTGTAATAAAGCTTCATGGGCAGTCAGTCACTCCTGATTGCATATTACGGTGTATCTTCCTATCTTTCCCCTCTCTTAATTGCTCGTTTCATCCTCTGTTCTATAAACTTCCAGAATTTCCTTCCTCTTACTCCACTATGCTCTCTTCTCTCGTCGTCTTCTAGGTTTAGCATACAATAAGCTTGGTGATTGTGCACTAAAGCTATAACTACCTCCTGTTTCACCTTTTCTATCTACCATTAATGTCCTTTTGCTCCTTTGGACCAAGAGCTAAGCTGTTTCTTGCACATTCTACTATTCACTATTTCTCTAAACAATGCTAACTCCCCACCCAGAGTTCCGACCATATCCCCAGATGTGCTCTAGAATTGACATCTGATGAGAAACATAGAAAACCTACAGCACAACACAGGCTCTTCGGCTCTCAAAGCTGTGCTGAACTTGTCCTTACCTTACAAATTACCTAGGGTTACCCATAGCCCTCTATTTTTCTGAGCTCCATGTACCTGTCCAGGTTTCTCTTAAAAGACCCTATCGTATCCACCTCCATCACCGTTGCCGGCAGCCCATTCTATGCACTCACCACTCTTCATAAAATTACTTGCCCCTGACATTTCCTCTGTACCTACTTCCAAGCACCTTAGAACTGTGCCTTCTTGTGCTAGCCATTTTAGCCCTGGGAAAAAAGCCTCTGACTATCTACATGATCAATGTCTCTCATCATCTTATACACCTCTATCAGGTCACCTTTAGATTAGCTTTATTTGTCATATGTACATTGAAACACTGAAACATATAGTGATAAACATAATTTGGATCAGCAACCAACATAGTATGAGAATGTGCTTAGGGCAGCCTGTAAGTGTTGCATATTTCAGACACCAATCCAGCATGCCCAGAGCTCACTAACTCTAACCTGTATGTCTTTGGGATGTGGGAGGAAACCAGAGCACCTGCAGGAAACCCACAGGGATAATGTACAAACTCCTTACAGATAACAGTGAGAATTTAACCCCAATTGCTGGCGCTGTACAGTGCCTGGATCCAATTCAATTTGCTTACCATCACAATAGGTCAACAGATGGCATTTCATTGGTTCTTTATTCAGTTCTGGAACATCTGGACAACGAAAATACATACACCAAGATGCTCTTCATTGACTACAGCTCAGCATTCAAACCTATCGTTCCCTTGAAACTAATCTCTAAGCTCCGAGACTTTGGCCTTGATGTCTCTTTGTGCAACTGGATCCTCCTTTTCCTTATTTGCAGACCCCAGTCAGTACAGATTCCAACAACTACTCTTCCACAATCAACATCAGCACAGGTGCACCACGAGATTGTGCTTAGTGTCCTGCTCTAGTCACTATGACTGAGTGGTCAAGTGCCATATTTAAGTTTGATGATGATGCCACTGTTGGCTGAATCAAAGGCGGTGACAAATCGGCATATAGGAGGGAGATTGAAAATCTAGTTGAGTGGTATTACAGCAACAACACTCCATTCAATGTCAGCAAGGAGCTGATTATTGACTATAGGAAGAAAAAACTGGAGGTCCATGAGCCAGTCCTCATTAGGGGATCAGAGGTGCAGAGGGTCAGTATCTTCAAATTTCTTGACATTATCACATCAGAGGCGTCATTCAATGTCTGTAGTGAGATGCTGAAGATGTTCTATAGGTCAGTTGTGGAGAGCGCCCTCTTCTTTGTGGTGGCGTGTTGGGGAGGAAGCATTAAGAAGAGGGACGCCTCACGTCTTAATAAGACGTCTTAATAAGCTGGTAAGGAAGGCGGGCTCTGTCGTGGGCAAAGTACTGGAGAGTTTAACATCGGTAGCTGAGCGAAGGGCGCTGAGTAGGCTACGGTCAATTATGGAAAACTCTGAACATCCTCTACATAGCACCATCCAGAGACAGAGAAGCAGTTTCAGCGACAGGTTACTATCGATGCAATGCTCCTCTGACAGGATGAAGAGGTCAATACTCCCCAATGCCATTAGGCTTTACAATTCAACCGCCAGGACTTAAGAACTTTTTAAAAGCTATTATTAATGCTGTTTGAGATAGTGATTTAGATGCATATCATATTTTTTTTACTGAGTTAAGTATTGTATGTTATTAGTTTTGCTAAAACAAGTGTATGGGATATTGGAAAAAAAGTTGAATTTCCCCATGGGGATGAATAAAGTATCTATCTATCTATCTATCTATCTTATCCTGGGTCCAGGACATAAGTGCCTTCACAAAAAGACACGACAATACCTCTACTGTATTGGAAGTTTGTGCAAATTCGGCTTATCAAAAACTTCTATAGATGCACAGTGGAGAATATCCTGACTGGTTGCTTCACTGCTTGGTAAGGTAGCACCAATGCTTGTGAACACTAGTGGATACAGCCTAGTGTATTGCATGCAAAGGCCTCCCCACCATTTCGTACATCATTAGTCAGGGTGTTAGAAGCTACAGGGTGAATGCAGGAGAATGAGATTGAGAAGGATAATAAATCATCTATGATGGAATGATAAAGAGACTCATTGGGCCAAATACCCTAATTTTACTCCTATGTTTTATGTTCTAAAGTCTCATCTACAAAGAATGCAGCCTCAAGAAAGCAGCATCTATCTTCAGGGACTCCTACCATCCATGCCATGCTCTCTTCTTGCTGTTGCCATCAGGAAGGAGGATCAGGAATCTTGGGTCCCACACCACCAGGTTCAGGAACAATTATTACCCTTCAACTACCAGGCTCCTGAACCAGCATGGATAACTTCACTCACCTCAACTCTGAGTGAATAGTTTGGCCCTTTGAGTCTGTTATTCAATCCTGGATGATTTTTATTTTTCCTCTCAACTCCTGCCTTTGCCATGTAACCTTTGATGCCCTTATTAATCAAGAACCTGTCAACTTCCACTTTGAATATACCCATGACATGGCTTCCACAGCCGTCTGCGGCAATGAATTCCACAGTTTCACTACTCTCTGTCCAGAAATTCCTCCTCATCTCGATACTAAAGGAGCAACCTTGTATTCTGAGGCTTTGCCCTCTGGTCCAAGACCCTCCCACCATTGGAAGCTTACTCACTGCACATTGAGCAAGTCCACACCTGATATGTAGGAGTTATTTGAGGATTAGCTGAATGGAATTCAGGAACATCATGGTGCAGTAAAAAGGAAGAAAAGGGATGGCTAAGGATTCCACAACCTATGCACTCACTTTTAAGAAGAACTATACAGCTCATATTCTCAGGATGATTGACTGATTCATTGATTTATTTGCACAGTTTATCTTTTGCATATTGATTGTCAGTCTTTGTGTGTGGTTTTTCAATTATTCCATCGTATTTCTCTGTTCTGTGAATGCCTGCAAGAAAATGAATCTTAAGGTAGTATATGATAACATATACATAGAAAATAAATTTGCTGTGAACCTTATTCAAACTTTAGGGCACCACGGTAGTGTTGTGGTTAGCATGATCTTGATACAGCTCTGGGCACTCTGGAGTTTGGAGTTCAATTTCAGTGCCATCTGTAAGGAGTTTGTACGCTCTCCCCGTAAACTGTGTGGATTATCTCCAGGTGCTTCAGTTACCTCCCAAATTCGAAAGATGTACTGGTTATTAGGTTAATTGGTCATTGTAAATTGTCCTGTGATCAGGTTGGGGTTAAATAGGTGGGTTGCTGGGCAGGGTGGCTTGTGGGCCAGAAGGGCCTGTTTCGGGCTATATCTCTACATAAATAAATAAAACTTCGAACTTTGAGGTGGGGATCCGTTCATTCTGAGTGGAGCTTGCACATTCTCCATGTGATCACAGAGATTGTTAGCCAGTGCTGCTCCGGGTGGTGGGGGGGGGGGGGGGGTTGTGATTTTAAACTAGATTTGCAGGGGGAGGGGAACCAGAGTGTCAGAGCAGATGGTGAGGTGAAGGAGGATAAAGGTCATGTGAGGACTGCTTGTGTGGACAGAAATCAAAAGTTTGTATGTGATAGAAATGTTCTCAGGTGCCAAACTGAAGAGACTGGGGAAGAGGCGTCTGGCTCTCAAATAGAGAAAGATAGGGGACGACATGTGAGGGAGGATAGGCTGGTGATAAAGAAGGGACGTACTCAGACCAAAGGTTTGAGATATATCTATTTTAACGTAAGGAGTGTTGTGAACAAAGTGGATGAGCTTAGAGCGTGGATCAGTACCTGGAGATATGATGTGGTAGCCATTACAGAGACTTGGATGACTCAGGGACAGGAATGGTTACTTCAAGTGCCGGGTTTTAGGTGTTTCAGAAAGGACGGGGAGGGAGGCAACAGAGGTGGGGGTGTGGCACTGTTGATCAGAGTTAGTGTCAAGGCTGCAGGAGAGATGGACGTCATTGAGGGATTGTCTACGGAGTCTCTGAGTGGAGATTAGGAACAGGAAGGGGTCAATAACTTTACTAGGTGTTTTTTTTATAGTCTGCACAATAATAACAAGGATATCGATGAGCAGGTAGGGAAACAGATCCTGGAGAAGTGTAATAATAGCAGAGTTGTGATGGGAGATTTTAATTTCCCAAATATAGATTGGCATCTCCCTAGAGCAAGGGGTTTAGGTGGGATGAGGATAGGTTGAGTGAACTCGGCCTTTTCTCCTCGGAGCGAAGGAGGATAAGAGGTGACCAGATAGAGGTGTATAAGATGATGACAGGCATTGATCGTGTGGATAGTCAGAGGCTTTTTCCCAGGGCTGAAATGGTTACCACAAGAGGGCACAGGTTTAAGGTGCTGGGGAGTAGGTACAGAGGAGATGTCGGGTAAGTTTTTTAAGCAGAGAGTGGTGAGTGTGTGGAATGGGCTGCTGGCAAAGGTGGTGGAGGTGGATATGATAGGGTCTTTTAAGAGACTTTTGGATAGGTACATAGAGCTTAAAAAAAAGGCTATTGGTATGCCTAGTAATTTCTAAGGTAGGGACATGTTTGGCACAACTTTGTGGGCCAAAAAGCCTGTATTGTGCTGTAGGTTTTCTGTGTTTCTATGTTCTAAGTTTCTCTTGCCTCCCAGTGCTTCCAATTTCCTCCCACGTCCTAAGGCTCGTAGATTGTCTGCAGTAAATTGCCTCGAGTGTGGCTGAGAAATAAAATCTAGAATCAGGAGTTATTTGTTGAGAATGTAGGGAGAATAAAGTAGAAGTAGAACATAGGAAAAGTCTATTCTATTAACCCATGTCTTAATAACTCTATCACACTTCTAGGCCAGTTTGGTCAGCCTAGTCTCAGGTCAGTTAACTTCCAATTGCTATATCAAATTTATTTGCTTGCTGTTGAAATTGTTGGCTTCCTGATACACTCATTAATGAGAAGAATTTTTAGCCTGTCAACACCCTGCTATTAGAGGAAAGAAAGGGTGGTGGAACAGTTATATTAACAAATTGTGATAAAGAATGATGGTAATTAATTGAGATGAAAATGGACCACAGAGAAAATTTCACTGAAAGCCCAGGCAGGAAAAGATTGATGTCATTGATAAGTTATAAAGGGGAAAGCAATGGAGTTACAACATTGATGTCCTTGATAGGTTAGAGACATCGGGAGGGTAGAATTTTGTTGTCTGGCCAACCTCTGGAAGCAATGTAAAGAAAATGAATGAAAACAAAGGAAAAGTATTTGAACTGGGAGATACATAAACTGAAGACTTTAGAACAATGGATGTTAAATCTATTCAGTGGGTCAAGCAGCTGGGATTAGCAGGAAGGATGCTACGATTTGCATGGCAAGGTGGGCTGAAGGGCCTCTTTACTCTGACTCTACAATTTCTTTGAAGACAAAAAAAATCACTTAACATTAATTTCTGGCTGGTTCTGACCAGAAAGTCTGAAATGTAATATTAGTTCCAGAGAGCTGTTGTAAGTCTAGGCAAAAAATGATAATCTGTTCTTGAAATTGAAGTATGCAAAAACTAGTCAGCAAGAGAAATAACTTGACAGGCAACTGGAAGCACAGGGTCCTAATTGTGCATTGAGCAGAGGTATTCCCCAAAACAGTCACATGATCCATCCTGTATTCTAAAGTTTAGAGGAGTTCACACTGAGTAGCAAATGAACACCAAATTGGTACAAGTATCAGCATATTGCTGTTTCTCCAAGATCTTTTATGTCCTCCAAATCCTACCCTGTGTATTTGAATATTGCTTTTTTCCCCGATGATACTACTAGGTATTCTCTTGCTTCTGCAGTTTTTTTTTATATACAGGCTTCCCCCGCTATTCGAAGATAGTGTTCCTATGAAATGGTTCATAAGCTGGAATGTCGTAAAGTGAAGAAGCAATTACCATTTATTTATATGGGAAAAATTTGTGAGCGTTCGCAGACCCAAAAAATAACCTACCAAATCATGCCAAATAACACATAAAAACTAAAATAACAGTAACATATAGTAAAAGCTAGAATGATCTGATAAATACACAGCCTATATAATGTAGGAATACTTTCTACAATTACTGCAGCACTGTCCACTGCAGCGAAAATTTCACACAAGCGCTCTCAGCAGCACTCACAGCAAAAACACACAGCGCAAGCGCTCCCGGCAGAAACACTTTGTCCAGTAACCTTTAAGCTATGAAGCTACTGAATAACACACAAAAATATACAGCCTATATGAAGTAGAAATAATGTACACCCAGTGTAATTTCACTTACAGGAATTGGGAAGACAGTGAGGACACTGATGATGGTGTGTTAGGCTGAGTCGTCGGAGGTTGGGGTGGTGGGACACTGGGGTGTCATCTCATCGTCGTCTGTTTCCATCAGGGCAGGCAAGTCACCTTTTATGTCTGCCTGCTTCAATGTCGTCCCTGTGCCGAAGAAGTCTTCAGTGTCCTGCCTAAATGAGTTTCGAGAGGCTCGTCATGAAGCATATCAAGACCCTGCTGCTCCCCTCACTGGACCCCCTGCAGGTTGCGTACCGTCCCAACCGCTCAACAGATGACGCCATTCCCACCACCCTCCACCTGGCCCTAACCCACCTGGACAAAAAAGACACATACGTTCGGATGCTGTTCATAGACTTCAGTTCAGCATTCAACACAGTCATCCCTCAGAAACTGATTGGAAAGCTGAGCCTACTGGGCCTGAACACCTCCCTCTGCAACTGGATCCTAGACTTCCTGACTGGGAGACCTCAGTCAGTTGGGATCGGGATCAGCATCTCCAACACCATCATACTGAGCATGGGAGCTCCCCAGGGTTACGTGCTCAGTCCACTGCTGTTCACTCTGCTGACCCACGACTGTGCTGCAACACACAGCTCGAACCATATCATCATGTTCGCTGATGACACGACCGTGGTGGGTCTCATCAGCAAGAACGACGAGTCAGCTTACAGAGAGGAGGTGCAGCAGCTAACGGACTGGTGCAGAGCCAACAACCTGTCTCTTAATGTGAACAAAACAAAATAGATAGTTGTTGACTTCAGGAAGGCACAGAGTGATCACTCCCCACCTAACATCGACGGCTCCTCAGTAGAGATTGTAAAGAGCACCAGATTTCTTGGTGTTCACCTGACGGAGAATCTCACCTGGTCCCTCAACACCAGCTCCATAGCAAAGAAAGCCCAGCAGCATCTCTACTTTTTGTGAAGGCTGAAGAAAGTCCATCTCCCACCCACCATCCTCATCACATTCTACACGGGTTGTATTGAGAGCATCCTGAGCAGCTGCATCACTGCCTGGTTCGGGAGTTGCACCATCTCGGATCGCAAGACCCTGCAGCAGATAGTGAGGTCAGCTGAGAAGATCATCGGGGTCTCCCTTCCTGCCATCACGGACATTTACAGTACACGCTGCATCCGCAAAGGAAACAGTATTATGAAGAACCCCGTGCACCCCTCATACAATCTCTTCTCTCTCCTGCCGTCTGGGAAAAGGCTCCGAAGCATTCGGGCTCTTACAACCAGACTATGTAACAGTTTCTTCCCCCAAGCTATCAGACTCCTCAATACCCAAAGCCTGGACTGACACCTTGCCTTACTGTCCTGTTTATTATTTATTGTAATGCCTGCACTGTTTTTGTGCTCTTTATGCAGTCCAGTGTAGGTCTGTAGTCTAGTGTAGCTTTCTGGTTTTTTTTATTACGTAGTTCAGTCCAGTTTTTTGTACTGTGTCATGAAACACCATGGTTCTGAAAAACGTCGTCTCATTTTTACTATGCACTGTACCAGTAGTTATGGTCGAAATGACAATAAAAGTTGACTTGACTTGAAGGTTGAGTTTTGTCATCTGCTGTGGCTGATATGGAAGGCTTGAAAAATGACAGTATGCTTGACTGCTTAGCCTCACGCATTTTTCTATCATACAATTCTTTGTAAGCACTTAAACCATCCTGAAATAAGCCCTAAACCTACGTACCCTTTCAAAATTAAAGTCATACTTTTCTGCAATCATTGCAGCTATGTCAGTCGCAGCGAAAATCTCATGCACTTGCTTCCCATTCAGTTCCTGGACGTCTTCACTTTCAGGCCATTCGCTACTGCGTTCGCCTTCAATTGTTATCCTTCCCTCTTCATCAGCTCTTTATCTGTCAGTTCTTGGTCATGGGATGCCACAACCTCTTCAACATCATCTTCGTCAACTTCCACAAACCCTTAGCCAAACTCACTATATCCTTACTTCGTTCACCACGATCGAAATGCTTTATTATGTCTAGTTTTATGCTAAGCGTAATACCCTTACCCACTCTTTTAGGCTTTTCCGATATCTTAGAACTCATCTTGCTAACGGATGCACAAAATAAATCGACATAAAGCACAGATGCTCACAGGCACATGTTTAAGCAATGCCAGCTAGAATGCAGTTCCGGGGGAGGAGCTAGTCTGCTCAGAGCGCGCTGCCTTTTCTCATAACAGTGAAAACACCTTCTGTTAGCGAAAACAGGTAACTAATGTAGGTCTTTTGTAACAGCGAGTTGACGTAAAGCGAACTTTCGAAAAATGGGGGACACCTGTATTTTGATTTGAATTTTGCTTTTCTATATTAGTTTCATTATTACTCTTTTCCAAATTTTGATCTGTCATGGGTACATGCTATCTACTCTTCTTCAGTTGTCCATTGGAATCCGATGATGACGTCCACTCCTTTAATGGTGATATCTTTGACTATACAGTCCTATCCTGGACCCACATGTTCTATTGCATGTGGGACATGTATATGTGGATTTGGTGGTAGTGATGGCAGCCATGGTTGCATTTCTCCTGGCTCTCTTCTGCTGTCTTCTGGTTGTTCTTTCCATCTCCAGAATAGAAACCCCATGCCCACACAGCTGTCGCCAAGTGTTACAGTCTGAAGCAACAACCTCCAGGTCCTCAGGTCTGATCTTGCACTTCCTTAAAGCATTCTTCATCTGATCCTTATAGCGCTTCTTCGGTCCTCCAGCTGAGCATCGACCATGACGTAGCTCGCCGTGTAGCACTCTGCGGGGTAGCCAACATGGGAGCATCCTTATCACGTGCCCCAGCCACTGCAACTGACACTGGGTGATCATGGCCTCAATACTTCTGCAGTTGGTCTTTACAAGTCTTCCAATGTGAGGCACCCGCTCACGCCAAGTAATTCCCAGGATGCGCTGAAGGCAGCTTATGTGGAAGCGTTCCAAGGACTTGATGTGACAGCTGCAGGTTACCCAAGCTTCACAGCTATAAAGGAGGGTGGTGACACAGACCGCTTGGTTATACGGTGACCTTTGTGGAGGGACGAAGGCTCCTGTTCTGAAAGACTCTGTGCCGAAGTCTCCCAAAGGCAGCTGATGCCTGTTTAATGCCACTCATGCTATAGTTAACCATTGACAGTAGCTCCATTAAGTACTATAAGAATTAAATGTTGTCTTGCTTGATTTACATCTCATCCACACTGATTGCAAATGTTCATAACTTGTACCTCAAACTCTACCTGCAAATCCAAATAAAAACTGTCATGATACGAAAGTACTATAGTCTGATTTTAAAAGATTCTCCTGATTAAAATAAGTGACATTGCCTATTAATTGTATGCACATTGAGTATATTATAAACCTGAGTGATACAAAGGATCAAATTAATTAAAATTGTATGTGGTGATTGTTAAAATAAGATTGCCAGTAATTTAATACATTTACATCTACATTTTCATAATTGTATATTTTAGGTCTCAAGTCACCTTAAACAAAACTGATAGATGTCTTGATCAACCCAGCAGGTTTTCAGATAGTGAAGGTAAGATTTATTTACAATTAAAATTGTTATGCTTGGTAATGTCATAGAATTTGCAGGCATTTGTTTTTGTGAAATAACGTTTACTGGGTGGTAGAAAGCTTTTTTTAAAAAAACCTAATAAAGTAAGACGAAAAACAATTCTGTAAATTGGCAGGTAAAATATCCTCATAGTATATGGTACGTTGTATACCAATTCATTTATCTCTCTTTGAAGATTTTATCTCCAACACACAACAGTAAGTAGACAAAATACATTACTTGTAAATTAATGCTATTTGTTGAGCATTCTGCTAAGTAAAATGGTCCTTTTACTTTATTAGATGTATCAGTTAAGTATCTATTTCGAAGAATTTAACCTAAACCTGACCAATTTTTTGCACAGCTGAAATCGCTAGATTTTTAAAAGTTTTCTGTATTATGATGCTATTGCATCTTTTTGTGCAGTATGCTGGTCAGAACTATGCACAGTCCATTAGCTAATGATCTAGGTTGTGCTTCTTTTCAGTCAGCAGCTTAAAAGAGAACTGGCAGTGAACAGCACTGTCAGGATAGGTTGGCATGTTCCACAACTGCACTTCTAAGGACTAGTTGCTGTTGACTTTGGCACTTGTTTGCATGATAGTTGTGTAATTAGATGTCCAGATCAATTAATCCTGGCAGGTCACATGATTATAACACAACTACACTCACATTGATGTGAGCCATGTGGAACACAAGGCATCCCAATGTTTTATATAATTGTAACAATAAGCTCACTTATCCTTACACATCTTAAACAATTATGCTAAATGATCCATTTTGCCATCTTATTGCTTTATATATGTATACTGCTACCTTAGCAGCAGAAATAGTATTGCATTATTGTGGGCAATTGAAGATCCATTTGTTGATCATTTATTGTGCCTTTCCTCGTTACATTGATTGCACCTCATCCACCAAGATACTGTAAATCATTTTTTTCATTGAAATATTTTTTCATTTTTTCTATTACCTGTAAACTTTTACTTTTGTTTGAATGATAAAATTAGTGTGCCATATTTCAGATTCAGGTTCATTTATTCATCACATGTATATCAAAATATACTTTAAAATGCAGCTTTTGTATTGGCAGCCAACAAAACATAAAGGATGTGCTGGGGCCAGTCTGCAAGTATTGCCATAATATTCTTGTGCCAACATAGCATGCCCGTAATGTTCAACAAAACAATTCTATAAGACCATAGGATATAGGAGCAGAATTAGTCTGGTCTGCCATTTCATCATGGCTGATCCAATTTTCCTCTCAGCCCCGATCTCTTGCCTTCTCCCCATATCCCTTTATGCTCTAACCAATCAAGAATCTATCAGCCTCTGCCTTAAATATACATCAAGACTTGGACTCTATAGTTGCCTGTGGCAAAGATTTCCACAAATTCACCACTCTTTGACTCATCATCTCCGTTGTAAAAGGGCACCCCTCTATTCTAAGGTCTTAGACCATAGGAAGTATCCACTCTATCAAGGCATTTCACCATTTGATAGGTTTCAATTGGGTCATCCCTCATTCTTCTGTATTCTAGTAAATATAGGCCCAGAGGCAACAAACATTCTTCATATGACAATCCATTCAATTCCGGAATCATTTTTATGAACTCCTTTGAACCCACTCCAATTTTAGCACATCCTTTCTAAGATAAGGGGCCCAAAACTGCACACAATGCTCCAAGGGAAGCCTTACCAGTGCTTTATAAAGTCTCACATTATATCCTTTTATATTCTAGTCCTCTTCAAGTGAATGTTTACATTGCATTTGCCTTTCTTGCCAAAAAATCAACCTGCAAATTAAACTTTAGAAAATCCTGCACAAAGACTTCCAAGTCCCTTTGCTCCTCAAATTATTTTGTATTTTCTCTCCTTTTAGAAAATAGTCAACCCTTTCATTTCTTTTACCAAAGTGCATGACCATACACTTTCAGGCACTGTATTCCATCTGCCACTGCTTTGCCCATTCACCTAATCTGTCTATGTCCTTCTGTAGCCTTTCTGCTTCCTCAAAACTACCTGCTCCTCCACCTATCTTCATATTGTCTCCGAGGATCTCACCTGTCCCTGAACTCCTCTATCCTGATCAAAAAGACGCAACAGCGCCTTTATTTCCTGCAAGGCATCAAGAAAGCTCATCTCTGTCCCAGGATACTGACGGACTTTTACCGCTGTACCATTGAGAGTATATTCATCAACTGCATCTCAGTGTTATGGCAATTGCCCCGTATTGGACTGCAAAGCACTCCAGCGTGTGGTGAAAACTGCCCAGCAGATTATTGGCACCCAGTTGCCCACCATTGAGAACATCGACCATAAATGCTGCCTGGGTAGGGGGAAAATCATTATCAAGGATGCATCTCACCCTAACCATGGACTTTTTACTCTTCTCCCATCTGGTAGGCACTACAGGAGCCTCTGCTCCTGCACCAGCAGGCACAGGAAGAGCTTCTTCCCTGAGGCTGTGACCCTGCTGAACCTCACATCACAGTGCTAAGCAGTATTGCACCCCATATTGTACTGTCTCAGTACTTTTATATTTGTGTGCTGTAGCTCTTACTTTTTATTTACTGTTATTTTGTAAATAACTACAATTCTTTGCATTTCTGGTGAGATGCTAACTGCATTTCATTGGCTTTGTATCTGTACTCGGCACAACAACAATAAAGTTGAATCTAATCTAATCTAAATTGTCTGCAAACTTTCCCATCGATTTCATCATCCAGATCATTGACATGTAATGTAAAAATTATCAGTTCCAACACAGGCCCTTGTTGAACTCCACTAGTCACTGGAAGCCAACCAAAAGAGGCACCCTTTATTCCCACTCTTTGCATCCTGCCAATCAGTCACTGCTTTATCCATACTAGAATCTGTCCTATAATACCATAGGCTCATAACTTGTTAAGCAGCCTCAAGTTTGGGACCTTGCGAAAGGCCTTCTGAAAATCCAAGTACATAACCTCACTGATTCTCCTTTGTCTATCCTGCTTGTTATTTCTTCAAAGAATTCCAACAGATTTGTCAGGCAAGAGTTTCCCTTGAGAAAACCATGCTGACTATGGCCTGTTTTATCATTTGCCTCTCTGTATCTTGAGATCTCATCCTTGAAATTGACTTCAACATCTTCACAACCACTGAGGTCAAACTCACTGGCTTATATATTCCTTTCATTTGTCTCTCTCCCTTGAAGAATGGAGTGATATTTGCAGTTGCCCAGTCTTTCAGAACTGTTCCAGAGACTAGTAATTCTTGAAAGATCATTACTAATGCTTCCACGATCTCTTCAGCCATCTCTTTCAGAATCCTTTTGTGTACACCATCTTGTCTAGATGACTTAACTACCTTCAGACATTTCAGTTTCCCAAGAATCTTCTCTTTAATAATGGTAACTTCATACACTTCATAATCCCTGACACCTGGAGCTTCCACAGTAAAGACTGATGCAAAATGCTTATTCAGTTCATCTGCCATTTCCTTGTCTCTATTACTACATCTCCAGCATAGTGTTCCAGCGGTCTACTATCCACTCTCACATCTATTTTACACTTCATGCATCTGAAGAAACTTATGGTATCCTCTTTAATATTATTGGCTAGCTTACTTTCTTATTCCATCGTTACCTTCTTAATGCTTTTTAGTTGCCTTCTGTTGACTTTTAAAAGTTTTCTGATACTCTTACTTCCCACTGATTTTTGCTGTACAAGTTTCCCCCACTATCTGAAGGTAGAGTGTTCCTATGAAACCATTTGTAAGCTGAAATGTCATAAAGTGAAGAAGCAAGAACCACTAATTTATATAGGAAAAATTTTTAGCATTCCCAGACTCAAAAAATAACCTACCAAATCAAACCAAATAACACTAACATATAGTAAAAGCAAGAATGATATGATAAATTTACAGCCTATATAAAGTAGAAATATTGTATGTACGGTGTCGTCTCACTTAACAAAATCGGGAAGACAGTGAGCCAAAATTGATTTGGAGAAAAAAAAATCGGCACGTACACGAATACGTACGTACATGCATACGCACATACACACGTACACATGTGCAAACAACTGCCCACACAAGGCTTCATGGTCATTGTAGCCTTTTTCGGGATAAACACACATATAAAGTGGGTGTCTTTTTTTCGTAAAAGTGAAAATCTTCTTTGGTTAGCGAAAACAGGTACTAATGTAGGTCTTTTGTAACAGCAAGCTGTCGTAAAGCGAACGTTCGAAAAACAGTGGCCACCTGTATTGTATACCCTCTCTTTGGCTTTTATTTTGGGGTTGACTTCTCGTGTTAGCCATGGTTGTGTCAGTTTCCCTTCAGAATACTTCTTCCTCTTGGGGATGTATGTTAAGTATGCCAATAGAAAAATAATCTTAGAGTTGTATGTGGTGACAAATAGGTACTCTGATAATAAACTTTACCTTGAATTTTTTAATTTTGATATAACCTGCTAAATTGCTTCCAGAAATTCTAGCCATAGCTTCTCTGCCGTCATCCCTGCCAGTGTTCTTTTCTATCAATTCTAGTCAATTCTTCTCTCATGCCTCTAATTCCCCTTATTTCACTATAATATTCTTAGATTTAACTTTAGCTTCTTTAAGCTTTTAAGGGTTCTTTTATCTTAAGCTCTCTAATCAGTTCTGGTTCATTGCACACACCCAATCTAGAATAGCTGATTGTCCACAGCGCTTGCCAGCCTGACATCCGTGGGTGCCCTTCATCACATGTCTACATTGATAGACTTCCCATACCTGTCTCTAAAGCCTAATCTGACCCTTTTCAAAAGTACAACTAAGTCATTGCCATAACCTCAGTGGAGACCCAGCTCAGTGCTGCCTTGGCCAGAAACTAGAACCCTCAGCTTGCCTGATACTGTGAGCTGGGACCCTCTGGCGTCTCGATCTGATCTGTGCCTCAAAGTGGGTTCTGGTACACGAGGGTTATTTTCCATTTACTGAAGTAGAAGTATATGATGTTGATAACTGTCATTGGTTAGCCTGGTCCTTTCCCAATTGTGGAGAACTTTAAAATTTAAAATCATTTGATGTCTTCCACACAATCCTAGTAATGAAGAGTTGGATTATTTTTCCTTCTCAAATTTAAATAAGATAAGCTTGCATGTGTGTGTGGTAATGAGTGGGTAGGGCTATCAACTGTCATCCAGAAGAGTACAGCTTTACTAGGAAGAAAAGCATCAAAGGTAGATTTGAGAAGGTGATTGCACCAAAAGTATAGGAGATAGGATTTTAAAGATGTATTTGATAGTGATAGAGGGTATTTCTTTTGAATACTAATGCTGAAGGAGGTGAAATTGGAAGTGACTGGAAAATAGAGGCAGGCAGGAAATATGAAAGCAGGTAAACCTAAGTAAAAGTAATGGTTTAAGGTCATCTAGTGACTCTGGAGAAGCTGCTTTAGAGGTACCAAGTCCTAAATGAGCTATTGCACAGAAACATGGAACAAATCGAGTGGGCCAGCACAGACTAGATTGACAGCATGGCCTGTTTCTGTGCTGTACTTTTCTATGACTCTATTACTCTAAATGGTTAATTAGTACATAATTGCATAAAATGAATTCCCACAAAATTGTCTTTTAAAACAGCATTATTGATGAGTTGGGACCTATCAAAAGTACTGGTTAGATTAACTGGTTGTTGGGATATGGCAATGTTAACAGGAACTGAGTTACTTATCCTAGAGCACACAAAGTTGATTAATATGTTGTTGAATTCTGTGTACGCTGTATTAGTCAATTAATCACACCAAGGCATGACATCTGCCTATTTTAGGGGTTATCCAAACAGCAGACTATGCTTCCACGTAAAAACTGTTTGCTGCTTTTATCCATGATTGGTTATCTACTGTATGTCAGCATAAGAGAAAAATAACATGTCTATTTATAAGTGTGGAATTCTTTGTGAAGTCATCTTAGCCTTGGGCAAGAAGGGCATGCCAAAGTGACATGATTTTTTTTTCCTCTAATCAGTGTTGACTTTGCTGCCTCCATCTGTTGAATATGTACAGTATTAATGCTTCAGTAAATTTATTACAGGGAACAATTGCTTTGAACTTTGCCATAATTTAGTTGATTTGTTGATTTCCCTGAATATCTTCCAAAGATGAGGAACATTCAAGCTTTAGTGGAGGTTTTGTTTAACTGATGTTTGTTTTGTCCAACTACTAAATTAGTTAAAATATCAAAGTGCGGATTTGCTTGGGAATTTAATATTGGTGAATTTCCTTAAGTTAAAACAAATATAATTTTCATCGTCAAAAGGTTATTGTCCAAGGTGCTATGTTGGCATTATATTTTACCTGATTAGTGGATTTTAGTTCCAAAATCTCCAGAACAAATTGTCATTTCTGAAGAGTCTTGGTATATACTCACTCTGCATTTCTTCATCGACTTGATTCCTGTCTGTGACATCAGTAGGATCTGTATATACAGTTCCCTCCTGGGTAACAAATGGGTTCCATTTTCACTAAGTTGATTTTATCCATAAACTAGAAAATACACAATCATGAGTTAATTTGCAACCATACCTCTATGGTGATATAGTGAATGGCATCAAAAACACAGAAGATTGATCAAAAGAGAGCAAGTACCTTCCTCTCTCTCCACTCCTACTGTTCATAGAAACAAATGTATGGGCATACATTATACCTTTTGAATTTTATATTATGGGAGCTCATTTGTTTGTGACCTGGAAATGGGGTTTAGCTCATCAGTGATCTGGAAATATTCAGAAATGTATTTGTAACAGCGAATGCTTATTCTTGAGTAAAGAATTTAAATAGTCGTGCTTTGGGGTGTACAGTTGAGTTCTGAGATTTGTAGTTGTGAGGCTTTAAAGAATAAAGGAGTATTTTGAGTTCTGTCTTTGACCTAATCAGCAGTTTCAGGTGAGTGAATGCACAGTATTATTGAGCATCTTTAAGCTATTGCCTGCGGGAACGTATGTATTTGCTTTGTATAGATTTGGAAAGGGCTAATTAAATCCTTGCTGATCCATGTATGCTGCACAGACAAGAATGGTAATTGGTGTAAAACCTAATGGACAATAGGACCAAAAGTCAGATGGGCCAGTCATTAGAGTTGCTGTCTCACAGCTCTGGTAACTAAGGGTCAATCCTAACTTCCAGTGCTCTGTGTAAAGTTTGCATGTTCTCACTGTGACTCCAGCAGGTGTGGTCTGGTTTCTTCCTACCTCTGGGGAGGGGGGAATGTTTATAGGCTGATTGGCTATAATAAATTGCCCTGATATGTATGTGAATGGTAGAATATGAGGGTAATTGATAAGAATGTGAGGAGAATAAAATGCGATTAATCTATGTGGTTGCTTAATGGCTGACCCAAGGGCCTGTTTCTGTGCCTTATATAGCAAGTCTGTATTTTCATTACTCCTCAATGTGGGAATGTAATCTGATGTTTTCAAAAATCACTAACTGTTTAAAAATTGACAGGTATTTTTCATTTTTTTAAAGGAATAACCTTTTGGAGTGATGATCTTAACTATTTTTGGTTTCTTTTTGATTTACTAGTTACCATAAGCTTTTATCTACCTAATGTTAGGTTATTCTTGCATGACTCAGTATTGCTGCTAATAAAAAATGGTTGAGTTAAAAGCCTTGTTTTTGATATCTGCCCTAAATGTTGTTCCTTTGCTACTGATTCCATTCATTCCCTTTTCACTCAAGGTAAATAATGTCATGTAAAACTTTAACATCCCATTTGATTCCAAGCGGATCGTGAAAACACTTGCCAGCTTTGCAAAATTGCATGTTCGTAAACATTTTTTTTCTTCTTAACTGATTAGAATATCACTCTACTGTCCTTCTGTGGAAGGCTTCCTACTTTCACTCAACATGACTTTGGTTTATCAGTAACATTTACATTTATGTATGGTGCAACATGGTAGCATAGCAGCCAGCATAATGCCAGTGATTGAGGTTCACTTTCCACCACTGTGTATAAGGAGTTTTTATGATCTCCCTGTAACTGCGTGGGTTTCTTCTGGGTGCTTCAGCGTCTTACTGGTTATTAAAGGTTAATAAGTTGTGGACATGCTGTGCTGGTGCCAGAAGCATGGCGACACTTGCAGGCTGTCTCCAGTGCATCATTGATGCAAAATGACACATATCACTGTATGTTTTAAATACATATTGTAGCGGTGTGCTACACGCAGCGCTGAAATAACGACACGGAGTCGGTAAACTGCAGTTAAAAAAGATTTTATTCGAACTTCGCAGCCTCGCTTTAAAGCCTCCCTGATCCAGCCCTCTCCGGGCGCGGATGCTGTAGAGGGCATGTATTCACAGTCCTGCGCGGGCTTTTCCCTTTGTCGGTGAAGCAGACTTGGCGCCCTTTTGGGGCTGGCCTTTGTGCCGGCGCGCTGGCTATTTGTGAACCGGTTTGAGTGTGCTAGGAAGTGGGTCGCCACAATATGACAAATAAAGCTAATCTCTATAAGGTGTCTGCCACTGGGTCTGGCTCTGTGGCTTAGAAAGGAAGTGGGGGGGGGGGTAGGGAAGAGGAGTACGGTAGTGATAGAGGGTTCTACAGTTAGAAGACCAGACAAGAGATTCTATGGACATGAAAAAGTCACCAGGATGGTATTTTGCTTCCCAGGTGTCAGAGTCAGGGATGTTTCGGATTGAGTCCCCAGCATTCTAAATGTGGGGGGTGTGAGGCTGGCAGCTAGAAGTCGTGGTACGGATTGGTGCCAATGACATAATAGGTAATGGGAGGAGGTACTGAAGAGAAAGTACAGGGAGATGAATCGAAAGCTGACAGGATAGTAATCTCTGGATTGCTGCTTGTACCACATGCCAGTGAGGCTAAGAATAGAAAGATTTGGCAGATGAATGCATGGCTGAAGAATTGGTGAGAGGGCAGGGTTTCAGATTTTTGGATAATAGGAATCTCTCTGGGAAAGCCATGACCTGCACAAAAAGGATGGGTAACACCTGAACTCAAGGGGGACCAAAATCCTTGAGGGCAGGTTTGTTAGAGGGTTTAATTTGGCAGGGTGGTGGGAACCGAGTGATAGGGCTGAGGATGGGACAGTTGGTATACAAGTAGGTGCAGTAAGACAATATAGAAGGACAGGCAGACAATAGGGGAAAACTGTAGTCAGTGGGATAAATTGAAGAGTAACATGGGGACAGATGAAAAGGGTGATGACGACAGGACTGAGGGTGTTGATATTTTAAATGCATGCAGTTTATGGGATAAGATAGATGATCTTGCAGTGCAATTAGAGATTGGTAGGCATGACGTTGTGGCATTACTGAGTTGTGGCTAAAAGATCATAGTTGGGGGGCTTAACATCCAAGGATAGATAGATAGATACTTTATTCATCCCCATGGGGAAATTCAACTTTTTTTCCAATGTCCCATACACTTGTTGTAGCAAAACTAATAACATACAATACTTAACTCAGTAAAAAATATGATATGCATCTAAATCACTATCTCAAAAAGCATTAATAATAGCTTTTAAAAAGTTCTTAAGTCCTGGCGGTTGAATTGTAAAGCCTAATGGCATTGGGGAGTATTGACCTCTTCATCCTGTCTGAGGAACATTGCATCAATAGTAACCTGTCGCTGAAACTGCTTCTCTGTCTCTGGATGGTGCTATGTAGAGGATGTTCAGAGTTTTCCATAATTGACCGTAGCCTACTCAGCGCCCTTCGCTCAGCTACCGATGTTAAACTCTCCAGTACTTTGCCCACGACAGAGCCCGCCTTCCTTACCAGCTTATTAAGACGTGAGGCGTCCCTCTTCTTAATGCTTCCTCCCCAACACGCCACCACAAAGAAGAGGGCGCTCTCCACAACTGACCTATAGAACATCTTCAGCATCTCACTACAGACATTGAATGACGCCAACCTTCTAAGGAAGTACAGTCGCCTCTGTGCCTTCCTGCACAAGGCATCTGTGTTGGCAGTCCAGTCTAGCTTCTCGTCTAACTGTACTCCCAGATACTTGTAGGTCTTAACCTGCTCCACACATTTTCCATTAATGATCACTGGCTCCATATGAGGCCTAGATCTCCTAAAGTCCACCACCATCTCCTTGGTCTTGGTGATATTGAGATGCAGGTAGTTTGAGTTGCACCATATCACAAAGTCCTGAATCAGTTTCCTATACTCCTCCTCCTGTCCATTCCTGACACACCCCACTATGGCCGTGTCATCAGCGAACTTCTGCACATGGCAGGACTCCGAGTTATATTGGAAGTCTGATGTGTACAGGGTGAACAGGACCGGAGAGAGTACGGTTCCCTGCGGCGCTCCTGTGCTGCTGACCACCGTGTCAGACCTACAGTCTCCCAACCGCACATACTGAGGTCTATCTGTCAAGTAGTCCACTATCCAATCCACCATGTGAGAGTCTACTCCCATCTCCGTTAGTTTGTGCCTTAAGATCTTGAGCTGGATGGTGTTAAAGGCACTAGAGAAGTCAAGGAATGTAATCCTCACAGCACAACTGGCCCCATCTAGGTGAGAGAGGATACACATTGTATTGAAAGGACAGGCAGGTAACCAGAGGGGTTAGAAGAATGAGAGGAAGGGTGGCTTTGAAACCTATGGAATATTGATAGGTCTGCATAGAGTGGAAGTGGAGAACATGTCTCCTTTAGTGGGTGAGACTAGGACCAGAGTGCACAACCTCAGAATAGAGGGATGTTTATTTAGAACAGAGATGAGGAGCAATTTCTTTAGCCAGGGGTAGTGAATCTGGAATTCATTGCCACAAATGGCTGTGCCCTTTGGCTCATGGAGTCCACTCTGCCTTTCAATCATGGCTGATCCTTTTTTCTCCTCCTCAGCCCCATTCCCTGCACTTCTCCCCGTAACCTTTGATGCCATATCCAATCAAGAACCTATCAAGCTCTGCTTTAAGTACACCCTATGAACTAGCCTCCACAGCTGCCTGTGGAAATAAATTCCACAAATTCACCACCCTCTGGCTAAAGAAATTTCTCTGCATCTCTATTTTAAATGGACACCCCTCTATCCTGAGGCTGTACCCCCTTGTCCTAGACTCCACCACCATGGGAAACAGCCTTTCCACATCTACTCTGTCTAAGCCTTTCAACATTTGAAAGGTTTCAGTGAGATCCCCCTGCCCCCCAAACATTTGTCATATGATAATCCTTCCATTCCTGGAATGATCCTTGTGAACCTTCTCTGTACCTTTTCCAATGCCAGCACATCTTTTAGATGAAAAGCCCAAAACTGTTCACAGTACTCAAGGTGAGGCCTCACCACCGCCTTATAAGGCCTCTGCATCACATTCATGCTCTTGTATTCCAGACCTCTTGAAATAAATGCTAGCATGGCATTTGACTTCCTCACTCACCACAGACTCTTCCTGTAAGGTAACCTTTAGGCTGTTCTGCACAAGGACTCCCAAGTTCCTTTTGCATCTCAGATTTTTGGATTTTCTCCTCATTTAGAAGATACTCCACTTATTTATTTCTTCTACCAAAGTGCATGACCATGCATTTTTCAACATTGTATTTCATTTGCCATTCTCTCGCCCATTCTCCTAATCTGTCTGTCCTTCTGCAGTTTTCTCAACACTACCTGGCCTTCCACTAGTCTTCATATCGTCCGCAAACTTGGCAACAGACCCATCTATTCCATCATCCGGATCATTGCTATACAGCATAGAAAGAAATGGTCCCAACACTGACCCTCCAGAACACCACTAGTCATTGGCAGCCCACCAGAAAAGGATCCCTTTATTCCCACTTGCTGCCTCCTACCAATCAGCCGATATTTTAACCATGCCAGTAATGGGGGGGAGGGGGCTTGATTTGTTTTTGATTAATCAGGGTGTCAAAGGTTATGGGGATGTGGGAGGAGAGTAGGTTTGAGAGGGATAATAAATCAGTGACAGTGGAATGGTGGAGGAAATTTGATGGGTGAATTGTCTAATTCTGATCATGTGTCTTATGGTCTCATAAAGCTAAACTTTAATCTTGCTCATCCATTTATTGTCATGTAGCGAACCCGTGTGGCTATTGCTTTCCTTATTCAGTTTGATTTCCTATCCTCCAGCACAACGAATTGTAAATCCTAATTTTATTCTTAAGTCATTCCGCTGACTTGCTCAATCTGAGATTTAACCTTTTCAAAGGAGAACTTTGTTACTGATCTTCAGGTATTTCTTCCTCTTCACCCAGATCTTCCTATTACAGACTTGATGTCACTGTCTTGAATTGGTTTGAAGAATGTATTGACCTCTAGTTTCAAATCTGAATATTTTTGAGATTGTCATTCTTCAGTCATATGAAATTCATGTATTGGAACTTTGGATTAGAACAGAAAATGCTGGAAACAATTGCCATCTCAGGTTGAAACCCCTTTATCAAAGAGAGGTGAGGAGGAAAGAAGAAAAGTTAGTTTTGGTTGTAAAGTAGGAGGAAAAGGGGTGAGCAGGACAAATTGGAACATCTCTGATTGGTGGGGGAGGGATGTGGGGAGGACAGGATTGCTATTGGAATAAGATGTTATAGCATTAAAGATGGTAGAGAAAACAAGCAAAGAGTTATGTGATGTAATTTAAGCCAGGCTTGCTATTTAAATAACATTTACGTGAATGTACAGTCCTTCAAGATAAAAGTAGTTTATCTAAAAAACTCAATTTATTGCTATAGCTATGTGGCATTCTCAGATTATTAACTGTATGTTAACTGCTAACTGCATAATGGCTTCTGTGTGGGTAACTGATGAGGTACTGCTCTGTTTAGTTGGAATGTTTGGGTTATAATTATTGATAACGGAGAAACTAACCAATGGTAGCAGTGTTGTTCTATCTGTATGTGTGGGAAGCTGGAGTGAGTGCATGGGTTTTTGGGGAGGAGAACCGAAGAGGGGAGGACATGCTGGACACGCTCTGGTCGACCACCGAGGTTGGTCCCAGGTGGCGGGTGGGGGAGGCTGGAGAAGATCGAATAGTGGACCGAAGACTTTGATAATTGAGCTCCAGAATTGACTGAACTCTGATAATTTTTGTCTCCTTTTCTTTTTTTATATATTGTATTGCTATTAATTACCTAGTTCTAGTAAGATTTATAAAGTGTACTCTGTAAACATACATGGTGTGCGGTCTGATATTGTGTGTGGGAGTTTGTACCAGTGTGCATTTCACAGCATCCACACGTACGGGAGACATGGTTTGGCGGGTGGATGGATTTTCCCCTAGACATACATCAGCCGATAGCATGAGCATTACATTTGTGGGGTGCTCGTTCCGAGATTGAATTTGTGGATGCTGGTGACCCCTCTGCTTAAATACAATACAGGTGGGATGGCGGCTGCTGCTTTTTGGCGATGGTGTGCGGCTGCGAAGGTGGTAGAGAGCAATGCGTGCGGGTTGAGGGGGGTGGAGACTAGTGTACCGGATGAAGTGTTACCTTGAGGTTTGAGTGCGGTTAAAACTTCTGGCAAAGTGGAGATTGTATCGCAGAACTTTGATTTTGAGAGAGGTACAGATATAGTGTTAGTGCAGACAAGTGAGGACATAACAGGGGCGAAGTTGCCAGAGGAGATTGGCATCCCTGGCGAGGCAGGGCCATGGCACCTACAGAATATCAGGGAGGGAGGGGCCAAAGCTCAGCAAGCAGAGTTGCCTGCAGAGGAGGGAGGAGATCTTAGGGAGCGGATTCTTTCGGTGCTGGAGGATGAAAAGTGGTCAGATTTGGAAAAGTTGGTCAGTTCCCGTACCACAGAGAAAGGCGAGAGTTCTGAGTTGGCCTTAGCGAGGAGGGCAGAGGGGCCCCGCCAGAAGGTAAGAGTTTTCTCGGGGTTAGTGCCCACTCCCGAGGGTGAGGAAGATTATGAGACATGGGTTGAGCAAATGTCACAGTTGTTGAGTGAGTGGCAGTGCTCGGATGAGGAGAAGCGACAGAGATTAGTTGAAAGTTTGCGGGGAGAGGCGGCTAGGGTAGTGCGAGGTGTGAAGGTTAACCTGCCTTTGGCCACTCCGAAGGACTATATGGAGGCTTTGGAAAGTGCTTTTGGGTTGACTGGGAGCTCCTCGGGGAGTTTCAAAACATGTATCAGGAGGAGGGTGAGAAGCTCTCTGTGTACCTTTTTCGGCTAGAGAGACTGCTTAATGGATTGCGTCGCCGGGGCGTCATTTGGGCTGAACAGGTGGATCAGTTAAGGATGGATCAGGTATTTCGGGGTGCCCGGTCTGAGGACAAGATTGCTTGGAGTCTCTGGCAGTCTTATAAAACACGCCCCCCTCCGACGGATCAGAGATGTGAGGAGGGATGAGCACGCATTGAGGCCGTGGGAGGACTCTGTCAGCAGGGTGAGATCCTCAGTTGTAGCCCCCGGTGGAGACAGGAGAGGAGCCAGCTCCACCCTGCAACTGATAAAGAAGGTGGTGGCCAAGCTGAGGGGTCGGTCAGGATGGCTTCGCGCCCCCCCCCCAGTGGACGGACAGTGCAGGATGCTGCAAGAAGAAGGGCGGCTGGTAGCGTGTGCTACAAACCCCATTTCCAGAGAAGTTGGGATATTTTCCAAAATGCAATAAAAACAAAAATCTGTGATATGTTAATTCACGTGAATCTTTATTTAACTGACAAAAGTACAAAGAAAAGATTTTCAATAGTTTTACTGACTAACTTAATTGTATTTTGTAAATATACACAAATTTAGAATTTGATGGCTGCAACACACTCAACAAAAGTTGGGACGGAGTTAAAATAAGATTGAGAAGTGCACAGAATATTCAAGTAACACCGGTTTGGAAGACTCCACATTAAGCAGGCTAATTGGTAGCAGGTGAGGTATCATGACTAGGTATAAAAGTAGCGTCCATCAAAGGCTCAATCTTTGCAAGCAAGGATGGGTCGTGGCTCACCCATTTGTGCCAAAATTCGTGAGAGAATTGTTAGACAGTTCAAAAGGAACATTTCCCAACGCAAGATTGCAGAGAATTTAGGTCTTTCAACATCTACAGTACATAATATTGTGAAAAGATTCAGAGAATTCAGAGACATCTCAGTGCGTAAAGGGCAAGGGCGGAAACCACTGTTGAATGCGCGTGATCTTTGAGCCCTCAGGCGGCACTGCCTAAGAAACCGTCACGCTACTGTGACTATTATAGCCACCTGGGCTCAGGAGTACTTCGGAAAACCATTGTCACTTAACACAGTCCGTCGCTGCATCCAGAAATGCAACTTGAAACTGTATTACGCAAGGAGGAAGCCATACATCAACTCTATGCAGAAACGCCGGCGAGTTCTCTAGGCCCGAGCTCATCTCAGATGGACCGAAAGACTGTGGAACCGTGTGCTGTGGTCAGATGAGTCCACATTTCAGCTAGTTTTCGGAAAAAACGGGCGTCGAGTTCTCCGTGCCAAAGATGAAAACGACCATCCTGATTGTTATCAGCGAAAAGTGCAAAAGCCAGCATCTGTGATGGTATGGCGGTGCATCAGTGCCCATGGCATGGGTGAGTTGCATGTATGTGAAGGTACCATTGACTCTGAGGCGTATATTAGGATTTTAGAGAGATGTATGTTGCCATCAAGGCGGCGTCTCTTCCCGGGACGTCCATGCTTATTTCAGCAGGACAATGCCAGACCACATTCTGCATGGGCTACAACAGCGTGGCTTTGTAGACACAGAGTGCGTGTGCTTGACTGGCCTCTGCTGCCAGTCCAGATCTATCTCCTATTGAAAATGTATGGTGCATCATGAAGAGGAGAATCAGACAACAGAGACCACGGACTGTTGAGCAGCTGAAGTCTTATATCAAGCAAGAATGGACAAAATTTCCAATTGCAAGTCTACTACAATTAGTATCCTCAGTTCCAAAACGATTAAAAAGTTTTATTAAAAGGAAAGGTGATGTAACACAATGGTAAACATGCCTCTGTCCCAACTTTTGTTGAGTGTGTTGCAGCCATCAAGTTCTAAATTTGTGTATATTTACAAAATACAATTAAGTTGGTCAGTAAAACTATTGAAAATCTTTTCTTTGTTCTTTTGTCAGTTAAATAAAGGTTGACGTGAATTAACATATCACAGATTTTTGTTTTGCATTTTGGAAAATATCCCAACTTTTCTGGAAATGGGGTTTGTATAACTGTGGGAAAGAGGGACACTTCTGGAGAGACGAGGTGTGCTATAACTGCGGGAATGTGAGCTGCGGGACGCCCCTAAGAGGGCGAGTCCCCGGGTATCCAAGAAGGGAGAGGTGTTGGGAAACTTAGAGGGGACCCAGTGAGGGAACGGCCTGGTGTCTCTAAGGAAACACGTTCCTAGCAATGTGCCAAGGAACCCCTGAATGCAAAAGACCCTATTCCAGAAGGATTAGTGGGACCCCGATCCAGTGTGTCGCTATGGATAGAGGGAATCTCTGCTAAAGCCATACTCGACACCGGGTCACAGATCACGCTACTATACCGTTGGTTTTACAATCAGTACTTAAAGCATTTGCCATTGACCCCATTCAGTACACTGGAGATTTGGGGCATCAGTGCTGGGGATTATCTGTATGATGGGTATTTGTCGGTGAAACTGGAGTTTTCAGAAGCCGATGTGGGAGTGTGAAGTTTTGGAGACGTTAGTGCTGGTTTGTCTGGACCCAGCTGAGATGGGGGCTGCTTCAATCCTGGTGGGGACCATCACCCCTGTGGAGCGGAGACTCATGGGGGCCTGCCAGGAGAGGGCAAGTGAGAACTGTTTGTGGGCCCGGGCTGTGCACCCAGCGTTTCATGCTGCTTTTGAGGAAGTGCGGCGCCACCCTGGGCCGGAGACTGAATTTAAACGAGGGACTCTGTGGTGCGCCCAGTCGAAGCCTGTGATAATAAGGCCCAGGGAAGTAGCAAGAGTGATGGGAACCCCCAGATTTCCCGGAGTGCCTGATGGTGAGGCCCTTTTAGTGGACGTCCCAGAAGACCTCGAAGGGGAGATACGATTTCCGGCTGGGGTGCTGGTGAGGCCCGAAGTGCAGAGGCCCTCGATGGTACAGGCGAGGCAGATAGCTGTGAGTGTCAGGAACACTACGAAGAGAGAAATCACCTTTAAGAGAGGGATGCCGCTGGCACATTTGTTCCCGGTGACGGTAATGTCTAGCGCCCCTGTGATGCCCACTGAGGGGGAAGGATTGGAAAACAGGAAAGCTGACCGCTGAGACCTTTAACTTTGGGGACTCTCCTGTGCCGCTGGAGTGGAAGCGCAGGCTGGTGGAGAAAATGTTGGAGCTGGAAGATATTTTCTCTCTTGGTGAGTTTGATGTGGGTTGTTCCAAGAGCACTCGCCATACCATCCGAGTGACTGAGGACACCCCGTTCAGAGAGAGGTCACGGCGGCCTCTGTGGAAGATGTGCGGCAGCACTTGTGCAAGTTGAAGGAAGCTGGAATCAACACTGAGTCCCGAAGCCCCTATGAATCACCAATAGTAGTGGCCCGGAAGAAGAACGGAAGGGTACGCATGTGTGTGGACTATAGGACTTTGAACCGGCACACTGTCCCTGACCAGTATACCGTCCCGAGGGTCGAAGGCGCGCTGGCCTGCCTGAGTGGAGCGAAGGGGTTCAGTGTGCTGGACTTGAGGAGTGGATATTACCAGATCCCAGTGAGTGAGGCCGACAAAGAGAAGACGGCATTTATATGCCCTTTGGGGTTTTTCCAGTTTGAAAGGATGCCCCAGGGCATATCGGGGGCCCCTGTCACCTTCCAGATGGTTATGGAGAAGACGGTGGGGGATATGAATTTGCTTGAAGTTTTGGTGTATTTGGATGATTTGGTAGTGTTTGGAGCCACCTTGGAAGAACACGAAGTGAGGTGCTAAGTCGGCTGAAGGAGGAAGGGTTAAAACTCTCCCTGGACAAGTGTCAGTTCTGCAAGATGTCTGTTAGCTATGTTGGACTCATAATCTCGCAGAATGGAGTAGCTTCAGACCCGGTTAAGATAGAAGCGGTGACCATGTGGCCGAAGCCCCGGACAGTGAGTGCTCTGCGCTTGTTCTTGGGGTTCTGTGGTTATTATCGGAGATTGGTGAAGGGCTACGCCAAAGTGAGTCACCCCTTGAACCAGCTTTTGCGTGGTTACCCTCCCTTGGGGAATAAAGGAAAAGGGGGACGGGAGGTTGGAGAATATCTTAACCCGTCGGAGCCCTTCGGACAGAGGTGGGATGCCAAATCTGAGGAGGCTTTTAAATCGCTGAAAGAGTTGCTGACCCAGGCACCAGTGCTGGCTTTTGTGGACCCCTGTTTACCCTATGTACTACACACTGACGCCAGCCAAGAGGGATTGGGGCCGTCTTGTATCAAGATCAGGGCACCATGGTTGAGATCTGTCGCGATTGTCAGCCGGAGTTTGTTGCCCTCTGAGAGAAACTATCCCACCCATAAGTTGGAGTTTCTGGCGTTGAAGTGGGCAGTGGTAGATAAGCTGAGTGACTATCTCTACGGAGCCAAGTTTGAGGTGAGGACGGACAACAATCCACTTACTTATATCCTGACTTTGGCGAAACTGGATGTTACAGGCCATTGGTGGTTGGCAACTTTGTCGGTATATGATTTCAGCCTGAAGTACCGGCCGGGAAGTAGGAATGTCGATGCGGATGTTTTGTCACGACGGGAGTATGAGGAACAGGAGACGGACGAGAAGTGGGAGAGCATTCCTGCCCCTGGGGTGAAAGCCATGTGTCAGTTTGCTATCACTGTCAAGTCCGAGAAAAAGGGGAGGCTGGAGTGAGCCGTAGACCCATTGGGGGCTTCTGATGATGCCCTACCCCCAGTTTACTGTGACCTGACTGCGCTGAAGACTAAGCAGTTGCCGGAACTAAGCCTGGGGAAAGTGGCAGCTGCTCAGCGAGATGACCCGGGCATTGGCACTGTTTGGAGAGCGGTGGAGAAGGGGGATGTGGAGTGGACAGAGAAGACGAAACATGCTTCAGTGCCTCCGTTATTGAGGGCATGGTCTCGGTTGAAGAAACAAGTTTTATATCAGGTAATGTCACCCTCGGACCGACCTCGGCGTTGGCAGCTGGTCCTGCCTGAGAAGTATTGGAAGACTGTGTTGAAGTCCTTGCACAATGGACATTTGAGGGTGGAGAAGACCTATGGATTGCTCAAAGACAGGTTTTACTGGCCCCTAATGAAGGCAGAAGTGGAAGAGAATTGCAAGTCATGCATTCGCTGCATACGCTGGAAGACGCTGCCTGTGCAGGCTGCTCCGTATGGATTTCTTGGCAATAGAACCCGATGCCAGCAATACGGCGAATGTATTAGTCATCACAGACCACTACACCAGGTATGCTCAAGTGTTCCCTACCAAGGATCAAAGGGCGACTACGATGGCGAAAGTTCTATGGGAGAAGTATTTTGTACACTATGGTCTTCCCCGGCGGAAACATAATGACCAGGGATGAAACTTTGAGAGTAAGCTCATCTATGAGCTACTGGGTATGTTGGGGGTTGAGAAATCGAGGACTACACCTTATCATCCCCAGCCGGAGAGGTTCAATTGGACGCTGCTAGACATGCTCGGAACTCTGGAGATTAGCAAAAGGAGCTGATAGAGTCAACATATTGGGCATCTGGCTCACTGTTAAAACTGTACCCGAAATGGTTACTGGATACTCGCCCTATTATTTGATGTTTGGGTGCAAGGCAAGGTTGCT